>NC_091474.1:36727957-37327957 GCF_036971445.1 Narcine bancroftii | reverse complement strand
CTCTGCTGCTTTTTTGGTCCTGTGGATTGTCTGATGCACTACAGCGATCGTACCACACTGTGATGCAGCCAGCCAAGATACTCTTGATAGAGCTTCTGTAGAAAGTTGACAGAATAGTGGCCAGTGGATTTGCCTGCCTCAGCCTTCTGAGGAAGTGCAGTTGCTTTTGCACCTTCCCAACAAGTATGGAAATGTGTGTCCAGGGTAGGGCACTTCTTAAGTGGTCTCTAAGGAACTTGGTGTTCTCCATTCTCTCCACTACCGAGCTATTAATATGTAATGCAGGGTGGTTGTTCCTGGTCCTCTAACATCCATCTCCTTTGTCTTGTCCACATTGAGACACAAGTTGTTACCCTCAAATTTGATAGGTTTCATCAACTTTCAGTTTTGTTGCTAAATGAATGAAGATATTCCATCTGTATGTACCCTGTCCCTTCATCCAACCTTCTCTTTACGATAATGTCCAGGTGATTCATATGAAAATAAGTATCGGAAAGAAATAAATATCTGAATGTATTGTTCATACTATTGAATGTTATGCCACTCTTCCATCAGTGTTGCTTTGTGTGATACAACAGAACCTTTTCAAGTGCTCACAGTTACAATTATAATTTAAATATGATCCTGAAATGAAACAATTTTAGGGCAGATAATTAATGTAACTCCAAAATGCTGATTTTGAAATATGTAACTAGGACATCAAAACGCATTATACCCAAGCAACATACATGTTTATGTAATAAATGGCAGATTAATTTGTGCTGTAAATGTGCCAGGCAGTGATCATCTCTATAAGTAAATGTCTAACCACCCTTCCCTGCCATTTAGTGGCATTACTATTGCCAGATGATCGACCATCAACTTCCTGGAGGTCACTATTGACTAGCAACTCAACTAGGCCAGCCATAATATCTACAAGGTACAATAGTGTTGGTCAAAGTATAGGGATAATGACCAAGTCTGGCCCAGATGCCTTGTTTCCTGGGATCTGAAAAGAACAAGTTTCCTCAAAGCAATGGATATAATCTTCCCAAAATCCTTGTACTCTGGGGAAGCTCCAGGAAATGAGAACTGACAACGTGGCCAGTGGAGATGTAGGAGTGCAAAAAATGGAAATACAAGCCAATTAACAATACATCTGTTGTTGAATAAATGTTAGAACCAATTGTTAAATTAATAAGAGCAGTATATTTGTAAAATCATATCACACTGAGTCAGCATGACTTCATGAAGGGGAAATCAACAAATTAGAGTTATTTTGAAATCTTGACTAGGTTAAATTAGGTCAAAGGGAACCATTGGTTGTGTTATATTTGGATTTCCAGAAGATGCCTCAGAAAAGATGAAGTCACAAGAGCCCATGCTATTGCAGGTAATATATTAGTGTGGATAGAGAATCAGTGGAAAACTGATCATGAGTAGGAACACCACCATTTACAGGTCCCCATTAAGTTCCACGTCAGTGTTGTTTGGAAATGTATCAGTGACCCTTTATTTGATAACAATGGAACTCACTGCCCAACAGGACTGATGAAAATGAAATACAAGTTAATGTGATAAAACTAATTATGCTTCATTAAATAACGTTCCATGCCATAATAATTAAAGCACTTTTCAAATGAAAACAATTTAATTTTAAAATTTAGATACATTCTACCATTTGTAATTTTAAGTCACTTTTAATTTTAAGTCTTAACTGAAGGATTGATTTTTCATCCATCTTGAAGCACACTTATTTTGAGTTACTTTAGAAGAGTGCAGAGCTGATCAAGAATTTAATTTACAAGAGGGTTTAATTTCAAAAGAAAGTCAGGTCAAGTTTATTGTCATCTGATTGTACAAGTACAACCTGACAAAACAGTGTTCTCCAGTCCTTGATGCAAAAACATGTAGACACACAACCAGACACACATACAGAAATGATACATATGTGGTACAAGTATTAATGTCGATAAAAATAAATATTGTTTTGTGCAAATTAGCATCTCGAATGGTTAGTGTGAGCAGTTCCTTTGACGCTTCAGCATTCTCACTGCTTGTGGGAAGAAGTTGTTCCTCAGGCTAGTGGTGTTCGCTCTAATCTCTTCCCCGATGGGAGCAGCTAAAAGATGCTGTGTGCAAGAAAAGAAAATGATATAAATCTGCTTTGGCTCCTTAATTGTTCTTTTTGAACTAATATTGTTGTATTAATATTTGAGATTGATATTTCAATTATCTAGCAATGAATTTGATTTGACTGGAATCTGGTCTCTTTTTGTGTTTTAGAATTCCAGCAGTCTCGGGCTGAGCGACGGAACCGGAAGCTTGCTGGACTATTCCTGCCAAAGAGTTACGGCAGCAGTAAAAAGAATTGGGGTTCTGTCGAGAACCTGACCACAGATGATAAAGATGGTTCCACTTTCCTCTCTGTGCCAACATCATACAAAGCTGTACGCAAGTTTTCCAGATAGGACACTGAAAGATGGGATTCAAATAAGTTAGGAGACCTGATACAGCCTTTTCTTTTAAACAAGCTGCACATCATATTGGTTTATTACATTGTTATCAACACTTAACAAGAAGTCCAAATGCACTTGCATTTTCAGCACCTTTTCTCCCCCCCGCCACACAAACAAGCTGAATTTTCCTTGCTCAGAAAAATTTTAACTATTTTGTAATAGTTGGTTCATACCTGGTTTTCTATGACCCACACTTCCTATACATGTCTTGGAATGGAAAGATTTAGACAAATACAGCACGGTAACAGGCCATTTTGGCCCATGAGTCTGCGCCACCCAATTTACACACAATTAACTTAGACCCCCCCCCCCCACCAGTACGTTTTCCCTCCATGGAAAACCAACGCAGACCAGTTTCATTGAATGCAGTGTGTTTAAGCTTCTATGCAAGCAGACGTCAAGTAAAAGTGCAAAGGATATTACATCAGTTAACCATAAAATAAAGGTTAATGAGGGCGGAACTGTGGAGGTTGTGTACATTGACCAGCAAAGCATTCAATAAGCTTCACATAATGGGCTCCTCTTGAAGGATAGATTGCGTGGGATCAAAGTAGGGATAGCAAAATGAATAGAAAATTGGCTTAATGGAAGAAAGCAGAGGGAAGCTTGTTTTTCTGAATGGAGGCCTGTGACTAGAAGTTTGCCTCAAGGTTCCTTGCTGGGCCCATTGCTGTTTGTCCTCCAGATCAGCCATTCACAACCTTTTTTTGACTGTGGCCTTCCTCGGATTCTGGTGAAAGTTTGTGGATCCCTTTCCCTGTGAAGCAATCAAGATTTTGTTTCTTCTGTGGTCTCCTACCAATTACATAAAGAACAAAAAAGTATTTGTTACTTGAGTTGGAAAGAAAACCAGGCTTTTAATTAAATATGCTGTGGCTCCTGAGGGGGGAATGTAGCCCTCAACCCCCACCCCCCACACTTTGAGAATGGCTGATCTCGATCAACTATTTGGAAGAAAACATAAACCTGATTATCAAGTTTGTGGGTGACACTAAAGTGGCTGGTATTGTAGATAGCGAAGACTGTTCCATAAATTGCAGCAGGATCTTTAATCAGATGGACAGAGGAATGGTTGATGGAATTTTCTTTTTAAATTTAAATTGTATTTTTTTTAATTTAGAAATACAGCATGGTTCAAAGCCCTTTCATCCCACAAGCCCATGCTGCCCAATTATACTCAATTGACATACAACCATGGTACATTTTTGAATGGTGGGAGGAAATTAGAGCACCCTGAGGAAACCCACGCAGACGCATGGAGAGTGTCCAAACTCCTTACAGACGGTGCAAGATTTGAACCCTGCTCCTGGTCACTTGTGCTGTAACAATATTGTGCTAACCATGCCACCTAATGTAGAGAATTTTGAGGTGTTGCATTTTGGGATGTCTAACACGGGTAGGACCTACATAGTGAATGGTAGGGATCTAGAATGTGCTGTAGAGTAGAGGGATCAAAGAGTACAGGTATCAAAGAGTACAGGTACATAATACCTTAAAAGTGGTGTCACAAGTAGATAGAGTGGTCAGAAAGGCTTTTGGCACTTTGACCTTCATTAGTCAGAGATTTTAATATAGAATTTGAGAGGTCCTATTGGAGTTGTACAAGATATTGGTGAAGTCACTTTTGGAGTATTGTGTTCAGTTTTGGTCAAGCTGGAGAGGGTGCAGAGAATATTTGAGGATGTTGTCAAGACTTGGGGGGGCATGTGGGGGGGGGGGGGGGCCTGAGCTGTAGGGAGAAGTTGAGCAGTCTTGGGCTTTATTCCTTGAAGCACAGGAGGATGAGGGATGTTCATCTCATTGACGTGAACAAAATCATGAGAAAAGTAGATTAGCCTAGTGCCTAAATAGGGGGTTTGAGAAACTGAAAACAAGTTAAAGGGGAAGGGAGAAATGTAATAGGAACTTGAGGAGTAACTCTTTTTACAGAAGGCCAGTGGGTGTATGGAACAAGATGCCAGAGAAGGTAGTTGAGGCAGGTACTATTGCAGAATTTAAGAAAGATTGAGATAGATACTGTATGTGAATGGGATAGCTTTTGAGTGATGTGGGCAAAACCCAAGCAGGTTGATGAGTGTAGGTGGGCAGAATGGGCCAAAAGGGTTGTTTCCACACAGTCTGACTCCATGACCTTGTACCTGGTAACTGCTTTCACTGGTATAAAGTCAAAGACATTCTCAACATGGACAATATGGGAACCCTTGGGGTCACAGCTCATTTAAGGGGGCCACAGACAGAAATCTTAAAATATGTTTAATGTAGTCAGAAGGAGAGAAGAACAGAAGAAACCAACTAAACTTGATTGTTTTATAGGAAAGAGGACCTATAAACTTTGAGCAGAGTCCTGAAGGGCCCATAGCCTATAAAAGATTGAGAATGATTGGTTGCCTCAGAGTAATAAACAGAGACTTTTACACACAACTCTATTAACCATGTTTTGTGCAGAATTTGCATATGCATAAGGACTTTAATTGCATGGATTATTTAATTTGTTTATCTCTTCTCCACTGCCACAATCAATTCGAATACACTACAGGTTTACAATTATGCCACGTCAACTGCAGAATCCAGAGTGAGATGTTCACATTAATGTGAAATATTTTTTCATGCATTTAACTAAATGTATTGGAGGCTAAAATATCTCCTGAAACTTTGTAACTTCACTATTACATTGAATCATGCTTGCTAGAACAATACGAAGATTAATCGCTGCTACGCAAGTTAATTTTTCATCAATGGGAAGTGATATGTGGTGTGTATACAATATATGAATGTAGAGGAAGTCAGCTGGCTTGCTCCAAGGTTCAAATAAATTGCCAGCACATGGCTCTTTTATTGAAAATTGCCACATAAATGAAGTGCCAGGTGACTGAAGCATATTGGATCTTGCAACAATGTGAGTTGAAACTTTTGAGAATTAAGGATAAAATTAGACAATATACGGTATCCAGATTAATAAAGAATCATTTTTAATATAAAGCACTAAATGATGTTACTTTGGTTCCAAGCAGTTACAAAATGTGTAGATATTAATTTGTTTGGAGTTTACTCAAAATGCGTTTAATTTTTGTATTTAATGAATTTATTTTTGAAACTGTGCTTTGAATACTAATGTAATCTTTTTTACATGAGGGTAACATTGAAAAAGTGCTTCCACTTTATTATTAAACAAGTACCAGGTTTTATTAAAGAAAATAGTAATTTCTTGGCCAACAATCAGCCTTTCAAATCAAAATGGCATCTTAATTAAATTTAAAATTAGACATACAGCACGGTCGCAGGTCATTTTGGCCCACGAGTCCATGCCGCCCAATTTACACCCCTTTAACCTACGCCCCCAGAACGTTTTGAACAGTGGGAGGAAACTGGAGCCCCCGGAGAAAACCCACGCAGGGAGAATGTACCTTACAGAGAGTGCGGGATTTGAACCCAGGTCTGGTCCCAATTGCTGGTGCTGTAAAGGTGTTGGGTAACTGCTACGCCAACTGTGCTGCCCCAAATTCAAAGACACTGTTCTCCCGTAAGAGAAATTATTCCCTCGCGTGACCAACGGGAATAACCAAACGAAGAAATAAAGTAAGTTGCATTTAATAGCAGATGGGAAATGTTAAAATAATGTTGTAAAGTAAAATCCTGCATATTGCTGTGCACATCTGACAGCGCTCTGAAGGAGACAGGATACAGTATAACAATTTGAGCAAAGTCAAGCTGGTAAACTGCTGGCTCTAAACTCTTTACTTAGCACTGTTTTCTTTCAGTGTTAATTTATGTAATTCTAGATGGTCTCCAAAGACCTGGAATGTGCACCCTATTATCATTCGCCTAAATCCTTTGGAGGACCTGGTGTAGATTAAGTAGCTTTCATGATGATCTTATCCAGAGTTTGAGGCATATAATTGCATTGACTGGATAAAATGTATGGAGTGAAAGGTCAGAAAGTTAGTGTTCACAAACTACAATAACGAGCACCTTGGGTCAGTAAAGACTTGGTAACTCTGAATTGTATTTTGTTGATCATCTATTTTCGAAATTATAATATGTTAGTTCAGTTTTGAGTTCTTCGGACAAAAAAAAATGAAGCAATAATGAGGGTACTGTGCAATTTCACTAAAATACTATCAGCATGTACAAATACCAAAGCAAGATGACTGAAAAATTAAGGTCACTTTTATTAAACCAAGAATTTTTTTAATGTGTTCAAACTATGAATAATGGGACAGAATAATCACAATTGTTTCCAAAGATTGAAACCTACAAAATAAAGAGGATGCAGCTGTCAAATGAAACATGATTCAAAACATTTTTTAAAAAAACCAATGTTGTAAGACTGCACATTCTCTGCCAGAGTTGTGATTCAAACATGGTACAGATCAACACATCAAAATAGATACAAAAGTAGGTAAATTAAGGGCAAATAAAGTAATATGGGAACAGGTAAAGCACATAGCATTAATGCCACTCATCATTGAAAATGATGCAAAAACAGGCTGTTTTGTCAAATGCCTATTTTCCTTTTGCAATTTCTGTGTGAAATTGGTCACAGATACACTATTTCAATTGAAATGTAAATTATTATGCAATGAATATGTCATCAAATCATCGAGTAAAATAGTACAGTATATACATAGGAAGCTATAATGGGTTTCATGTTTCCCATGTTTCACATGGGAAATCCACATTGAATATGCAGCCTGCTTCACAGCAGGTTAAAAATTGACCTCATTAACAGCACACCTTTAAATCAGGTATATAGTTTCCCAATCTATAAATTTGATACAAGAAATTCCATTATAGGAATATAATTGTCTCCCTGGAATGCCTTAACTATTTTACAGGTAAATGTTAAATGGGAAATGATGCCCTTCTATCTCTTTGTAATGCTTACGAAATTCGGTAGTGGATACCAGTGTCACTCTGTGGGAAAATTAATTGAAAGCACAGCGATTGAAATACAGGAAGCCCATCAACTCACTGACTGTGTCAACTTTGTGGACATTCAATTAGTCTCATTGTGTTATTTTCCCCATTGCCCTCCTTTTAAAGTGTCCATCCATTTCCCTCTGAATGTGTGTTTTGCCTCTGCTTCCTTCTTCTCAAGCAATGCATTTCAGAACCATGTACTGTATTAAAATTAAGCTATCACTAGCCATTTTTTTCAGTTTGCATATTAATTTGGCCACTGGCCCAATTACTGATAGAAACACACTTTTTCCTTATTTGGTTTTCAATAGCTTGTTACATATTTCCCTATCCTTGGCATCTCCAACAATAAAAACCTCTCTTGAGGAACTCATCCAAGTTCAATAAATGTCCTAATAAATTCTGGTCTATAACAACAATTCAGTTCTTGTGTTGTAAATTAAATGTGTTGGTATTCTTGCCTTTCTTGTTCAAAATAAAAGTATAGCTACACAAAACATTATTTGGATTGTTAATGGAAATCTCGTAAACAAACTTCTTTAATTAAAGCTTTTGCTCAAGCTGGTTGTAAAAGTAATTGGCTGTGCTATTAGGCCTATAGTTAAGCAAATTCTTTCTCATCTGGCGCTGTATGTATATGTGGATCTTCAATGAAGTTGTACTTTTCCGTTTAGTTCATCAGTATTTTATATGTGCAATTATTTACTTTCCAACCTCAATAACAATTTATCAAAATATCTACAGCAATTAGTCATACCTATTAATTGTATTCTTTATATGACCAAATAAATAAAGTTACATTAATATCTTAAAACATTGTTTTTTAAAAAACAAAATCTGAACAAGATTCTGTGAGATTCTCAAGACAGCAAGACCTGGGATCTTATTGTTGATTTTAGGAAGGAGTGTCTGAGGGACCATGCACCTGTCCTCATTAATGCGACAGAAGAGGGAAGGGTTACAACCTTTCAAGTTCCGAGATATCCATATTTCAGAAGACCTCTCCTGGACCCAACACATCAATGCAACTGTGAAGAAGGCACACCAGTGGCTCTACTTTTTCAGGAGTCCATGGAAATTGGACCTGTTGCAAAATACTTAAACAGGTACATTGCAAAAAATATTGCAACTGGTTGCATTACAGCCTGGTTTGGGAATTATAATGTCCAGGAGTGCAAAATGTTACAAGCTTTGCCAGGTTCATCTCAAGCTTTGGCCTCCCATCCACTTTTATGCAAGCCACTATCTCAAGAAGGCTGCCAACATTCTAAACAACCCCCATCACCCTGCTCATTTCCTCTTCTTGCTGCTACTATCAAGCAGAAGGTTCTTAAGTGCAGCACTTGCAGATCCCAGAACCATTTATTTCCAAACATAAGGCTCTTGAACCACCCCTTGTCACACTAATTAGTGATTGCTCTGACACCACAGAAATACTGTCTGAACCATGGCATTGGTGCCTGCAGAAGCAACTATTCATACAGTGCCTGGGAGGAGTTGAGAGAAAAATCTCCACCTACTTCCATGAAAGTAAACTCCACCAAATTCCAAAGTAATGATCCATCTGCCCATCAGATCTGCATTTTCTAGTACCCATCACCAGATATTCCCTTCTCCACCTTCCACAAAGACTGGTCCCTTTGTGTCTCCCTCGACCACTCATCACTTCCTACTAATTGCCCCCTTGGCACCTTCTGTGACTGCAGGAAATGCCACACTTTCCCCCTCACCAGCATTTGGGGCCACAAACAGTCCTTCAAAGTGAAGCAACACTTCACTTGTGCATCTGCAGGGCTCATCAGTTGCATCCGGTGCTCCCATTGTGGCCTTCTCTCCATCAGAGAGACTGGCCACCGACTGGGAGATTGCTGACCACCTTCACTCTGCATTAATTATAGTGATCTTCCAATAGCTAACCATTTCAATTCTGTGCCCCACTCCCACGCCAACCTTTGTTTATGGCCTCATGAACTGCCAAACCAAAGCCACCAAAAATTAGAGGGACATATCCTATATTCAGTCATGGCCCTCTTCAACCTGATGGCATTAGCATCGACTTCTCCAATTTTTATTAGACCACTCCCCATTCTCCCCTATCCCTCCTCCACCTTTCCCTCTCCATTCACAGAGCCACTTCTGTTCCCTTCCTCCCTTATCCACCTGTTCCTCTTGTCTGTGGTGCTCCTCCACCCCACCCCACCACATAATGCTATTTTGTTCAGGTGCCTGTCCACCTTTTGCTCATACCTTGATGAAGGGCTCAAACCCAAATGTTGGTTATATATATTTATCTTTGCCCTATTGTAATGGAGGATTTAGACCATGCTTTTGCTTATGCAAGGCTGAGTATCAGTAACCTACTTTGAGAATAATGTAAGAATCAACAGACATAAGCTAAATTCCACCATGGGGCCCAGAGATGCAGTTATCTGACAAAAAGACATCTGGTACCAAGAATGTTTAATCTTCCTGCTTGTTAGCCGGTTACTGTTTGAGATTGATGGGATTGTTGGTCGCAGGCTGTCAGGCGAGACCTTGAAGCTAAGTAAACCATTGTATTCAAAGTGATAAGCTAGAAAGTTGTGATATTTGATGGAAGCCTAGGTGTGCTCGGTTATCTCTTTTTTTGCGCAGGGAATAGGTGATTGAGTAAGCAATTTTTGGGTAATATAAGCCGTGGTCCCGCTGCTGAAGTTTCAGACTCTCTGAGGGGGGTGGAAACGTCTCTCAGCAAGAAGAAGAACTTCTAGAATCCAACCAACATCCTGGATGGGGGAGGTGGAGAAGCTGCTACCGGTGCCCCGACAACCTACTACAAGTGTGCAGTCGTTCCCTTGCTTCGGCAGTTGGGACCAGTCCAGGCGTTGATGAGTATAATTGGGAAGGGCTTGCATATTGTAGTTTGAAATCAGCTTTAGATTTAGTAATAAAGATTTGTATAATCTGAAGTGCTCTCGGCGTTTGTCTCTGTTTTCTTTCGGTAGCTCAAGCACTGACCAATCTAAAACGAACAAAGTGAGAGGTACAACTTTACCCAGGACACCTATAAAGTGCACTGTTTTACCTGCTGAGTTTCTTCAGCATTGTATCTTTATTTTCTAATACCCAAATGAGTTAAAGTTATATGATCCCGTCTATTGAAGCGGGTGAAGTACTACCTGATCTTCAGTGGGGAGTAATGATCTGCTTCGGTTACCACATTTTAGGGAGGATGTGAGGGAATGGAAAGGGTGAAGTGTGGATTCATCAGAATAATTCCAGGGTGGCAAGATTCCATTTGCAAGATTAAAGGGATGAAACTGGAATTGTCTTCTTGGAATAAAAAGTTAAGTGGTGATCTGCCAGACATGACCAAGGTTCCAGACCCTGGGGGGGAGAAGAGTGGGTGTGGGAAAACTCACTGCAGATGGAGGTGAGTGAAAATGCAGTAATATTGATTAGGAACACATTGTAAATACCATATCAACCTGTTTTAAAATGAACGATGGAAAATAATTTGCAGTTTAAGAAATCTCTTGGGGACATTGGTACTGATTCATTTTGAAAATCATTACAAATTTGTTCAACCACATTGGAATAGGCAGATCATGCAATCGTTGGGAAGAAAAGCACACTTTATATTAGAAAATATCTCAGTGAACTGGATAGTTTGAATATTTAATTGTAATGGTTAGCAACACGATTAGGATAGCGGTTAGCGCAACTCTGTTAGAGTGCCAGCAGTCGGGGTTCAAATCTGGTGCTGTCTGTCTGTACGTTTTTCGTGTCTGTGTGGGTTTCCTCCGAATACTCTGGTTTCCTCCCACCTTTCAAAACTTACCAGAGGTTGTAGGTCAGTTGGGTGTAATTGGGTGGCACAGGCTTGTGCGGCGAAAGGGCTTGTAACTTAATTATTTTTTTAACAAATTAAAAGCAACACCTGTTCCTTAAACCTTTGTGTGTTCCTTGGTCTTCCTCACCTTTTGCTTTTCTCTTAAAATACAGAAACTTGTGAATTTGCTTTTTGTTCCTCTCTTGTATCCTTACTTTGTTCTGTGTGGAGTGCAACAGTGGAAAAAAAATGTATATGGCTGGCAGATGGTACAAAATTAAACATACTTTGAAAATGATTACAAGCAGATTTCCCCTGAACTCCCCTGATGGCTCAGAATGTGTGTCCAGTGAGTCTCTGATCTGAACAGTAGGGAAACTCTGATCCCTGGTCTGTGATGAGTTAGCTGATTTTAATTGAGTTGCCAGGAGAGCTGTACAGCTTCGGTGCCAGTTAGGAATGGGATGAAGATGTCAGCCAAGGTGGCCACTCCTATTGCTTCCCATGATTCCTTCTGGAAGCAGGAGCGAGATGATGTTGGGTTAGGTCAGCATAAGATCTGCTGAAATGCCCCATGCAGCCATGTAACCTGTCGATGCTGTCAGATATTGTTTAGACATGCACATCATTAATAACCCAATGAAGGTTGGAAGAGAAAACAGACTTGTTACGATAATTACATGCTGATTTGTTTCTCAACCGTTATGTGCTGAACAATCAGTTTGTGACGATACACAAGATGCATAAGTTGTGCCATTGGACTCTGAAGCCACCTTGGCTACAAAATGAAGGAAAATAAAGTGGGTGAAAGAAAAAGATCGTAAAGTTCAAGTTTGGGAGGCAGGTTAGTGTTGCTGTTAGCGCAACTCTGTTATCGCACCACCAGGTTGGGATCCAATACTGTCTGTAAGAAGTTTATACATTCTCCCCGTGTCTGCGTGGGTTTCCTCTGGGTGCTCTGGCTTCCTCCCGCCCTTCAAAAGCATACTGGAGTTGTAGGTCTATTGGATGTAATTGGGTGGCACGGGCTCATGGGACAGAAGAGTCTGTTACCGTGCTATATGCCTAATTTTAATTTGAGATCAATAAAGGAATAGAATGGCAAATGTTATGTTAAAATGTGCATGTCATTTTTTTCTTAAGTTACAAGGATTTGATAGATGAAAATTGGAATAAAGTTGGTGGAATACATCTCCAACAAATTAGAAGAACAAACCATTTCCACCATGCCTGAACCATGATTAAGCAAGGCTGTATTCTTTGGAGATGAGTTCTTGCAGGCATTTTGATCAACCTTGCATCGAACAGCTTATTTGGACATTATCAACACAAATTGGATGCAGTTTTTCCTCTGCGTGGGTGTATTTGAAACTTTCATGTGAATATTTAACCCCATGAATAAGGGGGATCCTGAACTATGCCACATTTATGCTGCCTTCTCTTCTGAGGTATGCTGCTCCATTTGGGAGTGAAACATGAAAGTATGCAGACACTGAGATTGTAGTTAAAAACACTAGGAATACTGGAGGAACTCAGCCGATCTTGCAGCATCTATAAGGGGTGAAGATACATTACCGATGTTTTGGACCTGAGCTCTTCTTCAAGGCAGGAATTTCAATTAAGAACCAGAGATAAAGGGGGAAGAATGGGAGGGGGAGGAGACCAGACCAACAGACAAAAGGTGTTAATTGGTTATGAAAAGAGGAAAAGAGAGAATTGATTTTGGCTCTGAGAAAGGAGACAGAGGGAAAAGGGGAGGAGAGAGAGATGGTTTTTACACAGCCGCTGAGTAATGGGAAATTATCGCAAAATTCCCGCAACACAGTCTATGTAAAAAGTTTGGAACAGAAATGAATGACTCATACCCATTCTGAAATTTCCTGCAGCAGCCCTAGACATTTTTGCAGACCGCCTGCAGTCTAAACTGGACTGCAACAATGGGTTAATGAATAGCGCAGGTCCCGCCTCTTTACTTACCGCACTTCAGTGTAAAATCGCATAAGGGACCGGAGATTTTGAGTTTTGGTCATTCAAGTGTGAACGGCCACACCAGAAGGTAGGAAAAAATTCTGAAAGGAATAAAAACCATAATTTCTATGTAAAAAAAAAGTGAGAGACAGAACTGGAGGGAAGGAATCTGGGAAGAATAAGGATGGGAGGTTCTTAACAGAAACCAGAGAAGTTGATGTTAATCCCATCAAGTTGGAGAGTGCCCAAATGTAAGATGAGGTGTTGAGAGAGGAGGAGAGGGTGAATGTGTGTCACATCGTAGGTGGCGGCAATGGCGGAGGAGGATATGTTGGAGACTGAGGCTGGTAGGGTTGTAAGTGAGATATGGATGCCCGTGTCCCCATTGGGGACACAGACACAATTCACCACAACTGCATAAGCGTGGATTTCTTGGTGGTGACTGCGAATATTCAACTACAAAAAAAGTGCAAGCTGTGTGGCTCCGAGACCAACCATTATCTAAGTCCCCAAAGTCTGATTCAAGTCAAGTTTATTGTCATCTGATTGTACAAGTACAACCCGACAAAACAGCATTCTCTAGTCCTCAGTGCAAAACATGTCGACAAACAACCAGACATTACACACATTCAGACAAATAATATGTAGTCAGGACAAATATATCTATAAAATTAAATAAATATTATTTTGTACAAATGAGGTCCTGGATTTTCAGTGTGAGCAATTCCTTTGGTCGTTCAGCATTCTCGCTGCCCATGGGAAGAAGCTGTTTTTCAGCCTGGTGGTGTTGGCTCTGATCCTCCTGTATCTCTTCCCCGACAGGAGCAGCTGAAAGATGCTGTGTGCAGGGTGGAAGGTATCCTCAATGATCTAGTGCGC
Organism: Narcine bancroftii; assembly: GCF_036971445.1. Classification (NCBI taxonomy): domain Eukaryota; kingdom Metazoa; phylum Chordata; class Chondrichthyes; order Torpediniformes; family Narcinidae; genus Narcine; species Narcine bancroftii. The sequence goes on along the minus strand of NC_091474.1, from coordinate 37,313,881 downwards.
CCTCTTCAGACAACAATCCCAGTGGATCATGTCAGTAGGAGGGTGGAGATGGTGGGTTTTGGTGGGGGGGGGGGGGGGGGGGTAGAGACGGAGACTCCAGTGATCAATTCCTGATGAGGTGGCTACAACTTAATTTGTCAGTGCAGTAAAAAATCCCCACCTCCCCCAAAAAATAATAGCTCCCCTCACTTTTCACAGACAGTACTGTGAAGCCTTTTGATGGTGGGAGATCAGATATAATTATTTGGCAGTATTTTTTTTCAGCCCTTCCATCTGCAATGCTTCTCTCCCAGCTGGATTAAGCTTTGGACAGGTGGACTCATGATTTTCACAGCAGTTTGTCAATTGGTGTGTAATCAATTTGAGAGTATACCTGACAATGTAATTCTTTGTATTGAATTGTTCTATTAAATTGTAAGTGATCAATGTTTGTAATGACAGGGTAAGAAGGCATTTATTAACTGATTAAAATATTTGGATTGTGTGTGAAGATTTTCACTTCTTTTCCTAATGATTTGATATATTAAATAATCACATTATTCAAACAGTGTAGACATACCTGAATGTATTCATTTAAATATGTTTTGAAAAAGCAGAGATAGTACATAGCACATTATTAGCACAGTTCAGGCTTTTCAGCCCACGATGTGTGGCCAACCGATGCTCAGGGTATTTTTTTTATCATATGCCTGGACTGTGGTCTGTGGTGGGTGAGGATGCCATTGTGTACTCTTTGCAACTAATTCTGCATTCTTGCCAATTACAGCAGTTAAATCTATTAAAGAATTAGAAGGAATGTCGAAAAACTTACATTATACAAGCATTATTAATTTAACATTGTCACATCATGTGTCTACAAAATAATCTTGAAGGCCCCATGAGTGGCATTTCAAAGCTACAATACTTTTAGAGCAAACTTCACGAGCATTCACTGTCCACAGCCCCAGGCACTAATAAGCATGAGATATGCTTAAAGTTCAATGGCAACAATTTTTTTTTACAAAGTATTTCTTTTTAACATATCAAAATATCCCATATGAGGATTAGCAAACAAAAATGGACAGTGAGCCACATAAATAGGTGTGAAGCCAGAGGAAGGCTTAAGGCGAGAAAAAAGTGTAGAGGTTTGGGGAAGAAATGTCAGTACTTGGGACTTCAGCAGCCTAAGCCATATCCACTGATGGGAGAGTAATATCCAAGAGGCCAGAATTAATGAAGTCCGGACAGCTAAAGAATTCTGCAGAAGATTTCAGAGATGGGGAAGAGCAAGATGATACGATTTTACCACACTCGCATGAGAACAAGCTAACATTCAAGTTTTTAAAATAAAATAACTTTCACTAAGTCATTCTGAAATGTTATGTATTGGCTTAAGTCCATGTAGCATTGTTATAATTTCTAATTCCTTTTTCTTTGGCTTGGCTTCACGGATGAAGATTTATGGAGGGGGTAAGTGTCCACGTCAGCTGCAGGCTCGTTTGTGGCTGACAAGTCCGATGCGGGACAGGCAGACACGGTTGCAGCGGTTGCAGGGGAAAATTGGTTGGTTGGGGTTGGGTGTTGGGTTTTTCCTCCTTTGTCTTTTGTCAGTGAGGTGGGCTCTGCGGTCTTCTTCAAAGGAGGTTGCTGCCCGCCGAACTGTGAGGCGCCAAGATGCACGGTTTGAGGCGATATCAGCCCACTGGCAGTGGTCAATGTGGCAGGCACCAAGAGATTTCTTTAGGCAGTCCTTGTACCTTTTCTTTGGTGCACCTCTGTCACGGTGGCCAGTGGAGAGCTCGCCATATAACACGATCTTGGGAAGGCGATGGTCCTCCATTCTGGAGACGTGACCCACCCAGCGCAGCTGGATCTTCAGCAGCGTGGACTCGATGCTGTCGACGTTAGGGATGAAGGCACTCCAATGAATGTTGAGGATGGAGCGGAGACAACGCTGGTGGAAGCGTTCTAGGAGCCGTAGGTGATGCCGGTAGAGGACCCATGATTCGGAGCCGAACAGGAGTGTGGGTATGACAACGGCTCTGTATATGCTTATCTTTGTGAGGTTTTTCAGTTGGTTGTTTTTCCAGACTCTTTTGTGTAGTCTTCCAAAGGCGCTATTTGCCTTGGCGAGTCTGTTGTCTATCTCGTTGTTGATCCTTGCATCTGATGAAATGGTGCATCTGAGATAGGTAATCTGGTTGACCGTTTTGAGTTTTGTGTGCCCGATGGAGATGTGGGGGGGCTGGTAGTCATGGTGGGGAGCTTTTAACAGTGGAATAACTCACACCAGTTGTTTGAAAATGTTGGGTTGTGGATCCAAACTTACAAAGGGATGTCGTTCTCAAGGATTTCACTTTAAACTGTACAGTGCACACTGATCTCTGATGAAAAGGAGCTGTGGGTGGTTTTAATTTTGCAGGGCTAGAATTGTGAAATGGGTGAAGAGCATGTTAGAAGGTTTTCACGATTAGGTCAAAACTAGTGGAGGCACAGGTGTGACATTCATTGCAGTCAAATAGCTTGCTGACACTTCACTGGGTTGAGGGAAAGAGAACAGACAGGATAGCAATGGGCTTCTGGCAACTTAACAACTTTCGAGAGGAAAGAACAATAAGGAGATAGTGTGGCCTATAGCAGTGGAGTCTGAATGCATTGAAGGAACAGAAGAAATTTTGATAGTGGCCACACTTGTAGCCAGCTAGCTGTGTCGCCAATATATTTGAAAACCACTGCACTAGTGACTTAGATTGTTATACTTCCTTTTACATTTTGGGATGTGCCTTGCTACTCATGAAACATAGGCACTGTTCCAATGTCGGGGAAGAGCCAGTCAAAGAGCCACAAGAAATTAATCAGATAATCCATTTTGATCTTTATTAGTTGAGAAGAGGGAAAAGATTTGCCTTTTTATTGGGGAGACAGACTAATATGAAAGATACGTGTCTTAACTTTCAGTGTCAGAAGGCAGAGTTTTGATTCAACATTTCATTCAAAATAGGGCACTTCTGAGACTGTGATTCATAGTTTTCAATCCGCTCCTGGAGCTGCTCAGTGCTGGAAGGAAGCATGTATTCAGAACATCTGTTCATGTCTCTGAAATGAAGATTGAATCCGCAGCCCTATTTGCTGCCTTCGTGGCTCAGCTGCTTATTGACTGTTGAACATGATGGGGAAGAAATTCATTTACAACTATCTTTCAGGCTGCTTTAGTTTCCAACCCACTAATGTAGCATGATGTAGTTAAATTAGCTACAAATGGAGATTATAGGCCCTTTCAGGTGGACCAAACGCCCGTGTGTAAAGGCCAAGATTATACCCCCTTGTGGTGCTGAGAGCGCCTCTGAGGCGTCAATGCAAACCCTCCTCGTGGAGGGATAATTGGCAGAGCGCTGTGCTGATGTACAGCCACACTAAGCAGCTATTTAGGGGCAGGCTAATGACTCTATCAGCCCGCATCCCAACTCCCCACCACCTGAAAGCCCCCTGTCCCACTACCTAACAGCCCCCGCCTCACTGGGCAGGGGAGGTCGGCAGGGGTCATCAGGGCAGGGGCTGCCGGCAGGGGACATTGGGGGCAGCCGGTGCGGGATGCGTCAGCCCAGCTGGCCGCTCCAGCACCTCACTGGGTGCTTTGGTCTTTGGGGCTGCTCTCTGTGGCTCAAAAGGCAGCAGAGCAATGGTGGTCTTCCCTACCTATAATCCCCCCATGCAGCTGGAACTGTTCTGGGAAACAGAGCGGTTCCACCTGCGGGGGAATTATGGGTAGGGAAGATAATGATTGCTATGCTGCCTATTTATGATACGTGGCACTGCGACACCAGTCTCCCCACCTCCATCAGATCTAGAGGGCGCTACAAGGCCCCTCTGGAAATGGGACGCTGCTGCAGTCTTTTAGGGCTGCTGCCTGAAAGGTGAGTTCGTAGTTTTCATTCTGCTCCTGTCGCCGGCCTCAAGGGGGAGGGTTCACATGAAATGGCAAGCACAGCTAATCGAGCTGCTGCCTCAGCTCCAGCAGCCCAGATTCAATCCTGACCTTTGAAGTTGTCCCTGTGGAGTTTGCATGCTCTCCCCTGACTGTATGGGTTTCCTCCAAGATGCTCTGATTTCCTCCCACATCCTAAATATTTGGAGGTTCATAAGGTATTTACTGGAAGCTCTGTCTAAGTGGGACTCAAGGAATTATAGAGGATCCTTTCCATCCTGCACACAGTATCTTCAACCCACGACCATCAAGAAGAAGATACAGGATAATCAAAATCAGGACTGCTAGGCTGGGAATAGCTTCTTCTAACAAGCCCTGAGACTGATGAATATATCCTGTAACCATAACAATCATCCAAAATGTTTATATGATTTTACTTTGGTTATTTATGTGATCGTTATATACTGTGTATTGTGTGTTTCTATGTGTGTACCATGGTCCCGAAAGGTTCTGTTTTGTTGGGCTGCATGTTTACAATTCAATGATAATAAACTTGAACTTAATTTGCCACAGTAAATTGTCCTGAGGGTGCAGAGAATGGTAGAAACAAGGGAAACTTTTTGGAAAATGCAGAGAATAAAATGGATAAGGATAGAATATGTATAATAATGGGTGTGTAATTGTAACCATGGACCCAGTGGGCTGTAGGGTTTCTGTACTGCATTTGTCTCTAACTATGAGATATACTTTGACAAAGAACATAAGGCATGTATCCTAAAATCAATCCAGCCACACTTCAAGTTTTGATCTTGAAGGTAGGAAGATGTAAGCAAGCTTCTTAAGTGCTTTGATGAATTTTATGATGTTAGGTATTTAATATGGATCAAACTCATTTATTGATAGATTTCTGAGAGTATCCAACACACACAGCAGAAAGAATAGAAATGTTACATCAGAAATGTTAATTATTTTCAAATTACACTGACTGTTTCTGTCAATGTTTTATACTTGAGTACAACGCGTTAATGAGAAGCAGATGATAACCTTTAACGGATCATTTATTAATTCATAGATGCAAAAGCTGGAGAATTGTGGGATTGCATGAATGGAACAACTAAAAGGAGGAAAAGCATTTCTGTCTCAATAAAACGGGAAAGAATCAGAGGGGAAGCTAGACTAGGCTTCAAATGTACAGGAATAAAGAATGGCAGCCTCTTCTTGGAGACACAAGAGACTGCAGATGGTGGGAATCTAGAGCAAAACACAACCTGCTGGAAGGAACTCAGTGGACAAACAGATCTGTGGGGAGAAAAGGAATTGCTGGTGTTTCCAGAGAAGAATCTGCATCAAGACTGAATACGTTTTCTTCCCACGTAAGTGGCCATTTTTCTATCTGCTTTCACTGCCTCTTTGAACAAAACAAACATAAAAAAGCAGCAAATGTGCAATTTTATTCATCACAAATACAAAATAAATGTGGCAATTAAAGTATGCACTATTGAAAAACACTTTTTTTACACCATTGCACCTGTGATTATTTACCTTTCTTTTCATTTTATTTTTTTCTCCCTTGTGTTAAATTAATTGAAATTGTTTTATTTGTGTGTTTTACATCCATGTGTGATTGCAGTAATGAAGACTTGTGTTGCATCTCTACGTTGTACTTTTTTCTAAGACAATAAGCTCTCCTCATCTTTGCTCTTGATTTTTCTTGTAAGTGATTTCCCCCAACGATCCCTTGCACCACTACGATCCCTCTCCCAAGTCACCCTAACTGTTTGGTGGTGAGGAGGCAGCATTAGCCAGGTTTTGGGGTCAGGGAAAGCAGGTTGTTGGAATAGCTGCAGCAGTGTGCATCCAAAATCAATCTCTGGGAGAAGCAGTCACTGACTGCTCAACCAAGGAAAAGTGAATCAGTTGCATTGCCCCTGACAACTGAGGATCCAGTTCACCTGAAGGCACCAGTGGCAGTGGTTCAGTTTGAAAGATGTCAGCAGATCTTTTGGTTACTGAACCATCAATCTCATACACGAGGCTGTACGTGCTTGAGGCTGAGTATTCTGACCATAAAATGTAAGAGAAATACTTTCCTCACCCAGAATCTATATTTGTGGTCTCTTCTAGAATTTACTAAACCAAGTTGAGAAGAATTAGCAGCTGGTATTTTTGCCTTCTCACAATCCGGGCCACAGAAGCCAACTGCAACATCATAATGCTTGGTCCTGGCTGAGATCAGATCTCTCACACAGAATAAGGATTAAAGCCAGAGAGTCCCCGATTTAGAAAGCTCGCCATGAAACCAATCATTACCTTTGATCGCTCAACAATGGGGTATGTCGCTTTTATGTTTCAATGTCTTGGGCTGTAAACATTTAAAAATGTTAGTTTATTTACTGTTTTTTTCCCTCTCCTGTTAAAATTAAGTCATTTTCACAGAAGGAAGACATTCTGAATCAGTGGTTCTAAAAGATTAATTTATACCAGTTATATTACTTGAATGCATTATAGTGAACCATATATTTATATTATGTCGTGCACCTAAAAGTTATTTGAATGAATCCCAAGGTCTATCAACAGTTATTTTCTCATACTCCTGTGAAGTGCCTAAAATTATTTTATTCTGTAAAAGTGACTGTCTATCCAAAATGCATTTCAAAATATCTTAACAGAGTGTTTGCATTCATCTTCATACTTCGATGACAGGAAGTAGTCTTGTCCTCCATAGTTTTTCTAACCCAGCACCGGAATGCTGCTCTCAGTGTTTACAAGCTTGAAGACACTAAACAACTGGTCCAGGGTTAACTAATAAGAAGTGTCTTTTACACACACACTCACAGCATTAATGAGATCAGTGGATAGCTGTGTCACTAGGCACAGTTCTTCATCCCTTTACCCCAATAATCTGACTTTACAAAGTTCCTTTGATCTACAAAGCCCAGTGTAAATCAGTTTGAGGTGCACAGATGGAGTAAATATGGAGATTAACCGTTCTCCATACGGCTTTAGCAGCTAATGCCTGATTAGTGCAGAATGGCCCTAGTTGCTTCAGTGTCAGGTATCAGAGCTGGGCAGCTCAGAAGGGGGTAAGATGAAGGCAGTTTCTGTAACAGATACTTATTTCGACCCAGTTCTCTGAAGAGATTATAGGCCCAGAATGGCACATTAGCCCTAATCCAAAACTTCTGTGCTGTTCCTTCAACCCATTCAGACTCCGCTGCTGTTGACCACAGAACAAATGGGAAACTCGGACTTACTGCTGGGGAGCCCAAGGTGTCATGCTGTGGCAAAAAGAAAGCAGGCTCACTGTGTGAGGCTGGAAGAGCACAAACTGCTGTGTAAATGCCCGATCCTTTAGCTCAGAAGATTAAACCCTCATTGTCTTACAGTGGCTGCACATTCTATTGAACAACTGAGCATTGTGTGGAGTGCAGCTCAGACTGAGATTACAGCTCCCTTTGTTGTTCTGAACTCTCAGTCTCTCTCATTCTGAATTTGCATTTTGTTTCTCCTAAAAACCTCAATGTATGTCAGTAATTTGCTCTTGACACAAGATTGCAACATGATATATACAAAAATTTTTGAAATCTATGGAAAATAAAGAATTATAAGCATGATTGATACATGATTTATTTACAGAATTAGAATTTATTGCCATGTAATTCGGGGTTTTGCGGCAACATCGTAGAGCAAACATTCATCTTATAATCATCTTATGACATTACTATAAAAAAATAAAAATTCTAATGCATGAAAAGTAAGGCAGTGTCTTTTGATTATTCAGGAATCTGATGGCAGTGGGGAAGAAGCTGATCTTGTCCCATTGAGTGCTCGGCTCAGCGAAGAGAAAATTGCCTGGGTGGTGGTGGAATCTTTGAAGATAGAGGCTGCTTTTTTAAGACACCGCCTCATGTGTGTATATATATATATATATGTCCTCGATGGAGTGAAGTCTGGTGCAAGTTAACAACTCTCTGGAGTTTATTCTTGTCCTGAGAATTGGCACCTCCATACCAGGCAGTGATGCAACGAGCTAGAATGCTCTCCACGGTACACCTGTATATGTTTATGAGAGTCTTCAGCGACATACCAAATCCCCTCAGACACCTCACAAAGTATAGCCGCTGGTGAGCCTTCTTTGTGATTGCATCAACATAGAAGCTCCAGGACAGATCCTCAGAGATGTGACACCCTGGAATTTGAAGTTATTGATCCTCTCCTCTACTGAGCCCTCGATGAGGACTGAGTCGTGTTCCTCTGACCTCCTCCTGAAGTCCACAATCATCTCCTTGGTTTTGCTGACGTTGAGCACAAAGTTGTCATTACACCATTCAACAAGCTGACTTATCTCCCTCCTGTACGCTTCCTCATTGCCAATTGTGATTCTGCCGACAATCGTGATGTCAGCAGCAAACATGTAGATGACGTTGGATTTGTACCTGGCCACACGCACAGCAGAGCAGTGGGCTAAGCACACATCCTTGAGGTGCGCTAGTTTTGATAATCTGTGAGGAGGAGACATTGTTTTCAATTTGTACTGAGTGGTCTTCCAATGAGAATGTCAAGGATCCAGTTGTAGAGTGGTGTACAGAGGCCTAGAGTTTGCAGCCTCTTGACCAGCACTGAGGGAATAATGGTACTGAAAGCCAAGCTGTAGTCGATGGAGAGCAGCCGTATGTATGAATTGCTGTTTTCGAGGTGATCCAGAGCTGAGTGGACCAATTGCTTTGGATCAGTTTTGACAATAGGCGAATTGCAGTGGGCCCAGATCTTTGTTTAGGTACATGTTAATTCTGGTCATGACCAACCTCTTAAAGCATTTCATCACAGTAGAAGTTAGTGCTACTGGGCAATAGTTGTTGAGGCAGCTCACACTACTCTTCTTGGGTACCGGGATGTTTGATGCCCATTTGAAGTAGGTGGGAGACTCTGACTGCTGGAATGAGAGGTTAAAAATGTTTGTGAACACTCCGGCTCATTGGCTGGCGCAGATTTTCAGTACCCTGCCAGGTCGCCCTCTTGAATGATGTTCTGACGTCGGCCTCAGAGACAGATATCACAGGGTCCTCAGCCCTTGCAGGGATTCTCGTCGCACTGTATGGTTCCTCTTCTTTTAACCTTTTCCATGTTATCTTCAGGAACCCAATTCTCTTAAAAGTACGATTCAGAGCGAGGAGGGAATCACCTCGCCTTGGGCCAGAATGTGAAAAACAACTGAGCAAGGAGAACCTTTGCATTAAAAAAAAACCAATTCTGCTTATCAGTGTCCTCCAGGAAAATGTTGCAATCAATGGAATCCATTTGAATTTTACCATTTTGCCTACCTGAGTGAAAGACGACACTTTACTGCTCTGTATTACTCTAACTACTCTGACTAGTTAAAGAGCAGAGTTCTGTGGATAGAGATTGCCCTCCACCACTGTTCCTTGGGTGTGAAGTGGGACAGGGAGAACTGAAAGGCCATCGGGCATGGTGCACACCACAAATGAGCCCGGTCCTGGGATCTGTTGTATTGCGGATCAACAATGGAGATCCAGATCTATAACTAGCAGTGGTCAGTGGGCTCCGTTGCTTTGCCTCCGATTAGATAACTACCCTGAACAGAAATTCCCAACTTTATTTTTCACCACAGATCACCTTAACTACCCCTTTACTCACCAGGAACTGCCAGCAGGGAGGGGATAAGGGAGTTGGAAAACTAAGCCACTTCCCAGACCACCGATAGGATTTTTTTGATATGTTTTGATGGGAAAATTATTGGAGAAATTTTGATTTCTCTTGTCATCAAATTTACAAGTCTTTATTTGTTTATTATATTTGTAATATTTCTCTGGGGCATCTTGCTGCAGACCACACCCTGTGGACCACCAGTGAACCATAGACCGCAGGCTTAGGAAGACCATGAATCAGACCATTTAAGGAGTTTGTATGTTCTCCCTGTGTCTGTGTGGTTTTTTCTGGGGGCTTCATTTCCTCCCACAGTTCAAAAAGTACCAGAGGTTGTCAGCCAATTGGATGTAATTGGGGGGGCACGGGCTTGTGGGCCAAAAGGGCCTGTTATCGTGCTGAATGTCTCAATAACGTTTTTTTTAAATCTCGTTTATAGGTAGTCTAATTACCTGCTGTAAAATCTGGCTAATGTATTAAGGGTCATTTGATTGTTAAATTATAATGACCATATTAACAAAAGATGTACAGTTGTTTGGAAGGGTTTGCCATATGATTTCAGATTTATTGTCAGAGTACATGCATGAAGTCACATATAACGCTGAGATCCTTTTTCCTGCGGGCGCGGCGGAATTACCACTCATTGGTATTGCAACAAATAAACTGTACATAGCATAAAACATGTAAACAAACAAAGGACTGTAAACAGATAATGAACATAAACAAACTGTGCACTACAGCGAAGATAAAAAAGAAAATCTATAAACGTGCACGAGTCAGAGTCCTTCAATGAGTCCCCGGTTGGGTTTGTGGTTGAGGAGTCTGATGGTGGAGGGGGAGCAGCTGTCTCTGAACCTGGTGGGGCTAGCCTTGTGGCCCCTCCACCTCTTTCCTGATGGCAGCAGGGAGAGCAGATCGCGCGCTGGGTGGGGTGGGTCTTTGATGATCTCTGCTACTTTGAATATTGAATATTGACAGTTAATTTTGAGTTGATTTCTCACTGAAGTGGAGAACTAGGGAAACTTCAAACAGCGACAACCTGTTCTGGATTTCTGCTGCAAAGCAACAATGAATATTTGGTAGAAGAGCAACAGGCCACGAGCTGGAGTGAGAGCGGTGGATTAGGGAGAGTGGTTGAGGCGGTGAATTATGAGAAGGGATTACAACATGTAGAGATGTGGTAAGGTGAGCACATGAGGTTTTGGGTTTCTGAGTGCAGAAGAAGGGAAAAATGAAGACTGGTAGGAACTGTTCAGTGACTTGTCGTAAGAAAGATGGCTGTGCCTTCAACTGCAGGAACAATAATTGGTTCACTGAAAATTATCCCAAGCTGTAATCCAACTCTGTGAGCCTCTAACTCTGTATTTCATTTTCTATAGATAATAAAAATATATGAATGTCTGATTTAAAGTAATGTTTTACTGAGCATATTTCACCAAGACGATTATAAATTTCTTAGACTCAAATCAACTAATGGCAACCACTATAAATAGCTAACCTATCAGTTCTTTTTAACAGGTTGAAATTTTTGATTGCATTGGCTCGTGATATAATTTCCTTTAATTTAGCCTTGGCAACTGGTGCTCTACAAACAAGGCATCTTACCTATTCTTTCCCAAGTTATTGGCTACAACATTGAACATACAGTAACTAGATCCTTCTCTCCCTTTCCTTTTGATTTTGATTGGTTGTCAATGTCTTCACTTTGGCCCTAAATTCACAATGCCTCTGTGGCTCTGTGCACAAGATGTCACGAGCCTGGTGAATCTGATCAACAAGGTAACAGATAGTCTTCCGCTCTCCTTGTGTTTGACATCATGGGCGGCTGGAGAATTTGCATCTCTGATCCTTCAGAATTCCCCTTCAGATTAAGGTAGAGCGGGACCTGTAGCATTTATTTTAAAGGGGCCCTAAATAGTGCCGGCTGGCACATACACAATGAGGGGGTAGTGTGAGTGTGGTGCCCTCCCCAAGAGAGTTTCTGACGCTGACCCTGCATGTCTGTTTTTGTAAGTTTGAAATAGTCTTAAATATTCTTAGCTTTCTCAGATCACTATATCTTCAGTGATTACCAGTGGTGTATCTGGAATATATAGCGCGTATAGCAAGCACTGAAATGATGACACCCCCCCACCATTAAAACTTACTGACACATTTTGCATCTCCACCTACATTGAAATTACACCTACACTGAAACTGTGTCCTCCCTTCCCCTCTCCTCCCCTGTTAAAACTTACTTACACATTTTGTTAAAATAAAACTTATGCTGGTGGCTGGCTCAATTGCCGTATTCGTTACCCATAGACCCCCACACAGCGTTTCCCTGGTACTGGCAGAGCAGTTCCAGCTGCGTGGTGGATTATGGGTAACGAAGATGGTCATCGCTCCTGCATTGATTCATCGCCATGAGCTGCCAGGGTGCCCAATCAGATGCCAGAGCACCCCTGCTGCTGTGTCGGAAATTGGGGGTAGGGAGAATGGGGGGGAGGGGGAGACTGGAGGGGGGGATGCGAGACTGGGAGGCGGACGGCCGGCCAGGGCTAGGAGCGAGGTAGTCGGACAAGGTGAGGACAGTGGCGCCGCCCCCCCCCCCCCCCTTTAAGGTTAGGGATTTTAGCCAGTTATCACCTTTAATCAGAGGTATTACCACAGGTTATCAGTGTGATTTCTCATAGCCACTGCACAAAGATAAAAATAAAAATGTTTCTCATCATTCATTGTAAGTAAATGTGGGGCCCTTGAAAATCCAGGACCCATAGCATGTGCTACTCTTGCTACTACATTAATCTGGCCCCTGCTTGTATTTGAGCTGAGGACATGATGAGGCACTGTCATTCTCATTACAGCGCACACATTGGGTGGTCACTTTGTTAATATAATCAAAAATACAAAGACCCAGAAACTCTACTGGGGCAGTGTATTCACTCTGTGATAACATGCAGATGTGGAGCATGTGAAATAAAAACAGTGAACGCTCAGCAGGTTGGAGTGCATCAGGGAAACAGTTCATCTTTCAAGTTCAAGTTTATTATCATTCAATTCTACAAGTATAACTTGACGAAACAGTGTTCTCTGGTCCTCAGTATAAAAACACATCCAGCCATAACTACTTACGATCAGACGATACGTATGCAGTATGTATATATGTATACAGAATATACTAAATACATGCATGTAGAGACTCGGATGGTTTGTATGAGCAGTTCATTCTGTAGTCTCGCTACCCATGGGAAGAAGCTATTTCTCAGCTTGGTGGTTCAACTTCTGATTCTTCTGTATCTCTTTCCCGACGAGAGGTGTAGCTCAAGATACTGAGTGAAGGGTGGCAGGGGTCCTCAACGATTTTGCGAGCCCTCTTCAAACAATGATCCCAGTAGATCATGTTATTGGAGGGGGGGGGTGGATCCTCTCTTCCGCTCTTATGATCCACTGCTCTACATCCACCATACCACACTGTGATGCAGTTAGCCAGGCACGCTCGATAGAGAGCGAGTAGAAAGATGACAGGATAGTGGCCAGTACCCTTGCCCGCCTCAGTCTTCTCAGGAAGTGCACTCGCTGTTGTGCCTTCCTGATAAGTGAGGAAATATTGTGTTTCCACGATAGGTCACTTCTTAAGTGGACTCCAAGGAACTTGGTGCTGTCTATACTCTTCACTACCAAGCTGTTAATGTGTAGCAGAGGGTGCCTTTTGGTCATGCTATGTGCAGAGGTATTTTTGTTTTCTTCTCTTTCAATGTGAAAGGAACAAACTCACTTGATTATTTCAGCAGAAAACATAGGCTTGTAGAGCAGGGAAAGTGGCCCTGAGGCCCACCGGCGATCAAGCATCTATTTATATACTAATCCCATTTTTATCCTCCCTGGAAACCCATTGTCTCTGCCGGATTCTACCACTGATCTATATACTTGCACAATTGATAAAGGCCACTCCCACACCTATGGGATGTGGGAGAAAACCGGAGTCCCCAAAGGGAAACCCACAAGATCACAGGGTAAACATATAAATAGATAGGCCCGGAAATCAAGATTAAACCCAGAGTGCTGGAGGTGTGGTGAGGCAGGAACTCTACCATCTGTCACCGAGCAGTGAGAACTTTAACAGTGTCACGGCAGCTATTCAAGTTTTATACCCATGCATTATTGGACACATGAGCCGGAATGTGAGGTCACGCAGACAGCCGGAGCAAGCAGTGACATCGTTACAGTTATTCACGCTGTGGATATGCATCTCAGTGCAGAGTTTACTCTATAGTTTTAATTGGTTGGAGTCTTTTTTAGCTGCAATGCGGCACTTACAGTTGAGCCCAGTGTAGGAGTGGTGGGCGCAATGCTTTGCCTTAGTTACAGCCACCAATTCTATCGATGGCTCCCAATGCATCCAAACTAAGCCTTATGCATCATGAGGAAGAAAGGGAATCACCTTTTATTTTAGACTAACAGCATCCACTGTATTTTGTAAAAACACAAAGCTGGAGAAACTCTGCAGATATAACAGTTTACATAGCAAAGATAAAAAGACCTAAGCAACATTTTGGGCCTGAGCCCTTCATCAAGGATTTTTCTGTACCTTGATGAAGGGCTCAAGCCTGGAACATTGGTTATGTATCTTTATCGTTGCCATATGAAGTTACATGGTCTGATCTGCTGAGTTTCTCCAGCGTTGTGTTTTTTACTTCAACCATGGCATTTGCAGACTTTTGTGTTTTGCTTCCACTGTATTTGGTCCTCGTGCTCATACATAAACGGTGTTGTCAGAAGCTGTTGATTTTTTTTAACAATAAGACTCAACTTCTGAGGAAGGATCTTCTACTATGTTCTCACAGCCTGATCAACAGATCATGTTCAGCACTTTCCTTTTATATGTTAGTTTCCAGCATTTGGAGTGTTTTGTTTGGTTTTTAATTCTCCCGCATTTTTCTTTATTCCCAAATCTAGTTTAGTGATTTTTACAGTGTAAAGGTTTACGTAGGTGGTCAGTGCAGCACACACCCAGCTACTCTTGACTTCACATAGCTTCAAAGCCGAGCTCCACACCTTTACCATGAACCAACCCCATTGTCTATTGCCCCTCACTCAGATCATCCTGCTGCGGTGAAGTGTTTGAAGCTTGCTAATAACCTAACTATTACAATTGTCCGTGTCTATTCAGCTGGGAGAAGTACTTAGCAGCTTTGGTTCACATAACAGGCCTTTCATCGCCCAGCCTGTTGCAGCAACACATCAACAAAGTGGTGAATGATTGAGGCAGGCAGGGGAGGGGCTGGTTTGACATCTCCCTTTATCTCTGATAATAAAAGCAGTGATTGCTTTTCAGCTGAATAAACCAGTGCAAGAACTGCCTCAATCAGCTTCTAGTCAGTGCCAACATCACCTTTGTTTATTAGGATGTTGTCAATGCCAATAAAGTCCCATTATTTGGGATTCTGATCAAGTTCAGCTCAACCTATCATAATTGTGAGAGTTCTGTCCTCATGACAGGCAATAACAAAAACACGATTCCGTGCGAGGTTCACAGGTCACACTTGTATAAGGGATGTTCATACAGCATGGACTAATGATGAGTTTGTCAGGTATGTTATACAACGTTCACATGCACTAAAATTCTTTCTTACTGCAGCCGAACCGGCACTTCATTAAAAATATAAACTACCATATGATATATAAAATTAAATTGAAAAAGAAATTATTAATACAAAAGATGATATATAATAAATATTTGCATTTACCATTATGCAAAAAAGTGGTGTGATGTTAGAGCAGACAGTCATCCTGTGGTGTCAGAACAGCCATTAATTGGTGTAACAAAGGGACATTTAAGAGCCTGATAACTGATGAAAAGAAACTGTACTTGAATCAAGATATGATGGTCTTCAGGCTTCTGTACCATCTACCTAAAGGTAGGAGTGGGAAGAGGCTGTGACCAGGGTGGTAGGAGTCCTTTGTGATGTTGGCTGCCTTCTTGAGGCAACACCTCGCAGAGATGCATTCAATGGATGGGAGGTTGGAGCCTGTGATAGACTTGCCTATGTTTGTTACCCTCTGCAGCCTTCTGCATTCCCGGGCACATCCCTCTCTCCTATGCTCCACCTCCTCATCCACCCCATCGCCCTTCCTCGAGACCCTGCACCCGATTGACACTCCCCCCCCCCCCCAATCCCTGCCTGCCTTCAGCATCTGCTCCAACCTTCCCCTCTTGGAGACCGGACACTCTATCCTCAGTAGACGCCTCACCTTCGTTCCCCCTTCGCCCACCTCCTTGAGTTCCGCGCATGCCATGATGCTAACTCTTTTTCCATCGGCTCCATCTCCATGCTCTTCCACAATCAGGATTATCCATCCCCATTACAGGTCCCTCTCCCCACTTTAAACCTTATCCCTTCTCCTGGACACCTTGTTCCAGTCTTCTCCCTGCTCTGGATTTTTGCCATGCTCTCCATACTTGTCCCTGTGCTCCACAATTTGAAATTTGTAACCAAATAATTTGTATGATTAAAGTGCACATTCCAGATTTTATTTGAAGTCATTTGTATCTTATCCTTATCTCATTTGTCTCCTCATTTGATGAAGTTAATAGGAAGGGTTAATATTATTAAGATGAATGTCCTGCCTAAGATTTTTTTTCAGACTTGTATATTTTATTTAATATAAAACATATAGCAAACATATCACAATATTTCAAACTTAATCCAAATACTTGTGGTAATTTATTTTAAAAAAAGTAAAGAAATACAAAAGAAAGAGAAACCTCCTATAAATCCCCCCAAACCCCTACAAACTTTAAAAAAAAGAAATACAAGAAAACCACAACAGGACACTTCACTTTCCAATACTTTTAAACATATAAATATTTATAGAGATGTATAAATGAAAGGAAATGTTCAAGATTCATTTAAATTTCATACCAAACAGTTTGTAAATATGGGCTCCATATTTAACAAAATGTATGATATTTATCGCTTAAATTATGTAATTTTCTCAAGTGGAATACAGCTCCAAACTTCTTCATCCTGCTTAAGTTCTTGTATGTTTTTCAAGCTGTCCCGGTATTTGCTCCTAAATCTTTTTTTAAATTCATTAGACTCTATTATTTCCTCCTTTTTATGGAAAAATAAGCATCCCCATTTGGGGCGGAAAAGTCTTCCTTCAAAATATGAAGAGAAATGGGGGCTTGGCATTCCCTAATTTGAGACTTTATTACATTAGATATATTTATTTATTTGGATAAATCATAATGAATATTAAGGTGCCTCAAGATGGATCGACTTAGAGATGAAATCCATTAAAAGACAATATCTTATCTCAATACTTGGAACGCATTTGCCTTAATCGCTCTCCAAACTAACTGATAACTTGGTAATTAGGCATACTTTGCGTATTTGGTTCCAATTTAAAAAGCACTTTGGTTCTTAAAGATTTTTATTAATTAATCTAATTTTACATGAAGACATTGGATACACTCAATGGTCCAGGTTGGGTATTCAATCTTTCTTGGACTTGTATATAGACCAAAACTTTGCCTCTTTTGAGCAATTATCTGATAAATTTAAATCACCTAATCAACATTTATTTTTGTTATTAACAGATTAGGAGTTTTTTAAACTCCTTAATGTTGAGGCTTCCCCAAGACTTGGATTTTAATCTTATTTGGGAAGAATATAATTTTAGATCTAATCAGAAAGGACTGCTTTCAGCCCTTTCTGAAGTACTTTTAAAATTTAGTGATGGTTCTTTATGTTCTTTTGGGAACATGTCTTTCAACAACTGTTTGCTGCAGATGCATGGGACTAACAACTGTTTGCTGAAGATGCATGGGACTCTAGTTTGACAAATGTACATTCATCCTCTTTCTGTGCTAGACATTCCTTATTACAATTAAAAGTTGTCCATAGGGCCCACTATTGTAAAGTTCACTTAGCTAAATATTACCTCAATATATCATCTAAAAGTGATAAGTGTATAACTCAGGAAGGTCCTTTATATCATATGTTCTGGCTATGTCCCTCCCTTTGTAGTGACTGGAAAGAGGTACTTACTGCACTACCTTTAATTCTTGATATAAATCTGTCTCCGAGCCCTTTTATTGCTATTGTTGGAATGGGTGACCAATGGACTTAATTTTGACTCCACTTCAATCCCAGGTGATTGTTTTTGCTTCCCTGATTGCCAAATGGCTTATTTTGCTGCCGTGGAAAGGTGTTGTCCCTCCCACACATGCACAATGGTTGTCGGATTTGATGGCATCCCTCTCTCTAGAGAAAATTAGGTGCTCAACTACTGCAATATGTTTTTTTTCTCTCTCTGGGGTTCATTTTTTAATTATTTTCAAAATTTATAGATCAATTATTTTTGCTTTTTATTAAAAAAAAGTCTCCTGTATCTATTTCTTGAACATTTAGTATTGAAATTAGTAGTTGATGCCTGGCTTTGATAGTAATCCCTCAGATTGGGGTTGGGGTTAGAAATTAGATTAGTTATAGATGTTTTTTCCTTTTCCTTTTTTAACAATAACATGAAGCATACTTATCTGGTTTACCATTGTTTATTATATGTGTTATGAGTCCAGAGAAACCCCAAAACCCAGCAGCAATAGATATGCACCACAACAAAGGGTTACTTAAACAAAAGTTGCTTTTAATTATCTTGGAACATGAAAACAGAATCAAACTTTAACTTATCTCTATTCACTCACTTAACTCCCTTCTAATTCTAAATGCATGTGTGTGTAAGTTCAGCAAAGTTCTTTGGTTCACAGTCCAATCTCTGTGGTTGCAGTCAATTCTTGTACTGTGCACTGAAGTTAACATTAATAAAGTTCACCAGGCTTTGATGCTTAACAGGTAAATGGTTACCACTCAGAAGGGTTCTTGTTGGTCTTCAAAGAGAGAGTTTTTCTTGCTTCAGGTAACCACAGAGTTCCTTTCTGTTTCTTCTATTCCAAGGGAAACAACAGACAGGCAGTCCTCTCCTTTGACCAGGCCACCTTCCAAAGCTTGCCACCTTGTCCCTCTGGAACCGATGTCTCTCTTTTTTTTTCTCTCTCGCTCTCTCCTCTCTGAGAGCAAAGCCTGCTTTTTTTTTTAATCTGGTCTCTGTCTGCAAAGACCACATGACTCTCCAGACAGCAAGTTCTGTTTCCCAGACAATGCTGCCCTGCATATTGTTACATTTGTCACCCTTTTGCAAACAACACTCTTGCAAAAGCTCCTGCAAAAATTCTGTTTTAAAGTGTTTGTGTGTGACCTGCTCTAACAAACCTTTCCCAATTTATCTCCCAAACACTTCTATATACTCTGTCACATATGTAATTTATTTCTATTTGATCTTTATAATCATATGTATCTATGTATCTGATATATTTTTCTTAAAAATCAATAAATGATTGAAAAAGAAGAAAATTGTTGAGCACAGGGGCAAATAAAGGAAGAAAGTGTCTTTGTCCCAAACATTATGGAGGGCACTGTATATTTCCATCTGCTGCTGAGAAAGCAACCATATTGACTTCACTATTCCCCTCACTCATTCCAATCTCAGCCCTTCAGTTTGCCTGGCCCTCCACTCTCTCCGCATTAATCGAAACCTCACGATCACACCTGCAAACAAGGGTGGTGCTGTTGTGGTCTGGTGCACTGATCTCTATCTCGCCAAAGTCAGACAATAATTCTCAGACACCTCCTCTTACCCCTCCAATTGGACCCCACCAAAACTCATCAAACCACCATATCACACGCTAACTGTGAACTCATCACTTCCGGTCAATTCCCGACCTCATGATTTCCCAACCCCACACTGACCATTTCTAAAGGTCCACCAACTCAATTGTCCTGGCAAATCCATCATGTCTGTGTGCTCCTGCCCCATCGATTTGTTATCTGCCTACCTTTTTTTTTTTTTTTTTTTTTTTTTTTTTTTTTTTAATTTGGAAACATAATGTTATCATTTATTGCCAGGGAATAAAATGCAATAGACAGGTTTTGCTTTAGTTGTACAAGTTTGTAAGTGAGACCTTACACAGTCTGCTGAATACAGTACTGGTCTCCTTATTGATAGAAGAATGTTAATGTGTTAGAGATGATTTAGAGCAGGGATTCCCAACCTGGGGTACATGTACCCCCAGTGGTACATTTGCACTTTTCAGGGGGTACATTGGGTCTGAGAGAATAACCACTACTGTACAATACGTGGTGTTGTAATCTGCAGTCAGATTGCACAGTGTCGTGTTTTTTTTAATCCTTAATTTCTAGGGGTACATGGGCACAGCCAAACTCAGTAGAATTATTTGACCCGCATTATTGGCCCGACAACACTTGGATTTTTTTTGTTTGACTCCTAAGTCAGTGACTGATAGAAGGCATGGCTAAAAATCTCAGAATTATCTTCAAAACCAGTGCTGTATATTACAATGTAGGCTCTGAGAGCTGCTATTATTTGCAGTAGAATCACAGAGAAATAAGAGTAGGGAACAAGCCCTTTCTCATGCTGACCAAGTTTGCATTCTGAGCCAGTTCCCTTTCCTGTATTTAGAAAACAATAGAAGTCGGCCATCTGGCCCGTTGAGCCTGTTCCACCATTCAGTCATGGCTGATCGGGCCACAGACTCAGCTCCACTTCTCTGCCTGTTCCCCGAAACTATTAATTCCCCAATTCTTCAAAAATGTATCTGTGTCTTTAGTACATTCAACAAGCCAGCCTCCACTGTTTCTTTGGGAAGAGTGTTCCACAGATTCACTTCCCTCTGGGAGAGGCAGTTTCTCCTTACACGTCTTAAATCTACTCCCCTGAAGCTTTTTTTTTTTTTTTTTTTTTTTTTTTTCACACCATAAATCACATTAGCCATGATATACACTATTTCTTTTCACACATATACAGTGACTTTTTCTCCCCCCCCCCTTTCCTCCCAAACCACCCCCCCACCCCCCCCTCTCATCCATTTTAGGTATACAATCTAGGTTGCATTAATCCAGTCAGACAATGTTGTCATTCAACAAAATTACACCAGAAATTCTACTGAGTCCATTCTTTTCTTTCCTTCTCCTTCTATCAACTTAGGTAATGTTTGTCCCCGGTAGGTTTTCGCTATTGTATTTAATGTAAGGCTCCTATACTTGTTCGAATATTTCAATATTATTTCTTAACCAATATGTTATTTTTTTTTCTAATGGAATACATTTATTCATTTAAATTTGGTAGTTTCTTCCTTTTAATTTGGTTATGTATTCCATTAATATTTAAAGACATATAGTTCAGCGTAGCCCTTTTATATTTTGTTTATCTTCTCTTTCCGTTTTTCCATCATTACCTTTCCTCCTTTTCCATTTCTGTTTTCTTATTTTCAACTCTTCATAAGACAACATTCCTACAACATCTAACATTTTCCTTATTCTCCTATTTCTATCTTATTTATCCCCAATCTCCCCTTCACCTCCTGAGTTGTCCTTTATCCCTTGTCGGACAACCACATCTCCCCTCTCCATTTGGATTTGCGAATCCACTCGCAAGCGTCAACTGATTGTGCAGTGACCGCTATTTCCCCCCACCCCGCCTCCCCCAGAAAAGATTTCACTTTTCATTTGTCACAAAGGTCCCTCTTTTAATTCCCTCCTTATTCTCTCTATTCCATTACCTTCCCTTATTAATTCTTGTCTATACTATCTATATTTTCCTCTAAGTACAGATACATTCATGTATGCTCATTGTCTCTATTCACTCTTATACCTCTTTACCTGCATACATATCAATCGTGATCATTTTTACTCTCATTACCCGTCTTCATCCCTCAGTCTATTTTTGTCTTTGCCCACATACATATCAGTCGTGATCATTTTAACTCTCATTACCCGTCTTCCTCCCTCAGTCTATTTTTGTAATTGTTCTGCAAATTTTCGTGCTTCTTCTGGATCCGAGAATAGTCTGTTTTGCTGTCCTGGAATAAATATTTTCAATACCGCTGGATGCTTTAGTATAAATTTATACCCTTTCTTCCATAAAATCGCCTTTGCTGTATTGAACTCTTTTCTCTTCTTTAGGAGTTCAAAACTTATATCTGGATAAATGAAGATTTTTTGCCCTTTATACTCCAGTGGTTTGTTGCCCTCTTTTACTTTTTCCATTGTCTTCTCCAGTACCTTTTCTCTTGTAGTATATCTTAGGAATTTTACTACAATAGATCTTGGTTTTTGTTGTGGTTGTGGTTTAGAGGCCAATACTCTATGTGCCCTTTCTATTTCCATTTCATGCTGTAGTTCTGGACATCCTAGGGTCTTAGGGATCCACTCTTTTATAAACTCCCTCATATTCTTGCCTTCTTCATCTTCCTTAAGGCCCACTATCTTTATGTTATTTCTTCTGTTATGGTTTTCCATTGTATCTATTTTTTGAGCTAGTAGTTCTTGTGTCTCTTTAGTTTTTTTATTAGATTTCTCCAATTTCTTTTTTAAGTCTTCTACCTCCATTTCTGCTGCTACTGCCCGCTCTTCCATCTTGTCCATTTTCTTTCCCATTTCTGTTAAGGTCATCTCCATTTTAATTATTTTCTCCTCTGTGTTGTTTATTCTTTTTCTTAAATCCTTAAATTCCTGTGTTTGCCATTCTTTAAATGATTCCATGTATCCTCTAATAAGAGCAAGTATATCCTTTACCTTGCCTCTCTTTTCTTCTTCTATTTCACCATACTCTTCCTCTTCTTCTTCCTCTGGGTTGACCATCTGTTGTTTCTTTGTTGCCCTTTCCTCCTCTTCTATCTTGTTTCTATTGTCTTCTGTGGTCTCTTCTTGCTGCAGGTGTTCTGCAGCTGTCGTTGCCGGCTGTGGAGATCGACTCCCCAGCTGGTCCCCCCTCCCGTCGGTGTGTTTTTTTTCATTCGCATCGCGCATGCGCGAAACTTCGCGCATGCGCGGTTGCGCACTTTTGTTCGGCTCTGCGAGCCATTTTTGTAGTCCATTATTTACCGACCTGAGGGAGCGGGTTTCTCTCTCCGCAGCGGGCCTCTTCGGACAGGTAAGGCCTTCACCTTTTTCCTCCTTTGTCTTCTCTTCCTCTCTTCTTACCGTTGCTTTCGACTTTTCTTTTTTTGTCGCCATCTTCTTTCCACCTTTATACTCACTTTTCTGTAACTTTTATTTCTGTGCCTTTGTGTTTTCTCTTGTTTTTCCCGACTTTTCTGGAGAGGGCTGGAGTTCACCGTCCGGCCACTACTCCATCACGTGACTCCTCGTTATCTGCCTACCTCAACTCCATTTTGTTCCCCAGGTCCAGTGCCTCTCACCTACAACAAAGACATTTCACACGCCCTCCATCACTTTAACAACTTCCAATTCCATGAACTCAATCACCTCATGTTTACTGTGGACATGCAATAACTATACACCTCAATTTTCCCACGCAGAAGGCCTCAAGGTCCTTAATTCCTTTCTGGACAATAGACCTGACCAGGTCCCCTCCTCCAGTTGGTAGAACTAGTCTTCTCCTTTGACTCATCCCACTTTCATCAAGTCAAAGGTGTCACCATGGGGCCCAGCTATGCCTGTCTTTGTGTGGAACAATCCAGGATACAAGCCTACATGGACATGGCCGCTCAACTCTTCCTCTGCTATATTGATGACTACTTTGATGCTGCCTCATGCACCCATGATAAGCTCATTGACTTTGTCCACTTTGCTCCCAACCTCCAGCTTGACCTCAAATTCACTTGGTCCATCTCTAGCAATGGTCTCCCTTTTCTCGATCTCTCTGTCTCCATCTTGGGAGACAAACTCTCGACAGACATTTACAAACCCACCAACTCCCACAGCTACCCTGACTACTCCTCTTCACACCCTGTCTCCATGTAAGGATTCCATTCTTTTCTCTCAATCCTTCTGCCTCCATCACATCTGCTCCCAGGACGAGACCTTCCATGCTAGATCATCAGAGATGTCTTCCTTCTTTAAGCAGGTAGAGGCTTTCCCTCTACCACCATCAACTCAACCATCACCCAAATATCCTCTATTATCTGCACATTTGCCCTGGCTTCCTCCACCCCCACACTCAACAAGGACAGGATTCCCCTTGTTCTGATCTACCACCACACCACACTCTGTGTCCAACTCATCTTCTTCCGCCATTTCCATGTGATCCACCACCAGACACATATTCCCCTCTGTGACTTTCCCATCCACTCCTCCCTCCCCACCAATCATCCTCATGGCACCTACCCCTGTGAATGCAGGAGATGCTCCATTTGTACCCACACCTCCTACTCACCACCATTCAGGGTCCCAAACTGTCCAAACAAGTGAAGCACTTGTGAATCCGCAGGGGTCATCTGCTGCATCTGGTGCTCACGTTGTGGTCTCCACTAGATCAGAAAGAGAGTGGGCAGACTGGGAGGTGGCTTTGTTAAGCACCTCAGCTCTGTTTGCTGCAATAGCCGGGATCTCCCAGTGGCCGCCCATTTCAATTCCCTCTTTCCCTTAATGACATGTCTGTCCATGGTCTCATGCACTGAGACCACCTGCAAATTGGAAGACCAATATCTTATTTGCCATCTGGGGACCCTCCAACTGGATGACATTAACATCAACTTCTCCATTTTCCATTAAACCCACCCCCTCTTCTTCCCCTGTCACCGTTCCTCCAGTTCTGTCTGTCTGTGTGTATGTGTGTCTCTCCCCCCCCCCCCCCCCCACTTTTCCTTCTATTTCCTTTCACCAAGGCAAAATGAATCCTCACCTTTCCTCTTATCATATCCAATTAATACCTTTTGGTTTGGACTCCTCCCCCTCCCTTCTTCCCCCCCACCCCCCCACTTCTTCTCTCCCGTCTTTATTCAGATGCCTTCATTTTTTTTAACTTGTACCTTGAAGAAGGGCTCAGGCCCAAAACATCAGAGAGGTTCAGATTGGCATTCCAAATCAACTTGTGTGAAACTTTAACCATACACTGATATTTTTAGTCACATATGTGAAGAGACACGTGCAAGAGTTTATTAACAGTCTATTTTCTGTTCCGATTGCTACCAAACAGCTACAAGCCACTAATGGTTTCCTTACATGAAGTGCAGACCCTTGCGACATGTGGTTTTCAATGCGTGACAGCATAATTCACTTGAAATAGCTTTTTGCCTTGATGGGTTCTGGAGACCTATTGAAAGTCTGGGTATGTATCAACCAACATACCTTTCAATTTAAAATGTTGTTTGCTTTAAATTATTAAAACCTGACCCCACATTTGACATTTATTGGTTTCATGGCCACTCAACAGTCAGACCACAATTTAAAAAAAACCCTACCATCTTTAACTGTGAGCAAATGAAGCAAAGAGCATGGATCCGTGGCATCTCTCAGCTCCAGTGGTGAGTTTCAATCCTGACCTCTGCTGTTGTCCATCTGGAGTTTGCAATATTCCACCTGTGACTTGAATGGGTTACCTTTGGCTATTCTGGTTTCCTAGCACATTCCAACTGTGGATAGGATAACTGGTCACAGTAAATTGCCTCTCCCCTTGCAGCATCTTGAGGGTTCATGGGAATAGGAGAGAGGGAAATTCATTTGAGGAGTGAGATTGGTCAGGGATTTGGCATGGATTCAATGGGCTGCCAAAACATCTGTGTGTACTGTATAGACATTAGGAAATTCTCAGATCATCGGAATTTAGATTGCCTGATATTCTATCCATAAAATCCCCTCACCATCATCCCCAACATCCCCCTCTCCCAACCCTTGGTCTTGTTTTACGTTTTCTGCAGTAATGACACAGCAGAACTACAGGAGGCATTCTGTTGTATTCTGGATCTATATTCATCCCTCTGTTTGCTCCTTTAATCACTGCATGTATTGAAAATATCTAGGCTGGAAGTAGAAAACAATTTCTTTATGGGGCCATATTCAACACCTAACCTCTAAAGGGAATATTCTTTTCATTATATTTATTGATTTCCTTTTCAATGAGCTGGGGGCTATTTGGTCTATTAATTGTGTGCAAGCTTTGAGAGGAATCCCTCCTCCTGTCTGTTCATTTGTTGTCGAAGTCTCATTGTCAACTGAGATTGTGCGGACTTTTTGAGTAGTGAATAACAAGAGTTTATTGTCATTAACATAAATTCAATGTTCAAATGCACCAAAATTCATGTTTGCTGGAGCCAAACAGGTATGCAAAGTATATCAACTACAGTGTTGTGGTAATCCATACCCCTGGTGTTCTCATCCCACATCTATCCACCTAGTTTTCTTCTTGCTTTGTTCATTTCTCTCATCCCCACATCTGTCGATTGTGACTGACAAAAGAGCTCAGGCCCGAAACTTTTGTTACCCTTTACTTCCTATAGAAGCTGCGCGACCAGC
The DNA here is from genome assembly GCF_036971445.1 of Narcine bancroftii. Taxonomy (NCBI): domain Eukaryota; kingdom Metazoa; phylum Chordata; class Chondrichthyes; order Torpediniformes; family Narcinidae; genus Narcine; species Narcine bancroftii. Next base: position 37,287,994 of record NC_091474.1, on the reverse strand, counting down.
AGATTTGTGTTTTGCAATCATCTCCTCGAATTGGGTTCCACCTACTATCCATCAACCTCTGTCCCCCCCACTCCCAACCATCCCAGGTACTACTATATTTGGTGATCTCTCTTCTCAGTTCTGATGCAGGGTCTCAATCCAAAATGTTGACTTGCAGCTTTTGCTTATGTAGATGCTGCCTGCCTGACCCATTTGAGTATCGAGTATTTTTGCCCCTATTACACCAGATGCCAAAGTGTGATGGAACAAATTCTGTAGGGACCACTGTGACTCCCTTGTCCCTTGGGACCTATCCCTGTGACCACAGGAGATGGTCTACTTGCACCCACACCTCCTCCCTCACCACCATTTGGGGCCCCAAACAGTCCTTCCAAGTGAACCAACAGTTCACTTGTGAATACTCGGGGTTCATTTACTGCATTTAAAGCTCCTGTTGTGGTCTCCTCCACATCAGTGAGATTGGATGCAGTCTGGGAGATTGCTTTGTTGAGCACCTTGGCTCTCTCTATTTCAATTTCAATTCCCCATCCCAATCCCTTCCTGACATGTCTATCCTGCACTGCCAGACGGGGACCACCGCAAATTGGAGGAAGAACACCTCATTTTCCAACCAGATGGCATTAATATTGACTTCTTTGGCTTTTGTTAAACACTCCCCCCCCTCCCCCCACCCCTGACTTCTTCCCCCATCAGCTTCCCCAGCTTTGTCTCTCCCTTCCCAGTCTCCTTTCGCAGAAACATGATAACCTGATTTCCTGCTTCTGGCTTATTCTGCTTATTCCTTGAAGAAGGGCTCAGGCCTGAAACATTGGCAGCATATCTTTGATTTTTATAGACGTCAGAAAGACCGGCTGAATTTCTCCAGCATTTTGGTGTGTTTTTTTTTTAAATTACAATCACAGCATCTGCAGATGTTCATGGTTCAGTCTCTCTAGATTATTTTTCCTTTTGAATACATCCAATTCCCTTTCTAACTTCTAAAAGCAGCTTTAAAGAAAGTCACAGAATAACATGTAGGGTAATCGACTGTGGGACTTCTCAGTGGACAGACCTTTAGAAGCCCATTGACATGATGCTACTCAATCAAATCCATTTTATAAAATCTCAAAAGAAAAAAGGACCCTCCCCCCCCCCCCCATTAATCAAGCCCCTCCCTCTAAACAAGGTTTACTTACATATATAAAGATGACAGTTGGAAACCAGACAGCGCTATTCGGGAACATCCAAACATTCTAATTCGTTAAATTATGCTAATACTCCATGAATGGGCCCCATGTATTGTAAAAATTCACTTTGACATCTTTAACATTGAATCTAATTTTATACAGTGAAATCCGGCATCTATGGGGATTGGTAGGTACCAGATAAGAGAATTTTACTTCAGATTATGTGTTGGATGATTGACGTGCTAATGATGAGGTGTCCAAATTTTAATCTTTGGAATTTACTTCGGTTTCCTCCCACCATTCAAAACGTACCAGAGGTGTAGGGTAATGGGGTGGCATGGGCTCATGGGCTGAAATGGCCTGTTACTGTGCTATATGTCTAAATTTTAAAATATAAAGATGCCATGACAGTAAAAAAAGATAATATGTATCAAAGGGTAGATAGATAAATATACACAGTTGCAGTGAGTACAAGAAAATAATGACATTTCAATAGTGTAGGCAGATCTTTTGGTGATCTTCTGGTGGTCAAATATTAGGGAAATAATATTGACTTCATCTCAGAAGTGAATTTTAGCTTTTACCTCATTGATAGCTTGATGAGCAATTTTGATGAAATGGAAAGACAGTACATCACCTACTCATACTCAATGGTTACAGGGGGGTTAACCTTCCTGAGGTTATAAAAAATTAGATTGTGTTCAGTTGTGGTCACTTCATTACTTGAAGGATGTAAATACTTTGGAGGGGGTGCAGAGGAGATTTACCAGGATGTTGCCTGGATTGGAGAACAAGTCTTACGAGGCAAGGCAAGCTGAGCTGGGGCTTTTCTCTTTGGAGCATAGAAGGATGAGAGGAGACTTTACATAGATTAATGAGGGGCATAGATGGAGTGGACAGCCAGCACCTTTTTCCTGGGGCCACAATACCAGAGGACATCTGTTTAAAGTGAACGGAGGAAAGTTCAGGGGAGAGGCAGAGAGGTAAGCTTAAATTTAATCAGAGTGGTGGGTGCTTGGAAAGCATTGCTGGGGGTGGTGATGAAGACAGGAACAATAGGGACATTCGATAAAATCTTGGATAGGCACATAGATGTAAGAAAAATAAAGGATTATGGGTGTAAGGTAGTGAAAAATGAGATTGCTGTGGACTAGATTTCCATAGGTTGGCACAACATTGTGGCTGAATACCCTGTACTGTGCTCTAGTGCTCTAAGTTCTAATACAAGGTGCTGTAATTTGCATGTCAGTGAACAAACCTGATTACATTTTTTGCCTTGCAATAAAGAGTTTAAATTGAGCTAAAAGGACAGACACAATAAAATAATATTGGAAATGCTGCTCAGAGAACAGCTTGGTCAGGAAACAGAATGAGCGAGTGAATGAGAAGTTATCTTTCTTTTCAGTTGCAATAAAAACTGTAACTTGCTGCAACTTCCCAGTTTTGTAAAGCATGCTAACACAAAACTGTGTATAATTAAGACCCTACAAAGAGAAAATAATATATATTTTCACAGCTAATGAGAAAATGTGTTCTGTCAGTAGTACAGACAAATCTTTGGGGGTCTTGTAGTAGTGGTTATGGTTTAGGTAATATGGGGAGGTTCAAGACCCTGATAGCTCGTGGGGGAAAAAAAACAGGAAGGAGGCATGGAAGGGACCAAACACAATGGCTGATTTATTACATAGCAATCTTTTAATTTGCATCTTGGATATACCAACGTTTTATTTTTCACTCAAACCTTAATTGCACTAAAATAAGCCATTTTGAAATTAAATCAAAAGAGAAAGTCACCCCTCAGAGCTGAAATGGAAACATGGAACAGAGCTATTAACAAGCAAGGACTTGATTGCTACTGGGATTAAGAGTACAGCCATGGTCTAACAGATTGGGCCCTGTAAACAGGTAACAGGGGATAGAGAACCAGCCACGCTCACAACATTGGTTGCTGAAGTGGAAATTGTCAGCTGAGTTAAGTGCTCCAGTGAAATATTTCTCTGCACAAAGAACTTTGTGAATGAATGTGCCAATGGCAGAGGAAGCAGCTCATAATGAAAAGAGTTTTCTGTGAAACAGTAATTTATTGACAACACTTTTTTCACCAATACATAGGAAATGGAGCAAAGAATCTGATTCACAGCAAATAGCCTTATTGTGTAGCAAAGAAAGACAATTTACTCAATAAATGGAGGAACTTTAAAAAAAATGCTTAAGAAATAGAAACTGAAAGAAATTATTTAAAAAGGGAGCAAATATGGGTTTAACATGGTTATTACAGATTATGTGGATTAAGGAACTGTCTAATGTAGTTCTATCAATTGTTTAAAAAAAAATTGTATGTATATGAGATGACTTGTGTGTTTTCCCAAATTTTGTATGTAAGTTTATATGTTAAATTAATAAAATAAAAATATTTAAAAAAGAAAAATGGGGACAAATAAATTCCTTGGAGTGAAGGAGAGTTGTACTTGTATTATATTCATAAATCAATCATTGTCACTTAATTGCCACGTAGTTATTACGTTTGATTTACAGTCACAGAATCACCGAAAGAGGTTATTCAGCTTACAAAGCCCAGAGCTATTGTCCGTTCAGAGTTGGATATACCCTGAGTTTAATTTCCTTTTTCTTGCATTTCATGTCTTGGATTGTAAAAGAAATTATACATTTAAACATTTCATTGACTTATTCCTGTGCCTTTAAGAATTATGAATTTATTTTCCAAAATGTTAGGGACTGAGGATGCTGGAAAATGTGATCTGCAAAGAGGAACTCAGCAGGTCAACAGCATTATTGTGAGAAAAAGGAATTGTCAACCTGAAAACAAAAATTGTAGCAGTATTTGTACTGTGACGCTGCTGGGAAACAATGAATTTCATGACATGTTCATGACATCAAATTCTGATTCTGAAAACTCTTCTTCAAAATGCTGTTCGTCAACCCTTCCAAACTGAATTTGTACCTCCACACTGCTCAACATCCTCCCATTTATTGCATAGCCCTCCGCCTTTTTACACTTCTCTGAATGCATTCCAGGTCTGAAAGTAACCAGTGTTGTCAATGGCAGCCCAAACCACTGAATAGGCTGTAGTGCTCAAGAATCCTTGTCTTTGCTCTGCCGGCTGACCTCTGGCAAGAGGAAGTGAAATGCAGTCATTGCTCTGGGCATAGAAAGCAATGAATTTATCACACGTCCTTGCCCTGTCCCCATAAGACTGCCAATTCTTTCAAGTACTCACCAGTTTCCTTTTCAACCTACTGTATTACAAATCCAGGCACTGCATTCAGACCCTAACTACTTACTGCTGAGAAAGCCTTTCCTCATTTCACTTTGGGTTCTTTAGGTAGTTTCCTTCATTCATCATCCTCTGGGCTTGAATCTTCTGCCAATGGGAACAGCTTCTCTTAAATCAACTTTATCCATATCCCTCATAATTTAAAAACCTCCATCAGATTCCCTCATATCCTACCTTATTCCAAAGAGACTATTCACAGCTCTTCAGTCATTCCACATCACTAAAGTTCCTCATCCCTGAAATCTCATGTGTAGCTTGTCTAAAGTCTTTACATATTTGCTGGGGTGCGGTGCTTATCGATGGACTCGTTACTCCTGTTGTGGTCAAACAAGTGTTCTCTGAAGGTTCATCATGACATCGTTTGTTTTGTACAAGGTCAATGTTTATCTCAGTCTCATTTTTAATCACTTTCCTAGTTTCTAAATCTCTTTGTTCTTGTCTCCAAATCAGAATTGCATCCTCTAGTTTACAATCCTTCTTTATTCTTCCTCCAAAAGCATAGCACTTTGCATTCTCAGTTTTGCATCTCAACAACCACCTTTCCACCATTCCACCTGTTTACATCTACCTGAAGCCAATTACCATCCTCCTCACAGCTCATTCCTCTGTTGAGTTTTGACAGAAGTTGACTGGGAAGCTCCCCCATAATTTCTACACTGTCTGGCTGCAGCTTTGTGACCCTATTGAGCCTTAATGGTCCATTTTATGGACCTTTGTGCCTCGTGCCCTCAACCTGTTGTCTGTGGGTTCGTTGTAAGTGGTCAACAGTGATGAGGCAAAGACAAATATTATTGATATGGGAAGCAAGTTGTATCAAAACAAGTTCACCACAACAAAAAATACCACAAGACAGAAACAGAAATGACATTTCTGGTTTTAAAAGGATCTAATGGTCCATTGGTAGACCCGTAGGTTGGTTGTGGGTGGTCTGTGGTTGAAGGAAGTTGAGAACCACTGCTGCAGAAACCTCTTCACTTCCACCTCCTTTAGTGAGACCCAATTTGAGAGCCACCACTTTTACAGACTTTCTTTTATTCTCTTGTCCCCTTGCTCTTGTGAAGAGCAATTACATTTATTGATGTTAAAGACACTGCTTTATATTAACGCAGATTACCAGTTAAGACATTTCTTGTAATTTGGAGTAAAATAGTCTTCCCTCACTTGATTCTCAAAAGGCCATTTAACCTGGTTGACCTTTTCTGTGTTATGCACTGAAACATGCTACACGAGAGGTCCTGCATTAAAGAGTTGGTGAGATTGTTTCAGAACATCTAATAATCCTTTGCTTTGTAACTAAATTGCTTGTTACATATCTTTTACTATATCTGCTGTTTGCGTAGACTGGTGACTCAAGCCATCTGAAGTAATGAATAAAAATGAAGTCATAACCCAGATGGAGCAATTGGTAAACTCTGGGGCAATAGTCTGCCAAAGATCTCTCTGGCTTGTGACAGCTGCCAACAACTTCAAATAACACAGTCATTTGCCAAGGAGAATGGCAAAACAGCATCAATGTTCGAAACAGTTATGCAAATATTCAAACAATTACTTTGAAGTATTTTGAAGAGATAAATAGATATTGTTCAATGTTTACAAATTCACATTAAGCAGATCAGTCAACATTAGAATGATGTAGATTCTGGAATCTGGAACAAAAACATCTGTGGAGGCAAACGGTGTAAGAATGTCTTGATGCAGGGGGCTTGACTCCAAAAAGTGACACTGAATGAGCAGAGACATTGAATTGAATGGATGATGTGCCTGGCTTTGGATGTTGTCCATTAAGTCCTTCACTTGCCTTGCATTATCATGTGATAGTTGTTATAACGCACAGGGAACCAAACCTGCAGATCAATGTCAAAACTTCAGGGAATTGCCTCTAAAGTTATAGATGACACTTTCCTTTTTCTAATCTATCCTAATTTCAAAGTATCATCTTCCAAACGCATGAGCTACGATATTCCGAATGTTGATCTCTTTAATCCAATGAATCCAACTCTGTGGCTATTGCTAGTGTAGGTTTCATTTGTTGATAAAACGGATAAACATTTTGCATAGCCTCACATTACGACTTTAATAATGATGAATAACAAAGCATTTGCTGTATAATGATAGAGAAATAGAATGCACATAAAGAAGCTCAAACTTTAAAGAGAATCATAATGATATTTAAAGACAAAAAAAATCAAAGAAAACAATTCGAATGCTCACGCTTCCTCTACATGTTGTCGATTAATGAACAAGCCGTTAAGTCTGGGCAGATATTATGACACATTACATTGTAGTCACTATGGTAACACTAAAAACAATAGCTCTTAAAGAGATAGGCACCATGTTAAAAAAAAACACAAGGTTTTAACCTTTACAAAGTTACATGACACTATCTAATCTCAAATAAGGCCACCGTTTGGTACACACATTCTTGAGTGGACCACACATCTATGATCCATCTATTATGCTGCATTTGCTTAAGCAAACATCTCAAAAATAAATGACATCTGTGAGATGATTTCCTATTATTCTTTTGTTAAGCTTTTTCTCTCTGCTTTGTGCTGAACAAGGAAAGTTAATTTTGTTATCTCAGTCACGAGTGAGATGACAATCTCTCAACTCTTTAAATCTGAAAGTTGTATGAACAAGTCACAATCTAAAGGCACCAGCAATCTGGGCTGGTCATCCGCTCTTCATCCCAGCCAGTCCCTGGATGCCACCGTCAGACTCAGCCACAGAGAAGACAGGAGGGGTGAAGTGAGGAAAGGGTATAAAAGAGAGCTGGACACTCTCTTCATTTGCATTGTGTTTTGGGTCCATTAAAGTCAAGATTCTCATACCCACACACAAAGACCCTTTCCCTTTCCGAGCCAGCGATTCCCAGGAACTTTCCCCTTTTTCAAGGAGGCTTCCAGAACCTCTTTGGATCAGCCTGGCTCTGAGGACATGCTGGTCTGTTGAATGTTTGTTCTTGGAACCAGATATTAAATGACAATATTGTCTTATACATTGTATAGGCAGCAAATCAAGGCTTCCTCAAATAGAAAGGAAAGATTCCACATAGTGCTTTGAGGGTAAGTAATTCTCCAGCATCCTGGCCAATATTCAATCTCAAAACAAAAGATCATCTGTCTTCAGGGTGCTATTGGTGGTGGTGAGTGGGGTGTGGGAGAGGAGTTGTTGTTCGTCCTGATTGATTGGGACGTTTACCCTCTTATAATGTTTTGGCTCTTATGGGTCCTTTGAACAATATAGATGGTACATAGATCCAACTCTATTTTTTTTTAACCTGGATAACTTGCCCTGGAACTATTTAAAAAAAAGCAAACCACTTTTCCTTGCTGGAGGCAGGCAAGAGACTGCAGAATGCTGGAATCAGGAGTAGAAACAATCTGCGGGAGGAACTCCGTTGATCAAACAGTGTAAGTGGAGGGGAAAGCAGGGGTCAACGTTGCGGGTTGGCAGCCGACAACCAGACCGTGGTGGAGGGGTTTCGGCGGGAACATTCTTGTCCCACTCATGCTCCACGACCCGCCGAGTTCCTCTTGCAGATTGTTCTCGCCCCAAGTCTCCCTCTTGTTTGATAGTCAATGAGCCGAGAGGCGACAGCGTTGGTATTTCAATGCTGGGCGGACTGTGAAGCAGAACACGTTCTCTAGGTGGGTGACCCAGATACACCGCGAGAAAAAATCAAACCTGGTCTTCAGGCTCAGCAGGATGACTGATGCCGTCTCTCCCCTCCAGGCACCGACGCTTTCAGCAATATCAGGGCTTCCTTCAACCAGCGGGAGAGGAAAGTCAGTCCGAAGGACCGGGGCAAGTTTCCGCTGTGACACATTCGCATCTGGTGTTGCGGGGATTGGTATCTTAAAACGAAAAGATTGGTCATGAAGTCCCGCACATTGTTCAGATGAAATTAGCCGCTTTAATCACTCGTACCGAATAAACGATAGATCCCAATTTCAACGTAATGCAGTTCAATGTAAAAACGGCCGTGAGTTGCCTCCAAGTACATCATATATATAATGCAGAGTGTGGAAGAAATTCTCCCACAAAATCACTTTAATTCCAGGATGCACAGTCTTCAATCATTATCCATTTGAGCTCCACGTTCGTTCCTCAGGACCGTGGAACAATTCAGTTGAAGTGGACCCCTCTCAATTCGTGTTTAATGAAGTGAATCAACAAGATCACCAATGCATTTATCGCTCGATGCGATTTACCAGTTTCAGTTGCGAACGATTGATCGTGATATTTGCGCTCGATACTGATATTAATGACAAGGTGAAGAGTATCTAACGGGTACTCCCGTCAATCAGCCGAACTCTTCCAATATTCCTTCTCTGGTGGTCTGGTTACAAGTCGACAGCGCTCGTTTACCGCTGACCTGCTGCTAAGGAGCCGTTGTCTCTTCCCTGTTCAAGTTCAGCGTTCTATTTATTACTAGAGCCATGGACAAATTGATCGTTCATTATACACACACACATAGATATATACACATATCATACACTCATATATTACACATATATATTACAGACATAGACATATACACATATTATACTCATATATTACACATATATATTACAGACATATACACATTATACACATATATTACACATATATATTACACACATAGACACATACACATATTATACACTCATATATTACACATATATATTACACACATAGACAAATACACATATTATACACTCATATATTACACATATATTACACACAGACAAATACACATATTATACTCTCATATATTACATATATATATTACACACATAGACATATACACATATTATACATTCATATATTACACACATAGACATATACACATATATTATACACTCATATATCACACATATATATATTACACACATACACACGTACGCGCGCGCCAAAATGAATGAGGGTGGGGAATTAGGATCGTTCAATAATTCCGAATATTGGAGTGGAAAGACCCTATAATATCTTGAAAGTTCCTCTTCATCTAAAGGATTTAACTATTTCATAACTCATGTACCTTAAAAATGCACAACCTACTCTATGATCGAATTCGTTTAATTGGCTCCACTATATATTGTTTATTTTACTTTTAAATAATTTAAATCTTTCGAATAAGAAAGGACAGATTAATTTGTTGCAGAAATTAATAATGCTGGCAGCGTTATTTTCTTTAGAAGACGGCTAAAATCACGAGCTGCTCATTTAATAAACGCGAGAGTGAACGCAGATTTTTTTCCCCCTCTCCATTGAGAGTGTGGCTGGTCAATGGTTAAATCTCCCTAATCGTATGTAAATATCGTTTACAAGGCTCCCGTCAATCACGCCAGCCCTCTCCAATGCAGTGGACAGAAAGGGATATAAGGAGACAGAAGGTGGATTAATTTGGCAGTGTTTTTAGACCGAACCGCATCATGGCAGTGCCACAGTTGGGATATGGAGACGTGGTGACGGCCGGGAAGGGGTCAGCAATGACCGGGTTGCAGACAGTGTTTGTGGAGAGACGAGCAGCGATGTTGGGAACTCCCGCAGCCACTCTCAGTTTGGGAGTTCCCCCGCCTCTCCACGCTCTCCTTGCTCGCTACCCGGGCACCTATCCCATTCCGCAGGGATATAGCCTTCACCCATATCCAGATCTCAGGCATCTACCTCATCTGGTAAGGATTTGCCCTTGTGTTTTATTTGCTATTTTAAAATGAGAACTTTAACCGTGATTACATTGCGGGAGTTTGAGAAGATGTTGCCAGCGTGAACTGGTATGAATGTTACTGACCCCACTTCGGACGCCGGCGAGTGTTAACCCACCTCGAGTCATTGGTTACAAGATTCAACTTAATCTTTGCCATCCTTAAAATGCCACATCTGGGCATCACTGATTTACAGACCAACGAATCCCATTGATCACTTCATGTCAGGTTAAATGAGCTGCCTTCCACATGATTAAATATTAACATGTATCGGAATGGAAGACGGCCGATGAGATGCAACAACCAACCGTTGAATGACACCTTGTTGTGGCTAGAAATATTTAATATAACATGGAATGATACTGTGCGCCGTGTTGATTTACAACGGCGACGCTCACTTTAGACCCAAGCAAACTTTAAATGGAACCATTTCTTTTCGCAAGATCCTGCATAAAAATCCTGTGCGTTAACTCCTAAATTTAGTGGGAATGTTCGGACATATGGCGCGGAACTTCAGGGGGTTTTCCTTCCAAACCACGAACGCACCTATTTGCTTTTAAACGCCCACCTGTCCGCTGGCGACTTGAGTGATGAGAACACAGGTTGATTCGCTCCAGAGAGGCGGGGAGGCGCGCTCGGAGCGCTTTCATGAACCTTGATAGATCCTTGTCTTTGGCGGAAGCGAGGTTTTAACTGAATTAGATTTCATCCTTGTCGGGTGGAAAGATGGCAAAGCTGTTCCTCGCGTGGGAAAACGGCGAAGTCATTCAATAGTTTCCATTGGATCGAGGTATAAATTCTAATTGATAGAGTTGCAAATGAAACCGTGCCTTGAGAAGCCCTTCATTTAACGTTACTTTATCTAATACTGTGCTTGGAGGTTCCTGGAAAAATGGAAGTAGAACCCGCTTCCTTACTTTATATCATGAACACTGCTTATTAGATTCCGAAATATTCCAGGAAGGAGCATCCCTAGATAGGTGGCAGAATCTGATCCATCGACGGGGGATATTGTGAGCGCGTTCCCATTTGACCGCGCGTCTAACTTCTGGTTTCTCTCTGCCCAGGCTTCGCCCTACGATCTGAAAGCAGGCTGCGTCTACTCCCAGTCCAGCTTCCCTCCCGCGGGCGCCCTCTACTCTCCCTACCGGCCCATGACTCACGGGGAGGCGGGGCGAGCCAAGAACGCCACTCGGGAGAGCACCAGCACCCTGAAGGCCTGGCTGAACGAGCACTTGAAGAATCCGTACCCCACCAAAGGGGAAAAGATCATGCTCGCCATCGTCACGAAAATGACCCTGACGCAGGTCTCCACTTGGTTCGCCAACGCCAGGAGGCGTCTGAAGAAGGAGAATAAAATGACTTGGGTGCCCAAAACCAAGTCGGACGAGGAGGACAGCGAAAGCGAGGATGAAGAAGAGAGGAAAGAGAATTTGACCCAGGCCAAAGATGGGGCCAAGCGCCCGGATGGGCAACAAAGCCCAGAAGCGTCTTCTCCGGGCTGCGGAAACAGAGCGCAGGCTAAGGCGATCACGGCCGGCGATCAGGACCAGAGCACCGTCCTGAGGACAAATTCGCAGCCAAATGAGATCAGAAAATTAGAGTTGGGCGCAATCGAGGAGGAAGCCGGTGCAAAGGGGCCGGTCAGCGTGGGCGCCAGAGAGAGCCCGGCTGCTCTCAAACCCAAGATCTGGTCCCTTGCCGAAACTGCCACCTCAGACCGTGGGAAGAGCGGTCGGGCTGGCCTGAACGGCCTGGGTCACTGCCGCGCCTGGGCCGGCGCCTGTTTTACAGAGGGACCGCTGGGGTTGAACAACCACTGCAGGAGGGGGTCAAAGAAAGAACTGGCAGGGGCCGACCAGTGAGAAAGCGGCGAAGGGTTGGTTCTGTGCCGGTTTCAATGACTTCCTGGCAATCTGCACTTGCATCTGTCCTGGCGCCCGTCAGCAGGGCGAATGAGCGTGGACCTGCCCTCGCCCTCAGCACCCGCGGGTTCAAGGAAGCGGCCACTGGCCGCAGGGATGAATTGTTCGCAGTTCCCGCGATTTTAGTCCAACCGTTAACACAGCGCAGCACCACTGACTTTTTAGCAAAGGTCAAGATTTCATCCTTCCCTTCACACTGCTTACAAAGCTGGACATAGCGGACCTTTTGGTCAAGATGTGTAAATATTATGAATGTCTCGAAATCCAACACATCAAGAGCACGCATGTGTGTGTGTTTAGATGGTCCTCGTCTCAGCTGTTTGGAGGATACTGTCTTGACAAAAGGGAGCAGATTCCCGCATTCACTTGAAGGGTCATCTCTAAGGCATTGTATGTAATTTTAAAATATTTCAAACCTCTCTCTCTGAGTTTCTACTAAATCCCGATTCTAATGAAATCCATTCAACCAGTTTCTAATCAAAAGAAGTTGACATGCTAGATATCAGTTTACTACATTAAGTGGTCTAATTCTACAGAGGCTGTTTGTACTTATTTTTAGTTGTCCAGGATTAGTAAGGGATTCTTTTTAATGAAAACTCATCTCGATAGCCTTTGATCAGTGTTAAATTGCTCCAACTTTGTCTTTATGGGGATGTAACAGCGAGCACTGAAGCAATTATAAAAACGCCCTGCAATGAAAACCATCTCCAGGTGCTTCCATTTCTTCGGCATTTCTTCCCTCCCCCTCCCCGAACAACACAAAATGAACGATTCTCATTTCACCAACACGGGAGATTAAGGGATAAGAACCAACGAGAAAACAAGATGGGATATTAAGAGCCCGCACGTGTTTGTGAATTCGGCCAGGAATTCCAATGGCAACGAAGGTCCTTTAAACTTGCACCTTCGATCGAGAAGTAAAACCGATTGTTTCGATGATACAAAAATGTGTATAATTCAGGAATCACCTTGGCAAAAACGTCAATAATCAGGCAGAGACAATTACAGTAAAACCAAGCGTGAAAGCTTTGCCACAATTTACCTGACACTGCTCTTTAGAGTCCGCCAGCAGTTTATTCCCATTTTAACTGTTTTAAGAAGCCATTGTCATCCCTCTTCTCCAGTTGAGTCAGTCATCCCTCTTCTCCAATTGAGTTGGTCACCCCCCCTTCTCCAGTTGAGTCGGTCACCCCCCTTCTCCAGTTGAGTCCGTCACTCCTTCTTCAGTTGAGTCCGTCACCCCCATTCTCCAGTTGAGTCGGTCACCCCCCTTCTCCAGTTGAGTCCGTCACTCCTCTTCTCCAGTTGAGATCGTCACCCCCCATCTCCAGTTGAGTCGGTCACTCCTCTTCTCCAGTTGAGTCCGTCACCCCCCTTCTCCAGTTGAGTCCGTCACCCACCTTCTCCAGGTGAGTCGGTCACCCCCCTTCTCCAGTTGAGTCGGTCACCCCCCTTCTCCAGTTGAGTCCGTCACCCCCCTTCTCCAGTTGAGTCCGTCACCCCCCTTCTCCAGTTGAGTCCGTCACCCCCCTTCTCCAGTTGAGTCCGTCACTCCTCTTCTCCAGTTGAGTCCGTCACCCCCCTTCTCCAGTTGAGTCGGTCACTCCTCTTCTCCAGTTGAGTCCGTCACCCCCCTTCTCCAGTTGAGTCCGTCACCCACCTTCTCCAGGTGAGTCGGTCACCCCCCTTCTCCAGTTGAGTCCGTCACCCCCCTTCTCCAGTTGAGTCCGACACCCCCCTTCTCCAGTTGAGTCCGTCACCCCCCTTCTCCAGTTGAGTCCGTCACTCCTCTTCTCCAGTTGAGTCCGTCACCCCCCTTCTCCAGTTGAGTCGGTCACTCCTCTTCTCCAGTTGAGTCCGTCACCCCCCTTCTCCAGTTGAGTCCGTCACCCACCTTCTCCAGTTGAGTCCGTCACCCCCCTTCTCCAGTTGAGTCCGTCACCCCCCTTCCCCAGTTGAGTCCGTCACTCCTCTTCTCCAGTTGAGTCCGTCACCCCCCTTCTCCAGTTGAGTCGGTCACTCCTCTTCTCCAGTTGAGTCCGTCACCCCCCTTCTCCAGTTGAGTCCGTCACCCACCTTCTCCAGGTGAGTCGGTCACCCCCCTTCTCCAGTTGAGTCCGTCACCTCCCTTCTCCAGTTGAGTCGGTCACCCCCCTTCTCCAGTTGAGTCCGTCATTCCTCTTCTCCAGTTGAGTCCGTCACCCCCCTTCTCCAGTTGAGTCGGTCACCCCCCCTTCTCCAGTTGAGTCCGTCACCCCCCTTCTCCAGTTGAGTCCGTCACCCCCCTTCTCCAGTTGAGTCCGTCACCCCCCTTCTCCAGTTGAGTCCGTCACCCCCCTTCTCCAGTTGAGTCCGTCACCCCCCTTCTCCAGTTGAGTCCGTCACCCCCCTTCTCCAGTTGAGTCCGTCACCCCCCTTCTCCAGTTGAGTCCGTCATCCCCCTTCTCCAGTTGAGTCCGTCACCCCCCTTCTCCAGTTGAGTCCGTCACCCCCCTTCTCCAGTTGAGTCCGTCACCCCCCTTCTCCAGTTGAGTCCGTCACCCCCCTTCTCCAGTTGAGTCCGTCACCCCCCTTCTCCAGTTGAGTCCGTCACCCCCCTTCTCCAGTTGAGTCCGTCACCCCCCTTCTCCAGTTGAGTCGGTCACCCCCCCTTCTCCAGTTGAGTCGGTCACCCCCCTTCTCCAGTTGAGTCCGTCACCTCCCTTCTCCAGTTGAGTCGGTCACCCCCCTTCTCCAGTTGAGTCCGTCATTCCTCTTCTCCAGTTGAGTCCGTCACCCCCCTTCTCCAGTTGAGTCGGTCACCCCCCCTTCTCCAGTTGAGTCGGTCACCCCCCCTTCTCCAGTTGAGTCCGTCACCCCCCTTCTCCAGTTGAGTCCGTCACCCCCCTTCTCCAGTTGAGTCCGTCACCCCCCTTCTCCAGTTGAGTCCGTCACCCCCCTTCTCCAGTTGAGTCCGTCACCCCCCTTCTCCAGTTGAGTCCGTCACCCCCCTTCTCCAGTTGAGTCCGTCACCCCCCTTCTCCAGTTGAGTCCGTCACCCCCCTTCTCCAGTTGAGTCCGTCACTCCCCTTCTCCAGTTGAGTCCGTCACCCCCCTTCTCCAGTTGAGTCCGTCACCCCCCTTCTCCAGTTGAGTCGGTCACCCCCCTTCTCCAGTTGAGTCCGTCACCCCCCTTCTCCAGTTGAGTCCGTCACCCCCCTTCTCCAGTTGAGTCGGTCACCCCCCCTTCTCCAGTTGAGTCGGTCACCCCCCTTCTCCAGTTGAGTCCGTCACCCCCCTTCTCCAGTTGAGTCCGTCACCCCCCTTCTCCAGTTGTCCGTCACCCCCCTTCTCCAGTTGAGTCGGTCACCCCCCTTCTCCAGTTGAGTCGGTCACTCCTCTTCTCCAGTTGAGTCCGTCACCCCCCTTCTCCAGTTGAGTCCGTCACCCCCCTTCTCCAGTTGAGTCCGTCACTCCTCTTCTCCAGTTGAGTCCGTCACTCCTCTTCTCCAGTTGAGTCCGTCACCCCCCTTCTCCAGTTGAGTCCGTCACCCCCCTTCTCCAGTTGAGTCCGTCACCCCCCTTCTCCAGTTGAGTCGGTCACTCCTCTTCTCCAGTTGAGTCCGTCACCCCCCTTCTCCAGTTGAGTCCGTCACCCCCCTTCTCCAGTTGAGTCCGTCACCCCCCTTCTCCAGTTGAGTCCGTCACCCCTCTTCTCCAGTTGAGTCCGTCACCTCCCTTCTCCAGTTGAGTCCGTCATTCCTCTTCTCCAGTTGAGTCGGTCACCCCCCCCTTCTCCAGTTGAGTCCGTCACCCCCCTTCTCCAGTTGAGTCCGTCACCCCCCTTCTCCAGTTGAGTCCGTCACCCCCCTTCTCCAGTTGAGTCCGTCACCCCCTTCTCCAGTTGAGTCCGTCACCCCTTCTCCAGTTGAGTCCGTCACCTCCCTTCTCCAGTTGAGTCCGTCATTCCTCTTCTCCAGTTGAGTCGGTCACCCCCCCCTTCTCCAGTTGAGTCCGTCACCCCCCTTCTCCAGTTGAGTCCGTCACCCCCCTTCTCCAGTTGAGTCCGTCACCCCCCTTCTCCAGTTGAGTCCGTCACCCCCTTCTCCAGTTGAGTCCGTCACACCTTCTCCAGTTGAGTCCGTCACCCCCCTTCTCCAGTTGTCCGTCACCCCCCTTCTCCAGTTGAGTCGGTCACCCCCCTTCTCCAGTTGAGTCGGTCACTCCTCTTCTCCAGTTGAGTCCGTCACCCCCCTTCTCCAGTTGAGTCCGTCACCCCCCTTCTCCAGTTGAGTCCGTCACTCCTCTTCTCCAGTTGAGTCCGTCACTCCTCTTCTCCAGTTGAGTCCGTCACCCCCCTTCTCCAGTTGAGTCCGTCACCCCCCTTCTCCAGTTGAGTCCGTCACCCCCCTTCTCCAGTTGAGTCGGTCACTCCTCTTCTCCAGTTGAGTCCGTCACCCCCCTTCTCCAGTTGAGTCCGTCACCCCCCTTCTCCAGTTGAGTCCGTCACCCCCCTTCTCCAGTTGAGTCCGTCACCCCCCTTCTCCAGTTGAGTCCGTCACCCCCCTTCTCCAGTTGAGTCCGTCACCCCCCTTCTCCAGTTGAGTCCGTCACCCCCTTCTCCAGTTGAGTCCGTCACCCCTTCTCCAGTTGAGTCCGTCACCCCCCACCCCTTCTCCAATTCACTGCGGGTTTAAAGTGATTCACCCTTTTAGCAGATTTCATAACCAAATGCGGAACTTGCAAAGTAAATCAGAGGTGATTTTCTGTCATGGTTTATATAATGTTTTATATTAAAAGTGTTTGTACAAAATAAAACTGTAAATAAACATTGGGATATAAATATTTTATATTTTGCCTAATAAACTAAGCAGAGGTTTCTTCTCAAGTGTATCGTGTAATTATGAGCGTTCTTGGACCAGGCCACAAGGCGGCCCCTGGTGGTGGCGAGCGCTTCCGACGATTGATGTAGCTTCAAGCAGCTGCAAATAAAACTGCTGGTGCGTTAAGATTCTGGATTCCTTGTTAGCATCAATTTCCTTTGACGAAGGAGCTCTGCCGTCTATCCACAAGGAAGAGCATCCCTGCTGCTTTCTCTTTTTCCTGGAGTGGGGCAGTGCTGATCAGAAGAAGTTAGGGTTCATTGTGCTATGAGCAAGGATGAATGAACTCAGTGTTCCCAAGCTACAATGTGTTGGGGGTGGGGGGGGGGGGGGGGGGGGGGTGTGAACGTGACGCGATGTGAAGTTCATTCATTCAAGTTAAACAAGTTAACATTAGAACACACAAACAAGTATTGTCAAAAAATAATAATTTATTTGTTCCAGGTCACAAATGGTGATGCACTGTTCTCCCCAATCTCCTGGATTCATCAAACCTGACAATACCATCTCCTCCTAACATCTCTCATATGTTGTCCCAATGCAGTCGTTCTCAACCTTTTTTTCTAAAAATCCTCTCATGTACCACTTTAAGTAATCCTTGACTAACCACAGAGCACCTAGGGCATGGGTGTTCTCTAGTTAGTAAGGGATGACTTAAGGTGACGTGAGTGGCAAAAAAAGGTTGAGAACCACTGTCTTACACATCTCCATGCAGCACCTCAGTCATAGCATGAGGACTGTCATCACGCGGACGCTGATGGAACTCATGTGTCCCTCTGCATCCCACTGGGGGGTACTGTTCCTATGTTGCCCAACCTTTTGGTTGGCATTTGGTTTTGGAAAGATTCTAAATTCCTGACAGTTGAAGACCAGCCAAGACCAAGTTTCTTGACTCTCCTGGAGAGAGATGAGATTTTTGTGCTTTTACAGCAAGTGGCTGTTCGATCATGACATTCCAAGCATCTTGCAATCAACTGGCTGCTTTACAGAATTCACTGTTGTTCTGTTTATTCCTTGTTTTTGTGAATTTCAGATTATCACCGACTCACTAAAATGAGTGTGCAGTTCAGCTAACACCACAAATAACCTCCTGGAGCACTGCTTCATCTGTTTTGGGCACCCTGTAAATTTTCTATCATTTAAACTGGAGAGCAGGAGTTCTCATTTTCACTTGGTCCTTGTGGACACTTGCACAGACGTACTTCCCTTCAACAGTGTAAATTGATACATAACGCAGGCATGGCAGCAAAGTGGCAAGGACGATGGAGAAGGAATGATTTCCCCAGGTGCTCTGCCTACCAGGTAGTTTCTGAGAGATTGTGCTATGGACTCTGTAAAGTTTAGTAGCTCTGCATTCCTGACAGACAGGTCCTGTTAAAATCATCGTTCGGATATTGTTTCCTATCCATCCATCTATGAATGGGTAATTCATTTGTTTAACAGGAAGAAATGAGTTACGTGGAGGAACACTACTTTTCTGGCCCATTGCCTTCAATGTACTGAGTTCATGATGGCTCACAAATCAATACTGTCCCTCCCTAATTTTTCCTCCCACCTATCATCTCATCAGCCACCCTCAGATTGTTCCCCTCATCCTGCACTTTAGGAATGATTTGCAAGAACTGATGAAACCATCAAACTGTGTCAATGGGATGTGAGAGGGAACCAGACACCCGGAATAAAACTTTCAAATTCCACATGGACAGCACCTGAGCTCAGGATTGAACCCACATCTCTGGTGGTTATGATTCAGTGGCCTTACAATTGCCCTATTGTTCCATCTTTCAATATTTTTTCTCTTTATATCAGTTCTCTTTTCTTTTGAACATTATCATTGAATCTGTGCCCAGCTCTGAATTAGGACAACACATGTGAGATGCTGGGAGGAGATTGTATTGTCATGTTTGATGAATCCAGGAGATTGGGGAGAACAATGCCTCATGGTCACCGTCATCAGCTGTGACCTGGAACTCTACTGCAGAAGGGTGAATTAATTTTTGCCAATACTTATGTGATAGTATGGGATCCTATCACCACTGTATATATTTGTAAATATTTACATATAGTGGTAGTGATTGGCTGAGAGTCATAGCCACACCTACTGGCAGGTCATAAACGTTGCACCTAACCAGACCCAGGTCAGTTTGGACTGGTTGACCTCGATGTAATATGCTCCAGTCTTTTGTTAATAAATGCCTTGGTTTGAGTCAACAAATGTTTGAGTCATTTGACGCGCTACAACTTTTTTGTGTGTTCCAATGTTAAATTGTTTAACTTGAATAAATGAATATGTTCTGGTTGGTGGGAATCTTGGTGATTACAGGCAGTGGATTTCAGATCAAAACCCCACTGGTTCTTTGGTAACTTACTTAAACTTGAGGCTACCAACCCTGTTCCACAGGTACAGTTCCTCTATTTCCTCTGTTTAAACCTTCCGTGCTTTTGAATGCCCTGATTAAATTTGCTCTTACCTTCCTCCGCTCCAAGGATAACAACCCCATTTTCTCAGGCATTTCATCTTGATTACCACACGGGCAGGTCTTCTGAGCTGTTGAGCAAACTCTCCAGTCCTCACTCTGTAGCCATACTGTTCTTCAAGAGCTCAAAATTGGCTGCTAAACTTCAGCTGTCAACTTTCCTCTTTCATAGATGCTGGATTAGTTTGTGCCCAGTTCCTTTGACCATAATTGTACAAAACCTGTTTTGCTATCATTTCTGGGTGAAAGGGTATTTACTGAGAGACTGTGTGTGGTCCCAAACAGCGTGTCTGGTGTGTGGTATTAAATGTACAAATAACAAAATGATCATCTTCAAAGTCCTGTTTCCAGACTCAGTGACAGAAGCTGAAGCTCAAAGAGGCGGCATAAACAGTTTGGGGGTCATCTCAGTGCAGCGAGAAGGGTATTCGGCCTGTTAAATGTGTTCCTCTACTGACACTGGGAGACCAAATGGGGCAGCTTTCAAACTCACAGCAGCTGCATAAACACACTCCAAAGGCTCCAGTATGTGGAGCACATGAAATGCGATCTCCTGTATTTACCTGCTGAGAAAGTCATTCCCGGTGTCTCGGCAGTGACAAATTTAGAAGCTCTCCATGATGGAAGTGTCCTTGCAGCCAGGATCCTTGGACAGTAAGCAAAAGGAAGCCTGCTTCCACATTCAGGTGGCCAGAATACCCCAACGTAAAGCTGCCTAAAATATCTGAATACGGCTGTTGGGAGGCCACCTGAAAGCGGAGAACCCTGACCCAAGGAGTACTTATCCAACCCTCCTCGGGTAGGTGTATTCTCCGCTTCCAAGCGCTCCCCCTAGGAACCTGAAAGCGGGCAGGACTAGGCCACAGTCGACAGGCGCCAGCGTTTGCTCTGCAGCGCCTCTCCCCGCTGCGGGCCTTTCAGGTGCCAGAGCAGTGCTTTCAGCGCCGTCACCTGACTGTTGCTTTGCACACACCCGCAGCCGGCTCCAGAGCCACATTCTTCCAGCTATTCCACCTGAAAGCAGCTACAGAGGCTTCATGAACACTGGATCTTGCAGAGAGGTCTCTGATGAGCGATGCATTCATGTGCTCAGGTTTTCCAGGCCTGAGACATGTAACTCTCTTCAGGGAGTGTTCTTTCCCTCTGTTGTACCCTGAGGTTGCGTTGACTCCTACCTCCCCTTTCAGTTCCCTGCCATGCTTCCAAATTTGCTGCTCACTGCTGCCAGCAAAATGCAGAAGCCACTGACGTGTCTCATGTAGACGTGAGGTGAGTGGTAAAATTGATGTGGGGGGATGGAGAGTTAATAAAATAAAAAAAGTGGGATTAATGTAGGATTAATCTAAAACGGATGTGCAGTGTAACTGATGGATGTCACAGACTCAGTGGGCTGTATTTATGAGTTTGATTCAGGAAGGGAACTGTGAGGAGGGCTGTAGGGGTATGGTATACTTCAGCAACAAAATAGCAGAAGGTGAGAAACGAGGACATGGAGATACATGCACCACTGATCACTTGAATCCTGATAAATAACCAGGACCAGGTCAGGTTTGCTCCTCCTCAACAGGCAGGTCATTAGGTCTCATGTGAAGAATTTCCTGATGGATAATACAGTACCACGCATCCAGGAAACAAATGTAACTGCTTCATTTTGAGAGATTCAGCACTGCCTTGAGGAGTTGATTGGGGTGGTGGGGTGAGGAGGGTCTTCCCTCTGCATCCAGGGCAGCTCGGACCAAAGGAGCAAAGCACAGATACAAGGAATCACTGAATGACAAGGAGAGTAATGGATGTGGGTAGGTATACTGAAGAAGGGATAGCATGGTCTGCATGAGCACCTTTTGCAGTGTGAGCCAAGCAGATGGGCAGTCCTTGCCAGACGGTGACCCTCTCCGCAGACCAAAGATGATCTCGTACAGGTATTCTCCCATGGATGCTGCTCAACTTGCTGAATTCCTCCAGCAGATTTTGTGATTTAACAGAGTATGCTAATAGTCAGACTGGAAAGCCCAGATGACCTACAGCAATTGCCCATATGCTGTCCTCTAGTCGATCAGTATTGATTATAAGACATCAATTAAAGAATCTGTGGCCCCTGGAATTGCAGTGGACATGACAAAATAACCACAAGAGGCGTTTTTTAGAGTGAATCAAATGGATTTACTCTTCATCACCTGCACAACCTTAAAACCCAGAATCACGGACTTGACACGTGTTGATGTCATCATGCACTGACGTCACATAGCCGGTTCGATGCCTTCTGGGAGTTGTAGTTTCACTAGACCTCACTGACAAAAGATAAAGGAGGAAAAACCCAACACCCAACCCCAACACACCAATTTTCCCTTGCAACCGCTGCAACCGTGTCTGCCTGTCTCGCATCGGACTTGTCAGCCACAAACGAGCCTGCAGCTGACGTGGACGTTACCCCTCCATAAATCTTCGTCCGCGAAGCCAAGCCAAAGAAGAAGAGCACCGTTACAAGTCCTTGATGTAACAGCAGTAACACCCAGTAGAGGTGCAGGGGTGCAAGAGGCTGCTTGGGGAGATGGAGAGATTAGCGCAATATACTATTACAGCACAAGTTCTAATCCGATGCTGTCTATTAAGGAATTTTCCTGACCAATTTTAGTAAAGTCAAAGATATTACTTGACGTGCTTGTGTTCAAATTCTTATTTCTGGATCAGTTCTTATGGTCCCCAGATATCAGTCCAATGATTTAAATATTATGTTACCATGCACTCATTCAGATCTCATCCTTGTTTGAGGAGACACTCTATAATTGGCGCTGCATCAGGCTTCAAGTGGTCAGTGGTGCATGTATCTCCACGACCTCGTTTCTCACCATCTGCTATTTTGTTGCTGAAGTATACCACACACCCTCAGGCCTCCTCACAGTTCCCTTCCTGATTCAAGGATCACTGAGTCATAGAGAGATACAGCCCACTGAATCTGTGCCATCCATCAGTTACACTGCATATCCATTTTTATGTTAATCCTATATTAATGCAACTATTTTAAAAAAAATTATTAAGGCCCCCCCCACACAAATTCTATCACTCACCTCTTCACCAGGGTTATTTTACAGTGGCCAATTAA
This sequence comes from Narcine bancroftii, assembly GCF_036971445.1. Taxonomy (NCBI): domain Eukaryota; kingdom Metazoa; phylum Chordata; class Chondrichthyes; order Torpediniformes; family Narcinidae; genus Narcine; species Narcine bancroftii. The sequence goes on along the minus strand of NC_091474.1, from coordinate 37,265,481 downwards.
ACTGCATGTCTCTGGAATGGGGGAGTTAATAGGAACACCCTGAAAAGACCAGAAATTTCAAACTCCGCACAGACAGCACCGAAGGTCAGGATCGAACTCAGGTCTTTGGAGCTATGAGGTTGCACCTCTATTAGCTGTGCTGCTAACAATCTCTGAAGAAGCATTCTACACTCTCGATGCATCTTGCCCAATGGCTCTGAAGCTTCTTTACCTTCTCTGAAAAATCATTAAACTCCTCCACCATGAATTAATATCCCGGTGAGATCATTCCTCAGATAAGGTAAGACATATAGACCTTCTGCAGGTTACTCCTGCCTCAGAGCAGGACCAAACCCCAGAAAGGCTTTTTCTTGCCTCGTTTCTTCTGTCATATATTAACTGGTTTGATCCTACTCTTGCAATAGCCAAGAATGCATCATTAGGAATGATTTGGCAATCACTGCCCAGAAACCACAGGGCGATGTCAGATTGTACTGGATAATGAAGATTTTGCTTCTTGAACACTTTTGAGTATATTTTATGCATTTTAGGCTGCGGCTGAGCACAAAAATCACTTTAAAGTTTCCTATCATATACCATTTATTTTAGATATAACCCACTGGTATATCTATGATTTTCTGTCATACTGAAATAAATAAATACACCACAGTAACAGGCCCTTTTGGCTCACACCGCCCAGTTACACCCAATTAACCTACAACCCCCCATTACGTTTTGAATAGTGGGAGGACAGCGGAGCCCTCGGGGAAAAACCACGCAGACACAGGGAGAAATATACAAACTCCTTACAGAGAGCACGGGATTCAAACCCCTGTACCAAATGCTTGCACTGTAATAGCGTCGCGCTAACAGCTACACTAATCATACTACCCCTACTTCAAGCTGCAAAATCATGAAGTGCATCCTATCATTGAATATTCATTTTCTGCCTTTATACTTGGACTCTTCCCTGCTGATCTTGGTGCAGTCAGTGACGAACATGGTGAAAGGTTTCACCAGGACATTATGACCATTGAAAAGTAGTATCAGGGCAACTGGAATCCATCAATGCTGGCCGATTATTGTTGGACACTGACGTGAGAGGCATCAGATGCTGAGTAGAAGCGAAAATCAGCAGCAAAATATTTTTAGGTCAGTTGAACTAATGCAATGTGTCAGCCTCATTATGTGATTGAACATGCTACATTCAATAAAAAAGTTAATGTTTCTCCAACTTATTACATGATACAGCAAATCTGAAATGATCTTTGTCATCAGCTTGAAGTTGTCTTTCATAATCTCCACATTTTTCTCAGGAAGCAAACTTTTTGGAAAAATTTTTTGTCCATTTGTGCACATGCCAATGACAGCTTTGTCCAAAGTTCTGCCACTAAAATATTTATTTCTAATAACAAATCAAGATCCAGGCATTATGGGTTACTGAACAAGCCTTTCCTTCAACTTTCCTTCAACTGATCCATCATTGCAGGGCCAGGAGGTCTTTGGAATAGTGTGGGTTGGATGTAGATGTATCAAAGCAGGGGAAAGGTTGAATGGAAGAAATTGGTGGGCTGGAGAGGGGGGGGAGGGTGTGACTGGGTCATCAGAACTGTGCTGAGTATCTCCAGCTCTCTGAGTATTGCCCAGAAATGTGCTCATGGAAATTGGAAGATTGGTCATGAGGTGAAGAGGTTGCGGCCTGAAGATCAGTATTTGATGAAAGTGTTGCGGTTGGTGGGCAATGGCTTCAAGCTGAAGGAGCAGTGGCTCTAAGTTGCAGGAGTAGTGATTGTCTCTTTCCTTCATTTATAATGGCCTTTGATGTTCTCTCAGTATGAGGGCTGGAGGTTCCCAATGCAACATGTGTTCCTCTATGTTGAGCAGACGTGAGACAGATTTAGTGAGAATGCTGAACTCCTCCATATTGGCTTTGAATGCATTCCTGATTCTTTTTCTTCTGTCCACCTCTTCTCACTTCACGACAAACCTCAGAATAGATTATCTGATTTGGGAATTGAGTGTCAGGCAGGTAAATAACATAAAATACCCGATGAGAATGAACATATTAATGAAAACAAAGGAATCCAAACTGCTGAAGGACTGGGCTGCATCTGTGGAGGCAGAGGGATGGTCGACATTTCATGGTTGAAACCCTGCTGGGAGTATAGAGGAGAGATGGCTAGTGCAAAGATTGGTAAGCGATAGATGGAACTAAATAAGCGAGATGGTGGGCAGATGAGTGCCCGTTGTAATGACATTACTTTCAGTGATATGTGTACAAAATGAATTTCTGATTCAGCATCATGAGTTCCTAATATTATCCCACTAACTGTGTGCAAATTGTCTGCTACATTTCCTGCATTTCAACAGTGAGTCCATTTCAGATATACTGAAATCCCGATTATCTGAAATTTGGACCTGGAAGTGACGTCTGTTCGGCTACGAAATTTTTTTCATATGCTTAAGGACCAAAAAAATCAGAAATCCTCATTTATCCAAAAAATTTCAAAACCAAATTAACCATTTTGCCTCCTGAAAATTTTCAGATAATTGAGGCTATCCTGAAACAATCAGATATCCTCGGTTATCTGAAATTTTTTCGGAGTCGAACTGACGACACAGTTTGAAATCTTTTTGGAATTTTGGAAAAATGTCTGAGTAGAATTTTAAGATTTTGGTGTTGGATTTATCTTATTTTGTTCAGGTTGTTTTTTTTTTGGTGAGAATTAAACATTATTTCATGCTTAAAAAGCCTTCCCTTGTTATTTGTTGTTGTTTAAATACTTTTACAAGTGATTTGCCTTTGCTACTGGGCTGTTTTAAAAAAATGATCAGTTATCCGAAGGATGAGTGGAGTTGTACTGTATAAAAACATGTGGTCCGGGAATAAGACACATAAGTCCTTTCCTCATTTTTTTCTCAGTTGTGTTCAGACCTTCAAAGATAAAGCCAAGTACAGGAGAAATAACACAACTGGTAAATGAGGATGGGGAATTATATTCATGGCTGTGCATGTAGAAACAAAGGTTGGGATGATCTAACTTTAGTCAAGCACTGATCACAGGTATGAACTCATTAAAGAAACAAAAGAAGGATAATTAAGCAATGAATTGACAGGTGCAGGAAAAGATAAGAACACCTGATTAAAGGAAAACAGCGATCACAACTGGGGAATGAAAATTAGGTTTCCATACGAGATCAGAATTAAAATCAGAATTTATTGGTTTTGGGATTTGAGCGAGAGACTGCAAGACCTGGCTGCTTTAAATGAGTGGAGTGGTCATCGTGTGAGTAGCCCAGAATAGGACTGGGGAGTTGAGGCTTTGTCTCAAGAGGCTTAGGTGAGCAGAATCTGAGGTGAATATTTGGTACATTCTTTCTTTCCTAGGTGAGTTAGAGCCTGAGACAGCGATGTGCCTCTCATATGAGATGTTGAAGTCCTGGGGGAGCTTCCCTCTCCCGGAGAGCCACATCTGCCAGAAGTGCATGAAGATGGGTGAACTGGAAGACCGCGTGAGGAATCTGGAGCAGCAGCTGGAAGATCTTCGCCTCATAAAGAGGGAATGAAGTAATCATAGGTCAGAGCTACAGGGAGGTAGTCACACCTAGGCTGCCAAAAGCAGGTAGGTGGATGACAGTCAGAGAGGGGAAAGCAAAGGTGTGACTGGCAGGCAGTGCAGAGGACCCCTGTGACCATTCCCCTGGATAATATCATCCTGGATACTGTTGGGGGGGAAATAACCTACCAGGAGGGAGCCATGGTGGCAGGACCTCTGGCCCTGAGGTACTTGAGTGTGGGACAGAGAAGAGGAGAGCTGCAGTCATAGGGGACTCTATAGTTAGGGCGGGGGGTGGCAGACAGGAAATTCTGTGGGTGTGATAAAAAGACCAGCATGGTATGTTGCCAGGGTCTGGGATGTCTCTAATCAGGTCCTTGGCATTCTGGTGTGAGAGGGATAGCAGCTGGAAGTCGTGGTACATGTTGGTACCAATGACATAGATAGGAAAAGGGATGAGGTCCTGAAGAGTGAGTTTGGGGAGCTAGGCAGAAGGCTGACAAACAGGACCTCAAGGATATCATTCTCAGGATTGCTGCCAGCGATACGTGAGAGTGACGGTAAGAATTGGAGGAGATGGCAGATGAATGTGCGGCTGAGGAGTTATTGCAGGAGTCAGGGTTTTAGATTTTTGGATCATTGGGATCTTTTTTGGGACCTGTACAGATTGGATGGCTTGCACCTAAACCCAAGGGGGAGCAAAATCTTTGCTGGCAGGCTTGTTACGGGAGAAGGGGTGGCATTGCTGGTCAGGGATACTATTACAGGTGCAGAAAGAGTCGGTAATGTAGCAGGATCCTTTATTGAGTCAGTATGGGTGGAAGTTAGTTACAGGAAGGGAGCAAGTACTCTATTGGGAGTATTCTATAGGTCCCCTGGTATCAGCAGGGAAGCTGAGAAGCAGATTGGGAGGCAAATTTTGGAAATTTATTTATTTGGAAATAAATTTATTTATTTATCTTTTTAAAATATATGAGGGAAAACAATAAAGTGCAAAAGTAAGAGTGGACGGAGTCTGATGGTGGAGGGGTAGCAGGTGTTCCTGAAGCTGGTCAAGTTCCAGCATCTGCATCCCTCTAACTCAGATCTTCATTGAGGAAAAGTACAGGGCTCTTTATTTCAAACACGACTTTGAAGCTCAGTAGCAGGGTTGTTATCATGGGTGACTTCAACTTCCCTAATATTGACTTGCACCCACTTAGTACCAAATATTTAGTTGGGGCAGAGTTTATTAAGTGTGTCCAGGATGGATTCCTGTCACAGTATGTTGACAGGCCGACTAGGGGGAATGCCATATTAGATCTAGTATTAGGTAAAGAACTGGGCCACAGATCTCTCAGTGGGTGAACATTTGGTGGACGGGGACCACTGCTCCCTGTACAGATTGGATGGCTTACACCTCAACTCGAGGGGGAGCAATATAATTTGCTAGTGTAGTTCGGGAGGGTTTTAACTGATTTGCAAGGGTGATGGGACCTGGAACGATAGGTCAATGGAAGAAGTGCATGGAGTAAAACCAGATCTATCATTTAGAGAGGCTTTGAAGAAGAAGAAGAAGAAGAAGAAGAAGAAGACGACGAAGACGACGAAGACGACGAAGACGACGAAGACGACGAAGACGACGAAGACGACGAAGACGACGACGACGAAGACGAAGACGAAGAAGAAGAAGACAGGAAAATATTTAATTGGGGAAGGGCAAATTATGAGACTATAAGGCTGGAACTTGCAGGTGTGAATTGGAATTTTTGCAGGAAAGTGTACTATGGAGATGTGGTTGATGCTTAGGGATCTCTTGCAGGTTGTTAGGGATAAATTTGACCCAGTGAGGCAGAGAAAGAATGGTTGACAAGAGAGGTGGAAAATCTAGTTGGGTGGCAGAAGGCTCCATATATGAGGTTTAGGCAGCAAGGATCAGATAGGTTTCTTGAGGAATATGGGGTAGCAAGAAAGGAGCTTAAGAGGGGGCTGAAGAGAGCAAGAAGGAGACATGAGATGGCCTTGGTGAGTAGGGTTAAGGAAAATCCCAGCATTCTTCACTTATGTGAAGAACAGAAGGATGACAGGCGTGAAGGTAGGACTGATTAGAGATAAAAGTGGGAAGATGTTCCTGGAGGCTGTGGAAGTGAACAGTCCTCTTCAGTATTCACTATGGAGAGGGATCTTGATGATGGTAAGAACAATATGGGTGGGGTTGATATTCAAGAGCATGTTGATATTAAGAGAGAGGATGTGTTGGAGCAGTTAAAATACATTAGGATGGATGTCCACCAGGGCCTGACGGAATATTAAGATGGATGTCCACCAGGGCCTGACGGAATATTAAGATGGATGTCCACCAGGGCCTGACAGAATATTAAGATGGATGTCCACCAGGGCCTGACAGAATATTAAGATGAATGTCCATCAGGGCCTGACGGAATATTAAGATGGATGTCCACCAGGGCCTGACGGAATATTAAGATGGATGTCCACCAGGGCCTGATGGAATATTCCCTAGGCTTCTCCACGAGGTGAGAGAGGAGATTGCTGAGCCTCTAGCTAGGATCTTTGTTTCCTCATTATCCACGGGAATGGTACCGGAGGATTGGAGGGTGGCAAATGTTGTCCCCTTGTTCAAAAAAAGGAAGTAGGGGAAGTCCAGCTAATTATAGACCAGTGAGCCTTACATCTGTGGTGGGCAAGCTGTTGGAAACAATTCTTAAGAGATAAGATCTATGGGCATTTAGAGAATCATGGTCTGATGAGGGATAGTCAGCATGGCTTTGTGAAGGGCAGTTTATGTCTCACAAACCTGATAAAGTTCTTTGAGGAGGTGACCAGACATATTGATGAGAGTAGTGCAATGGATGTGGTCTACATGGATTTTAGTAAGGCATTTGATAAGGTTCTACTTGGTAGGCTTATTCAGAACATCAGAAGGCATGGGATCCAGTGAAGCTTGCCCATGTGGATTCAGAATTGGCTTGCCTGTAGAAAGCATCACAGTGCAAACCTTTATAGATACAACCTTACAAAATAAATAAAAGCAGTACAAGAAAAAGAAAAAGACAAAATAAGGCAGTGTCTGTGGTTCATTATTCTTTCAGGAATCTGATGGCAGAGGGGAAGAAGCTGTCCTTGTGCCATTGAGTGCTTGTCTTCAGGCTTCTGTACCTTTTCCCCAATGGCTGCAGAGTGAAGAAGGCATGTTCTGGGTGATGGGGATCCTTGAGGATGGAGGCTGCTTTCTTTAGTCACGGTCTCTTGTAAATGTCCTCGATGGAGTGAGGTCTGGTGCCTGTGATGTCACAGGCTGAGTTAACAACCCTCTGGAGTTTTTTCTTGTCTGAGCACTGACACCTCTGTACCAGACAGTGAGGCAACGAGCCAAAATGCTCTCCACGAGTACTTTAGCTAAAGTTGCCAACTGCAATGTTGAGGGAGAGTTACTGAGATTCTCGACTGGTAGATCAGGGTCACATCTGCATCATCCACTTCGTTGGTGAAATCATAATATTCCTCCCTGTTTAATTTGGAGTACACATTATTCAGTTTTTTTTGGTCCTTTTTTACTTAATCTGACAACTGATGTACTTTAAATATTTTGATGCTGTACAAGGTTCGGAGTTCTATTGACTGAATCAATTGTTAATTCCATGCTGTTTTGCTGACAGCTGATAGTTAATCTCAATAAACCAGCATTGCCTCAATTTCTTACATGCATGGGTAATAATTCTGATTGGTAGAGAATTTAACCCCCCAAAAAATCAAAAACTAATGAATTCATTTGGTTCTGATGAAAAGTAAAGAGACACTGTGCGGTTTACTGACCCCAGGTTTGTCAGTGGGAGCCAATGTAACTGGATCAGTTCCCTTCAGTCACCGTTAATTAGGGGTGATTCTTGTTTCTGTCATCACCTTTCTAATCTGTCTAATTATGTAGGTCATCAGAGACACAAGATCTGTTGATCTTCTTTCAGATACAAATCAGCCAAAACAAAATGCATCGCAATGAGCGATGTCAGGGATACGTTTCCCATTCCTTCAAATGTTGCATGTAACCTGATCAATGGATAATGTTACAGCCTTTATGTGTCCTATAGTAGTTTATTAGCTCTTCTAGCTTAATTTCTTTCAAATTCTGCTTCCCTAATTTACCTGTAATTATTGTGTCTGTTCAAGTGAAACAACCCGCAATTTTTTTTAATCATTTATGCAGTTTTTAGTTTGAACATAGGAAACTCAATGAATAGGTTACCTTAACTGCTGATCTCTAATTAGGGATCTTGGGTTCAATCAGAAATCTCATCACAAATCCACAAGTCAACAGGAGGAGGTGGCAGGTGCTTCCATGAGGTGAGCTCCTGGGCAGCTGGATGTTCCCTTCCATTTCTGCCTTGCATCACCTTTGTGCCGTGTCAAGGGCAAGGTGCTTCTCTTCCAAGCAGGGTGCCTTGATGGCTGGCCCACGCTCCCCAGAAATGGAACAAATAACAGGGACATCCTAGTAGCAATCCATTTTAATTCCACACCCCATTTCCATGGCCCCATGAATTGCTAAACTGACGCTATCCACAGATTGGAGGAACAAAACCTAATATTCCAACCAGGCTGTCTCCAACCTGGTCATCCACATCGACTACTCCAGTTTCCATTCGGCCCCTCCCTTGCATCTGTCCCCTCATCTCTCCCTCTGTCTTCTTTTCTCCCGCTCCCCACCCTCTTCCCTCTCCATTCAGAGATACATCCCCTCCTATCATTTCTCAACTTTTTCTCTTCTGCCCTCTCACCCACATCCTCCTATGACCTCTTGCCCCTTGGCCTGTGCACCTCGCATTACCCCTTCTTTCCCCAACTCCTCTCCTCACCTACCTGCACATTTTTATTCCGGCACCTGCCTGTTTTTGCTCATACCCTGATGAAGGGCTCAGACCCGAAATGCTGGTTTTATCTCGTCGATGATGCATGACCTGCTGAGTTTCTCCAGGACCTTTTGAGTATTGCAAAAAAAAATTCATTTCTTGCCCCCATAGCTGGTTTATTAACTGTGCTTGGTCATTCAGTCTGCTTTGTTTAGCGCAAAGGCCTTTCGCAATTTGGCAAGTTGCTCCACACTCCAAAAAAATAGATTGTAACAATGCGGGCAGATGCGGCAGGTGGCTGCCTGCTATCCAAATATTGGAAGAGAGACTTGAAAAATGGGATTGACTGAAGCAGTTTGCTCAGAATGATCGTGAAAAGGTTTGGGTAGAAAAAACCTCAGCCCATTTTTTGAAGAAGTGATAACAGCAGGTTAATGATATGAAAGATGGAGGTCAACAGGAGAGACAACAGATGCTGGAAAACTGAAAACAATATGCTGGAGGAACTCAGCAGATCAGGCAGCATCTGTGGGAGTGAATCGATCGTCAATGTTTCAGGCTATAATCCTTCATCAGGAATGCTGAAAATAGTAAATGTTGATAGAGCAAGGACATTACAGTCAGCATTTGTAAATCCCCTTTATATGAATAATATTACTTGAAAGAGGCCCTCTTTCCTGGGGAAAGGAACCTGAAGGGTGACTTCTAGGCAATTGTAGGATTTGACAGCAAAATAATTATAATTGTATGGGAATCAATACTAGGCACTGTAAACCTGAGAAACTCAAGAAATGCTCTTTGCATGGGGGAGTAGCTCGACTGTGAATTTAATGCAACATTGAATGGAGATGGGTGATAAAGTGTACAAGAGAGTATAGGAGAATGGAACAGGCTATTGTAGGAGGCAAGGTTCCGCGGAACCCAGTTTGGGAAATGCTGGTGTCGACCAAGGTTCCTATTTATGTTATAAAGCTATCTTTATTCAAAAATAGTTCAAGATGTGATCCTTCCTGTAGATGCTCCACAATACTGACACTATCAATGCAAGCTTCAGAAATGAAGCATGTTTTAAATAGAAGCATTGGAGGGGTAGAATTACACAGCACAGATATAGGCCCTTCAGCCCATCAAGCCCCATTTACTTGAACCTACTCTAATTCTAGTTATTCTGATTCCAAATTTATTGTCAGAATACATTCATGGCATCACATACAATCCTGAGATTCTTTTCTTCTCTGGATGAGACAGAATTACCACTTATTGGTAGTGCAAAAAAATCTATACAATGTACACATGTAAACAAATAAATAAATGTAAACAACTGCAATACAGCGAGGGAAAAAACAATAAAGACTAATAGTAAGAATCCTTAAATGAATCCTCGAATGAGTTTGTTGTTGAGGAGTCTAATGGTGAAGGAGGGGTAGTAGCTACTCCTGAACCTGGTGGTTCAAGCCTTGTGGCACCTACACCTTTTTCCTGATAGCAGCAGCGAGAACAGAGGATATGCTGGGTGGTGTGGATCCTTGATGATAGCTGCTGCTCTCCAATGGTAACGTTCCTTGTAGATATTCTTGATGGTGGGGAGGGGTTTCCTGTGATGTCCTGGGCTGTGACCACTACCTTTTGCAGGGCTTTACTCTTGGGGGTATTGGTGTTCCCATATCAGACCATGATGCAGCTGGTCAGCACACTTTCCACCCCACATCTGTGGAGATTTGCCAGGGTTTCTAGTGTCATACCAAACCTCCGCAAACTTCTGAGGAAGTAGAGGTGCTGAGGTGGTTTCTTCACTGTGCCATTAGTGGGTTGGGGCCAGGAAAGATCCTCCGAAATAGTGACTCCTGAGAACTTAAATTTGCTCACCCTCTCCACACTCTGATCCCCCATTGTTATCTGGATTGTACACATTAGGTTTTCCCTTCCTGAAGTCAACAGTCAGCTCCTTGGTTTTGGTGACATTGAGTGCAAGGTTATTGTTGGTGCACCATTCCGCCCCATTTTCAATCTCCCTCCTGTACGCTGACTTATCCCCCTTCCTTTATACAACCCACTACCGTGGTATTGTCAGCAGCAAACATTTTCCACTCATTCCTGTACCTCCTTTCTCAGTAGGAAAAAATTGATATGATTTTGTATTTCAAGTGTCTGATTTCTTTCCCATAACAATTCCTCTCCTTTATATCATTCACTTCCATCACCTATTCAACAGCATTCGACAGATTAGATGCACAAAGGATGTTCCTGATGGCCAAGGACTCCAGGATCAGAGGTCACAGACTAACAAGAAGGGATAAACCATTTAAGACTGAGAAGAAATATCTTCTTCTAGAGAGGTGTGAGACTTGTGGAATTATCTACTAAAGAAGGCACACTGAAACCAAGTCACAGTCATGCATCGCTCAACGTCCACGATGTCTCCTGCAAAATAGGATGTTATGCGTTTTGGACATTGTGTGAACACCATATTATCGTGTTACATTGGCTACATCCAGACTCTGATCGGAGAATGGGACATAGCTGGTGTAACCGGATAATTTGCTTTACTTTGTTTAATCACTAACTCATACTGATTACAATTTGCAACCTAAAAGTAGGCACACCCTAAATACAGAAATAGGCAATGGATAATCTGTTACAACCTTATGGAGCCACAGATGGATACGTGGTCGGACGTTGCTTGAATGGACGTTATGTGGCGCATGACTGTATTAAATACATTTAGAGGCAAATAGTCTGCTTTGGACTAGAGGGACTAGGGGTTGGGGGAGAAATCTGGAGCAGGATACTGAATTTGCCTTGATCAGATTGATAGACCACATAAGACTTGAAGGGCCAAATGGCCCCTGTTTCTGTCTTCAAGATATTCTTTAAAATCTACATTTTTGACCAAGATTTTGATATCGGGGCTCAATATATCCTGGTTTCAAGTGAGTCAGAGGTAATGTTTGCTTCTACTCTTGTGAAACTCCTCAAGGCAATTTGCTGCAAAAGGCACCATGTAAATGTAAGTTGTTCGAGAACTGTTCAGACTAACTTGTGTCCTCTTGGCTGGTTCACACATGAACACTGTGGGAACTGCTGGCTCTATTCTGATGACTGAAGTGTTACTGGTTTCAGGCACTGACTTTGTGGCCTGATAACGCCTCTTCAGTAACCTGAACTTAATAAACCACCAGAAATGCACCAGAGCTTCTAATCAATAAAAAGCAAAAGAAAAGAGAATGTTTTACCTGGATCTGGTAAAAAACTAATAAAAGAGAACAACTCAATGAGAAACCCATCCTTCATCACTGACTTTTTGAGTGAAGCTTTTAATTTGAATTGTTTATCTGAAGAATCTACTTTGAAGAGGAATTATCTGTGTCCTGGAGACATTGGCATTTGAAGAGAAAATGTTTCTTTTATCATTCAGGAACCTCTTTTGTATTGCATCTTAATTCCCTGATTAGTCTATTAAAGGATTTGCATAGCTGCCAATAAATTACTTTAATGCTCTGAAATTAGCAGTGATGAAACCTGCTTTTTGTTCCTTCCATTTGAAAGGTAATGAATCCATTTACATTTAACGAATGATCCCACGTACCAGGGGCCAGGAGATCAAGCACCGAGTTCTTTCAAGTTCCCTCAAATCTACGTGAGAAGGATGGAACATTATCCTGAGCTGGTAACGAGGGTATATCTTCAGATAAAGTTATACACAAATCTGGATGATGCTAGTTGAAGACAAAAGCAGAACTAGGAGGGTGGCACGTGGGATGGCTCTTTCAAACAAAGAACAATACAGAGAATAATTCTGCAGGACAAACACCCTGTTCCAATGACCACACAAGGGAACACAAATTACTGGTCACCAGCTGTCCCAAGGAACATTTAGTATGAAATATTTACTAAGACAAGGGATGGAATGTGATAAATAACACAGTTAGTTAATGATAGAAACATGCAGGAACTGTGGCAGCTGGAGAAGGTGGAGGGGCTCAGTGGATCAGACAGCGTCTATGGGACAAAGGGACAGTCAGCGTTTCACGTCAGGACCTTTTATACAAAACTGTTAGCTGGGAAAGCACATGAGGAAGATGTGGTGGGATTTGTAGATGACCCTAGCCCCCAGGAATTTAAAGTTGCTCACCCTCTTCCCACTGATGCATGGATTACTGGATTGTATGCCTCTGGTTTTGCTTTCCTACAATCAGCTCCTTGGTCTTGGTGACATTAGTGTGAGATTTTTGTTAGTACCACCATTCAACCGCTTTCAAACTCCCTCCTGTATGGTGACTCCTTGCCCCTTTTTATACAACCCACTATGGTGGTATCGTCAGCAAACTTGTAAATGGTGTTGTTCTACCAAGTCACAGTCGTAGGTGTAAAGTGAATAGAACAAGGGGCTAAGTACACCATCCTGTGGTGCTCGGGAACTGATGGAGATTGTGGAAAAGATGTTCTTTCCATTCCATGCTGATTGAAGGTGAGGTGATCCAGGATTCAATTACACAGTGAGATATTGAGGCCCAGGTTTTGGAGTTTGCTGATTAGTTTTGAGGGGATGGTGGTGTTGAATGAATGCGGATGTGGTTGTATGTTGCCCCTGTAATCCCTTTGAGTTTCCTCCTGGTGCTCTGGTTTTCTCCCATGTTCAAAGGACATGCAGATGGGTGGTAAAATTTAGGGGAGAGAGAATAATATGGGAATGGTCTAGGATAGTGGTTTTCAAACTGCCCCCCTAAACTCACATTCCACCTTAAGCAATCCCCAAATGCTCTGTGATTAGTAAGGGATTGCTTAAGGTGGTATGTGAGTGGGGAAAAAAGGTTGAGACCCAATTGTTACTGAAATATTTTGCTCGAGAAAAATTGTCATTGGCCCATTTCCTTTGGAGTTATGAAACCATGCACATAACGAGTCAATTAGGTACGATTAAAACAGTGGTTTTTCTTTCCACTCACATACCACCTTAAGCAATCCTTTATTTATCACAGAGCACCTATGGGATCAGGATTGCTCAAGGTGGAATGCAAGTGTGGGTGGGCAGTTTGAAAACCTCTGGTGTAGGATTAACGTAAAAGGGTGGTTGAATGTCAGCATGGACTGGATGAGCTGAAGGGCCTATTTCTGCATTGTAATTGTATCTGGGCAGCTTGTGCCCGATGTGGCTATAAAACAAGGAGGGGTCAGCTATTTGGGATAGATGTTGCTTCATAATGATTGCTATTTATTGAGAGTAAGGCATCCTGCTCCACTGGAAAACACCCAGTCTGAAAGTCAGTTGGTCACTTTTCTGTAAAGCATGTAAATAACATCTGCTTTGAGAACCACTACTGTTTTCAACAGTAGTGGGTCAAATCTCATTCAAGTTTTCTCTGCTTGTGGATTAGACACAGAAAAGGCATATCTCCATTTTCAGATGAGACTTTAAGCTAAAACATTCCTATACTGGAAGGAATAAAGTAGCATCCTGATCACAATTTCCCACGACCAAACCTCTCCCTGCCCAGCAACCTTCATTCCAGGCCGATCATTACCCTTTAAATTGGCCACCGTGAGGCTCCCAATTCTGGCCAATCAACTGCGGACATGCAACATAGAGCAAGCCATTTGCTCAGTGTGGTGTGCTCCAACCAAATATGCTCCCTTAATAAGATCAAGACAAAATGTTATCTCAGGAATGGATCAATGTGTGATTTCCATCCACACCTCCACACTTCCTACTCCAGGAGGATTAGAACAACTGCTCCCTGACCTTTACATTTTAAGATCAATTAACTCTGAGTTGACCAACAAGGGAACTGAAATGATTTGGGAAGTGACGGTGTTGTTGTGCAGTGAGTGGGATGTATGGACATTTGTGGAAGACCCATGACAGTAGAGATTTCCCATCGACACATCCAACCCCAATGCCCTGTACAATTGCTTCAGTCAATAATAATAAGGAGTTTATTGTCAGACACATCATACAATGTCCATGTGCTTCAAAGTTCTTACTTGTTGCAGCTGAACAGGTACTTCATAAAAATAAATAGGATACATCAAATTAAATTAAAAAGAGGTTATAAATACGAAAGATAGATTGAGAATAAATATTCAGTTACCATCATGCAAGAAAGAGAAGTGTTACAATAATGCAGACAGTCCTTTTGTAGTGTTGGAGAATTCTGTGATTAGTGTAACAAGAGCCTGATAGCTGATGAAAATAAGTTGAGGTGCTGTACTTAGGCTTACTATGATGTTAATGTTGGGTATAATGTGTTATTTTATATACAACCCACCCCCACCATCAACCCAAATGACAAACTCAAAGGTCTGGTCTCAGGCTACAGTATTTCTTTTAATTTTAAAAATTAAACGTTAGACATAATAGGCCTTTCAGGCCCACAAGTCCATGCTGCCCAAAACCTCATTTAACCTACAACCCTCAAATGTTTTTAAAGGGCAGGAGGAAACCGGAGCACCCAGAGGAAACCCACACCGACAGAGGAAAAACGTACAAACTTCTTATGGATAGCACTGGATTCGATCCCTGGTCGCTGGCACTGAAATAATGTCGTGGTAACCCCTACACTAACCACGTCACCCAGCAAAGAACAGAGAGATTAAACTCAGGATACCTAGCATGAACACTTCAGATGCATCAGAGACGGTGAGAACCAAAAGAGCATTCCCTTTACCTTACATGGAAATTTAGTAGCCAACCCTAGTAGCTTGGTAGCCCTTCCTACTGATGCGCTGATATTTAGAAATTTAATCTGAGGTCGGCATTTTATCAACAAAACCATCGAGTGCCTGATCCTGCTGTTCCCTTTCCCAAACGATGAAAGACATGAGAAACAAAGCTATCACCGGGTAGGAAACTATCTGTAATTCTATAAGCCTCTCAGTAATTCAGGATGGTGACTCTACTAATGGGTTGATTCCATCCACAATGGGATCCTGATCAAATGATTTTTTTTCCCTTCGATTAATCTTCTACACGAGTGTGGGGGGGAGGGGAGGGCGGGGATTTAAAATATCTGAGCCGTGGATTTTTCAGTGGTCTATAAAAATCGCACAATCAATAATTGTCAGAAAACAGCAGACAGGCGGCACTTGTGTGGACAGGTTAATGTTGCAAAAACAACATTCTGTGGAGAGGGTCGAGACGAGATGAACAGCATCAGTGGGAGGAGAAGAATGGTTGATGTTTTGGCTTGGAACCTTCCCTGAAGTTTCTTGCTCCCACTGAGTTCCTCCCGTAGATCATTTTTATTCCAGATTCCAGCATTAATTTGAGATTAATGTCTAAAGTAAGGACCTTCAACTGGCCTTAAAGAAAAATTCCAATATTGGAACGTCACTTTATTCTGTTAGTGTTTACTTTTACTGCAAGACTTCCAGTATTTTATCATCGTTGTACAGAAAAAAAACAGTCAACCCATAAGTTGACACCAACGACACGAGGCCTGTCAATCTCATCCCCCTTCTAATTATTTTCTCAAGAGCCTATTCAATTACCTATGGAAGACCCTGATAGCTCGGTTCCCCTCTGTCTTAAATCTGTGACAATCTTTGGGACTCTGTATGACTCAGTTTTTATATCGTTCATCTTTGAATTAATCTCTGGCTCCCTTGAGACACTCCTCAGATGGCTGCCCTTTCCAGACATCTGAACCCTTGCCATTGATGCCAACTCGATCTCACCACCTCCTCTCCCAACCCATCAAGTGCCTCTGAAATGTCAGCCTGTATGTCCATCTTATCCTCTGCATGAGCAGACATTTCCCTCAGAATAATAGAATGTGGCTGGAATGATAGAAACTTGGCTCAAAAAAGGGGCTGGGCAATAAGTATTCCAAATTCAAGTTCAGGTTGTGTTTAGTGTTAGCAAGGGACAGTGAGACAGTCATGGATCTCATTGCAGAGAGGGGTGCTGAGGTCAAGGTCCTGGAGATTGGGGATGAGTTTATTTGGCACTATTGTGTAGAGGGCAAAGCAATAGTCAACGAATAGTTGTCTGACGTAGGTGCCTTTTTTATCCAGATGTTCCAGGACCGAGGGAGACAGCATCTGCAGAGGACCCGTTGTGGCGGTAGACAAATAGGAATGCATTGAAGGGGATAGGTAGACTGGGGTTATTCTGAGTAGTGACCAGGCTTTTGATGCAATGTATGATGGTGGATGGTAGAGCACCAGCCAATTGCCATTCAGGACCAGCACGATGTTCTTCTTTGGCACTGGGAGGTAGTGGTCCTCCTGAAGCAGGTGAGCACTTCAGCCTGTAGCATGGAGAGGTGGAAGATGTTTGCAGCTACTCCTGGCTGCTGGTTCGCACAAGCTCCATGGACATATCCAGGGACTCAGTTTGGGCTGTGAGTTCACTCTCCGGAAGGCCGATCTAGTGTCTGCGGCAGTGACCAGTGTTGCAGATGTGCTGGGAGCTCGAGTAGCGTGTGCACTGGCTTGCTGGCCTCATGTTGGAAGCGAGCGTGGAACGGATTGAGGTCATCAGGGAGAGATGTGCTCTTGCTTACTATTCTGCCAGATTTGCTTTATAGATCGTGATGGAATGCATGCCCTAGGACTAGTGCTTGATGTCTATGAGGTTGGTCAGGGGAGCCAAACCTGGCACCTCATCTTCTGACTGGGCACATCAACTCAGGTTTCCATTAGCTGCCCTCCCCCCAACCTCCCCATCTCCTTCCCTCCTGTCGCCTTACCTCAGCTCTCTCTCTTCCCTTCCCTCTGTCTCCTTTCACAGAGCCAAAATCAATTCTCACTTTTGCTCTTATCATATCCAATTAACACCTTTTGTCTGTTGGTCTGGACACACCTTCCCCTCCCATTCTTGCACCTGGTCCGCACAAGCTCAATGGACACCTAATTCAGACACCTGGCTTTTATCATCATTTCTTGAAGAAGGCCTCAGCCCCGAGAGGTCAGTAATATATCTTTACCTCCTCTGGATGCTGAAAAGCCAGTTCCATCTGCATTCCTGTGTTTTGGCCTAATTTCTTGGCCTTCAGCTATGAGTAGCCCTTACTGTTTAACCAAGGTTTCTGGACGGGGAACCTTTTGGAATGCTGTCCTCCACACACTTGCTGATGAAGTCATTGATGCCAGCGATGTTGGTTAACTGAGTCCATAAATGCAGACCAGTCGAATGACCCAAAGTGGTCACATAGGAAGTTACCTGTTTCCTCAGTCCAGCCATGAACAATTCTTACCAGTGAGTCCTCGCATCTCAGCTTTTCCTTGTAAGCCGGGAGGAACAGCACTGACTGATGGTATGATTTACTACTTTCCTTTGAGGAAGACTAGATCCTCTGAGAGAAAAGGATACTTCATCTCTGTCTTAAGTTGGAAATCTTATTTTTAAACAGCGATCCCTGGTTCTAGATTATATTTCAAGGGGTATGATCTTCTCTATATCTACTCTGGGATCCAGAGTGAGAAAGGATGATGAAAAATGTTGATGTGTTCTTTACCGCACACAGCGCATGTTAATAAGGCATAGTCTATTCCAGTGGTTTTCGGACTTTTTCTTCCCACTCACATACCATCTTAAGCAATCCCTTACTAATCACAGAGCATCTATGGCCCAGGCATTATTTTCCTTCCAAGAAAGGAAGAGTTTGAAAACTACTCGTCTATTCAGTGGAACAAAATCACTTGGATTGCACAGCTCAGGGTCAAAGCACCAGCACTGCCATCTGCTGGTACAACGATGTACTACTGTCAAACCTGGGGAAAGAGGAACATTTTGGCATTTCAATCTATTCTCAACCATTATTGCTGGATTTCTTTCTCTGCAGAAGTGCTGCCATGAGGTTGGACAGGAAAGTCCTATCAAAGTGATTATTCCCTTCTTATTTCCTAGTTCTATGGACTTAGCTTCAGTGGATGATCTCCCAAGAATATCATCTCTTACCATGGTTATGTCTTCCCTTTATCAAAAATAATGCAACCACCCCATCCACTCCTACCTGCTCCTCTATTGTCTCTGTAGCATCTGCATCCTGGAACAATGAGATTCCAGTCTCTGAGGCATGTTCCCATAATAGCTCTCACATCCCAGTTTCCGAGCAAATCCATGACTTGAGCAAGCCTGCCTTATCTGTTATGCCTCTTGCAATAAAATGGATGCAATTTAAATCATGGGCACTTCCTCTCACTTTGCTGTACTCCTCCCTATTCTGTCCACTGCAGTTGCTCCCTTTGAGTGGAGTCAAGTTGAAACCTTGAATAGAAGGTTTAAAGAATGATCAAATCTCCCTGCCAGAATATTGCTTCCCTCTCCAGCACAGATGTAACCCATTCCTCGTACCTCAGTCCAACAAGACATCCCATACATAGCACAGCAAATAAGACACAATACAAAAGTGCAGAGTTATAGAGAGGGATTAGTTGGTAAAGGTAGCATAATATTACAGGTGTGAGGTTCATACAAGAGTCTGATAGTGGTTGGAAAGAAACTGCCCCGTAACTGGTGGTGCGTGATTTCACATTCGTGAATCTTCTTCCCGCTGGGATAGGGGTGCAAAGTGCTTTGCCAGGGTGGGATGAGTCTTTGAATATGTTGGCTGCTTTTCCAAAGCAGTAGGAGTTATATATGGAGTTAATAGAGGGGAGGGGTATGTGTGATAGTCTAAACTGCATTCACGACCCTCTGCATTTTCCTGTGGTCTCGAGTGGAGCAGTTCCTGCACCACACAGTGAGGCATCCTGACAGAATTCTTTAAGTGATACATCTGTAGAAATTGTTGAAGGATGCAGGCGACTAATTCAATTTCCTTATGTATCTGAAGAAGTAGAAGCATTGGTCCTCTTCCTTGGCCATTGTCTCAAAGAACTTGAAGCTGTCTACTATCCCTAACTTTAACACTGTTGGTGCAGACTGGGGAATCAGTGTTGAATAAAGTGCCACAAGGGTCAGTGCTGGGCTTCCAAATATTCACATTAATTATTTGGAAGAGGGAAAAACAAAGAATTTGGAATTGATTTGGAGGATGCACAAAAAAGATTTGTTAAGATAGCCCTAGCCGTAGCAAAAAAATGTATTATGTCAACCTGGAAATTGGAAGATAATTTGAAAATACAACAATGGTATATAGAAATGAATAAATGTATTCCATTAGAAAAAATAACATATAGTTTAAGAAATAATATTGAAATATTCGAACAAATATGGGAGCCTTACATTAAATACAATAGCGAAAACCTACTGGGGACAATCATTACCTAAGTTGATGGAAGGAGAAGGAAAGAAAAGAATGGACTCAGTAGAATTTCTGGTGTATTTTTGTTGAATGACAACATTGTCTGACTGGTTTAATGCAACCTAGATTGTATACCTAAAATGGGTGGGGGGGGGGGGTGGGGGGGGGGGAGAAAAAGTCACTGTATATGTGTGAAAAAGAAAAAGTGTATATCATGGCTAATGTGATTTATGGTGTGAAAAATAAAAAAATAAAAAAAATATATTATTTGGAAGAGGGGACAGAGTGTAATCTATCTAAGTTTGCTGATGACATTAAATTGAGTGGAAAAGCAAATTGTGCAGAGGATGTGAAGAATCTGCAGAGAGATATATCAACACCTAGATCAAGGTGAAAGAGTGATCTTGAGTCAGGTTGAGGAGTAGAGAGCAAAGCGAAGAGCACAGTGGACAACAATTCAATGATGCCTTATATTTGCAGCAACTGCGAAAGAGCCTGCCGTTCCAGGATCGGCCTCGATAGCCACAGTCAACACTGCTAAACAAACCAGTGACTACCAGAGGCGCAATATTCATGGTTGATCACAACCAATGAAGGCTAAGAAGAACACACACGCACACACACACACACAAACACACACACACAAGCACACACACACACACACACACACACAGAAACACACACACACACAGAAACACACACACACAGAAACACACACACACAAGCACACACACACACACACACTCACACACACACACAGAAACACACACACAGAAACACACACACACAGAAACACACACACACAGAAACACACACACAAACACACACACACTCACACACACATTCACACACACACAAACACACACACACACTCACACACACACACAAACACACACACATACAGAAACACACACACTCTCACACACACACACAGAAACACACACACACACAGAAACACACACACACCCACATACAAACACACACACACAGAAACACACACACACACACACAAGCACACACACAGAAACACACACACACACACATAAGCACACACACAGAAACACACACACACACAGAAACACACACACACAAACACACACACACAGAAACACACACACACACAGAAACACACACAGAAACACACACAGAAACACACACACAGAAACACACACAGAAACACACACAGAAACACACACACAGAAACACACACACACAAACACAAACACACACACACACACGCTCACACACACACACACACACAGAAACACACACACACAGAAACACACACTCACACAGAAACACACACACACAGAAACACACACACAGAAACACACACACACAGAAACACACACACACAGAAACACACACACACACAGAAACACACACACACACAAACACATGCACACACTCACACACACTCACACACACACACAGAAACACACACACACACAGAAACACACACATACACAGAAACACACACATACACAGAAACACACACAGAAACACACACACACACACTCACACACACACACTCACACACACACCCACACACACACACACTCACACACACAGAAACACACACACAGAAACACACACACACACACACACACACACAAACACTCACACACACACACTCACACACACACACACAGTCACACACAAACTCACACACACACTCACACACACACACACACACACTCACACACTTACACACACACACTCACACACACACACACACAAATATAGTGAGTTGGCAAAGGTCTGGCAGATAGGGTACAATGTTGGTAAATGTGAGGTCATTCACTTTGGATAAAAAAAAATAGAAGACAAGATTATTATTTAAATGGTGAAAGGTTGCAGCATGTTGTTGTGTGGAGGGACTGGGGAGTACTTATGTACAAATCACAAAATGTTGGTTTGCAGGTGCCACAGGTAATCAAGAAGGGAAATGAAATGTTGGCCTTCATTGCTAGAGGAATTGAATTGAAGAGAAGGGATGTTATGCTGCAACTGTACAGGGCACTGGTGAGGCTGCATCTGGAGTACTGTGTGGCGTACTGGTCTCCTTACTTGAGAAAGGGAATACTGGCTTTGGAGGAGCTTCACCAGGTTGATTCCAGAGATGAGTGAATTAGCCCATTTGGAGAGATTGAGTCACCTTGGACTGCACTCTGTGGAGTGATGAGAAGTAATCTTATAGAAATAGATGAGATAATGAAAAGGATAGATAAGATTAGAAAGTTATTTGCACTGCTAGGTGAGATGAGAACTGGTGGACACAGCCTCAAGGTTTGGGGGGCAGTACATTTAAGATGGAGATCAAGAGGAATTACTTTTTCCCAGAGAGTAGAGAATAAGTGGAATTCTCTGCCCAAGAAAGCCTCATTAAGTGTAGTTAAGACATAGATAGATTGTTGTATTGTAGTCCAATTAAGGTTATCTGGAAAAGGCAGGTAGGTGAAGTCCATGGCCAGGTCAACCTTGATCTCATTGAACGGATAACTGCCATCCACTGCCTGGAATGCCAAGTGTTTGAATGTATTCACACTGCAAGCCAGCTCCAATCACTTGTTGCTTGGCTGTGCCGATGTGTCGCTTTGCTTGTCAAGGACAGACCACCCTAGAGGTTCATTCACATCATTATTGTGTAACGTGAACACAAACATCCACTTGTTTCTGCGCTGGAGAACTGGCCGCATGTTTGCTGATACAGCCAACGACTTTGCAGTCCCCTCCAAGGGAAGTTCAAACTGGGCCTTTCTTGAGCTTGATTTCAGTCTATTCCTGCTTCCATTTCTTGGGTTCTTCTGTTCTTATCCATGGACCTTACTGCCTGTAGTTAGGCATAGGCCCTGGATGTCTGCACCAAGCCATTGCCACTGTGGCAGTGTGAAGCCCTACACCTGACATATTGACTAGTTTGATATCGATCTCAAAATCTTTGGGAAGTTAATGAGCAAGTCCGAGCAGATGAGAGGAATACTTGCCTTCATTGTCTCAATGGGGGACTTTTGGAGTGGATATGCAGTTTCAGAATTAGCCGATGCTTTTTATTTACCCAATTTACATTCCCTTCGCTCCACTCTCCTGTCAGAGTGTGTGATAAATCATCCTCAAAAACACGCTGGTTAAGATTGGCTACTTACCCTTCAAAAGTATTCATTTATTTTTAGAAAGCAGCTGACCATTTTCTAAATAAAAATCATAATGTTTTAATTGATTCATGCACATGTGGGTCAAATTAAATTGTGACTGGGGAGCTTACAGGCTCTCCGAGGAAGGCAGCTAAGAGCAGAAAACACCCAGCTTCTTTTGAAAAAAAAATTGGATGAATACTTGACGCACAGCTGAGAGACAAAGAAAATGAGATGTGGGATATCTCCTTCGCGCTGCTGGGATGGTGGATGAATGGCCTTCTGTGCTGTAGGATTAATGGTTCTCAGTGTCCTTTCATACGTTAACCAGGTTTGCAATGTGGAAAGCGGGGTTGGAAGAGGAAACAACCAAGATCACAGGAGGTTTTAAATGAATGAAGGCACAAATAACTGCCATCCACTGCCTGGAATGCCAAGTGTTTGAATGTATTCACACTGCAAGCCAGCTCCAATCACTTGTTGCTTGGCTGTGCCAATGTGTTGACAAGGACAGACCACCCTAGAGGTTCATTCAGATCATTATTGTGTAATGTGAACACAAACATCCACTTGTTTCTGCGCTGGAGAACTGGGCGCATGTTTACTGATACAGCCAAGGACTTTGCAGTCCCTTCCAAGGGAAGTTCAAACTGGGCCTTTCTTGAGCTTGACCTCAGCATTGGCCCCTGAACATTTTCTTCCTTTTGTATTCTGAATCCAAATCATGAAATGTTTCTCTTTTTCTGTTGCTGTAAACATGTGACAGGAAGCAGAGTTCAACAAAGTGAAGATAGACTGACGGGGATTGGAAATATGATAAGTAAGGGGACAATTGTGTGTTGGTGTGTCTGTATGGGAAAATATAGCAAGAGACTGAATACACGAATAGTTCTCTGATATTTCCACTACCCTGTCGGGCATTGAACTTTACATGGAGCAGCCTTGCTTCAGTCTCTAGCCTGAACTGTGAGAGTTGGTTTATAATGCCAGAAGAGGAATATATAAAGTTCTTGTTTTAATTCCACACCCCATTCCCACACCAACATGGCCTCATGCACCGACAATCCATGGCTACCTGCAAAATGGAGGAACAACACCTAATATTTCAACTTGGCACTCTCCAACCAGATGGCATTGACATCAACTTTTCCAGTTTCCAATAAACCCCTCCCCTGAGTCTCTCTCCTTCCTTATCCATCTGCCTCCTTTCCTCCAGCTCCCCACCTCTTTCCCTGCCCTCTCCATTAAAAGAGCTCCCTGCTTCCCCTATCACTTCTTAACTATTTTATCTTCCACCCTCCCATCGATATTTAACCTGTTATCTGTGCTCCTTCTTTTTCCCATTCCTCCCTCCTCTCATCATACCTTGTCGAAGGGCTCAGGCCCAAAGCATTGGTTACCCTTTGCCTCCTACAGATGTTGCATGACCTAATGAGTTTATCCAGCACTTTCCTGTCTTTGATCTTGCAGTTGAGAGCCTGATGTTGAAGAATATCAGCTCCTGTCTGAGTGCCATGAATCCATTGCAATTTTTCCAGTGCAGCAACAGGTGCCATCTCACTGGCTCGACACAAAACCCCAGAACACCTAAGCAGCAAAGACACATACATTAGGGTGCTTTTTATTGAATATAGTTTGACATTCAACACCATCATCCCCTCAAAATTGATCAGCAAACACCAAGACCTGGGGCTCAATACCCCACTCTATAAATGGATCCTAGATTTCCTCACCTCCAGACCCCAACAAGTGTGGATTGGCAAGAACATCTCCTCCGCAATCTTCAGCAGTATTGGAGCCCCACAAAGCTGTGTACTTAGCCCCCGTTCTACTCACTTACATTGATGCCTGTGTGACTCGGTATGAAACCACATGATTTACAAATTTGCTGATGACACCAGGGTAGTGGTCTGTTTAAAAAGGGGCAATGAGTCAGCCTACAGGAGGGAGAATGAAAACTTGGCTGAATGGTGCATGAACAACAACTTCGCACTCAATGTCACCAAGACCAGGGAACTGATTTTGGACTTTAGGACGGGAAAACCAAAGGTGTACAATCCAGTGATCATGAGGGATCAAAACTGGAGAGGGTGAGCAAATATAAATTGCTCGGTGTCACTCTCTCAGAGGATCTTTCCTGGACCTAACACATGAATGCACATCAGAGCTTTTACTTCCTCAGGAGTTTGTGGAGGTTTGGCAAATGTCATGTGAAATGAAAAATATGTTGACTGCCTGTATCACAGCCTGATATGGGGCCACCAATACCTTTGAGTGGAAAGCCCTGCAAAAGGTAGTGGACTCAGCCCAGTCCATCACAGGCAAAACTCTCTCCTTGCCAGAAGAAAATCTACATAGAACACTGGCATCAGAGAGCAGCAGCAATCAAGTGTCCACATCACCCAGCACACGCTCTGTGCTCGCTGCTGCCATGAGGAAAAAGACTCATACCACCAGATTCAAAAACTGTTGCTAATCCTCCAACTTCAAACTCTTAAAAAACAAACTCAATCAGAGACTCATTTCAGGAATCTTACTTTGCACATTCTCGCTTACATTGTTTCTTTGTTTATGTATCTTTTTCTTGAATATAGCTTACATACCAATAAGCAGAAATTCTGCCGTGCCCGCAGGATAAAGGTTGTAGGTGATATCATGTATGCACTCTGACAATAAATTTGAACTTCAATGTTTGATCAATAACTTCGGAGACAAAGTCCAATCTTGCTCCCTGGTCATGAAGGTTCTAAGCACATTCAGATGTTTTACAGTGTTAAAAGCACTCTATAAATGTAATTGTTTTTGTTATCACCATTTATTGAAATAGAGAAATTATCGAGAATCTCAATATAATGCAGTAGAATCTCCATGATCTTGAATACAATCAACCGGAAACCCAAACAAATGGCAAATAAGTTGAGGAAATAAATAACATTTAAAATAAATAAGAGTAAATACTTTTTTAGTTTAGACAGGAATTTAAAATGGTAAAAGTAAATGTTCTCCGAAGCAATACACATCCCTTTGTGAAGGTGGGGGCAAACATTCAGCCAGCGGAGTGACCTGATTGTGCCCACCTGTAGCAGCTGTTTGAATAAAGTTACGTTTGGATAAAATGGTGTCACCCAGGATGAAGAGCCGGCCGATTCTGCTCACCACTCTCCCAAAGTGTCTCCCTATCCTTGCCTAGCAAGAATTTTTATCTCTATTTGTATTATGTATATTAATAAAGCTTTATTTGTAAACTTGGGGGAGGGGGTTAATTATGAGGGTGGCAGAGTTAGCGTAGCCGCTAGCACAATGCGTGCGGGGTTTGAATTTATATTTGGTAGGTTACAGGAATTACCTGATTAAAGTGAAATTTACATAATTAAATACCACAATACTAATTTTATTTCAAATTACTTTACATTTTGCACCATCTCTTAATGGAGGTGCATAATTTAAGTATTGTAACAGTGTGTCTCACTCAACCGGAAAATTCACATAACCAGCACCCAGAATCCCCTTAGGTGATGGGTAACGGGGATTCTACTGTTATCACTTCAAGACAGATTCAATATCTCATTCCTTAAACCTTTCCAATTTTCTCTTTGTCTTCACTTGTCACCTTTTCCCCCTTCAACTCTTTAATGTCTCACTCACTGTTGAATCCAAAGTTTCATTTTTAGCTGAAGAAAGTGAGAAAAACATAGAAGGTTATGGAATGAGGAACATCCTGTCAGTGACCTCTGTCAAACTCCTGGGCCCATTGGACAAGACAATGATTTCAAATGCAGCAGGAGTTATTCCTTGGAAAACAAGTAGTACTGCAGATTAAAGAATCAGAAACAACAGGGGTGATTTGGGTCAGTCAAACAGCATCCGTGGAAAGAGAAACCAGATCATATTTTGAATGTGGGATCCCTTCTCAGAACTGGGGAACATATGAACATAAGAAATAGGAGCAGGAGTCAGCCATTCAGCCCATTTAGTCTGCTCTGCCATTCAATGTGATCATGGCTGATCTGATGATAGGCTCATCTCCACCTACCTGCTTTTCCCCATATCCCTTAATTTCCCTAGTATACAAAAATCTATCTAACCTTGTCAATTAATGAGGTAGCCTCTATTGCTTCCATGGACAGCAAATTCCATGGATTCACCACGCTCAGGGAAAAGCAATTCCTCCTCATCTCTGTCCTAAATCTGCTACCCTGAATCTTGAGGCAAGTTGTCTATTTCGAGCCTCCCCACCAACAGAAACAATGTACCTACCTCTATCTTATCTAAATTTTTCATAACATTATATGTTTCTATAAGATCCCCTCTCAGTCTTCTAAATTCCAGCGAATACAGTCCCAGATGACTCAATCTCTGCTCATAGGCTAAACTCTTAATCGCTGGAATCAACCTGGTGATCCTTCTTTGCACCATCTCCAAAACCAGCACATCCTGCTTCAAGTAAGGAGACCAGAACTGTATGCAGTACTCCAGATGTGGCCTCACCAGTACCTGGTTCAGTTGCAGCATAACCTCCCTGCTCTTAAATTCAGTCCCTCTAACAATGAAGGCCAACATTCACCTTCTTGATAGCCTGCTGCACCAACAAACCAACCTTTTGTGATTCATGCACAAGCACTCCCAAGTCCTTCTGCATGGGTGCATGGTGCCATCGTGTGCTCTTTAAATAATAATCTGATCTTCCATTTTTCTTTCCAAAGTGGATAACCTCACATTTAACAACATTGCACACCATCCACCAGACCCTTTCCCACTCACGTAACCCATCTATATCTCTCTGCAGACTCTCCGAATCCACTGCACAATTTCCACTTAATTTAGTGTCATCAGCAAACGGAGATACACTACACTCTGTACCCCCTCCCAGATGGTTTATGTACACTGTGAACAGTTGTGGGCCTAGCACCGACCCCTGCAGTACACCACTCACCACTGATTGCCAATCAGAAAACACCCATGTATCCCAACTCTCTGCTTTCTATTGGTTAATCAATCCTCTATCCATGCAAATACATCACCTCCTAACTCTATGCTTCCTTATCTTATGTGGCACCTTATTGAACATCTTCTTGAAATCCAGGTAAACACTTCCATTTGCTCCCCTCTATCTACTAATTAGTTAATTTGTCGAACAGGACCTACCTTTGCTGAATCTATGATGCATCTGCCTGGTGGATCCATTCTGATCCAGATACCTCACTATTTCTTCTTTAATGATAGATTCAAGCATTTTCCCAACCACATATGTTCAACCAACTGGTTCCCTGCCTTTTGCCGACATCCTTTTCTGAATAGTGGCATGACGTTTGCTGCCTTCCAATCTGCCCAGAGTCCAGAGACTTTTGGTAAATTTTCACCAATGCCTCTACTATAACTTCTGCCATTTATTTCAGTACCCTGGAGGTAGGAGTGAGGCATCACACAAAAGACGAAAAAGGTCTAGGTTAATTTGGATCAGGTCAGAAGGAGCATGAGTTCAGAATGTTAGTGAGGCACTTCAAAGGAATAGGAAGAGAAAGGGAGGGAAGCACGATATTGGGAAATGATGAGTGAACATTTGTAACTGAAGTGGAAACATTTAGGATTCATTGCAAAAGGTTGCAAATTGCAAATGGACATAAAATATGGATCTTCTAGTTTACATTGGGGCTCACGAGGGC
The DNA here is from genome assembly GCF_036971445.1 of Narcine bancroftii. NCBI lineage: Eukaryota > Metazoa > Chordata > Chondrichthyes > Torpediniformes > Narcinidae > Narcine > Narcine bancroftii. Next base: position 37,237,115 of record NC_091474.1, on the reverse strand, counting down.
AGTGGAGGAGGCCTCAGGTTGTCAAGTCAGAATGGGAGTGCCATTGAGTTACATGTAACAGGAAGCAAAGTGAGATGTGTTTGGCCTCTCTCATGTTGGGGAGGTCACATTCTTAACACCGAATGAAGTGACTAGACAGTAAGGAGTGCAAGTGAATTGCAGTTTCAGCCAGATTCACCCAGAATAATCATTCTTGCCCCTGGATGGTGGGAAGGGAAGAGGTGTTTCATCTCCTTTGGTGCATTCAGGATATGAAAGCATAAGAAGTTTTTATTCAGTCTCTACAAGCATGCATCATGAGCTCTGATGAAATGGTCTCCAATTGTCAGAATGCTCCAACTTCTATACACAGTCTAATGATTGACAACTGACAGATGGAGATGTGATCTTACTCTTCACGTTAGCCAAGACTGAATGCTCTTGATTCAGATGCTCATGTTCCACATGTTTAGTGGCTTTCACTTTGTAACCTATCATCTTTCACCCTTAAGGTACCCATAGTCCAGGTTCTCTTTTTTTGTTTAGAAAAATATTCACAATTAAAATGTTTATATGATACTGGGTCTTTTCAATTTTTTATTGTCCTGCGTATATAACACAAATGAAAATTGATTTCTATTAATGCTCATAGTGTCATGTTCGTCTGTATATTTTATTATTGTACCATTGCCACTAGTGTGGCTCCACCCAGGGTTCCTCTTTCTATTGTCTGAGGAGCTTTCCCACTCGTCTTACCCTTCAACGTCTGATAGTGGAAGGATCTCAGCACAGACCTATAGTTGTCCCCCACAGAGCTCTTGCTGCACTAAGCCTCAGTTTATCCTTCAGCATGCCCTCCTGCAGCATTGAATGTGCCAGCCAGCAGCATTCTCTCACTGCCATCTCTATGTGCTGGAAGATCAACAAGTTTCAGGAAGACCAAAGGGCTTCTTTCACTTTCACTGTTTCTGGATATCTGCCTTTGTGCGATGGATGTTCTTATGTTTAACCCTCTATCCCTGGCCTTTTGGATCTCATACTTTGGTCAACTATTTTCACAGCCTTTTAGTAGTTCAGAGTATACAGTTAAAGGTGCAACTCAACAATTTGTTCATTTACACTTTTACTTCATAATTAGCTTAGAGTAAGACTAGTAGTGGTTGGGTGCTTGTGGTCAGTACATTTCTAAAGCCTTCTACTCCATTGAAATGAACCAAAAATCTTAACCTAATGCTAATATCTCCTTTTGATCTAACATGATCTTGAATGTAAAAGGTCCTGTATAAATGCATGCTTTCTTTCTTGTGAGCTTGAAGATGGTTGCAGTCACAAGTATTGGATTCATTATGTAAAAAAAAATTGATTTAGAAAATTAAAATAGCTCCCCCAGCTAACTTCCTTGAGGCCAGAACATTGCAACACCTTGGCCTGTTGTGAGTGATCAAAGGAAATGTTTCCATGAATTTGAATTGCCAATCTTTTCCTTTGGCATAGCATTAGTTAAGAACCTCCCCTGTTCACTGACATCTGTTTCCTTTGTTGTACATGAGTAAGATGCATTGTGGATGTGGTGGTACACCACCGGCCTACTGCAGGGGGCAACACCTGTACCTGCAGGAGGCAACCTCTGTACCTGCAGGAGTATAATGGGACAGGACAACACCTGGCCGGCTGTCAATCAGTCGACCTGAAGGGATCAAGCCCCACCCGGTTGGGTGTCAATCACCCTCCGGGATATAAGCCTGCGCCGGCCTCCTGAAGCTCACTCAGAGTTGCTGAAGCCACAGCCAGCCTGGCTCTGTGCAGTCTTTACCTTGCGTGTGTCTGATTCTGGCTAATAGCGCACCACAATTTAATCCACAAAATTTTCCCACGGCGCCCATGGAAAAACTTCTGAGCGCAGTGAGCCTCAAAGTCGACCCATGCCACCTGGAAGCCCAGACACGCTTCGAGATCTGGCAGCATGCAGTCAAGGCGATCATCGAGGCACACGAAGGCGGCATTCTGGACTCAGATCGGAAGAGGTTGGTCCTACTCGGTCAAAGCTGGGTCCCCAAGCCTTCCAGGCATCCAAAGGCTGCTCCACGTACAAGAGTGCAATGGACACTCTTGAGAACTTGTACAAGCCCCCCATGAATGCGGTCTGTGCAAGGTACCTCCTCAATACCCGAGCCCAGCAACCTGGGGAGACGGCTGAGTCTTACCTGGGACACATGCGAGAGTTGGCCCGACCATGACTGGCTGAACCCTGGGTAGGTGCAGAGGAGGTTGAGAGGCTGATGAAGCCCCCCATGAATGCGGTCTGTGCAAGGTACCTCCTCAATACCTGAGCCCAGGAACCTGGGGAGACGGCTGAGTCTTACCTGGGACACCTGCGAGAGTTGGCCCGACCATGACTGGTTGAACCCTGGGTAGGTGCAGAAAAGGTTGAGAGGCTGATGTGGGATCCCTTTGTCCGAGGGCTACGCTCGAGGGCTATCTGTCAGAAGCTGTTGGAAGACAATATCTACGCCCTAACCAAGACAGTGGAAGTGGTCCAAACCCTGGAAGTGGCAGCCTTGCACATCGAAGCCTTCGATTCCAGGTTCCCCCAGGCTCCCTCATGGCCCTCTCACACTGCAGCTGCAGCCCCAGACCGAGCTGGGGAGGAAAACGTTGTTGTGTCAGGCACCCGGCGTCCCTGTAAATACTGTGGGTCCTTATCTGGGTCAGACCCACGACCGTGCCAAAACTGCCTGGCTAGGAACCAGTATTGTTCCTGATGTGGCAAGAAAGGCCATTTTGCTAAAGTGTGCCTCTCAAAACCAGCCGGCAGCTCAGCGGCCGCACATTAGGGTTATGACCTCCCCACTCCCCTGTGGACCCCTCCATGTGCGCATGCTGGGCCACGGCTTTGTCCCTGCTATGACTTCCGGCTTCCTTGACCTCGATGGTGCAAGATCCGGCCCTGCCAGTGACTGTTGCAGCGTGTGCCTCGAGCACCTGGATCAGCCCCTGGCCTCGCCAGTGGCACTCGCCCAGAAATACAGCGACGTCACTTCTGACTCACGGTGCGACGTCATTTCTGGCTGATGTAATGATGTCACTGCTGCCAGCCGCGATGATATCACTTCCCCCAGCACAACGAACACGGCTGGGGAAGGAGGACAGCCACGCAGTGGGCCCCCACGTGCCACTGCCATCTTGGGCCAGGCAGCAGTTGACACGGAGGGCCCCCGATGACGTTGAGAATGGTGTGGTCAACACGGGCGGTGACTAGGCCTACCGATGCTCCCCTTGCCTCCGGGTGCCAATGGCTGCCGCACGCCGCACCCCATGACTGACGTCGGCGTGGTTAACATGGGTGATGACCAGGCTGCCCTACTGACACTCCCCACGCCTCCAGATGCCATCGGCTACCGCACGCTGTACCCCACGACCAATGTCGATGTGGTCAACATGGGCGATGACCAGACCGCTCTACCAACACTCCCTACACCTCCAGATGCCATAAATTGCTGCGCACAACCGGAGAGCAAGGACTCTGACTCCAAGACAGTCCTGGCTGCCACTACGCTGACTAGGGACATCCCTCACAACCTTGAGTGCTCTATGATGGATGTGCAATTCAACGGGCAGGTCACGAAGTGCCTGTTTGACAGTGGCAGCACTGAGAGTTTCAATCACCCGAGCATGGCCCACTCCCTGAGATTAAAAGTCCACCCCACCACCTGTTCGATCCCCCTCACCACCAAGGATAAGACTGTTGGTACTATTGGGCGCTGCTTGGCCGATATAACTGTGAGAGGGGAGACTTACACAGGGTACAGGCTCCTGGTCATGCCCAAACTCTTTGCCCCAGTCCTTCTGGGCCTAGATTTTCAGTGCCACCTGCAGAGTGTCACCCTTGTCTTCGGGGGGCCCCAACCTCCACTCACGTTACACAGCATGCCAACCTACCAGCCCTGGCCAACCTGCAGCCTCTCCACACTGCGCATCTCCCCACTGGCGCTCTTCCCACATCATGCGCTAGGCTGCAAGCCAATCGCCACCAGAAGTAGGCGCTATTGCGCCGCAGACAGAGACTTCATCAAGGCGGAGGTGCGGCGACTCCTGGCGGAAGGTGTCATAGAGCCCAGTAATAGCCCTTGGAAAGCCCAAGTCCTGGAGGTCAAAGGGGGAAGTAAGCTGAGGATGGCCATGAATTACAGCCAGACCATTAACTGGTACACCCAGCTGGATGCCTACCCCCTGCTGAGGATCATCGACATGGTCAATGAGATAGTCCGCTACCGGGTTTTCTCCATGATTGACCTGAAGTCGGCGTATCACCAAATCCCCATCCACCCGCAGGACAAGCCCTACACCACCTTTGAGGCGGATGGGTGCCTGTACCAGTTCCACCGAGTTCCCTTTGGGGTCACGAACAGGGTCTCCATTTTCCAGTGGGAGATGGATCGCATATCTGGATAACGTCGCTATCTGCAGCCGTGACCAGTAGGACCACGATGCTAACCTGGAGAAATTCCTCCAGACGGCCGGGGAGCTGAACCTCACTTACAACAAGGAGAAGTGTGTGTTCAGCACCACCCGCCTCGCCATCCTGGGGTACATCGTGGCTCATGGAGTCGTCGGCCCAGATCCAGAAAGGATGCGCCCATTAATGGAGTTACCTCTCCCCCCCCCCCCATGCTAAAGGCCCTCCGCAGGTGCCTTGGCCTTTTCTCTTATTACTTGCAGTGGGTCCCTCACTTCTCGGACAAGGTCCGCCCACTGGCCCAAGCTACAACCTTTCCCCTCCCACCTGAGGTGCAGGCAGCCTTCACCTGCATCAGGCAAGACATTGTGGATGCCACGATGAAGGCTGTGGATGAGGACTCCCCCTTCCAGGTGGAGAGCAATGCCTCTAAAGTAGCCCTCGCCGCTACCCTCAACCAAGAGGGGCGCCCTGTCGCTTTCTTCTCCAGGACCCTCCATGGCTCCGTGCTAGGGCATTCTGCCATTGAAAAGGAGGCCCAGGTGATTGTGGAAGTGGTCCGCCACTGGCACCACTACTTGGCCAGCAGGAGATTCACCCTCCTCACGGACCAGCGGGCCGTGGCATTCATGTTTATCACTACCCACAAAAGCAAGATCAAGAACGACAAGATCCTGTGCTGGAGAGTTGAGCTGGCAACCTACAGCTATGACATCCAGTACCGCCCCAGGAAGTTTAGCGACTCCCTCGATGCCCTCTCTCGCACCTGCATGTCTATGCACAATGACAGGCTGCAGGCATTGCATGAGTCCCTCTGCCATCCGGGTGTCACCAGGTTGTACCACTTCATTAAGTCCTGGAACCTGCCGTACACCATCAGGGACGTCAGGGACATGATCGAGGCCTGTTGGGTCTGTGTGGAGAGTAAACCTCATTTCTTCCGCCCGCACCACGCCCATGTTGTAAAGACTACTCGGCCTTTCGAATGCCTCGGCATGGATTTCAAAGGGCCCCTGCCTTCCACAAACCGAAATTTCCTCACGGTAGTGGACGATTACTCATGCTTCCCTTTCGCTATCCCTTACCCGGACACCTCCATGGCCACCGTCATCAAGGCCCTGGGGCAGATCTTCACCAGGTTTGGCTACCCTGCCTTCATCCACAGCGACCGGGGGTTTAGTTTCATGAGTGACGAGCTCCGCCAATACCTGACGGCGAGGGGAATGCGACCAGTTGTACAACGAGCTATAACCCGAGAGGCAATGGGCAAGTGGAACACGAAAATGTGGTGGTCTGGAAGCCAGTCTTCCTGGCTCTCAGGTCAAAAGGGTGGGCGTTGAGTACTGGCAGGACGCCCTGCCCGAGGTGCTCCATGCCATTTGGTCGCTGCTGTGAATGGCTAACAATAAGACCCCTCACAAATGTCAGTTCTCATTCCCCAGGAAGTCAGCGACTGGAATGTCCCTCCCAGCATGGCTCATGTACCCGGGATCAGTGCTCCTGCGTAAGCACGTACGGACACACAAGGCCGAAGCCCTGGTCGAGCAGGTCTTCCTCCTACAAACAAACCACAACTACGCCTATGTTAGGTTCGGCAGTGGCAGGGAGGACACCGTCTCAACTAGGGACCTGGCATCAGCAGGAGTACCCACCACACCATGCCATCCTCCAGCCCAGGACGATGCTGTCCGGGCATACTTCCCCATCCCCAGGCAGCTATGGGGCACCCTAACCCTTGACCACCAGGGGCCTGCTTCAGCCCTGGGAAATGAACTTGCCCCCCCAACCCATCCAATACAACTCTCATACGTCGACCCCAGCCCCCCAGGCCAACCCTCGGCGCGGCACGACATGAGTCACACAGACCCCTGCCGCCAGCCCCCCCACTTCACCTCCAACCAGTGACCAGAAGCCAGTCCTACGACGGTCACAGAGACCCCGGCGGCCGCCAGACCACCTCAACCTGTAAATATTGTTTGTACATAGTGGGTGCGATTCCTTGTAACTGCCCCCCCCCACCCCGAGACAATTTTAATGAAGCGGGTGAGTGTGGTGGTACATCACTGGCCTACTGCAGGGGGAAACCTCTGTACCTGCAGGAGTGTAGGGAGACAGGACAACACCTTGCCAGCTGTCAATCAGTCGGCTTGAAGGGATCAAGCCCCACCTGGTTGGGTGTCAATCACCCTTCGGGATATAAGCCTGTGCCGGCCTCCCGAAGCTCACTCAGGAGCTACTGCAGCTACAGCCAGCCTGGCTCTGTGGAGGTCTTTGTGGATTGAAGCCTGTTGTACAGTCTTTACCTTGTGTGTGTCTGATTCTGGCTAACAGCGCACCACAGTGGAGTGATACGAATTCATTGATTTAGGTTTGTTTGTTTGTTTTATGGGATGGTTAAGGTCTTTACATTGGAACATAGGGCATATTAGACCAATGAGGCAACTTTAATTTAACCTTCAAGGGAATGTTTCTCCAATAATGACAGCAAAATAATTGAATTCGATCTTAGGTGTGTAAAGGAAGAATTTGAGTTTAGATTCTTGGTGTGGGTAACGCTAGCCAACAGAATAAGTCTGATTTACAATATAAAACAGGCCAATATTGGTTAAAATTATGGATAAAGACTTCAAAAGAATTTAATTAATACAAGACCAGGTACCCAAAAAGACTGCTTTTGTGAGAGAATTAGTTTGAACTTGGACAGAAATAAAAGAACAAAAAGTAAAGACAAAATGGGGTTATAAAAAGGAATATAAAATGAAGTAGATGGTCATGATATGAAAGCTTTAATAAAGTTATTAGACATTGGAAGATAGCCAAGGAAATAGTGGACAAATTTGTTCAATAATTACTTGTGTCCGTCTTTCCAGTAATGAATGTACTTACATTTGACACAACAGGGAATCTGAGAGTCACTAAAATTGGCATCGATATGAAAATTAATATGAGGAAAATGATGGCATTTAAACCTGCCAAATTCTCAGGATTCAATCTACCCCAAGATTTTTAAAACAAATAGGAAATCAACCTTCTCTCTTGATTCAGAATTCATCTCACAAAATTGGAAAGTTCCCAAATGCAGCAGTTTAGGAAAAAAAACCCCAAAAACTTGTGAACCTATTGGTCAAACATCTAAAGTGGGGAAATTATCCAAGTTTGCAATTCAGGATGAAGAACTGAACAGATGGATGTGCACATTTGAGATTTTATATTGATTTTTTGTAGAAACTATCTGCAATAATTGAGAATGGGATAACTTCTATTAACATTTATTCGTATAGTTCATGTGGACTTCCAAAATCCACCTGATGAAGTTTCACTAAAAGTAAAGTCCATGGAAATTTGAGGAAATGATCAACATCATTAGGAAATTGATGAGGACAAAGATTCCCAAACTATTTCTCTCTCTCTCTCTGTCTATTTATCAATCTATCTACCTACCCAATTACAAATAATCACAAACCCCACCTATAAAATCGTGGTACGTAACCTAGATGCATAATGGTGTTAAGGTGGCATTGTGTTTTAATATAATCTAATTTTTTAAAGTCTCATAAAGTTCATGATTGCCAATTGCAATGTCTCCAGAGCAACATTGTTGGTTTGTATGTAAAATGATGTCCTGTACAAGTCACTGTATTATTGATCATTGGGCAAAGTGCCATAGCTGTAGGGGCAGCTCTGCAGCTGCCATTTTAGGAGCCAGCTAGAGAAACCCACAGTATGTGATACTGTTTATGTTTATGCTTATGTTTAAAGAGTACATGGAAAAAATGAGAGTTCTTTCAGGGCTCCAAAGGACAGTGCCCACAAGAATCAACTTTAGTAGGATCCTTACAACCATCAGTAATGCTGATGAGAACAGATTCCACAATCTGTGGAATGGAACAACTTGCATAATAATGAATCTTACTGCTACAGATCTACGGATATCGATATTATGATTTAAAGAGTGGTTGAGTCCATCGTAACAACAGAGCCCATGTCACAACCTTTGATAATGGCCGAAGTTCAAAGCCTCAGTGAGTTGTCCATTTGCTCAACAGCAGATGCTGAGGGAGGGTAGAGGCAGAAGGCAGAGAGATCTTATTGTACACTGGATTTATGCTTGGCTTAGAAGCAATGATCCAGTGTAGCCTTGGAGTGGGTGATGGATATTGGGTGGTGCTGTTGAGACAAGCAATGGGTGAGAAGATCAGAACCTATGTTAGTGGTCTCAGGGACTTGCTTTGTTGGTGCCTGGGCCCACCAGAGGGCCAGGGAGTAGGGTGATTTGGTCAATCAGTGGGTCTTGGTCAATGGATGGAAAGAGGTGGGAGACTGGACCAACTGTTTGAGGGAGGTGGTTAGATTTAGTGGGTCAGGGTGGAGGGATGAGGCAAGAACCCTGAATAAATTTAGCATAACTCTAGCTGGGTTGTTAATGCAAAAATGTGCCCACAGAGAACTAATTGTTTTGGGAGTGCCGAGACTTGGTAAACTTGATATTATTTTCTGGCAATGACAATTCTAAAGCAAATTATGTTAATTTGATACAGAAATAATGTCAGATAACTTGGCACAAAATCACGCTGGAATAGTCTGGTTAAATTTCAGAGCAATGTAAAATGATCCAGAAATAGTTTTCATTTTCCATTTCGCTTCGTGGTAAACATATTTTATTGAGTAACCATCCAAACTAATTTCAAGGATGAGAAACGATCAACCATTATCAATATGGTTAGTGTTCAGGGAACCTATCAGAGATCTTTTAAATTATGAATGGGTTGGACAGTGTGGGTGAAAAATGGTGCCTTTTGTGCAGGTCTAAGAAAAACCCTCAGTTACAAGATAGTGACAAATAAATTCATCAGAGAAATTGATCTTTTCTGTTCATTTGGGGATGAGATTGTGGAACTTGCTACCTCAGGACTGGCTGAGGTAAATAACACCATTATATAAAAAAATAAACACGAGACAAAAAGAGGATAAAAATCTACGCAAGACTGAGTTGAGCAAATGAGGAGTCGTGTGTGGAGCACTGACAGAACCTCAGACTAATGCAGTTAGAGGACCTGTTATTGGGCAGGATTCTCCATGAATGTTGTGTTGCACTTTCTACAACAATTGGCTACAGTAGGCAGCTTCCCAAGGTCAGGTTGCAGGTTGATGCATTTAAACAACATTCACTGTGTTATTTTTGTGTGTCTGTGATTATTGAAACACTCACTTTGAGTACTAATGGCCAGATGAACCCAATTATAAAATCACTCCCCTTTTTGAAGCAGCAATCTGTCCTAATCAATCCCTGATTTCTTAACAAAAGGACAGAATTTTAACCTACACCAGCATCATGTTACTTTCAAAACTTAGTTAATGATTTATTGTATGAATTATTTGTTTATCATACTAAGACCAATGAAAAAATTTCTTTTGAGTTCTATCCAGGGAAGTTAACCCATAATTAAGTAGAATGATAAAACAGAAGTGCTGAGTATAGCATTGGAGAGAAAAGTTCAATTTAAAAGAGATCGAGGGCTGCAATGAGGCAGGGTTTATGAGATCAACTTTTACAAATCTGTTCAAGGGTATAATAAGTTGGAGAGAAGAAGACCTTGATCTGGTATTGTGTGTTTTCAAACTTGTTTATCTCTTATAGAACATTGCAACACAATACAGGCTTCACAGCCCTGTGATGTTGAAGGAGAGAGTGACCATGTTGGGATGGGTCCTTTAATATGTTAATGCTTTCCAGAGGTAGAGCAGACAGAGTCAATGGGTGGGGGCGGCTGGTTTGTGTGATGACCTGAGCTGTATTCTCAACACTAGTTTCTTGTGTTCTCTGGCAGTGCAGTTGTTTTAAAAAGTTCTTTAGGTTTCTGAGGAAATAGAGATTTTTAAGTATGTGAAAAGGATAAGATTTCTCTATTGCACATGGTAAGTTTATGAAGTTTTCAGGAAAAAGAACGAGCAGCAATAAGTACACAAGCTAATAGTATTTTATGAATGAAGTCCTATGACAGAAACAAAGGAAAATTATAAACAGCCATTATAAAACAATAAACAGCCATTTTGAAAGGATGGTATTTTAGATCTATGAGAAAGATAACTTGGATAGAAAACATTAAAACAAGGGTGGGCAACCTTTTTTTACAAAAAAACTCTCATTCCACCTAAGTATTCCCAATGCCATAAATGCTCTGTGATTAGTAAGAGATTGCTTAAGGTGGTAAGTGGGTGGGAAGGGAAGGTTGAGAACCACTGCTCAAGACCCAATTGTAACTGAAATATTTGGCTTGAGAAAAATTGTCATTGGCCCATTTCCTTTGGAGTTATGAAACCGTGCACATAATGAGTCAATTATGGACAATTACAACAGTGGTTTTCAAACTTTTTCTTTCCACTCAGGTGAACTTAGAAGTTCCTATTTTATTAAAGGGCAAAAGAGCTGTCCCTGTTATCCTGGTCCATCTTTGTTCCCCAAGAAAGATGTGTTTAAAAAAAATCTATTCATTTTCTTTTTAAATTATTTCATATTAATGGTAATTATTGCCCATCCCTAATTCTTCTTTCTTTGGCTTGGCTTCGCGGACGAAGATTTATGGAGGGGGTAAAAAGTCCACGTCAGCTGCAGACTCGTTTGTGGCTGACAAGTCCGATGCGGGACAGGCAGACACGATTGCAGCGGTTGCAGGGAAAAATTGGTTGGTTGGGGATGGGTGTTGGGTTTTTCCTCCTTTGCCTTTTGTCAGTGAGGTAGGCTCTGCGGTCTTCTTCAAAGGAGGTTGCTGCCCGCCAAACTGTGAGGCGCCAAGATGCACGGTTTGAGGCGATATCAGCCCACTGGCGGTGGTCAATGTGGCAGGCACCAAGAGATTTCTTTAGGCAGTCCTTGTACCTTTTCTTTGGTGCACCTCTGTCACGGTGGCCAGTGGAGAGCTCGCCATATAACACGATCTTGGGAAGGCGATGGTCCTCCATTCTGGAGACGTGACCCATCCAGCGCAGCTGGATATTCAGCAGCGTGGACTCGATGCTGTCGACCTCTGCCATCTCGAGTACTTCGACGTTAGGGATGTAAGCGCTCCAATGGATGTTGAGGATGGAGCGGAGACAACGCTGGTGGAAGCGTTCTAGGAGCCGTAGGTGGTGCCGGTAGAGGACCCATGATTCGGAGCCGAACAGGAGTGTGGGTATGACAACGGCTCTGTATACGCTTATCTTTGTGAGGTTTTTCAGTTGGTTGTTTTTCCAGACTCTTTTGTGTAGTCTTCCAAAGGCGCTATTTGCCTTGGCGAGTCTGTTGTCTATCTCATTGTCGATCCTTGCATCTGATGAAATGGTGCAGCCGAGATAGGTAAACTGGTTGACCGTTTTGAGTTTTGTGTGCCCGATGGAGATGTGGGGGGGCTGGTAATCATGGTGGGGAGCTGGCTGATGGAGGACCTCAGTTTTCTTCAGGCTGACTTCCAGGCCAAACATTTTGGCAGTTTCCGCAAAGCAGGACGTCAAGCGCTGAAGAGCTGGCTCTGAATGGGCAACTAAAGCGGCATCGTCTGCAAAGAGTAGTTCACGGACAAGTTTCTCTTGTGTCTTGGTGTGAGCTTGCAGGCGCCTAAGATTGAAGAGACTGCCATCTGTGCGGTACCGGATGTAAACAGCGTCTTCATTGTTGGGGTCTTTCATGGCTTGGTTCAGCATCATGCTGAAGAAGATTGAAAAGAGGGTTGGTGCCAGAACACAGCCTTGCTTCACGCCATTGTTAATGGAGAATTACCTTTGTGCTAATTGTAGTGAACATCTCTTTAAACCTGGACACCTGCTTTTCTCAAGAATCCTAGACTCCGTGATATTGAAGGAGTAGCAGTGTACTTCCAACCCTGATGACATGAATTTGCAGAGGAAGATGCAGATGGTGAGTTTCCCAAAAGCCTATTCATCTTGCCATTCTTCCTATTGGATCTCATAGTTTTGGCTGGGCCAACAAGGCAGTGCAGTATATTTTGAAGTTGGTGCACACTGCAACCACATTGTACCAGTGTCTCAATTCCTGCTCCCATCCCAAAACTGAGCAGGAATTTTGTGATATTCTGGACTTCTGTTTAAATTGGAACATTTGTTAATGAGCAGGTCTCTGAACATTAATTTGCCTGTAATTATTTTTTAGGCAGTTAGAATCCCCCAAGTATGCTGGTAAAATGCATGATTCCTTCTGTGAAATGTATGATTCAAGTAGATGACAGTGGATCTGAACAGCATTTAAAAATGTACCCTGGATCTGAACAGCAGCATTCCTCAGGTAGCAACTGGCAAGTCAGCATCTTCTCTCCTCTTGTCTGATTTATTATTATTGGTAGGAAATTGCTGAGGCTGTTGCATCTCTCACTTGTCTTGCTTTGAGATTTCATTTTCCTGGTGGATGTTGGTTCCCATTAAATTTTGTTGAATGTAACATTTAAAAAAAAAAGAACATAGCTATTGACTTCATTTGTTATTCAACAAGTGGCAAAATAGAGAGGTGAGGAAGGGTGAACAAGGACACCGGTGACCATTTTGATTGAAGAACCAGCTCATTGTGACAGTGGAGCCAATAGAACAATTTGCTGGAATGTGGTTAACCTACAGAGTGTTGTGAGGAACTTCGGAGGAGGGATAATAGTTAGATTGAAATCTTTCTCTAATGTGGAAGGAAGTGTGGAATGGGTTCCTTCTGGGTGCTCGGGGGAACGATCATATGACCTCAGCACTGAATCACAATGTGATGTATATATTTGAAAGAACACAGGGGACTGAAATTATTTTGTAGGCACTAACTAAAGTCCTCGACATCATAATTGTATGTTATTTTCAAGATTTGGCAAAATAGCATTAAATAATTAATGTGAATAGACTTCTCAATATCAATACCTATAGGATTTGGGATAGGGGCATACAAAATATCCAGGCAACCAATGACTAAATAGCCCAACCATTCTTTCCCACATGTGATACATCAAGGCATATATTCCCACAACTGGTATGGCATTCCTTAGATAGCCACCTCCTCCTCCAATGGGTGGCATGCTTAACATAGCATGAACCCATTACACCCAGCGACCTAGGTTAGAATCTCGTGCTGTATGTAAAGAGGTTGTATGTTGTCTGCGTGGGCTGCTCTCGCCCTCCAAAAACCTTCAGGATTTGTTGGTTATTTGGAGGGGGGTGTTGGTGGGTGTGGTCTCATGGACTGGAAGGGATTGTTACCATTGCTATACGTCTAAACTTAAAGAAAATCGCAACCTCAATCTTTTCCTTTACACTAGATACATTTGAGTAAGGGACCTGATAAATTCCTCTTTGAAACCCAACAGTAAATAACAAGTTGGCCCAATAGATCACCTTGACCATGCTTGATAGTTAACCTGCCTTTTATTCCTCTCTACACATAATGAAAGCAGAGACCAAGGCTGTTTTCAAGAAACCAAGAGTGTTAGGAAAGTAGATTGGAGCCATGGATGGTCCAACAATTCTCTCTAATGCTCTCAAATTATATTAAAGAGTCCTTCCCCACAGCAGACGTTGGTGGCTTGAGAATATTTGCAGAAATGTTAGTGGGGGATGGGACGGTTGAGAATGTCCTGAAATTGTGTCTATGGCTCAGTCTTGTCCTCTGAGGCAAGAAAACAAGAGGTATGTAAGAAGCATTAGGGTTAGGGTCTTTGCTGAAGGCACATTAAGTAAACTGGACCTTTGGTGGCAGGGATAGCATCTTCACGTTGCCCTAGTGGATCCTGTTCTCATCAACAGTAACTCAGAATATTACAGTACAGTACAGGGCCTTATAGGCCCATGATGGCTTTTGGGGAAAAAAATTAACTGATAAAGGTTGAAACTAAAATACATTTCAATGATAACCTTATTTAAAAGCACATCAATTCCTGTAAATTCATTAAAAGTATACATTGAAATAAAGAAAAATATCCCCAAAAACTTCCCTAAATATCTCTTAAATGAAGGCACCAACTACGACTACTGTAAAGCTGAGGGCTAGAACTGAAGTACGACTGGCTTTTTAGCTCAGCAACTCAGGAAAAAACCCCAGAAATGGACCCAGGCTGCAAAGTCAGAGGTAGGTGTTTGTGCAACTCATGTACAGCATGTTCGCTATTTTGATCCAGGAGTCTGAGATGTAATGCAACATGAACTCCCTGTTATCTGTCAAGGCTCAACAAGTCTTCTCCTGCTCTTAACCTGGACGTTCATACAGAGTTACTAGTATTCTAGGGCCTAAAGTGTTCCACAGGGAATGTTGGCAATCATGTGCATTTTTTTGGGGGAAAAATTTTAAAATTTGTTTTCTGCATTAAAACATCATGATCCTGTTGGCTAACTTGGATATTTAACTCCAGAGCATTTGAGATATAGCAGCTAAAACCCTACATTTCTACACTCATTTGAAATTGGATGTAGAATTGTAGGATTCAGATTACCACATATATATATCACAAGCCACATACAGTTACAATGAGAAACCCAAGCATCAATCCTCAGAATAATAACTAAAAATGCATTCATTATGGAAGCATGAATGAGTCGATCCTCTGGATGCTCAATACCTGAGCCTGTTACACCAGGAATTTGCTGTATATAGTCTGCCATATATAACCCAATCTATTAGATGCAAAACTGAACATTAATGAGTCTTCAGTTATTTGTTACATTATGCTTCAGGACAGTTAGAATCCCTCAAAGTTTATTGTCAAGAAACATAATTCAAAACCCCCGCTATTTAGATATGAAATACTGCACCCAGAATCATAACCTGTATTTGAACAGCATTCTACATTTGAGCAATATCCTGCCTGCAAGCAGTATTCAATCACTGAAAAGTATACTGCTAAAATGAGTTCAGTGCAAGGCCACCAGGCAGGCTCATTGCAAATGACTGGGGCCTCATTATGGCTGCCACAGGTTGGTTCAATGTTGCAATCCATTGGGAATGCCATTCCTCTGTTGCTTTGTTCTGATCTTGCATCTTCCAAGCTGATATTGGCTGAAGTTGAATTCTGGTGAATGAAAATATTTTAAAAGGTTTAATATGAAAACAATTATTAATTTTATAAAGCCTGTTCTGTTTCGCAAAGTGCCAAAATGGAGAGGTGGAGAAAGGTGAAGAGGGGACAGTGAGAGGGTCATCAATGTGATTGAGGAACCCACAGAGTAGTGTTAGTTTTGCTGAAGTATTCATGGACTATGGACGTCCAAGAGAATGTCTTGGAGAATTCAGGAGAAGAGGGATAACAAGTTGACAGCTATTGGCTGTACCATTGGGCGATAGGACTCTGCATGGGAGCACTGTATTTCCGCTCCCCACTCTCCCTGGATCCGCACCGACGACAATGCTGCCATTGCAGCAGCTCTGGCAGGACTGCCATTTTTATAAAATAAGGACAATTACTGCACTGATAGGGCATCTTTAAGAAATGCTATGACTTTGATACTCACTTGGACCAGTCAATGATAATAGGTTATTTCCCTTCTTAGGCTGAACATTCCAGTTCACTCCTGTTTCTTTGTTCCTGAACGTATTGATGCTGCCCTTTTTTCATCTGCTGGTTGTATGCAACCCTTGAGTGAACTGGATTATCAGAAAATTATAATGCTAGTGATTGTGGTTGCAAGGCAACAAGCAATGCCTTACTGTTTGATTATACTCAGCTGCCAGCAGGGGGTGACACAGAACAGGAGACACACAGTATGCGGAGCTGTAATGGAGACTTGCTGTCACATGGTGCTGTTCATATCAACTTTAAAGTAAAGAACCTTTTCCTTCATCCATGTGTTGTCTTAATAACTCGCACATATGAATACAAGATAGAATAATGTACTAGAAACTGCCAGTACAGAGCATGCGCTGGGTGATGTGGATCCGTGATAATTGCTGTTTCTCTCTGACAGCAGCGTTTGCTGTAGATGTTCTCAATGGTGTGGAGAATTTTGCCTGTGGGCTGTGTCCACTACCTTTTGCAGGGCTTTCCGCTCAAAGGTATTGGTGTCCTCGTACCAGGCCGTGATGCTGCTGATCAGCACACTTTCCACGACACATCTGTAGAAGTTTGCCAAGGTTTTCAATGTCATACCAAACCTCTGCAAACTCCTGAGGAAATGGCTGCAGCAAATGGGCTCTCTTCATGGTTCTTCCAGCTTCCCCCTTGTAGCTGGGAAATGTGCCCTTTCCAGAGTTCAGCCTGATTTCTGGGAACCACTGGTTCTGTTTGAAATGATCTTCTCTTTGTACATTAAATATAAAAATTCTGGCTCTGGAAGTGTTTTGTTTATTTTTTTTGGAATTTAAGATTTGCTGGTAAGGGCAACATTTAGTCTCCATCTCTAATGATGTTTTCTCCTGGCCACATTAATTAAATTTTGTGTTCTTTTTGTGGTTTAAAAAATTCTCCCACTGGGCTTGCGTGAAGGGAGTTCCAAGATTCAGACCCATTGACAATATAGGTGGTGTGTGATGGTAGAGGTAATGCATTGGGAGATGTTGTCATAGTTACTTGAGACATTGCAGTTTGTTTTGTAAATGGCACTCACCACAACTTGTGCTGGAAGGAGTGAATGTTGGATTGATTACCAGTCATGTTGGTGGCTTTCTCCTACATGTTGTCAAGGTTCTTGAGAGACAAGCGACCCAGACAAGGGGAGAGAATTCCTGTATAGAAAAGCTTGGGAATATCAAGAAGTGAACCTGCAGCGTTAGCCACAATATTTAGGCAACTGGTCTGGTTGAGATTCTGATCAATGTTAGCTCTCTTAATGTTGACAGTGAATGACCTGGCAATGGTCACTCAATATTTCCATTGAAAATAGCATTAGTGCTACAATCTCCACTCCTTCCTCTCTGAATCATGTTTGGGATTTACCCACCTGCAGCCCCTTCAGTCCATCTGGTTCCCTACTTAAGTTCTTTCCTGATTCCATTCTATTCCTCAAGAGTCACGTCCAATTTCAAATTCCTAAACTTTACACATGCTTCATTTTTGTTTTGACAACGTTTGCAATTTCTCCTTGTCTTTCTTCCTCATGGCAGCATTTTGGTCCTTTAAACAATTGCCAGCTCTTTGATGTGGACCTATCCAGTAATAGCTGCTCTCAGCTTACTCTTTCCAGTTCCTTCCTGATACTGTCGACATTGGCTTTCCCCAGTTTAGCACTTTTCCCCCCAATTTGATCTTTATCCATAACTGTTTGAAAAGATGACAAGTTATGATCACTGTTCACGTGATGAACAGTCCCAATGCAAGATCTAGTATAGTCTCTTCCCTGGTTGGACTATTTACATACTGTTTCAAGAAGTCCTCTTGTATACATTTCTGTCCTATCTATGTCTCTGGCACTAAGGGAGACGTAGACAATATTGGTGAAATTGAAGTCATCTACTATAACAACATTCCATAATCCACAATAGAGTTATAAAGAATCCCAATTCAACAGTTAGTGATTTCTCCAGTAATATTCATTCCGGGTGAGGGGCCATCTCTGTGACCTTCATCTCTGTGACCTTCATCTCTGTGACCTTCATCTCTGTGACCTTCATCTCTGTGACCTTCATCTCTGTGACCTTCATCTCTGTGACCTTCATCTCTGTGACCTTCATCTCTGTGACCTTCATCTCTGTGACCTTCATCTCTGTGACCTTCATCTCTGTGACCTTCATCTCTGTGACCTTCATCTCTGTGACCTTCATCTCTGTGACCTTCATCTCTGTGACCTTCATCTCTGTGACCTTCATCTCTGTGACCTTCATCTCTGTGACCTTCATCTCTGTGACCTTCATCTCTGTGACCTTCATCTCTGTGACCTTCATCTCTGTGACCTTCATCTCTGTGACCTTCATCTCTGTGACCTTCATCTCTGTGACCTTCATGTCTGCTTCCATTGCCCCTCAGTCATGGATCTTCATGAGTTATTAGCAACAGTGGACTGGGAGCAGGAGGCAGATGTTCACCTTTGCCTTTCCTGCAAAGTAAGAACTGTGTGATGCTGCATCCTTTGGTATGAATGTTTGGACGAGGAAAGACGATAAGATTTTACCTGGGTCCAGTGTTGTGGATCAAACTCCAGCCAGAGCCCAGAGATACAGATATATCAATTGATATAAAGATATAGGATGAGCTAGAAAGGTATCTCGGATTAAGAATACATTTATTTTTATGACTGAAAAACGATAGACGGCTGACAGACACTTGTGTAACCATGTATGGATACTGCCAATAGACAATCTTAGTCCACTGTATTGATTCCATGATATTCACAATCATTCGTTGATAGGCCAAGACACTTGGCCCCCATCATTCCAACAATCTTGAGTTTCCATGGACTATTCTTCTTAAGGTGTTCTGCTGTGATGTGCTTCATTGTATATTTTCCCAATTGTCTGCTTAAAGAATCACATTTCCCTATTTGTTTGTTTCCCATTTTTTTTAAATTGCAGGATTAGCATCTGCTACAGTCCAATCTATGGTAATTATTCCAAAATCTCTAAAATTTTGAAAGTAGATATCCAGATTGTTCACCATCTCCTGCATCTCTTTCTAATGTCTGGGATGGAGATCATTGTTGTTTCAGGACTGATCAGTATTATAGTTTCACTAATTTTTGCACTATTTCTCCAGTGAGTTTAAAAAAAAACTAACATTTCTCTCCATTTCTCATCAATCCTCATTTCTCCAGCAGTTCTGTCATGTTTACAATGTATTTCTCATTGAAGTTATTATTGAACTCTTCTTTGTATTCCTTATTCCCCATATAAATTCTCCCATCTATTAGCAAGAGAACCACATTTGTTTCTTGTCAGTTTTCTCTCAAATATTACATTTTCTTCCTTTAACAATTTGTTGGTTTCCCTTTGCTGAGTTCTAAAATGGTCCCAATCCTTTACTGGCAACTTTCTCAGCCTCTTTGTTTGATTTAATACAACATTTAATTTCTCTTATCTATGAATGCACCACATTTTCTGATTTTCTTTTTGTGCTTTAGAATAATTAATGTTCTGCAAATTATTGTTTTAGGACTCTTCAAAAATATACAATCAGAGACTCATTTAAAACTCTTTTGCACTTGATTGATTTTTTTTTTCTCTCCGTACTGCAGCCAGGTTGTTTACATTTATTTACAGGTAGACATCTTCTTGAGTATAGTTTTTTTGCGCAACAAATAAATGATAATTCTGCCTTGCCTTCAGGAAATAGAATCTCAGGACTGTATGTAATCTGAACTTTTGGTTCTTTAAATGGTAACTTTTGTCTGTCTACTCTCATTCTGTGTAATTTTCCAATTGACCACAACCAACATTTCCCTCATACCTTCATCGTTTTAAATTTGGATGCTGGTTTTGGATTGACCTTTATAATTTCCAAACTTGATGTAAAATTCTATCCTGTGATGATCACTCGCTTAAGGGAAATGCCTTGTCTACTTCCTGTCGATGACCACTCATAACCATACTGTGCTTTGTGCAACTACACACAATTTATTCACCTATTCTTCCATAGCCTTATCTGACCATAATGTTCCTGGCTCAAAGAGTGCCCATGTGCCTCTCAAGGTATTGATATGTATTCATGTTAACCAAGCTTTAGGTCTCCTCAGCCCAAGCTGATAGGGTCTATGTTGCAGTCAGCAGTTCTTTGCTTGTAATTTCATTTGCCATTTCTGCTTTAGTGTTAAGTCATTTTCAGGTGGCATCTTATCACTGAATTAATTATTCCTTACACCTCCGCTAACAAACCATAACTAGAGTTAAACAAGAAAATGTAATTGTAGTTTAATGCACAAAAGTGCTGAAGAAACTCAGCACTCATAGGAAGCAAAGATATGTAACCCAACATTTCAGGCCCAAGGCCTTCGTCAAGATATGAGCAAATGCAGGCAGGTGCCTAAATAAAAAGATGCCCCTTCTATCCTCCTCCTCCCCCCCCCAACCTTTTAATCTCCATTTGCCTTCCTTCTTGTCTACAAAGGAACTGGGTTCACTCTCCTGGGTAATATTGACCTGTCAACAAAGGAACTGGGTTCACTCTCCTGGGTAATATTGACCTGTCAATAAAAGAACTGGGTTCACTCTCCTGGGTAATATTGACCTGTCAACAAAGGAACTGGGTTCACTCTCCTGGGTAATATTGACCTGTCAACAAAGGAACTGGATTCACTCTCCTGGGTAATATTGACCTGTCAACAAAGGAACTGGGTTCACTCTCCTGGGTAATATTGACCTGTCAACAAAGGAACTGGGTTCACTCTCCTGGGTAATATTGACCTGTCAAAAAAGGAACTGGGTTCACTCTCCTGGGTAATATTGACCTGTCAACAAAGGAACTGGGTTCACTCTCCTGGGTAATATTGACCTGTCAACAAAGGAACTGGGTTCACTCTCCTGGGTAATATTGACCTGTCAACAAAGGAACTGGGTTCACTCTCCTGGGTAATATTGACCTGTCAACAAAGGAACTGGGTTCACTCTCCTGGGTAATATTGACCTGTCAACAAGGAACTGGGTTCACTCTCCTGGGTAATATTGACCTGTCAACAAAGGAACTGGGTTCACTCTCCTGGGTAATATTGACCTGTCAACAAAGGAACTGGGTTCACTCTCCTGGGTAATATTGACCTGTCAACAAATGCTGCTTAAATATTACATCCACTTTATTGTTTGTGTGACTCTGTTTCCTCCAGCTTTGCTGCAACAGTTTAGTCCAAGATCATTTTCAAATTGTACATCATCCCAATTTGGAAAAGCATCACTGTTTTCTTCACCTTGTCAGAAATACTGCAAAACCCTAACTGATTTTAAAATTTTTAAAAATTTTTCACACTATGAACCATACTGACCAAAGTGCACACGAACATTTCCCTCTTCAATATACACAGTGTCATTTTCTCCCCTTTTTCCCCCCTCCCTTCCCTCCCTCCTTCATCCCCCTCCCCACTCACTCAACGTTCAACATGTATATTAAACCCATTAAACAATGTCATCACACAATGAAAATAAACAAGAAATTTGTGTCTTCTAGTTTTACATACTGGGTCAGTTCATTTTGTCATCTTTTCCTTCTGTCATTTTAGGCGGCGGAGGTCCGCGGTAGGACTTCTCTGTTGTGTTCCATGTACGGTTCCCAAATTTGTTCGAATACTGTAATGTTATTTCTTAAATTGTATGTTATTTTTTCCAATGGAATACATTTATTCATTTCTATGTACCATTGCTGTATTCTCAGGCTATCTTCTAATTTCCAGGTTGACATAATACATTTTTTTGCTACAGCTAAGGCTATCATAATAAAGCTTTTTTGTGCTCCATCCAAATCGAGTCCAAGTTACTTAGAAGAAAGATCTCTGGATTTTTTGGTATGTTGCTTTTTGTGATTTTATTTAAGAGGGTTGGAGAGGGCTGGTATTCTCCTACTGGCCACTACTCCATCATGTGACCTACTCCAAAACCCTAACTGTTGAAGCCATCTTCAGTCAAAAGACTTCACAGATGCAAAGTTGCATGCAATGAGAGTGGTCCAGCACCATTAATGAAGCATGGCCACTGACAACTTAAATAATTAAATAATATAAGGGAGTAAGTTTCCATTTCATAATCACTGGTACATAATAAAATGGAGAATATAGCAGATCATCTATTGTCTCATCAATTTTATTTGTTAATATATTGTTTTAATGTCATTTACCATGTAACAGCACTTTTACCAAAGCTTACAGACAAATCAAGAATACACTCGCTCGTTTCTTTCAGCCACACCATGAAGTCGACTTTTGTTTTATTATTCACTAGACACAACATTGCATTCTTCACCTCCCCAAACACCACCCAGCTAAACTCCTCTGACCTTCTCATTGGCTCACCGCCACATGAGTGATTCTGACACTCACTCTCCTCCTGACGAAGGTAAGTACGCGACCGCGACAACTACATGGAAGCATATTTATAAATTCAATCTAATGAATTTATCTTGAACAAATCATAAAACATATTTGCAAACACCTCTGCTTTAAACATGTAGATTTTATTAAGGTTTCCAAATGTATATGAAAGGGAGAAAAAGAGTCTCATGTGATGTATCAAAACCAAAAGTCCTGCTGATTGTCTTAAAGGCATCCCAAACTTATTATTGATGTCTTGCCAAGTCTGAAGGACTGGGGAGAAGAAGCAGGAGGGAGAGTGCAGAGAAAGGAATCCCTGGAGTGGGCATGCATTTGTAGAGCCTGAGCAAGCTTAACTTTTCCTTAATGCATTAATTTTTGTGTATGCAAGAAATACTGAGGCTGTCATTGAAATGATCCCATTGATTCACATTAGAGTTAAAATTTGCCAAACTATTGTTTTCCGATTATTGACTCAGAGATTGAACTTCATACACCAGCTACTTGCTTCATCTATTCATCTTCAGATGTACTGAGGCAAAAAGTTGCTCTGATTAACTTCAAATCAATAGTAGAAAGACCTATTTCTAGGCATAGCTCATCATTTAAAGAAAGCATCAAGAAATAAGTAAGTGCGATTGGGTTAACTTGAGACTAATTTAATCAATATCAGCAGGTATGTTGATGCAAATTGCTTTCACTTTTCATACTGTATATCGCTTCCAATGAGTATTAAACCCTGTAAGATAAACAGATGAATTATTAAATCAGAATTGATTTCATATATTTTAACCCAAATTATTAAACATTGAATGGAATGTAAGCTGTTGTAACACTAGATATATTTTTGTTTCAAATTTCCCCTTACATTTTGCAAGACCAGTTGCTAGGTCACAGCCAATATTTTAAACAATATCAGGAGCTACTTTAAGATCATCATAAGCCAATCTGAAAATTTCTTCAAGGTCCATCATGGAAGTTCTCACCTCCATAATGGCAGCTTTCTTTTCAGAGTCTGAGTGTAAATGGAAATTCAGAGATTGGATGTTGTAAGTGCAAGAGTAAATGCCTCTTTCCATGGAGTACTATATTCTCATTACAGATTATTTTGTTGTTGCAAAAAAGAAACTTATAATTAACCTAAAATCACAAATGTAACACTTTCATTACAATGACTTTCCAATTTGATATGAATGCAGGGGTCCATTTTCCAAATGTGCATTAATGTTGTGCCAGCAGGAGTTGGAGCTCTTGGTGGAAATCTATAGTATGTTGCACAGGCTTTCGGCAATGAGAGTTAGTGTTTGGCACAGATCTCCCAGCCTCTGTGTCCATGGAAAATGATTCAATGGAGCTCCCTTCACTGATCGCTATCCTTTATTGACAATAATTGTGAAGTTGATGCTGTGATCACTGGCCTTTGTACCTCACAGTGGCTTGCGACCAGCCATAATACCCCATGGGACTTGATTGGGAAAGACCATTGCAAAGGGGAAGTGGAGGAGGTGCTGCACAGATAATACAGGAGACTGTTGCACCCCTGCAGATCTCGGAAAGTTTCTTCCATCTCAGGGCTTGTATTGTGAATGATATGAGAAGAGAAAATGTACTAATGATTGAGCAGCACATAGTGAGCACACCAGGGGCACGAAATCCATTCTCTGAGAAACCTATCTAGTGGACTGTAGATCACCTTACGTCGGCCCTAATCAAGTTGATAGGAGCCCATGCAAAAGAAGGAAGTAGACTAGTATCTACAACTTAAAGCTACAATAATAAGCCAGCAACTGAGATTTAAAAGGGGAACTTGTTTCTTGATCAACCTTATTGTAGAGGTTACAGAGAGCATTGACCAGCCTAATGTAATAGCTGCAATCTATCATGTGGATTTCACCTTCTTCATTGACAAAAATGTCCATGAACCAAGATTAGAACATGACGAATAGAGATAAAATATGACATGAATAGCTGTCTTGCTAAAATACAAAGTAGACTATGTGGGTGATTGGTAGCTACTCTATGGAAAATCAGTGGAAGTTAACGCCAAAAGGACACAGATGTTCACAATTTATTTGAACAATTTTATCTTTGGAACCATAAAGACAATGTTCAAATTTGCAGAGGAGTTCAATAAATTATAAACCAAGAACAAAACCTTGAATAGTGTGAGGTGCTACATTTTGGTAAGAAAAATCAGGAGATCCTATTATTTGGATGGTAATGGCAATGGAACTAAAAAGTAGAAATGTAATCCTCCAAAAATATATGGGATTGGTAGGTTACTTGGATGTAAATGGATGGCATGGGCTTCAATGGGTAGAATGGCCTTCCACCATGCTGTATTGGCAGAAGTAAAAACAAATAGAGAAGTTATTCTAAATCCATATTGTACCTTGGTTATACTGCATTTCTGGTCACTATTATAGAGACATTGGGAAAGATGCACAAAAGGTTTACAAGGGGGTTACAGAAATGTGAGTTTATACCTATCCATAAACATTTGAAAAGGGGAGACTGATGGGGGTTCAATCCAGTAGAATTAGTGGAAGAAACATCTGCTCTGGCATCTAATACATCAGAGAATGGAAAAGATGTTGGGAAAGGTCAGCTAGATTAATTGGATCTTACTGATTTCCCATTGATCATTCGTGTGATTTAACCAAAGGAAAACCAAGGCACAATTTTTAAAGTATTGATTAAAAAGCAATCTGCAAATCAGATGGTACTAAACTAGTTCCTAATGAATTCTTTAATATGTTTAATAGTGCCCCACCATCTTGAATAGTCTTTTCGGATGCATACTGTAGATGTACGCTAGCCAAATTTCTTTGCTTTTACATTAATTGTTGTATATAATTTCCAATATCACTTGTAATCCATCTCACTGGTTAATATAAGCAAAATGATAATTTAGTATTTCTATCAATTTCATCTTACTGACTCCAATTTTATTCCTTATTCTGTCCCTATCCTGCCTTTCCTCTTTTTTATATTTATATGGCTGTAGATTATTTCACCTTTTATCTTGATTGCTTAATTTTACATTCATCTTTGAATTCCTACTTGTTCCCTTGGTGCTTTCCTCCTGATTACTTGATATTTTCCATCATGCTCTTCACTGCATTTACTCAATGTGCTTGGTGAACACCTCTTTCCCTTTGCTAGATATCCCCAGATGTCCTCATCCATTGAACGTGCCCAATCAATGTTTGGTTCTTGTTTTTAGCGGAATATCCATCTCCAGGAGTCTGCTGAAACCAATTTTAAATGTTACCAATTATCATTTAATATAATTGTAATACTATCCATTTGGTTTTCCAAGTTCCTTGTATCAGTTTTGTATAACTCCTTACAATGATCTCTGATCATTTCTATTCTACCTTGTAAATGAAAACAACAACCTATACTTCAACACTTTCAGGATGACAGATGGATGGTTAGTTGAAGTAAATGAGAGCTGAGAAAAGAAACGCTCACCTGGCCAATTTTAAAAACTGGATTAATCAATGAGATCTTGTCTATTTTTGGTATGAGGAATCCTTTCTTCAGTATTGCTATGAAAAACATTTAGAAAGCATTTAAAATAGGTCACATTGAAGTGGTACATATATTTCAGAAGTTTACCTGTTAATTTCTAGAATAAATAAGTTGGTTAGCAGCAACATGGATATAATTAAACACTTCAGAGGTCAATGATGAGGGTCCTGATATCTCTCTGTTTGGACATTATCTCCCTCATGACATGACAAGACAAATTTATCTTGGATAATGTTGGCAAAAGTGAATAAGGATCTATATTACATGAGCAAGACTCCAATTTTTGTTATTTGACCACCTTGTATTTGTAAAGTAACCAAACCTCTCAGTAATGGACCAGAGTCTGGAAATAGAATGCTGTAAATTATAGATGTGAGTCAGAGCTCTGGAGTTAAAAACTTATAAATAACATGGGAGCAGCAATCTAACAAGTAAAATTCCATTCCACATGAATAATGTTCACACTTAATTGCACAACATGAACAGATCAATACCCCCATCTGATAATTATGGGAGGGGAAGGGTATAACGACTGCTGTTACAGTCCATTATGGATTGGAAAGATGACGACATGTGGAAAGATTCAACAAGTTCTTCGAACTGTAAATATAAATTCGAGCTTTCTGAAATGCATGGGTAATCTACCACATCCTTTTGTGCATACAAGGACAACACATTATTTCAAGGACTGGAAAGAAAGCAAGTCGGAGACTACAAGTTGTGACAAGACCTGTCAATGCACTTTTTAAGCAGAAATCTAACGACATCCAGTGCTTCAGACAAGAATTGGGTGACCCTGTGGATGATTTACTTTGAAGTTTATTTTCAGCTGCTGAGTTCAAATTCAGAGAAATGAAATGGAAAGTAATGGACTGTAGCGAGTGGTGCAGTGAATAAGGTGCAACAGAAGTTGTCGGTGAGCTGAACCAATAGGTCTGTTAAATGGAATCTTCGCAAGAGTTTAAATAATTACAGTTGGCACACTATCACAGTCACCCATCCTCCCAGAATTCTTTGTGGCTCCCAGAATTCTTTGTGGCTCCCAGAATTCTTTGTGGCTCCCAGAATTCTTTGTGGCGCCCAAAATTCTTTGTGCCTCCCAGAATTCTTTGTGCCTCCCATCCATTGTCATCCTGAACTCCTGATCCTGTGGGAGCCCAAACTACGTATGCTGGTTTGACAATGGAGTGGCGCAGTACACCCCGGGACCATCATTTGGGGCTTATAATCTTTAAATATTGCAGAAATATTTTACTGGAAAGGACCTCAGTATAGTCCGTGCATAGATCCAACCAAGAGCTTGAGGTCTGGGAAGATTCGGAGAATGCTAATGTCAGATGAAGTGACAACACAGAATTGAAAGTAACATGCCAAGTAAAAGAAGCCTCTGTATTAAATAACTGTGAATAGCCCCTATGAAAGAAAGTCCAAAGCAACTAAATAACATCAGAGAAACCTTGAAGAAGGGCTTAGGCCCAAAATGCTGGTTATGTATCTTTTCCTCCAGTGGACACTGCAAGACCTGGTGAGTTCCAACAGCATTTTTGTGCTTTTACGTGGAAGATTCAGAGATATGTATAAGTGAGATCTCTACATGGTTCACTGCAGAGATTATTCTTCAATCAGAGATGAACTCTCATTGGAAAATTATGCTCTTTTGGCTGGTCCAACATCATCATACCTAAAAGATGCAAGATCAATGACTTCAGATGATGCTCTTGTCCACAAAGGCAACAACTGTAAGATGAGAGTCGAAACAATTGTTTTTAGTAGTTGTTCTCAACCCTTTTCTTTCCGCTCAAATACCACCTTAAGTAATCCCTATGCCATAGGTGCTCTGTGATTAGTAGGTGGTACGTGCGTGGAAAGAAAAAGTTTAAAACCTATGTTTTAATCGTACCTAATTGACTCACATGGTTTCATAACTTCAAAGGAACTGGGCCAATAACAATTTTCCTCAAGTCAAATATTTCAGTAACAATTAGATCTAGAGCAGTGGTTCTCAACTTTTTTTCTCCAACTCACATATCACCTTACTAATTACAGAACACCTATGGCATAGGGATTATTTAAAGTTGTATGAGAGTGGAAAGAAAAAGTCTGAAAACCACTGGTATACAGGATTGACATCTAAAATTATGCAGAGAGAATGGGAACAACCTTGCAATGGAGGGAGTGCAGAGGCGATTCACCAGGCTGATACCTGGAATGGCAGGAATGACTTATGAGGAAAGATTGCACAAATTGGGATTGTACTCGCTGGAGTTTAGAAGATTGAGAGGGGATCTCATAGAGACATATAAAATTCTGGCAGGACTGGACAGAGTGGATGCAGATGGGATGTTTCCAATGATGGGAAAATCCAGAACATGGGGTCATGGTTTGAGGATAATAGGCAAACTATTTAGGACCGAGATGAGGAGGAATTTCTTTACCCAGAGGGTGGTGAATCTGTGGAATTCATTGCCACAGGGGGCAGTAGAGGCAGGTTCATTAAATATATTTAAGAGGGAATTAGATCTATTTCTTCAGTATAAGGGTATTAAAGGTTACAGAGAGAAAGCAGGGACGGGGTACTGAACTTTAAGATCAGCCATGATCTCGTTGAATGGCGGAGCAGGCTCGAAGGGTCGAATGACCTACTCCTGCTCCTATCTTCTATGTTTCTATGTTTCTAACCTGTCTGTATCAGAAATACTCAATCAAAAGAAGTGAAGCACCTGATTTATCCTGGCAGCTGATTTGTGCACACACCTATATTAAAGAGTGGTATCTCAGTTGTCGACTGCTCCAAATGTCTCATCAGAAGGATGGTCTGCTTGAGAGGCATAATTCTCACAGTTTGAATCTTATTTGCAAAACAGGTTTATTCATAAAGATCTAGTATGTGACCCTCATTGCTGAAGAACTTGGAGAGACTGCATAGCAAAACAGGTATTGAAAATCTAAATCTTGCCTTGCCGTCAATTTGGGTTGCAGTACAAGATGACCTGAAAGTCTGAACAAAGGTAATGAATGGCAGTAAATTCATAATCATTTTACCAAGTGAATATATCCTCCAAGTTGTAAGAGGACGAAGGAAGCCAATACGACAAGATTCATGCTAAGTCATTACCTAAGTTGTTCAGTGGGTAGCAGAGGTCCACAATCCAGTTATAAGAATTTGGATCACACTAAAGTTACTGATAAAGTTGGTACCTGAAGGCCTCACCATCGTCATGAATGAATTAAGGCAGTAGGCCGATCAGATCAGAAGCTGCAGGTAGCCTATACCAAACTGATAAAGCAGGGCATCAACCACAGATTCTAGGAATTACAGAAAATTCACCATTGACACACACCAAATTCACAAAATTCACAGCATACCAACTCATTGCAGAGAGTGTCAAATGTGAAATAGACAGGAAATATCTCGCTACACTAGTTATTGTGTATCATTAAGAATGTTTAAGAAGGAAGATAAGTGAAATGAAAAAATAAGCTTCAAACAAGGTAATTTTAGTTAAAGCTTTAAGAAAATGAATAGATTTTCCCCCAACAGAAAGATACAAAACTAAAAGAGAAATCTGTGCTTATTATAATGCATCACTCAATAGTGATATTCTATGTAGAAAAAACCCATCACATTTCATGGCAGCACTAGCCTGTAGACTGAAAAAAAACCCAAATATGGCCACAGATTGAAGTCTGAAAGGACATCGAGGAGTACATGAGCTCAGTGATTGGCTACATCAGCAAATGCATTGAGGATGTCACTGAGCTCAAATGCTTCATAACCAGGGCGAATCAGAAACCATGGTTCGATGCAGAGGACCGGGCACTTCTCAGAGTTTGTGACCCTGCCTTCAGGACAGGGGACAAGATGGC
Source organism: Narcine bancroftii (assembly GCF_036971445.1). NCBI lineage: Eukaryota > Metazoa > Chordata > Chondrichthyes > Torpediniformes > Narcinidae > Narcine > Narcine bancroftii. The sequence goes on along the minus strand of NC_091474.1, from coordinate 37,207,387 downwards.
ACTAAGATCAGCCAGGGCCAAGCTCTCTCTTGCAATCCAGAAGGCAAAGCATGGGTATGTACAGAGGATCCACAGACAGCTGTGCGACACCGGCAACATGAAGTGCAAAGGGCAAGGGAATAAGACTATAACAAATCATAAATCAACCTTTAGGGTTAAAGAGAATTTGCTTCCCTTAAACATTTTTGAAGCAAGGTTTGATGAGGTGAACATGATGACGCTGAAGAAAGCTCCATCTCTCCCAGATGAACAAGCCCCTTGCATAGTCGGGGCCAAGGTGAGGAGAACCCTATCCAAGGTGAATCCACACAAGGAGGCAGGACCAGACAATATACCTGGTTGGGTACTGAAGGACTGCACAGACCAATTGAAGAAGGGCTTCACGGACAGCTTCAATACCTCACTGCAGCAGTCCATCATTCCCATAGCGTTCAAAACAACCAACATCATCCCGGTACCCAAGAGGGTGACAATAACAGGCCTCAAAGATGATCGCCTATGGCATTGGGCTTCATCATTATGAAATGCTTCAAATGCCTGGCGATGGAATGCATCAAAGCACAGCTCTAAGAGACATGGGACCCATTTCAATTTGCCTCTAAAAGAATCCATTTCCCAGATAATGCAATAGCCTTGTCCCTTCACTCTGTCCTGATTCACCTGGAGAGCGATGCCTCATGTGTCAGGTTGCTGTTCACTGATTTCAGCTCAGGGTTTACTACGCTCATTCCCCAGAGACAGATGGAGAAGCTGTCCTTGCTGGTATTAACATCCCTCCTGTAACTGGATTCTAGACTTCCTAATGGAAAGACCGCAGTCTGTCCAGGTCGGTTGCAGAACGTTGAGAACAGTCACACTGAGCACTGGCGCACCTCAGGGCTGTGTTCTCATCCAGCTCCTGTTCATGTTACTGACCCACAACTGCATCACTAGATCCAGCTTCAACAGTGTCATTAAGTTTGCAGATGACACAACGGTATTTGGCCTCATCAGCAACAATGGCTAACTGAATTGCAGTCTCCACACAGTCAACATTTGAGCTGTTAAAACAGTACAGATATAAACCATAAAGACAGGTTTGGATCTTTAGGCAGACATACCATTTATCTTTGGAATCAGCATCTTCTCTAGCTCCAGAATCAGCATTTCTTTCATTGATTTTGTCTTGGAGCAAATTAGAGTCAAAATTAATTTAACATTTATCTATGTTTAATGTTTTCCATTCATTGTTCCTTTAAGACTAATTCACTGTTGTAAATAGCCTGTGACTTGATTGGTTGTTAATTTGACACTCAAAAGTTGCTTAGTCTTTTATTTTCATATGAGCATAAGTTTAAAGCAGTAATTGTGTCACTCAAAGTGACTATAGACACTTACAGGAATAGTTCCCACTTTGGATTTTTCCAATACCAGGTCCAGACTAATTTAAAAATAAAAAGGATTTTTAATAATTCAATTTTGCAAGGAAAAGACACAAATGTCACAAAATGGTAAACTCTTTCAGCAATGGAATTCTTCAGAAAATTGTAATGAATCTGCAATGACATGCAGAACAAACAGTTATATATTGTTTTAGCAGACAGCGTTTCAGAGCAGGAATGCCTTCCATCCCCTGGAGCCACCTCGCCCATCCCCTGGAGCCACCTCGCCCATCCCCTGGAGCCACCTCGCCCATCCCCTGGAGCCACCTCGCCCATCCCCTGGAGCCACCTCGCCCATCCCCTGGAGCCACCTCGCCCATCCCCTGGAGCCACCTCGCCCATCCCCTGGAGCCACCTCGCCCATCCCCTGGAGCCACCTCGCCCATCCCCTGGAGCCACCTCGCCCATCCCCTGGAGCCACCTCGCCCATCCCCTGGAGCCACCTCGCCCATCCCCTGGAGCCACCTCGCCCATCCCCTGGAGCCACCTCGCCCATCCCCTGGAGCCACCTCGCCCATCCCCTGGAGCCACCTCGCCCATCCCCTGGAGCCACCTCGCCCATCCCCTGGAGCCACCTCGCCCATCCCCTGGAGCCACCTCGCCCATCCCCTGGAGCCACCTCGCCCATCCCCTGGAGCCACCTCGCCCATCCCCTGGAGCCACCTCGCCCATCCCCTGGAGCCACCTCGCCCATCCCCTGGAGCCACCTCGCCCATCCCCTGGAGCCACCTCGCCCATCCCCTGGAGCCACCTCGCCCATCCCCTGGAGCCACCTCTTAAGAGTTGCAATGACGGCAGCTGAAACACAAATGCTATCCCTTCATGAATTGGAAAATAATACTTAGCACCAAACAAAGAATAGAGTGGGCTAATTAGGGACTGAGGTTGGGATGTGGGCATAATGCATAATTCTGCATGTTTCTATAGTCTCAAAACTCAAAGCATCTTGTGTAGGGTTCTTGGAATTTTTGTCCCTAATAAGTCCTTTCTCCCATTCACTCTATCATTGGACATTGAACAGTTCTGCACAGCAGTTAGTTTGAACATAGATCAAGGGGAATGGGAGGGATGTTGGAGCTTCAGGAATGTGGCATCTCTATGCAAAAGCAAGCCATACACCCAGAGGAACAGAAATTATTTTGATGTTGGGCAGAAATATGTAAGCCTTTTTAATTAAAAAAAAATCCATCATTTAGGATGTACATGATAAATTTTTTAATAATTTCAAAATATTTGGTGATGGGTGGTCCAATCTGATACAAATTGTTTGTTTACATTTCTTTTTCTGACTCTAAAGATTGGAGATATTACAGGGTTATTTATAGGCATTATATACGCAACACCTGAGATATTTAGGGACCATCTCTTGTAATTGATCAGACCATGAACAGGGTATAAACAATTTGTCCTGATCCACATCAGAGTCCTGAAAAACTGACATACCTTTAATGTTTTTATAAAGAAAGATGGAAACTGAACATTTTGAAAGCAAATAGGTCTTTAAAGTTTTCTGAAATATGCTTCACATTGATGTAAGTAACATTTCCAAAGAGCTATTTGCTTTTAACTTTGCAAATCATTTCATGTTTGAGTTAGGAGCCAGATTTGAATAAGACTAGGACCTGCTTACAAAAATAGAAAATAGATTTCTTCAGTTCTTACCTGTCTAGAGACACTGATCCATGCAGTTCTCCCTCTGAAATATACATTTGTCCATACACACTGGCCGTCTGTGGTAGACACAAATTGTATCAAAATAATATCAGCACATGAATTTGTTTACAAATAAAGTAACGTAAATTCCCTTGACATTTTCAATTTGTATTGAACAAAGGTATTGTAACTATAGTGGATTCAGAATGGAGTTTTGAACTGTAAAAGACCAAATTGCTGGCAGACAGGATAGAAGGAGGTCTTGTGCAATTTGTAAAACTATACCTATCACTTTGCCATCAGACTTCCTGTGAGTATTCAGTGGGGCTGCCTTTCCTGATGTTGATGTTAGGTTTTGTTAAAAGTTAAGAAAGAGCATAAATGAACTACAAACTGAATGTTACTCTCAGTACTGGTCTGATCTGCTCAACAGTGAATGGAAATGAACGTGGAGATGATTTTGATGGACAGCCAATAAATAGTCCTGCCAAGTTTCTCTGGTAATTGTCACTTTGAAATTGGTGGTTTCTTTCTGTGAACTATTTAGCAGCTAATATTTCCTTTATCACACTCACACATGGTAACACATGGTGATAGCTTCCCATAAAAGTTACTGTATAATTGTGTAGACTGTATAATTTATTTTCTGATCCATTTCTTTCAACCTTTCACATACTTTCCATTTAACTTAATTATCTAAAAAAAACAAAGGTACTTACAATACTCAACAGGAATAGCTCTGCTAAGGAATTGTTCGGAAGGATTACATATACATCGGTTGCAAAAAATAGATTGGAAGCAAATTTTCCTGGGATGAGCTTCACAACTGGTGGCTTTTCCGCATGCACCACAATTTTCATTAGTAGGTTGGGGTACATCTTTGCCACCTGGAGGAAGTTAAGGACATATTATAATGGACAAATAAGATGTACGCTAGTCTATTATTAAATCTATGTGTCCAGGAATATTCTAGGCGGTGCTAAATCAAGTATTTCAAAGATAAAATGAATGTCAGAGTCCTAAAGTGGCCACTTGCATCACATCATAGTTTCAGTAATGAAATTTGATCTCATCAAGTCTTCTCCAACCTTCACTGAAAAGGATGGTTTGTATAACTGTATATTGTATCCCATATGTATTGGACACCCCAGAATTTCCATCTAATATACTGATCTTGAGCAATGCCCTTTGAATGAAATGAACCTCCAAAATCTGGCACTTACCACTGACCAATGGATGCAGTTAAAAGCAAATCACAAGATTTTAATAACAAATGATCATTTAAAGGTTTAAATTTTATTTGGATATTTTAAAATAAACCTCTGTAAGCTCCTGTAGCTGGCTGTTTAAAGTGGATGGACCCTGCTGAGGAATGTGGAGACTTCGCAAATAACCAACAGGGCTTGCACTAGATTGCATCGGAGCAGGCAGGAGGATGGAGGCAGCGTTTTGCGGCTACGTCCTCAATCTAAGAAGTTTAGGCACATTGTATAGGATGACCATGATTTTAAGGTGAAAATTGTAAGCTGGATCGTCCTATACAGCAGCATTCAGAATATGGATCTGAGAGGGGATAGTTGCTTAGGGAAGACTTTCTTGTTTTCAGTTAGAAATCTATAATAGTCCACTGATCATGAGGAAAGCGAATGTTCTCATTTAAACATTGCATCTCTAATGATGTAGCATCAATGAAAAATATATTAAATGCTTGGTTTTGAGTGGGATTGAACCCATAATATTTTTAATCGTGGGCATGAGGTCGACAATCTAGGAAACAACTTGTATGTTATTTTGCTTTATGTAATGAACTGGATTTTATTTTTTTTATATATAATAACTTTAACAGCATTATATTTCTGAATTCTTATGACTTGATATCATTTTTTTCCCTTCTTCCCCATCCTTTCTCCATTCCTTTACTCCTTTCACATAGACATGATAAATTCTACCTAATGTCTTATCATATCCAATTAGCACCTTTTGTTGGTCTTGTTTCCTCCCTCATTGTTTGAATTCTGAGACTTTCTGATATATCCTGTTTCTACCTTTTCTGATTTTCTTTTCCCCTAGAAGAAGGGCTCAGGCCCGAAACATTGACAATATACAGTATCTTGACTCCTATAGATGCTGAAAAGTCCAGCTGAGTTCCTCCAGCATTTTGGTGCGTTTACTATAATCACAGCATCTGTGGCCTATCGCATTTCACTTGATCTCACTTTCGCAAAAGTGAATGTACATGATATACAAACTGCATGGATAATGTAATTCGTTCTCTAATTGTTTAAGTGAGATTATTTCATCCAGAAAATATAATAAACGATGATGCCCTTGACTAGATGCATATAAATAATTCACATCGCCTGTCACATAAATTGGCATTCATTACCTTGGGTAACAGCATTCCCAAACTGGATGTGCTGAGATGAAATGGTGTGTACTTGGAAATCTGAAAATGGAATGGAAAAATGTTATATCCATCTGAATATTAAACTTGCTTAAGCTTTCTGAAGGAATTCCTTTGGTCATGATACTTCATTAAGTTTCTGACCCCAATATTTTTTGGCAATCAATTATCCTCAAGGATGAAATATTCCTTTTAAAGGTGCAGTGGTGCTGTTGAATAGAAATGACTATAATTAAGTCACATTAAGATATGCCTGGCACATTAGTTTGATAATGCATCATGTCAAAATAGACTAAATACTAAATTTAGAGATTCATCTTGGATAGAGAAAAATGGATTTCTACATCAACAATATAATAGGTCAAATTTAGATTAATAGATTCTTGGCTTCTAGCAAAAAATCTATCCCTTAAATTCAATAATCTTAATTAATCATTTGCATGAACTCCTTCATTTAAAATTAATTTTACTGTTAGATTTTTGGTAGATATTCTTTTTTGTGCTCTTCAATAGTTCTTTGGCATTAACATCTATAAACTAATATAGAATGCATGCAGAAGCTTTGAAATTAAATCCAACAAGTTAATTATTTCACAAAGATTGTTCAATTTAAGGAAAGCATTGTCAGGCCAGCATCGGCGGAGAGAAAAATATAGTTATTGTTTCTGATCAATGCTTTCCATCAGAATTAGGACATGAAACATGTTATTTGTTGCATACAGGGGGAGGGATGGAGAGAACACTGGAGAGTCTGAGCTAATGTAAAAACCAAGAGAGAATGCATGAAACAAGTGTTGCTGATGCCATGCATGAGCATGGTTGCAATTCAACCATCTGGAGAAGATGCAAGTCGAGGTGGTTAAAAGAATGATGGATCTGAATAACAAAACACTGCAGTTGGTGGAAAGAGAATAGTAGATGCAGTCAAAAAGTTCAGCCAGCTTCTGTGCAGAGATCCTCAATCTTACTTAGAAATATGAAGAATAATAAAAAATTTGTAATTGCACATGAAGTATCTCTGTCAGGTGGATCAGCTATTACTTAAACATGTGTTTGTTTTTACTTTAGTCAGGAGTGTATTGAAACTCCACAGGAAAATCCTGATAGTGTCTCGACTCAAATTGTCAATAATTTCTTTTCCACTGCAGAAGATGTTTGACTCATTGAGTTCCTCCAGCAGAGGTTTTTTTTTAAACAGTAGAGGATTGACATCGTAGAGTAACTTGCTTGGCAGGATGCACATATTTATCAAAGCAGAGTATAGGCCCTTCGGCACTCAATGTTGTGCCGACCCAAATATTCCTTCCTTAAAAAAAAGTACTAAACCCTCCCTATCCTTTAACCCTCTATTTTCTCTCATCCATCTGTCTAAAAGTCTCTTAAATGCCCGCAATGTTTTAGCCTCCACCACCAGCCCCAGTAAGGAATTCCAGGCATCCACAACTCTGTGTTTATATAAAAAAAACCTTACCCCTTCTGTCTCCCCAAAACCTCCCTCCCTTTACCTTGTATACGTGTCCTCTGGTATTTGATGATCTTGCCCTGGGAATTGAGTGGTGGCTGTCCACCCTATCTATGCCTCTCATAATCTTGTCGACCTCTATCAAGTTTCCTCTCATCCTCCTACACTCCAAAGAGAAAAGTCCCAACTCTGCTAACCTTGCCTCATAAGACTTATTTTCCAATCTGGACAACATGCTGGTAAATTTCATTTGCACCCTCTCCGTAGCTTCTGCATCCTTCCTATAGTGATGTGACCAGAACTGAACACAATACTCTAAGTGTGGTCATACCAGAGATTTGTAGAGCTGTAACATGTCCTCTCTTCCCCTGAATTCAATCCCCCATTAATAAATCCCAGCATCCTATAGATCTTCTTAACTTTCCTATCAACCTGTGCAGCGACCTTGAGGGATGTATGGATTTGCACCCCAAGGTCCCTCTGTTCATCCACACTTTTTTTTCTCTGAAATGTTACTTTTCAATTTTTACAAAACAGACAATAGTATCACATCTGGGAGAAAAAAAAATCCTTTTTGATGTATTTACACTTTCTTAGTATAATTCACTTTTCAGATACAAATTCTCTGCCAGCTTACTTGTAATTTCCTTCCCTCCCCTCAGAACTTTGAAAATTAAACAACTAAAAACAATTAAAAAATGATAAAAGGAAAAGAAAATTTCAGTGTGCCGCCCGTCTTTCTAGTCTACTTCTATTCTTTGATCCACACTCTTAAGTAACCGATCATTAACCCTGCATTCAGCCTTCTGGTTAGTCCTTTCAAAATGCATCACCTCACACTTATCCAGATTGAAATCCATTTGCCCGACTCTGCATCCTGTCTATATCCTCTTGTAACTTTTGACAACTTTCCACTCCATTCACAACTCCTCCAACCTTGGTGTCATCCACAAACCTACTGACTCATCCTTCTACCTCTTCATCCAGGTCATTTATAAAAATCACAAAGAGCAGGGGTCCTAGAACAGATTCCTGCAGCATTCCACTAGTCACTGACCTACAGGCAGAATACTTTCCTTCCACTGCTACTCTCTGCTTTCTCTTGTAAGCCAATTTTTTTTATCCACACAGCCAAGGTTCCACTGATTCTGTGCCTCATGACTTTCTGGCTGAGTCTCTTGTGGGGGATCTTGTCAAATGCTTTACTAACATTCATGGAGACCACATCTCCTGCCTTACCATCATCAATTTCTTTTGTTACCTCAAAAAAACTCAAACTTGTGAGGTACGACTTTCCCCTCACAAAGCCATGCTGATTATCGTTCAGTAGACTGTATTTCTCCAAATGTTCACAGATTCTATCCTTAAGAATCCTCTCTATTAATTTGCACACCACTGACGCAAGACTGATCGGTCTATAATTCCCAGGGTCCTCCCTATTACTTTTTTAAACAAGGGGACTACATTTGCCGTTCTCTGATCCTCCAGCACCTTTCCTATGGCCAAAATGTATTCAAAGATCATAGTTATTGCCCCAGCTATCTCTTTCACCACACAGCAGCCTGAGGTATATTGTGTCTGGCCCCGGGAACCTATCAATCTTGATGGTTTTTAAGAAGAATCAACACTTCCTCGTACTTAAATCTCCACATTTTCCAGCACACAGGCCTGTTTAATTTTGATCTCACAATGATCAAGGTCCTTTTCTCTTGTGAATGACACAAAGTATTCATTTAGGACCTCTCCAATCTCCTCTGCCTCCAGGCACATGTTGAATCCTTTATCCTTTTTGCATCCCCACCTTCATTCTCATCATCCTTCTGTTCTTCACATATGCATATAACACCTTGGAGTTCTTAATTCTACATGCCAAGGCTTTCTCATGCCCCCCCCTTTGGGTTCTCCTAAATCCTTTCTTAAGCTCCTTCCTGGCTTCCATATACTTCTCATGAGCCCTTCCTGCTTCCTGTATCTAATGTATGCTTCCTTCTTCCTCATGACAAGTTGCCTGACCTGCTTCGTCAGCCACGGTTCCCTTTCCCTACCATCTTTTCCTTGTCCCACTGGGACAAACCTATCTTGAACCCAGCACAAGTGGTCCCCAAACTTCCTCCACATTACTTTTGTGTTTTCACCCTTAAACATCGGTTTCCAATTTACTTTCACTAGTTCCTACCTCATCCCTTCATAATTAGCCCTTCCCCATTTAAGCACTTACCCATTTTGAGTGTTTTTATCCTTTTCCATAACTATGTTGAAGCAAAGCGAGCTAACATGGCTAGAATTTAATCTGTTATTCAGAATTTTCATTAAGGCCTGGACATTCTGGTCGTGTTGATAACTGTTTCTGTCGAATTAGGTTCATTGTTTTCATTTTACTATTTTACTTCACAACTGTTGGAGAGATTCATATCAAGACTACACTTTTCTTAGTTAATCATGAAAGGACTATGGGTGAGAAAATCATACATGATAGATTAGCGGATAATGAAGGGCTGATAAAATCCATATTCAAAGACAATCCATGACTTGATATTTCACCTTGCATTTCCTGTTTTGTTCTGATTAACTGCAGTGCTTTTCCTTCCAATCAGTATAATTTGTGATATGATTCACTTACCATGTCATCTGTGATGTTGACTTGTAAAGCTCCAGCCCTAAAGTATGCAAAACTTCCTGTGTTAAAAAAGTAATCAGAGAGTCCGAGGACAAGCATCTGGTCTGTGATGTTTGCTAGGTTAAACAACTTTGCAGAGAATGGAGCCTCTGTATGGTGCTCAACATCATATAATTCACCCTGGACATTGGGGAAAATTTTCAGTGATTACTTTGATGGCGGTACTTTCAATAATACACAAAAATATATTACAAGAAAACATGGAATAGTGTTCAATAGAATTGTCACCTTTAAATTAATCTTTTCATCACCTGTAGATTCTCACTATTCAACACATATTCATATTCCATTGCACTAGTTTTGTTTTCTTATACTTTACATAGTCTTGCCTGCCATGCATGTCTAAATAGGCCAGACAATACAATTTTCTCAGATTATATAATCTGAGCAACATATTACATCAGACACACATCTGATCACATTGTCGTCACTCAATGAGCAAAGACGAGACAAAAACTTCAACCCGCGATACCACCCCTCAAAATTGCCACCTCATTCACAAATCCCAAATTAATCTTCTGGGTGAGCTTTTGATCCTCGTCAATGTAGAGTCTCTTTCAATTGCAAAATGCTACCCTTGCATTCTGCAGCCACCTTGGTTTCCCCTGCTAGTTCTGCAATGGGAGAGAAAAGCCTTTGGGTATGTTTGAGTGTGCAGGTCTGGTATTTAACATGCAGCACTCTGTGTCATACAATCTAGAATGAGTTTGCCATGCAGGAGTGGAGCTCCTCTTACACAAGGAGCACCAGACCACTTTACAACTTTGCCTGTTTGCATTGCCAGTATGCACACCTTTAGACAGATTAATTTCTCGGTCGGAATTTGGAAGAAGAGACTAAGTGAACCTTTTGCGCAAGCGCCAACTGACGACTGGCGCATGTGCACAGAAATTAAGATGGCTGCCCCCAGCCAATGGACCCTGAGTCACAAAGTCAATCCGTACAGGAATTTAGAACAAGAGTTCATCTATAGCTATTTACAGAAGTGAAAATTATTTTTTTAAAAGATGTCACTGGCTCTTTAGCAAACATTGCCCTTTGATTTCAAAGAGGCCCTGTATTTCTGGACATCAGAAAATAAAAGCAGAAGGATTATTGTGACCAGGGTTGTGACCACAAACTCAACTCACTAATGTCTAAAAGTTTAATGTATTGTGTTATTGAAGATTTTATTATGTGTACTTTTGGGAAAAAAAAACCTCACTAATCAGAAATCGCTACTGAAAATATACAAGTAAAATACTTCTGTGTTTAGAAATAAAGGCTTGGAGAAACATAACTATATATAAATTAATGACTTTTATCAGAGTGACGACTGTACCTTAATGGGAAAATCAATGAAATCAGTTGTAATCTCTGGTTCTCCAACCAAAGAATAATCAAATTCAACGTACTTGTCCAGTTGCCACGAAACTATGGGACAAAACAACAGACACTGTTAAATCCACAGTGCCATAAGCGAATATTTCTTGCTCCTGATGTTATGAGCACCTACCTGCCTGCTTCTGGATGAAGGCTTCAAGCTCTCCAACCATTTTGCTAAATTTGGAACACAACTATAAAATAAATAAATAATAAAGCATTAAAATGTCAAAAGGTGAATGAAAACGAAGCAAGAGTAGCAGGATTACTTTCTCCAGAAGACATTAATAAACCAGTCAAATTTTTTTTTTTACACAGCAAACCGACCTGAAGATTTCTGGTTAAATTACCGGTAATTCAAATTCTCAATATGAGATGGGATTTAAGAGTATAAAAGATGAGAAAAGGACAACCATTTCTGTGGCTCTGTTGATTTTTCCACTAGCTTCATCTTCCAAACCAAAGTTCAATTTCACAACAACCCTCAAAATTTAATCATTCCCATCTTAGATGAACAGTACTTCATAGCTAAGCATCCACAGATTTCCAGGGTCAATAATTCCAAAAGCTTAAGGAAAAAAAATCTTTAAAAAAAAAAGTTTTGGCCTTTCTAGATAGGAAAAATATCCTGTTTGCATCTATTCTGCCAAACCATTTAAACAGTTAATCAAATGATCTTTTTCAAACATGAGAAATGCTGGCCTGTTGCATTTAATTTCTCCTCTGAGAAAAGCCCTTCCATTTTGGGAATCAATCTAGTTCACTGGATAAAAAGACCAAAATTGTATAACTCCCATTGTGGCCTCATCAAGATTCTAGGTAACTGCAGAAAAAAACATCTTTGGCCTTTTGCATTAAAGGCTAACCCATCATTTGTTTTCATAATTTCTCTTTGTAATGCATATGTTTATGATTCACATTCTGAACCCTTGAATCATAATTTTAAAGAAAATCTGCATTTCTGCTTTTCTTATCAATGTGGATAATTTTAGAGTTATCCACATTATTTCCATCTGTAATAATTTTGTCTATTCATAATGTTTAGGAAACCCTAAATTCCTTCCTTACATTCTCCTGTTGCATCGGCAAATCTGGACCATAATCATTTTCTGTTAGATTTCATCACATTCTTTAGATTACTATTCTAGGAAGAAAATCATTAACTCAGAAAATAGGAGCTACTCAAGTCTGCTCTGTCATTCAATATCATCTGTTCTGTCCTCTTACTCCCCTTCTATGACAGTTCCCCATAAATTTCAATTCCTCAATCTCTCGTGGTTTTATTTCTACATTTCTAGGATTTTAAATTCACATTTTATGATAACCTGTTTTCTTAACTTTAATTCAGTTCACTCATTTTTGATGCAGGATCTTGATTTGAAATGACTACCAGTGCTAATCTTTCATGGATGCTGCCTGACCCGTTGAGTTTTTCCAGCAGTTCAGTTTTTTCTGCTTCAGTTTACAGTCTGCAGTCTCTTTTACCTCCTGTAATATTCATTCGTTATTGCAGAGATATGTGTGAACAACTACAACAGTTGTTAATAGTCGACTACAATAGTTTCCTCAGGTGTTGATTAGTATTTTAAACTGTCTGAGAAAGTTAAGAATCTCTGAGCTTACCTTTTGAGGAACAATTTGATGAATTTTATCTTTCACTTTGTCAATGAATAGATTGTAAATCCAACTTTAAAAGAAAGATGCTGGCATTATTTGGAGTAACATGGTCCATCCACAGATTGATTGGAAAGGATGGAATTGGTATCAAGTGCTATAATGTTTTGTCACATTGCAGTAAAATTGATGGTTATTTCCCAAAGCATGTCTCATCATCCAGTTTTTCTCCTAACATGTCCCTAAATTCAAAGGGAGGACATTGGGATGGTATTGATGTTGGGAAGAAGAGGGAAATTATTCAGGAGTTCATTAAAATCATTAAGTCTGTAAGTATTATGGGAATGGGGGAGATATGGAGTGGTATGGACTGGATGCAGGTCAGTGCGACTAGGCATAAAAATAGTTTGGCCAAAGGGGCCTGTTTCTGTGCTGTAATGCTCTATGGTTCTATGAATGGATGACGAGGAGCAAATTATTTATTTCAGTAAATCCAAAGGCACCAGTGTTATGGTCCCAAGGTGCTGTACTTTGGGAGGACTAACCAATGTAGACATGGTAAAAGGAAGGGCAATGAGGAATGCAGTAGAACAGAGGGATTTTGGAATACAGATACATAATTTACTGAAAATAGTGTCAAAGGTAGTTAGGGTCATAAAGAGAGCTTTTGGCACTTTGGCCTTTATAAAATAAAGTACTGAGGTCTGAAATTAGAATCTTGTAGTGAAGTTGTTTAAACATTGGAGAGGCCAAGCTTGGAGTATACTGTAAAGTTTTGGTCACCTAACTACAGGAAAGATATCAATAAGATTGAAAAGAAATTTACAAGGATGTTGCCTGTGTAATGATAGTGTTAGTGATCATTCTGACCACTAGAGGGAGTCAGAGACTTGTTTGTTGCAGCTTGAGTTGGATTCAAGGTGGATGCCTCCACGCAGTCATGTGTGTACTTTAGCAAACAGAGTATAGATATTTTAAAATAACCAAAGTTTCTTTATTACAATAAAAGAAATATCACATGGTACCAGAAGTGGAAGATGCAGAAAAAAAAACAGGAGTGTGCAGAGTGAGAATCAGTCGATATCAGCAGAGAAATCAAGTGTGTAAAGGCTCCTGATGCTGTCAATTGGACTGAAAATGTTGACCATGAGCAGAGGTTGCTTAAACAAAGATTCATGTTGTACCTGCAAGCCATTGGACTCTATAGCAAACCTGATGCATGGAAGATTGCACTGCCATTTACCTTGGTGGGACCTCAAGCACTAGAGGTTTTCAATACATTTGTTTTTGCTGAGGCAGAAGACCAGGGCAAATTCAAAAAGGTTATTGAGATGTTTGATGAACACTGTTTACCAAAGAGAAATGAAATGTTCGAGAGCTACATGTTTCACTCACGCATGCAACTGCAGGGAGAGAGCTTTTTTTTTTAAACGGACTTGAAATTAAAAGCAACAATATGCAATTTTGCATTGCTGCAAAATGTAATGATCCATGATCAAATTGTGTTCAGGATTATTGATAAAGTGAGAGAGAGGTTTCTGTGAGAGACAGAGCAACCTTAACTGGAGCTATGAAGATATGCCACACCAATGAATTAGCTCTGCACCACGAGTGTGACATTAGGGCAATGAAGATAAAGCCATATATCCTGTACAGCTTAAAGCCTACAATGGACAGAGCATCAACACGAAAGGTACATGTAAACTCAAGATGAAAGATAAAGATAAAAAGCACCTCTTCAGGTTCACAGTAGTCCCAGATGGACATGAATCATTGCTGGGTGACAAAGCATGTGAAAATGTAAGCCTAGTCAAGAGGACCAGGGAAACCTAATGTGTTAGCTGATGCGTTATCCAGGGCAATGATACAGAGTGAAGCACATAATGAGAATTCCACAAAAACAGATGTGAATCTCCACATGAACCTGATCACTGAATCGCTTCCCGTATCTGACATGAAATCCAAGCAGATTGCAGCTGAAACAGAAAAGGTCACAGTTCTACAGAAGGTCATCAAGAATCTGATTGAAGGATGGCCTAGAGGTTAATGTCAGCCATACTATAACACCAGAGCAGAATTATCATTTCTCCATCACTGTGACAAGAGATGCTGAAAAGGGTGCATGAGGGGCACCATAGAATGGAAAAATGCAAGAGGAGAGCAAGAACTGCTGTTTATTGGCCAGCAGGGATAAATGCTGACCTTGACAGGGTGGTTTCCAGCTGTGAGACCGGTTTGAAACATTACACAAAGCAGGCAAAGGAATCCATGATCAACAGAACCATGGGAAATAGTTGGGACTGATCTGTTCCACATGGATGGAAAGAATTACTTGCTGGTTATTGACTACCTATTGAACTATCCAGAGATTGCACTGCTTCCTAACATGTCTGCTGCTTGTGTGAACAAATATATGAAATCGATCTTTGCAAGACATGGAATTCCTCAAATTGTCTACAGTGACAATGGATCATGCTACAGCTGTAGATAATTCCAGAACTTTGCAGAAGAGTATGATTTTTGACAAGTTCTCTGCATCCACAGTCAATCAGTATCTCAAGAAAACACTAGCCAGTGGCTCAGATCCGTATCTAGCACTATTGAGTTTATAGAGCTTTGCTACTTGAACATGGCATGTCACCCACAACAGCTTCTGATGGGATATAGACTATGCACAACACTTCCCTACTCTACAGACCCAAACAAGAACAAATGTGTCAAATGGAAACCAAAGCATCTGCAATGGAGACAAAAAGCAAATTGACAAGTCAGCAACAACGTTAGGGCTATTGGCACAATATGACACAGTGACACTGAGAGATTCCAACACTTGGGACAAAAAGACCACTGTTCTGGAGGATATAAATGCAATATCCTACACTTTCAGAACAGAAGATGAAATGCAACAGACAAATGCAGAAGATCCAGCCTGCACAGCAACAGAGGAAACATCACCAATTCTTGACAGTCATGGACCAGCAGAACTGACAGAAGCAACTGTGTTAAGAAGATCCACATGCATTAACAAAGCACCCGACAGACTGAATCTCTAAAAAGAACTGCATACTTTAAAAGTTTGTGCTGCTGGTGTTGTGTTTATGCTTGTGTTGAACTGTAAATTAAAATGTATTCGTGTACCATGTTGTTAAACATCTGAAAGAGGATGTAACGATAGAATGCTAGAGATCCTCCTGACCACTAGAGGGAGTCAGACTAGTTTGTGGCAATTTGGGTTGGATTCAAGATGGATGCTTCCACATAGTTGTGTGTGTACTTTAGATAATATAGTTGTTTTAAAAGAACCCAAGTTTCTTTATTGCAATAAAAGAAACATTACAGCCTGGACTTGAGGAAGTGAGTTACAGGGAAAGGTTAAGAAGGTTAGGACTTAATTCATGGGAGCATAGAAGCATGAGGGGAGATTTGATAGAGTAAAGGCAAGCAGGTTTTTTTTTCCACTGAAGTAAGGTGAGACAAGAACTAGAGGAGATAGATTAAAAATGAAAGATGAGATGTTATCTTTTTTATATACATTTTTAAAAAATTTAAAATTTTTAAGCCCTTCTGGCCCACAAGACTGCACACACCCCCCTCCCCTATCACCACCAAATGTTTCAGAGAATATTAGGGGGAACCTTTTCATGCAGACAGTGGTGAGAATGTGGAATGAACTGCCAGCTAAAGTGGTGAATACGGGCTCAATTTTATCATTTATAAAAAATTTGGATAGGTATATGGATGGGAAGGGTATGGAGGGCTGTGGTCGAGGTGCAGGTCAATGTATTTATCATGTATTACATGGATGTTGATTGCAGCTACTTTATGGTTATTCTTTTAGTATTATTTGTTTAGTTTTTCTTTTAAATAACCTATATATATTAAGAAAGGAGCTAATGGAGTCAGCTGGGGTAGTCAAGTGCTCCAATTGTGGGATGTGGGAAGTCAGAGACAGCACAGCTGTTCCTGACGACTTCACCTGCAAAAGGTGCATCCAATTGCAACTCATGAGCGACCGTGTTAGGGAGCTTGAGTTGCAATTGGATGAACTGAGGATCGTAAGGGAAGTAGAGGCAGTGATAGAGAGGAGTTATAGGGAGACAGTCACCCCTAGAAGGCAGGAGTCAGGGAATTGGGTGACTGTAAGGAAAGGAGGGAGAGTGCCAGTGCAGAGTACCCCTGGGGAAGTGCCCCTCAGCAACATGTATTCAGCATTGGATACTGCTGGGGGGAACAGCCTACCAGGGATGAGTCGTGGAAGTCAGGTCCCTGGCACAGGGGCTGCCCCTGAGGTTCAGAAGGGGATAAGAACAGGGTAATTGTGGTTGGGGACTCACTTGTCAGAGGGACAGATAGGAGGTTTGTTGGACGAGATAGGGGATCCAGGTTGGTCTGTTGCCTCTCTGGTGCTTGGGTCAGGGATGTCTCTGAACGAGTTCACAGAATTCTGCAAGGGGAAGGTGAGCAGCCAGAAGTCGTGGTCCATGTGGGACCAATGATTTAGTTAGAAGTGGGGATGAGGTCCTGAAACAGGAAGACAGAATTAGGCAGGAAGTTAAAAAACAGGACCTCTAAGGTAGTAATCTCTGGATTGCTGCTGGTGCCATGCGTGGGTAAAGAGCTGGTGCAGGGAATGATATTTTTGGATCATTGGGATCTCTTCTGGGGAAAGTCGGACCTGTACAAAATGGATGGACTCCACTTGAACTGTAGGGGGACCAATATCCTGGCAAGCAGATTTGCTAGAGCTGTGTGGGTGGGTTTAAACTAGTTTGGTCGGGGGGTGGGGAGCAGAGTGTCTAGGGTGCTTGGCCACCTAGTTAAGAATGATAAAGATAACAAAGGAAGGATGGAGGTTAAGGTAAAAGATAGAAAAAGGAATATTTGAGGGTCATTCTCTGAAATGCATGTACTTTAATGCAAGAAGTATAGTGAATAAGATAGATGAGCTTAGAGCATGGATTGGCACTTGGAATCATGATGTTGTGGCAATTAGTGAGACCTGGTTACAGGAGGGACAGGACTGACAACTAAATATTCCAGAATACAAATGTTTTAGATGTGATAGAACAGGGGGTAAAAAAAAAAAAGGGGGGAGGAGTTGCTCTGCTTGTTAAGGAGGACATTACTGCCGTGAGGTGGCAGGATGGTTTGGAGGGATCGTCCAGTGAGGATGTTTGGGTGGAATTGAGGGGTGGAGGAGGCATGAGGGCACTAATGGGAGTGTATTATAGACCACCAAATGGGCCAAGAAAATTGGAAAAACAAATTTGTAAGGAGATAGCATATATGTGTAATAAACATAAGGTATTGATCATGGGAGATTTTAACTTCCCTCACATTGATTGGGAGACCCATACAGTAAGAGGGCTGGATGGGCTAGAGTTTGTCAAATGTGTACAATATAGTTTTCTTAATCAATACGTAGAGGAATCGACTTGGGACGGTGTAATACTGGATCTCCTGTTAGGGAACGAGATAGGCCAGGTGTTTGAGGTTAATGTTGGAGAACAAATTGGGTCTAGTGATCACAACTCTATTAGTTTTAGGGTAGTTTTAGGGAAGAGCAAAGAAGGGCCTAAAGTTGAGGTTCTGGATTGGAGAAATGCAAATTTCGAAGGAATAAGAATGGATTTGGGGAGTATTGAATGGGAAATGATTTTTTCAGGAAAGGATGTAAATGAAAAATGGAGAATATTCAAAGAAGAAATTTTGAGAATACAGAGTAGATATGTCCCAGTGAGGATCAAAGGAAAGGCTGGAAGTCGTAGGAAGCCTTGGTTTTCGAGGAATATTAATAATTTGGTTAGGAGAAAGAGGGAGGTGTACAAGAGGTATAAACAGCACGGTGATGAGAAATTGAAAGAGGACTGCAAGGAGTGTAGAAAAAATCTTAAGAAAGAAATTAGAAAGGCCAAAAAGAGGCACGAAGAGGGTTTGGCAGGCAGAGTAAGAATAAATCCAAAGCGTTTCTATAGGTACATTAAAAGTAAAAGATTAGTGAGGGATAGAATTGGACTCCTTGTAGATAGGGAGGGTAGGCTATGTGAGAGGTCAGAAGAGATGGGGGAAATTTTAAATGATTTCTTTTCCTCGGTATTCACTAGGGAAAAAAATATTGTACCAGTTGAAGTAAAGAAAAAATAGTGGAGAGGTCATGAATCATATAAGGATAACCGAGGAGGTAGTGATGGCTGTGTTAAAAAAGATAAAGGTGGACAAATCTCCAGGTCCGGACAAAGTATTCCCAAGGACACTCAGGGAGACTAGTGTACAGATAGTGGGACCATTAACAGAGATATTTAGGATGTCACTGGTCACGGGGGTAGTACTAGAGGATTGGAGGGTGCCTCATGTTGTTCTGCTGTTTAAGAAAGGGTCCAAATGTATGCATGGAAATTATAGACCTGTGAGTCTGACGTCTGTGGTGGGTAAGTTGATGGAAAGTGTTCTGAGGGATGGCATTTACAAATATTTGGAAGAACAGGGATTGATAGGTAGTAGTCAACATTGTTTTGTCAGGGGTAGATCATGCTTAACAAACCTGATTGAGTTTTTCGAGGGAGTTACAAAAAAGATTGATGAAGGGAAGGCTGTGGATGTCTATTTAGACTTTAGTAAAGCTTTTGACAAGTTCCCCACAGGAGGTTAGGAAAAAAGGTGGAGGCATTAGGTATAAATAACGAGGTAGTGAAATATTTCAGCAATGGTTGGATGGGAGGTGTCAGAGAGTAGTGGTAGAAAATTGTTTGTCAAATTGGAGGCCGGTGACTAGTGGAGTTCCTCAGGGATCGGTCCTGGATCCACTATTGTTTGTTATATATCTTAACGATCTGGAAGAAGGGGTGGTGAATTGGATAATTAAGTTTGCAGATGATACAAAGATTGGTGGTATTGTGGACAGTGAGGAAGATTACCATAGCTTAAAAAGAGATATAGGAAAGCTAGAGGAGTGGGCTGAGAAATGGCTGATGGAATTTAATATGGATAAGTGTGAAGTGTTGCATTTTGGAAAGGCAAATCTAAATAGGTCATATATATTGAATGGTAGACAATGGAGGGGTGCAGATCAACAAAGGGATGGTAAATAGTAGCCTCAAAGTTGATACTCAGATAGATGGTGTGGTGAAGAAGGCATTTGGAATGTTGGCCTTCATAAATCGGAGTATTGAATTCAAGAGTTTGGGATGTTATGATGAAATTGTACAAAGCATTGGTGAGGCCAAATTTGGAATACTGTGTGCAGTTTTGGTCACCAAATTATAGGAAGGATATAAACAAAATAGAGAGAGTGCATGAGAATGTTGACAGGATGTCAGGGTTTGAGTTAGTGAAAGGTTGAGCAGCCTGGGGCTTTTTTCTCTGGAGCGTAGAAGATTGAGGGGGGATTTGATGGAGGTGTTCAAGATTTTAAAAGGGACAGAGAGAGTCGACGTGGATAGGCTTTTTCAATTAAGAGTGGGGGGTATTCAAACCAGAGGCCATGGTTTGAGATTGAAGGGGGAAAATTATAAGGGGAACATGAGGGGAAATTTCTTCACGCAAAGGGTGGTTGGGATGTGGAATAAGCTTCCAGAGGAGGTGGTTGAAGCAGGAATGTTATTTACATTTAAGGAAAGACTGGATAATTACATGGAGGGGAGAGGATTAGAGGGGTATGGACCAGGTGCTGGTCAGTGGGACTAGGAGGGTGGGGATTTGTTCCTGCATGGACTAGTTAGGCCAAATTGGCCTGTTCTGTGCTGTATATGTTTAAGTGGTTATGACTACACAAAGAACGTACCTGACTCTTCCATGCAGTTTAAGGTCGACATTTTCTAATCTTGCATCACAGCGATTGTAACGTATCATTGGCCGAGAACTGTCCATCGAAACACTGACCGCGAATACCGCTGAAAGATCATTTATGTTCAGATTAAAGGTTCCTTTATCCCTTCTTAAAAAAAAAGCAATAGACATTGAAATAATAATCGGTACGACTGCCACAGTTAATTTTAAATGTGTCACTAGTTGTTAATGAAAGTCAATAAGAACCTTTGTGACTTCATAATAATTAATAATTCTGCCACCTATAACTCTACTACTTTATTATCTTACATCGTTTTCTTCATCCTAAAATAATGATCAAACTTGCTAAATGTGGTCAGTTTTTCTCTTCATCTGAATTTTACCATTTGTCCCATACATCTACACATCTCTGCATCAGAAGTATTTGATTATAGGTACACAACATAATCATCAATAGCTAAATAAAGTTCCTCATGTAAAATTAATCCCAAGGTTTTCCACCCATTGTAGAATATTAGAGACTGGATTCTAAAACAGATGGAAGGCAGAAAAATAGGATGGGAAACAAATTTTTCAAGCAATCAAAACTAGATGGTTATCAACTTGTGTCATAATTATCTAGATATATTGATGTATAGTACTCAGAAAATAAATTAGATTGGGAGACGATATAGCACAAACGATTTGATAGGTAGTTTTTCTTAAAAATCAATGGTTAAGTAATTGTGTGTATAAATACAGAACATAAAAGTCAATTGATACGAATTTGTGAACTATTGAATCCTACTTCCATACTTTATTAAAAAGTAGAGACTGACAGGTCAGGACAAAGTGTCACAGCATGTAGATGGATAATTCATTCCCACTGACCTGTTGGCACCCTTTCGTATTAACCTCATTGCCCAGCAATTGGTTTATAGTCTATGCCTATGAAATTGAATGTTCATCTTGTCACTTGTTAAAGGCCATCAGTGACCCAGATTCAACCACTCTCTCTGGCAGTATTTTCCAGGTACTTGCCATTCTCTGGGTGAATAGAGTCTCCTGATATCAGTTATAGATTTTAATATGGGTCCGGTCAATTTGAGATAACCTTTTCCATTTAGTGCATGTCTTCTTCAGTCAGGTCCTTCTCAACTTCTTTGCTGATCCTAAGTCTCACATTTCATCAGCCCATAAAGGATCAGTCTTACCGATCTTATTGCACCCTTGTTAAATCAAGTGGATCTATTGTGAATGATTTTATGGAATCTGTATGGGGCTGAAAGGAGAATGATTTTATTCATCTTATACTTTTGTCTAACAATTTGAAAAAATAAATGGCATACTGATTTGTATAGCTATTTGCAAATGTACTTGTTTTACTGAAACTGTATTCATGAAACAATATTTTTATAAATATACTTGTCCTGCATACTGTATGCATTGTTTGTCTGGTTGTGTGTTAGGTCTGTTTGTGTGTCTGTGTGTTTTGCACTGAGGACCAGAGAATGTTGTTTTGTCAGGTTGTAATTGTGCAATCAGGTGACAATAAACTTGACTTGATTCGTACCAAATAGAGATGCAAATGTGACACTTGGATTATGTCCTACTGGGTATTGCTGAGGCCATTTCTGAAGCTTAGATTTGGTCCTTTCCTGATAGCATTAGTGAGTTTGAAGGAGATTTACCAGCTAATTCCTGGATTGATAAGTCTGTGGTATCAGGTTAGGCCAGAAAGTTTGGATTTGTATTCTTTGAAGTTGAGAAGAATGAGGTGTGATCTTACTGAAACATACAAGATTGTAAGGAGTGTGACAGATAGCTTCACTAGTGGAAAAACTTAGAACAAGAAGACATTGTTGCATGACAAGGAGTTGGTCATTTAAAACTGAGTCATTTTGAAATTTCTGCTTGGATGGAATTGAATCTCTGGAATTCTCTCCTCAGAGATTTGTGGATGCCAGCTCATAGAAATACAGGTAGCCTCCAACTTATGACCATAATTGGGAATCTTGGAATGGATGTAAGTCGGAATTTTGCCTGAGCACATGAAGTACTGAAGTCTTAAAGCTAACTTTCTAATCAAATCTTTCTATCATTGCAAATTTTTATTGAATTTGACAAATTATAGCTGGATACAGGGCATTTACGAGCCAAAATGTGCGCACTTACCTTGTCAGCCGACGTTCTGGGGTCCATTGGCTAGGCGCAGCTATCTTGCTTCCTGTGCACATGTGTAAGTCTTTGGTTGGCACATTCACGGTAGGTTCATGTATTGGAGTTCGGTTGGCGCATGCACGAGATTAGCGGCACGACGATATTGAATTTGCTCCATTAACTCTCGTGCATGCGCCAACCATGTGAACCCACCGCGCATGTGCCAACTGAAGACTGACGCATGTCCTTGACTATGGATCCTGGGAAGCCAACTAACAAGGTAAGTACGCACATTTTGGCTCTTACATGCCCTGTATCTCTGTTATAGTTTGTCAAATACAACATAAACTGCGTAAATTTTACATTTTTTCTTATATTTTTAAAAAATCAGTAGTATGTGCAGATGGATGTAAGCCGAGAAGGTTGTAATTCAGGAAGTACCTGTACTTAAAGTGGAACTAAGTACATTTTTTAAAGATTAGCACAGTGAGGCCTATAGGGAACTGACCCAGGGCAGCTTTGAAGCTCTGAGTTGCCTACTCCTGCTCCTATTTCCTTATGCTTCTTGTGTAATTAATTTTTAGAGTAATTAGGGTGAAAATGAGACACTAAAAATATTATTTTTCTCAAATTTCAATTATAAAATAATTGTTCAGGGATGGAGTGTGTTTATAAAAATATTTTGAAGGATTCAGTTCAGAATTTTAATTTTTTTTAATCAGAAACCAAAACTTGTGGTAATGGAGTTGCAGGCTTCAATGAAGAATAATGTTAAAGTTTTGAATCTTGTTTTCACCACTGAAGGACAGTGGCTCTCCATATAATCCCAATGAAAGGAAGGAAGGAAGAGCATGATACCTTCCAAGACATCACCATGCAGTTACAAGGCTCCAAATGCTTTAGTCATGAAGTACCATTGTTAATGCAATATTAGAAATCCAGCATCTGACTGGCACGTCTCAATGTCTAACAAATGGACCTTACTGTTTATCTGAGTTTTTGGTGAGGACATTAGGGGATATATATTAGCCAGGACACCAGGGAAAACTTGCATTTCTCCAAAATATTGCTGGGGGAATCCCTTACCAAATCTAACTGAAAAGGTATTTGTGGCCTTGGATTAAAGGACAGTACCTCCAACAAAGGTTCTCTCCAGATTTTGTACTGTGTGGCCTATACCTTCCCACTTTCTGATTTGCGGGCAAGAATGCTATCACAATGCCTCAGATAATAAAGAAAATTGAGAATATCACTAAAATCAAGCAACCACATTTACAGAATGAACAAAGTGGTTGTGTTCTGCATTAGTTCAAATATACCTTTAACCACAATGCCTGAAAGTGTAATGACAATTAATGAATTAAAACAAGTGCATAGAAGCAGATAATAAGTCTTAGTGTTACTGTGGTATGAGGAAAAATCACACTAATTTTACTATCTTTATTGACTAAAGAATATTTTCATTGGACATATTGTATTGCTTTTGAATCTGCTATTTATGCACTACTCTATTCAATAACAGAATTTAAGGAACACGATCAAAACATACATGAATAAGTATTTCATATCCCAGTTCCCTCTAATGCCAATGTGGGCTCTTTTCACTGACAACTTGACACCAATGTTTGGAATCAATCCGATATCAGAGACTGGCAATCCAAAATCTGTAATCTGCCATCTGTGAACAGGAAAAAAAAACATTAGTTTTGCATATTCATGAATAAGGATGAAGAAATTAACTGCAAAATTAAATGCCACCGTATGTTTGTTTTTGGAACATATTTGGTCGCAATATGGTTGATTTGGTGTGGCTTGCAATATTGTGGAGGTGTTATCACACGCACTGCCAGCATGTACCAGAGGTAAGGTAGGGTAAGAAGCCCAGAACATTAGTTTGTGCAATGCTGCCATTTTAGTTCTGAACCTTCTAAAAATGTCCCTACCTCACCATACATAGCAAAACACAAATACATCACAAAATGTATCACACCATTAAATTCTTACTTCTACTTTCACAAACAACTCAAATTGGTGGCCCAAATTGCTATGTGTGGCAAAAAATAGATCAGAGTTTTTCAGGAATGTGTGCTTCATCACTGAATAACTCCAAATTCTTCATCACAATCCTTTTCCAATGGCTCTACTCCTTTCCCTCAGGGCTCGAGGTTAATATACTTGAGTGGGGTATTGTGGGTCCTTAACACATTTGGAGCTGTGCCCTCAGTGGCTGTGATTTGAGTTTTGGTAGGTCGAGCACAGGTCTGTTAGCTTCCTTCAGACCTCCATTTCCACACCAGACCAGTCGAAAAAATTATGAGCTATTTGTTTTCTGGTTAATGTTGTCTAAGTACTCAGAGTGAAGTTACCATATATCCTTATATCCAAATAGATCCATATTTGAGGAAGGATATACTGGCTTTGGAGTTTACTAGGTTGATCCCTGGGATGAAGGGGTTGACTTATGATAAAAGATTAAATCGTTTAGGATTGTATTCACTTGAGTTCAGAAGAATGAGAGGAGATCTTATAGAAACATAGAGGATTATGAAGGGTACGGATAGGATAGATGTAGGAAGGTATTTTGAGCTGGCCGGGGAAACTAAAATGAGAGGACACAGTCTCAAGATTCGGGGGAGTAGATTTAGGACAGAGATGAGGAAAAATAGTTTTTCCCAGAGAGTGGTGAATGTTTGGAATTCTCTATCCAGGGAAGTAGTTGAGGCTGCTTCATTAGACATATTTAAAATTCGGTTAGATAAATTTTTACATGATAGAGGAATTAGGGGATATGGGGAGAAGGCAGGTAGGTGGAGTTAGGTCATAAATTAGATCAGCCATGATCTTAATGAATGGCAGAGCAAGCTTGATGGGCCATTTTTGGCCTACTCCTGTTCCTACTTCCTATGTTCCTATGTTTACCCCGTTATTCTGTGTTGTAGTTCTTTGGGTATAACTGGTCTGTGGCTCATTTGATACAGTCCTGCTTTGTGGACAATTCTTAAGATCTGAAATGAAACAATGCCTTTATGTTCTCGCCGAACTATGTGTCTGATTCACTCCAGCCATGCAAAGGGCATTCTGCACGTGCTGCATTAACTTCACTATCTGCAGTGCTATTGCAGGAATATTATTCTCGGATCCTCTACTGGTAGTGGTGTGTATATTGACTTCTCTATATTTGGATCAGCATCTTTGTAGGGCAATCTTGAAAAAGCATTGGCTCTTGCATTTTCCTGGGGCTTAATATTCATGTGGGTTCAGGAAAAAGGCCATGACTTCAAGCTTGAGTCCTTCATTGGAGCAACTGCAGTGTTTGGTCCAGGAATGGCGATGAGGGATGTGGGTCAGCAACCAAAATGAAGAAAAGTCCTCAGTGTTCCAGGCAGTAAACACGGAAAGAGAAACAATGCTGTGATATCAGGTCAATATCTATTCGCCTCGTGTTGCCTGCTGATTTCCCAGCATTGTTTTTACTTTAGATTTCCAGCATCTCCAGTTCTTGATGCTGAACAAGAACTGGTGGAACCTTGTGATTCTAGATGAAATGGCTAATCCCTTTCTTTTGCTATCTGACCATTTTTCACTCTGAGGGCCTGTGATGTGAAGGCAATGGACTTTTTGTGCCTGTTGTTCATTATATGGCTTATAACTGCCCTACCTTGGCTTGGAGCTATTTGTGGAGACTGTATGTGTTATCATTCTAGTATCGTGAGGTAATTAACGACAGGAGAAGGAAATGAAAAGAATTGACTCAGTGGAATTTCTTGTTTATTTTTATTGAATGACAACATTGTTTGACTGGTTTAATGTATCTTAGATTTTGTACTTTAAATGGATGGGGGGGGAGGTAGGGAGGGTGGGATGGGAGGAGGGAGAGAAAATGGCACTGTATATATTTGAAAAGGAAAATGTATGTATCATGGTCAATGTGGTTTATGGTGTGAAAAATAAAAAATTTAAAAAAAAACGTTTAAGAGGGCAGGGTAATGCTGTCTGGCAGATCTTGAGCTTTATGCCAGGTATGACACAATGGCTGTATTGAAGATTGGGAAATTTTATGTTGGTCTTCATTTGAGATCCCCTCCAGGGATGTGGCAAGTAATTTACATTTTCTGTGGTCTTGCTTTGAACTTTTATTATTGGAGGGCATCTTGGTTGAGGTCCTTTATCTTGTGGATGTTGAGGGTAAAGCTGCTCTCATATGCTTCACAATTGTAAAAAATGCTGGGGCAATGATGCAGTTTTGTTTGACATCAACAGTACAGTAAAAGGCTCTGTTGTAGACCCGTTGATATAATATCGCAACTTGGGCAAAAGTTAAATTGAGGTGAAAATCTGGGACAGCCGATTGTGAGGAAGGTGTTCAAAGTAGCTCCTGATGAATGATATCAAATGCTTTATTGAGGTTAGAATTTGTCATACAAAGTGGCTGGTGCTGGTCCTTGAATTTTTCTTGGGAGTTTTGTTGAAAATTATATTTACTGTGTATCTCTTGAAACAAGGGAGGAGGCCTGTTGATGAGAAGGACACTAGTGATGACTTTCCCTGCATAAACAGTAGGCAGACCCATCCATGGCTACCACAGTTATTCTTGTCTGGTTCCTTGAAGATAGTCACATTTTTGAGGTCCACTGGAGTAGCCTCCCTTCACAGATGTGGACGATGAAATTATGGATTTGTGATTGAAGATCTTCATTGCTAAGAAGAAGATTAGTTCCCAGATCATTCATGACTATTGTTGGGATCTCTGTTGGCTGCAGTGTTTTCATTCCTTTGTATAGATCCTTGTTCTCAAAAATCTGTCAAATACCACTGAGCAAGTGGCATTAGCAGCTTTTTTTTTAATATAAATGTTTTCAGGATTCATCCAATCTTCTCAAGTCATTGGTGCTGAAGAGTGCAACAATCTATAAAAGATGACGTTGCCATCAAAGTGGAAAATAAATAACTAGAAATTAAAAAGTAGAAGAATAAAAATAATTATACAAGTTCTCCACACTCATCCAAAATCCTCCCTGGACAATGATTATGAAAGGTAACAAATACACAGGAACTGACATGATCATTTTGGATTAGAGCTGTTTTATGGTACTTTCTGATTTGCAAATGGAAAGGAATTGCAGGGTAATCTAAAATGTCTCAATATTTGATCACTTTGATACAGTGAGTGGTGACCTTAAAATGGATTGCAACATTATAAGAATTATAAAAACAAGTATTTGTTGCACCTACCCAGTAACATGATAATATAAAGGGCCAAAATCTCCACTTATTTCTGGTAGATGAATCTCTTTAATCTTCTTCTGTGCAATAGTAATGGCAATTTTCCTGCCTAATCATATCAGATGAGGAATAAAATGAAAGATGTTAAACATATTTTCTGGTGGCAGTGAATCAAAATAAAATCTATGCTCTAACAGCAAAAGGCTGCCCTGGTAAATTATGAATGAGTGGAATAAAAATTACTAGTGATGAGGTCAATTCAAAGCATGGGAGATCCCATCAATTTTGAACATTTTTAGATTCAAGCTCTGCAGAGCTTAGCAAATGATCTTCTGCCTAATTGTTTAAGTGGCTATGTTTACTCGAAGGTTATCCTAAATGGAGATAATGCAGTGAAACAATGATTGCTTTGGACACTCCCCCACAACTTCAGATTTAACGCAGTTAAGATGTATTGAATGAAAAATATGTGTCTACTCTCACCCCACCCTGGTTTTCTACTCTTTAAAGATCAACCACAGGTTTATTTAACCTGGAGCAGACTTCAACAGAGATTTTTATCTGAAGGCTGCACCTGGCAATTGGAGTCAGGTGACTCAGGCAGTTGGATTTGAAAAGCTCAGATCAGCAGGAAGCATTGGGCATAGAGATTGAGTGGGGAAAAATGGCAGTATTACCAGATCCAGGGAATGTGTGACACATCGTGGTATTAATTCACTTCAACTCAGTAGTCTAGGGAGATGGTACTTTTGAGTGGAGTTTCACACAGTAGTAAGTAGGAAATTTACAACTAACTAGCTTTTTCAATCAATCTGCAATCTGAATGGATTAGAGTTGGAGCCAATGTTTGGCAAAGCAGATTTGGTGACAGTGTTCTTCCAGGATGATCAGAAATAGATGAAGAGGAACTGAAAGCTGACTCGTCTTGGGAATCACACAAAAGTAAACATCCAGTCCAATTTCTTGACAACACTTGCTTTCTTTTTTCACATGAATCCTGCACCCTGTAAGAGATGGTGCACAAACTTCCAGTGCTAAAGTTCCAAGAAAGTATATAGGCAAGTGCCAATGTAACAAAGGACTGGCACAGTGTGTCCATCACTGATTTTTTTTTTCTCCTCAGTTTCCAAAAAAAAGGAGCCAAATGTGAGTTCAAATACTAAGTTTAAACCAGCTTCCCTGGGTTGCATATGCTTGTGCTGTGCAACCATATCAAATACAATCAACACGTGTTAAATTGTGGATCAGTACCGAAGAGCAAGATGCAGAGCACTGGCATGTGGTAAAAATAGCTCAACATCATCTGCTTCAGCAATAGCTTTTTGTTTCTCAAGACCCCAGTTTGTATCCTTTATTTTGTAATACTGCCACTTTTTCCCCATTATGTTCAGTGATTACATTTGCAAAGTCATGATTGTCCCTACTACTTGATGGCATCTCAATAGCAGACAAAACTAATCAACCCCTCTTCCTGAGAAAAATTATTGATATTCTCAGATAAGTGTCTTAAAATCTATCAAACCAATGTTTAAAATAGACACTACTCTTCCAATTGAAGGAAGCCTGCAACTTGAGCTCCATCTTACACCACCGGGTTATTTGCTATGACTATTGGTGACTTGCACTTTATCCTGCTTGTTTGACAACTATTACATTACTTTTATTTAACTGAAGATTTCTAATGCAAGTTTGAAATGGTCACAATCTCTTATAATGCAGAAATCACACTTACGTTCTCAAAATTTAAATAAAAGCTACAACAAACTCTACAATAACTCAATGTGATAGTAACCAGGAAACACTGAAACACTTTAATAGATGCATTCATACTTCAGATTTAACACAGTGAAGAAGTATTGAATGAAAAATCTGTGTCTACCCTCACCTCACCCTGCTTTTCTACTCTAAATTTAAAGATCAACCACAGGTTTATTTAACTTGTAGCAGACTTCAACAGGGATTTTACCTCATACTTACCATATTCCAAACCTTTCTGTGTAATTTTGCTTTGGATACCTGGGTTGAGGTCATTCTTTCCAAGTGTAGCTCCAATCAGAATAAACATGACACAGACTGCAAGGTACATTTTTTGTTGCATTACGTTTGGATCAGCACGTTGCTGTATTGTATTGAAGAAAACAGTATTACCTCTGATCAGATTGATTCCTTAAAGTTTTTCACAGTACACATTAGTAATCTAACAGCAATTTTATCATAATGGAAGATTAATAGACAACCTCTGAAAAATCACATTTTCTATTGTACCTTTGAAAGAACTATATTGATTCAGAATTGCATATGTTGCAAGAACAGACTTAATTATAATGCATGCTCTAATAAATTATCACAGATATGAAAAAATAGACTGCAAGATTTTTAACAATGATCTGATTACCTTTCAGTCTGTTTGGCTGGGTTCAATTAGTTTTGAAAGCAAACTTGAGTTCTTGTAAGTATTTTTGTTTTAGCTCAACAGAAACAGGAAGAGCAAACCACATTAACCACATTTCATTTAACCCAATTACCATACTTGATGGCATAAAAGACCCCCTTTGTTTTCCCAAGAAATGGGGAGTAACATCGAAAGTGATAATCATCGCTGCGTGGCTCACTAGCATCACCATCATCTATCGTTTTGGGGAGGGGGTCGAGTGGTGGGATGATTGTGGGGGATGGTGGCGGGCTGTCAGGGAGGAGTGGGGCAGTGGGATCAGTGTGGGGTCTGGGCTGTTGGGGAGGAGTGGGGCTGTCGGGAGACTCTCCTGCTGGCCCGCTGTCAGTCCCCACATTGGTCCCGTTCCCCCTCATGAGAGAGCAGGGCAGTGGCACCAGCATGGGGACCAACAGAGGCAGTTTTCTGTATTTTTTCTTGTAAATTACAGCAGTAATATTAAAAAAAAATTCTTGTCCTAGTTGCATTTTTTTTTCCAAGTTTTGTTTCTGCTTTTCTGTAAATGTTTACTCACAAATACACTAAAAATATTCTTAATATTCCCTGGTGAAATGGGCCTTTAATACCATCAAATACGGTGCAAATGGATTATGGAGTTTTGAGCAACCACAAATACCAACATTTAAAAAAAATTCTAATATGCAACTATCAAACACTGTAAATTAGAAAATGGTCACGAATCTTGCATGCAATAAATTGAATGTGCTGCTTGATGTTTTTGAGAATGTTAATGCTTCAGAATGCAGGGATGTCCTCTCTATTAAAATGTCCATAATATCATATATCATCATTAACTACAGTGATTTGCAACAATCATAATTAGTAGTCTCAAGTCGCTTTGGTGGAACTCAACACTGATTCATAAAGATCTTAGAACCGATGAGGAAAAGCTTGGTAAAAGGGCCAGGTTTTAAAGTAGTGTGAAGACATAGCTGCCCATAATGCAGCAATTAAATTTGGGGATAACCAAGAGGATGGAAGGTTCAGTAGATTAAATATCTGGGGGAGATTATAGAAAGAAACAAGGGGAGGCTGTAATAGAATTTAAAACCATGGGTATTTTAAAATTGACCCATTAAGCAATGTGGATCAGAAACGGACCTGGTATCTTTGGCATAGGAGGAATAATTTTTGAATGTTTCATGTTTATTGAGGATAGTGTGGAACGGATGGTCAAGAGTGTATTTAAACGAACAATGGGGGTTCAGCAGTTGATAAGCCAAGATGAGGCTAAAGCCAGGCGATAATGCAAAGATTGTAACATACATGGTCTGATGTCCATCTTTGGGTCAAATTGCCATTAGTATTTAATATTTATTTCTTGGAAACTTCTGTTCATTCAGTACTGGATGTTAAGACAAGTCGACCAACAACTGACAGTGTAAGAATCAAGGGAGATGAAGCTATTGCCCATCTGGACATTAAGGATCCGAAGACAGGGCACACTGAAATGGGAAAAAAAAGTGAATGGTGAGAAAATACTCAGTGGAAATAACAGTGAGCAGTGATTTCACTACAAATTCATCCTTTTATGCATTTCTTGGTTTAGTGATGCTCAAGTTTTCATGAGGTCTCACTCACTTATGAAATGATCTGTGGGAATCCCACATCAGGATGTACATTTTTAGTTTTTCACTGTTCTTTGTCAAGTCTTCTTGGGGCAGACTATCTGACTCCATTTGACGTTGACCAGCATGGTCCTGCTCTGGACAATGCATTTGGCAATATTCAATATGTATCAAAGTGCCTTTTACTTCCTCCTTTTTCAGCAATTATTCATTGAACTTTGAATTTTTTCTCCAAAGCATCTTTCAGTTTGAGATTAATCTCAACCGAAAATTCTGAGATCATCCACAGGTACTAGTTTTAGGTCTCTAGTCTGAAAGCCAATCCTGTGTAAATTCTCAGGACTTCTGAATTATGCAACACATTTTGAATTGAAAATGTTTAGTACATCCTGTATGCTTTGAATGTACATGTTCTGCTGCATGCATGGTTAATTTGGTAAACTTACTGTTTCTTAACTGCCACAACGTATTGCTATTTTATTTTCTACTCACTTCCTTTTCTGGCAGTTGTTGATTGCGGTAGAGTTCGCCATCTGATTTATTTTTATCTATTTTGTTTTGCTGATTCTCTCTTTTAGTCCAGGCTGTCCTCAGAGTTCTATTTTCTCTTTTACATTTTTCTGTTGACTTGAGAGATGGTATTACAAGCCCAGACCTTTCAGAGATTATAACAAAATCCATTTAATTCTACCTTTATTTATTGTTAAGAGTGCCTTAATAAGTCAACTGTGGTAATAATGGTTCACTAAAAAAATCTACAGCTGCCTGCAAAGAAATCTCACCATTATGATGCAACACTTCTTCTTGGCTGTAACTTTTCATGAGAATTCAAAGCAATCTATTTGTCTTTATACAAGTACGTAAATTTGGATATTTTCATTGATTTGTGAAACCTTTCCGTTACACATTTACTGTTTACAGGTTTAGTTTAACAGTCAAAGGTTTGATTATACAGTTGAGTATCAATGCTTAGTTATTGACAAGTTTGCTTGGTAGATGCAAGTGTAAATTGGAGCTTATTCTATTCAGAATGTGAAGGAAAAGAATTGGCTTTGCAGTTGTGCACATCCCTCTCATAAAAACGTGTAGCGGTACGCTTTTGGGGGGGGGGGGGTGGGCTGAACCAGCACTAATAGTTCCAAATTCATGATAGCTAGACACAACAGGCAACTAGCAACTAGCTACTACAACCACGAGGCATAGTGACTCAGCGGCACCTGTATGTCTACGGAGAAGCCCTGGCCTACTCAACATGAATGTCATGAGGTAGTACGTACTCCAGATGTCATGAGGCCAGGTCACCTGTTGTTTGTTTATATCAAGCCTGACAGCACGTCAATAAATGATTTCTGGCTGAAATCTGAGGTGTGGTCTTGATATTCATCCTATTTCAACATGATGGTATATGTCCATAACTTACAT
Organism: Narcine bancroftii; assembly: GCF_036971445.1. Lineage (NCBI taxonomy): Eukaryota > Metazoa > Chordata > Chondrichthyes > Torpediniformes > Narcinidae > Narcine > Narcine bancroftii. The sequence goes on along the minus strand of NC_091474.1, from coordinate 37,174,205 downwards.
CTGCCACAGGTGTGATTTTACCAGACAAAGAATCACACGGATTGAAGAGTTAAATGAGCACTTACCAGCAGAGGTAGATCGGCATCGCTGGTATCATTTTCAGACCCCCAATTTCAACGAAGCTTGGTCAGTGCAGCCAGCCTTGGGCACCACCTTCAACAAAGGTAGGTTACTGCCACCTGATCCCACCCCCAACGGAGGTAGATCGGCCTTGCTGCTCCTCAGCTGGGACACTGCACCGTGGCAGGCTTGCTGGAATTTTGATGCAAATGAAGCGCTACGGGGGCTCCAAATTCCTTGGATTCTGGGCAGGTCCCGGCAGACTGGAAGACAGCAAATGTCACGCCACTTTTTAAGAAGGAATGTAGGCAGAAGACTGGAAATTATCGGCCAATTAGCTTGACGTCTGTAGTTGGAAAAATGCTTGAAGCCGTCATTAAAGATGAAATAGTGAAACTTTTGGAACATAAGGGTTCAATCAGGCAGATGCAGCATGGTTTTAGAAAGGGAAGATCTTGTTGGACAAACTTGTTAGGATTCTTTGAGGATATAATGGGTGTGGTGGATAGAGGGCAACAGGTTGATGTTGCATATTTGGATTTCCAGAAAGCGTTTGATAAGGTGCTGCACAAGAGACTTATCAGTAAGTTACAGGAAAGTGGAGTCCAGGGAAGTATATTGGCCTGGATTGAAAATTGGTTGTCTGACAGGAGGCAGAGAGTCGGGATAAATGGGAGTTTTCCAGGTTGGCAGAGAGTGGTAAGTGGGGTGCCGCAGGGGTCAGTGTTAGGCCCACAACTGTTCATCATTTACATTGATGACTTGGAGGAGGGGACAAAATGTGGTGTAGCCAAGTTTGCGGATGACACCAAATTGAGTGGAAGAGCTAATTGTAATGAGGATGTGGATAGTCTGCAGAGGGATATAGTTAAGCTGGATGAGTGGGCAAAGGTCTGGCAGATGGAGTACAATGTTAGTAAGTGTGAGGTTATCCACTTTGGCAAGAAAAATAAAAGAGCTGAATATTATTTAAAGGGTGAAAAACTACAGCATGCTGTTGTGCAGAGGGACTTGGGAGTGCTTGTGCATGAATCGCAAAAAGTTAGGTTGCAGGTGCAGCAGGTTATTAAGAAGGCAAATGGAATGTTGGCCTTCATCGCTAGAGGAATTGAGTTCAGAAGTAGGGAGGTAATGTTGCAACTGTATAAGGTACTGGTGAGACCGCACCTGGAGTACTGTGTCCAGTTCTGGTCTCCATATTTGAGGAAGGATATATTGGCTTTGGAGCGGTCCAGAGGAGGTTTACTAGGTTGATCCCTGGGATGAAGGGGTTGACTTATGATGAAAGATTAAATCGTCTAGGATTGTATTCGCTCGAGTTCAGAAGAATGAGAGGAGATCTTATAGAAACATATAGGATTATGAAGGGTATGGATAGGATAGATGTAGGAAGGTTTTTTGAGCTGGCTGGGGAAACTAAAACGAGAGGACACAGTCTCAAGATTCGGGGGAGTAGATTTAGGACAGTGATGAGGAAAAATAGTTTTTCCCAGAGAGTGGTGAATGTTTGGAATTCTCTAACCAGGGAAGTGGTTGAGGTTCTCTCATTAAACATATTTAAAATTCGGTTAGATACATTTTTACATGATAGAGGAATTAGGGGATATGAAGAGAAGGCAGGTAGGTGGTTAGGTCATAAATTAGATCAGCCATGATCGTATTGAATGGCAGAGCAGGCTCGATGTGCCATTTTTGGCCTACTCCTGTTCCTACTTCCTATTTTCCGATGTTCCTATCCAAAAACAGGGGCATTAACAGCTCTTTAAATTCTTTATAATACTTGACCAGAAATCCATCCTTGCCCGAGGCTTTATTGGCTTGAAGCATACCGGGTGTTTTTTCAATTTCTTCCCTGGTAAATTGTAAATCTAATTCCTGTCTGTCCTCATCATTCAACTTGGAGAGTTCCACTTCATCTAAGAACCTATCTATTTTGGCCTCATCCCCCGTCAAGTCAGATTGATATAAATTTTTGTAATATTGTTGAAATGTTTCATTTATCTCTTTTTGATTGTATGTAATCGTGTAATTTTCATTTTGTATAGCATATATTAGTTCTCGCTGATTCTTCAACCTTCAGTTGCCATAATACTTTATGTGCTCTTTCTCCAAATTTGTAGTATTTCTGTTTGGTATTTAATATAGTCTTTTCTATTCTATATGTTTGTAAAGTGTTGTATTGGATTTTCTTATTTTCCAGTGATCTATATTAGTCTTTATTTCCCGTCCTTTGATATTCCTTTTCTAATCCCCTTATTTCCATCTGCAATTTATTTATTTCTGCATTAAATTCTCTTTTAATATTTATTGTATATGAAATAATTTGTCATCTCAAATATGCCTTTAACGAATCCCATATTAGAAAGCTATTGTCTATTGATCCCAAATTAGTTTCACAAAAAAGTTCAATCTGTTATTGTACAAATTGTTTAAAATCCTCCCTTTTTTAGTAACATCGTATTTAATCGCCATCTGTATTTATTTTCCTGCTTCTCCGATAATTGTATTACCAAGGTTAGCGGCAAGTGATCTGAGTGCAGCCTAGGTAAGTATTCAGATTTTACTTCTCGATCTTTCAGACTCGACGATAGTAAAAATAAATCTATTCTGGTATGTGAGTCATTTTTTTAGGGTTAGACTGCCTCCATACATTCATCGTTTAAATCTTTCATATATGAGAGAGTTAATTTAGCTGCCTTGGCTCTTGTTACCATTTTTGCTGATTTATCTAGGATCAGATCCCAACAAAAATTAAAGTCCCCTCTAATCCCCTTCGCTCTGCAGCTTTTAAAAATACATCCTTCATAAGGACCTCGTCGTCATAGTTTGGGGCATAAATATTCATTAACCTCCATGATTCTGAGTAAAGTTTAACATTTATCACTACATATCTACCTGTTTGGTCTATGGAGACATTTTCTACAGCGATCAGGACGCTCTTATTAATCAAAATTGCCACGCCTGCTGCTTTTAAATTCAATGAGGAAGAGAAGACCTGCCCCCCCTCCACCCCCAGAATCACCTCAATTTGTCGTGTTCCACTTTAGTAACGTGTGTCTTGAAGAAATACTATGCCAGCTTTTATCTTTTTTAAATATGAGAGTATTCTTTTCCTTTTGATCTACCTACTCAAACCGTTGACATTAAAACTTATAAACTTCAATGACTTATCCATAACTCTTGACCACTTCAAATCATCTTCTCTGAATCACCGTGTTACTAAAGACCTAGAAGAACATGATCTCTGGATTGTCCCACTTCAAGGAAGAACCAGAGATTTGAATATTTTCATAAGCAACTCTAAGGATCGTCTCTCTATCCTTGATGCTTCGAGGGCAGTCTTCGCCCATCCTCCTCGGACCCAATGTTCGATGAGCGTGTTCAATGTGCACTCGGTTGCCGAGTTCATCGGTGTGAAGGACTTCAAGGATCCAAATCTTGAAGAATTTCACAGCATATTTGCCTTCTGCACCTTCTCTCAGGCTAACAATTCGCACATTGTTCCTCCGAATGAAGTTTTCCACGATTCAATTTATCCAAAAGCTGCTGCTTATCTGTCACCCATTGTTCAGCTTTAGTTCTTCAATTTGTTTATCGTGTTTGCCAAGATCTTTCTCGGCTCTGTCCACTCTTTCATTTAAATCATTAATAGCTTCATCCATATCTCTTACAGTAGTGGAAATCTCTTTAATGGTATTCTCCACACTTGTAAAATGTTGCATCAGATGTTCAGTGAGAAGAGGAGGCATCTCCACCTGTACGTTCCGTTGAGGCAACTGGTGAGGCTGGAGCTTTTTCCTTCATGGATTTTGGCTTCTTCCCATGGGAATTTCCAGTCATTCATCAATATTAATCTTTAAAAGATGTATCCACACTTTTGTAGTTGAAAATTTTTCGTTAAAACCACTCTTCGGTCGATTTTCTTGGAGAGCTCAGAGAAACACGTCTGCTCAGCCACCCAGCATGCCCACGCCTCCTAGGGCGGCATGGTTGGCGTAGCAGTTAGCTCACTCCCTTTACAGCACCAGCGATCGGGACCGGGGTTCGAATCCCGCACCGCTGTTTGTATGCTCTCCCCATGTCTGCGTGGGTTTTCTCCGGGGGGGGGGGGGTTCCAGTTTCCTCCCGCTGTTCAAAACATACCGAGGGTGTACGTTAATTGGGTGTAAATTGGGCGGCATGGTCTCCTTACCCCAAATGGTCTGTTACCATGCTGCATGTGTACATTTAAAACATCTTATCATGCATAGGAATCAATATGCAACTCGATGCCGATAATAATTAATAGAAGGTATATTGCAACAAGGTCAACAATTAATTAACATGCACATATTAAAATTTAATCTGTATTAAAGCAACATGCAGTATGAAAAGATTAAAAAAGCAGCTGTAGGAATTCAGTGGGAGAAAAATAGTGACACTTCACAGCAAAACCCTTTATGGAGACATTTTGAGTGAAAAATTGGTTTCTGCTCAAAGTCAACCTCTGATGCTGCTTGACCCACTGTATCCTGCAGATTGTGCTTAGCTTCAGATTCCAGCATCTGTAGTCTCCTATGTGTAGGCCGTGGTAAAACACTGCTCGCATGGGTCTCAGCCTTTGAAAGTTCATATTTCAACCCCCACTTTCAGTTTGCTGAAATCAGCTGACTGAGGAATATGCTTTCCCCATCAGATGACTGTGTATTTCTGAATAATTTACTGTTCTGTAAAGATTTTAATGCCCCTGTTGAATTGCTAAGAAAACATTTCATTTTTTCTCAGCTGCTATTTAATTTGCATTTTCACTAATTTAGCCCCTGAAACTCTGGGCGCGATTCACTTGATGTGTGGAAGCCGAAACTCAACCCCTGGCTTATTTTCCCATTTTAAAAATGTTTAGTGGGAGGGGTAGGATTAGTATTGGGGGTTTCGTTTCCCTTTATCTTTCTCATTCTTGTGGTTCCTTTTTTTTAAAATCTTAATACATAACAGAATAATAGAATTTGAACCAAAACTCCTCTAATTAGATTTTTCTTATACGTGTGTGTGTGTGTGTGTGTGTGTGTGTGTGTGTGTGTGTGTGTGTGTATTACTGCATAATTAGCTTACGATTCATATTCTGTATATTAATGTAATAAGATTGATGATTTTCTGTTCTATATATTTGTAATATTACTCTCTTCCAAATTAATAAAAATATATTAAAAAGGAACTGGTGGTTTTAGTTTCCATTTAAATATTGTTTTGTTTAACCTTGCATATTTATTCCTTTCTTCATAAATTAGTTAATCTTTTTGTTTGATTTCCTTATTATGGTCTTCTGACTTGAATTGCTCCACAAAACCTCAGGGTGGACAATAAGATATTAAAGGTACTGCCATTCTCATAAAACGGAAAAATTATAAAAACTTGGTATTTTGGGCTCCCGATTAAGAGATTGAAAAAGTAATGAAGATTAATTGGAATATACAAAAACTTCTGTTCATACTGCAACTTTTAATGATCTCCAGGTTTTGAAAGCAATTCGCAGGCAATAAGGGTGGACAAATCCCCAGACCCTGACAAGCAATTGCCTTGGACCTTGAGGAAGGCGAGTGTAGAAATTGAAGGAGCTCTAGCAGAAATATTTAAATATTGGAGGGTAGCCCATGTTGCTCCATTGTTTTAATAAAAGGTTCTGAACGTAATCCTGGAAATTATAGGCCAGTGAGCTTTATGTCAGTTGTAGGTAAATTATTTGAAGATGTTCTAAGTGATTGGATATGCAAGTATTAGATAGCTATGGACTGAAGAGGGATACTCAACATGGTTTTATGCATGGAAGGTTGTGTTTAACCAATCTGACAAGTGTTTTATGAGGAGGTCACCAAGAAAGTTGATGAAGGAAAGGCTGTAGATATTGACTATGTGGACTTTAGTAAAGTCTATGATAAGGTCCCACATGGGAAGTTAGTCAGGAAGGTTCAGATGCTCGGTATTGTGATGTAGTAAACGGGATTCAACAGGCTCTTTCAGGTGGCCAGAATACCTCAATGTAAAGCCACATATTCTACCCCCATGAGGCTGATGAGGTACCTACCTGAATGCGCTGAACACACCTCCAAGGCGCCGACACCAACCCCCTACTGGGAGGGATAATCGGCGGATTGCCAGGCTCTGCCGAGGCACCTAAACATCCAGCCGCTTATGGCAGCTGCCTGGGGGCGGGCTGATGATTATCAGCTGGCGATCCAACTCCCTACTGCCTGACAGGCCCTCTCCCCGCCAGCCCCCTTCCCCACTGCCCGATGTACCGCCGACCTCCCCTCCCCAGTAGGGCAGGGCCTGTCAGGCAGTGGGTTGTTGGGCAGCAGGGAGGGGGCTTCAGACAGTGGAGCAGGGGGCAGCTGATGTTGGGGCAGGTGTGGCTGGTGCGGGCTGTCACAGCCTGGCTGGCCACTCCTGCACTGGGGCCGGTCTCTGCTGCTCAAAATGCATCATAGTAATGGCGGTCTTCCCTACCCTACCCAGCTGGAACTGTGGAAAACACAGAGCGGTTCCACCTGCATGGGGGATTACGGGTAGGGAAGATGGCCATTGCTATGCCACATATTTATAATGGGTGGCGCTGTGGCACCAGTCACCCCGCCTCCATCAGATGCAGAGATGCTACGAGCTGCCTCTGGATATCAATAGGCCCTTTCAGGTGGATTGGGCAACGCTGTTGCAGCTTTTTAGGGCTGCCACCTGAAAGGTGAGTCTTCAAGTTGGGATCCACTCCTCTAGCTGCCCTCAAGGCGGAGGATGCACCTGAAAGTGGCTAATGTTGGCTATACAGAAGCCAGAGTGGTGGTGGATGATTGCTTCTCAGACTGGAGGCCTATGACTGGTGGTGTTCCTCAGAGACCATTGTTGTTTGTCATCTATATCAATGATCTAGGTGATAATGTGTTAAATTGAATAAGCAAATTTGTAAATTTGGTGATTGATGGCATTAATTTTCAAAGCTTGCAGAGGAATCTGGAAAAATGGGCTGAAAAATGGCAGACAAGTGTGAGGTGTTGCATTTTGGAAGGACAAACCAAGAAAGGACATGATGAGTGCGGAAGAACAGAGGGATCTGAGATAACAGGTACATAATTCCCTGAAAGTGGCATCACAGTTTTTTTGCATATTGGCCATCATAAAGTACTAAGTAAAGGAGTTGGGATGTTATAGTAAAGTTGTACAAAACATTGGTAAGGCCAAATTTGGAGTATTGTATGCAGTTTTGGTCACCTAACTACAGGAAAGATATTAATAAGATTGAAAGAGTGCACAGGAGATTTACAACGATATTACTGGGACTTGAAGTGAGTTACAGGAAAAGGTTAGGATTTAATTCACTGGGCTGTAATAAAAAATGAGGGGAAATTTGATAGAGGCATATAAAAATTATGAGGGGTATAGATACAGTAAATGCAAGCAGACTTTTTCCACTGAAGTCAGGTGTGATAAGAACTAGAGGAGATAGGTTAAAAGTGAAAAGTGATATGTTACATTTATGAGGGGTATTGACAGTGAAAATATAGGAATGCTTTTTCCATTGAGGGTAGATGAGATACAAACTAGAGGACATGGGTTAAGAGTGAAAGGGGGAATGTTTAGGGGGAACTTCACACAGAGAATGGTGGGAAAGTAGAACAAGCTGTCAGCTGAAGTGGTCAATGTGGGCTCAATTTTAACATTAAGAATTTGGAGAGGAACATGGATGGGAGGACTATGGACTGAGTGCAGGTCAGTGACACGATGCAGAAAAATAGTTCAGCACAGACTAGAAGGGCCTGTTTTTGTGCTGTAATGTTTTATGGTTCTAATAGCAGGTAACTGAAGTCTTGATGATGCATAACTAAATTAAAAGCCAAATTGTGTTGGATTCAACTTACCACCTGCCTATACTCATACAGACAGCCAGTTAAGATAACACCTCTGCTGCTGGGGAATGTTCTAATACCCAAATGTGAATAAGCACTCAAAGTGCTGAAGAACTGTTCCTGAAAGGTTTCATGACAAAAGTTTTCTCTTATCTCCAATTATCAGAGATATTTAAAACTAATGATTAATGGAAAAAGATTAAGCAACTAAAATTAAAAAAAAATACACATTAAAATTATGCCTTTTTTCTTTTTCATCTCATTTTAAATGTTTCATTTAAATTCATGAAGACTTTGACCCTACATCAGATCTGATTGCCATGGAGGGTCACATTCTCCAGTGTAATACTGGGAAAAACATGGATTACAAGGATTTGCTCCTGGATTTTTATGGAGTCCAATAATAGAGCAAATGTGCTCACAGTCCAGGACTTGCATGGGAACAGTTAACGGAAAATGTTCCATTAGCACAATAACACTCATTTACAGAGAAACAATTTTCCATTTCAATGATCTTTAATCAGAACTTTGTACATATCAAGTGGTTTGAAAGATAATTGTGGAGAGGAACACAGACCCCAGTGCTCTTCTTTGAATAGCATTGTAGAATGCATTGGTCGATGTGTGCATATTGTAGCACTGCAATTGCATGACAAATTTTACAGCAGATTTCACAACCAGTCATTAAAGTTTTTCTTTCATGATTCTGTTCCTTGTTAATTCACTTTTGACACCAATACTAACAAGTGGAGCCGGGAATCAGGAAAGCCCCAATGCCATCTTCATGTACAGAATATATTTCCACCAGTATATTCAAATTAGTACCATAAATTTGGGCGGCATGATTACTGTAATTAGCACTATACTGTAATAGCGCCAACAAACGGGGCCGGGGATTGAATCCTATACTGTCTGTGTGGGTTTCCCCCGGATGCTCTAGTTTCCTCCCACTGTTCAAAAACATATTGGGGGTTGTAGGTCAACAGGGAATATTTGGGTAGAATGGGCTGAAAGAGCCTGTTACTATGCTATATGTCTACATTTTAAAATTTAAAACAAAGGACTGGCTCCTTGCCTCGAGGTCCATCCCAAGCAGCTTATTCAAGTTAATAGACAGCAGTGGGGTGCTTTGGTGGTCAAGTGCCTTTTAAGACGAACCAATATGAAATGCTCAACATTATATGAGGAGCTTGAAAGAAAACTAAATGGCAGGAATAGATTTTGAATTTCTTTCTTCGTCACAAATGACGTATGCAATGGTTTTTTTCATTATAAATTTTTATCACCAAGATAATTTGTGGCAATGTGTTTAGGCCATAATAGCTACCAATCACATAATTCTTGGACAAACAACATGGTAATAAGCTCTTACAGCCCAGGAGCCCGTGCCGTCCAATCACACCCTAATTAACCTACAACCCCATGCAGACATGGGGAGAACGTACAAACTCCTTACGGGCAGTGCTGGATTTGAACCTGGGTCGCTGTTACTGTAATTGCATCGCGCTAATTGCTAGGTTAACTGTGCCACCCTCACACATATGAAATCTTTAATCACACCTCAAATTTAAACTTAAAAACTACACAAACACACAGATTGTTTAACTTTGAATTCCACATATGTATGGGTAAACCCTGCTTTACGAATACTCAAATTACGAAAATTTGCTTTTACGAAGAAGTTATAATGGGTTTTCACTTTTACAAAAATTACCTCCAATAGTAGTCAATGGGTCTTCGCTTTATGAATTTTCAGTTTAGAAACAGTTTCTCAGGAACGCTCTACCTTCATAAAGTGGGGTATACTTGTAGCTCCTCTAAATGGCATCAGGTTTTATTAGTCTCACCCAGCAAAATTTGTGGTGAAGCATAAACTTGGATCGTTTCTCCAATAATTCATCATTATACAAAACTTGTTTCAGCTCCTTTGCTGATGAATGTTATTGTCTATCACTGACAGTATCTAACTGTTTGGATGTCACCATTGCAGATTTGTTCAAAGTTGTAAAGTAAATGGGGGTACCCTTTAAACTCTGAGAACTGGCAGATGTTATCTGAAAAAGACAGATAATGAATTATATGTATATCAATATAGCCATGTTGAGAAAGCATAAATATTGCATGTTATCTAGATTTTTCCATGATTCTTTAATCAGTTTCAGGGGACAGTGGGTCAAAGAGAAAGCAGTTGTGAACCAGTGCTGGGTGTCTCCAAATGGGGCACTCAAAGAGAGAATCTTAATGTATGCAGTTTACAATTCAAATTGGAGTAAATTATTTTCCCCCACCATAAGTCATTAAATTGACCTTGGTACCACTGGGTTAAGGGCTGCATTGGCAAACCTAGACTTCTCCCTCATCAATGTTCCCAAATGAAAACTGCTCTTGCACTGGAAACCTCCAAGGAGATTTCCTTCCCCAGAGTATTAAAACAACCCACTTCAAAAACACAAATGACACCCTTTGTGACAATTACCATGGTTGTCTCTCTTCTCGTACTTTTGAACCTTCTTGAGGTTTCATGTAATGGCCCTGCTTTGTAATGCAATAGTTGGATCAGCCCGTCACACACAGCAACTTATTTCTGGGATATATAGTTAGCTCCTTTGCACCAATCTCTCTTCTTGGGTCTTCCCCATTTCCTATCCACATAATCTCACTTAATGACCTGATTTGAAAACACGTTCATTCCAAAGGTATCCAGCTCCACTTGAGCACCGTATCACTCCTTTGATTCAGATCGCATTTAGCATGCTGGTCATGCATCATCCAGTCCCTACAACTCCGTTCTCTAACAACTGAATTTGCTCTACTTCCCGGTTGTTGAGATTATTTGTAGATGATCACATTCTATAATATATGAAGAATTCAACCAACCATCAGACTCAAGAAATATTCTTAAATAACATCAATAATTCACTTACTTGGACTGATATGTAGTCCCCAGGTCTGATCGAAGCATGCATGTCAGGTGACCAATCACAGGGTATCACTAAGTTGGGAATTATTACTTTAATATTAGCATCATTTCTTCCACACAATTCAACCTTTGATCGTTTGCTAGCCTGGGATCAAATAACAAAGTTCAATAATTAATAATCAGTATGTAGAAAAAAAAGATGCAAAGAACAAAGATAAAATAGGACAGGAAAGGGGAAATCCAATGGCAGAGGGGAACAAGCAATGTTTGTAATGTTGTATTTTTATCTTCAGGCTGCTGCACCTCCTTCCTGATAGTAGCAGTGAGAAGAGGGCATAACATGGGTGGTTATGGTCCTCGATGATGGAGACTGCTTTGAGACTGCCTCTTCTACATGTCCTCAATTGAGTGAAGACTAATGTCCATGATGCCACTGGCTGAGTTCACAACTTTCTAGATTTGTCCTATCCTGTGCATTGGCACCTCCACACCAGACAGTGATACAACCAGTCAGGATGCTCTCCAGGGGTGCATCTGTGGAAATTTGCAAGTCTTTGGTACTATACCAAATCTCCTCAAGCTCCTAATGAAATGTACATAGGAAGTAGGAACAGGAGTAGGCCAAAAATGGCCCAACGAGCCTGCTCCGCCATTCAATATGATCATGGCTGATCTAATTTATGACCTAACTCCACCTACCTGCCTTCTCCCCATATCCCCGAACCGAATCTAACCAAATTTTAAATATGTTTAATGAAGCAGCCTCAACCACTTCCTGGTTAGAGAATTCCAAACATTCACTACTCTCTAGGAAAAACTATTTTTCCTCATCTCTGTCCTAAATCTACTCCCCCAAATCTTGAAACTGTGTCCTCTCGTTTTAGTTTCCCCGGCCAGCTCAAAAAACCTTCCTACATCTATCCTATCCATACCCTCCATAATCCTATATGTTTCTATAAGATCTCCTCCCATTCTTCTGAACTTGAGCCTTTTTCATGATTGCGTCGACATGATAGCTCCAGGATAGATCTTCAGAGACGATGACACCCAGTAATTAGAAGTTCTTTACCCTCTCTACAGTAACCCCTCGAATGAGGACTGGTCTTTTCTGGTTTCCCCTTACTGAAGTCCACAATAGGTTCCTTAGTTTTGTTAACATTGAGAGAAAAGTTGCTGTTGTGCCACCACCCAACTAGCTGATCTATTACAATTCCGTACACTTCCTCATTGCCGTCTGTGGTTCAGCTGAAATCCGTAATGTAATTGGCAAATTTGGAGATAGCATTTGAATTGTGCTTAGGGAGTCATGGGAGTAGAGAGGGTGGAGCAGTGGGCTAAGCACACATCCTTGAGGTGCGCTGCTGTTGATTGTCAGTGAGGAGGAGACGTTATCGATCTGCACTGATGTGGACTTTCTATGAGGAAGTCAAGGATCCAGTTGCAGAAGAAAGTGCAGAGGGCCCAGGTTTTGAAGCTTGCTGACTAGTACTGAGAGGATGATGTGTTGAAAGCTGAGCTGTAATCGATTAAAAAGCAGCCTGATACAAGTGTGACTGTTGTCCAGGTGATCCAGGGCTAAATGAAGAGCCAGTGAGATTGTATCTGCCATGGAATGGTTGTGGTGGTAGGTGAATTGCAGTAGGTCTCGATCTATACTTGGGTGTGAGTTAATTCTGGCCATGACCAACCTCCAAAGTATATCATTACAGTAGATGTGAGTGCTACTAGGCAACATTTATTGAGGCAGCTTACTCTGCTCTTGGGCTCCGGTAGGATTGATGCCCATTTGAAACAAGTTGGAACCTTCAAATGCAGTAGTGATAAATTCAAAATATCCATAAACACTCCAGTTTATTGGTCGGCGCAGATTTTCAGTACCCTGCCAGGTACACTATCAGGGCCTGAAGCCTTTCGAGAGTCCACTTTGCCCTATCTACAATTTAAAACACACCTACTTCTGCTTTTTTTCCCTAAATTTTATTTTATTGGCACATGTAACATATATAGCCAAAATTACTATATATCAAGATCAAAACATGCTATTTTATCATTTTTTGTTCTTCCCCCTACCCACTCTCTTCCGCACAGAAAAAAACCCAAAGAAAGCAAGAAAGAAGAGAACAGAAAAAGAAAAAAAAGGAATAATTAATTTTAAAAACAACACTGGATCTTACCTTATAGCTAAATTATGACCTAATTATGTTAACATTTACAACTTTCAATATATCTATTAAATATAAAATGTATAATAGAATAAAGCTCTACTGGATAACGTATAATACTTGGTCAAAATCTAAACGTGTGTGCATGTGTACATAAAGAAAGACAAATAGAACATCTAACAAAAATAATAAAATGAGAGATTAAGATGAGGCCGGGAGTGACAAAGTTCATACCATATTCTACTAATTAACATAATGTAAGTACTTATAAAGGTATAACACCAATCTTTTGCATATATGGAAACCAAATTCTCAAAAACTTAACATGTTTATTCTTTAAATTATATGTAATCTATTCCAAAGGTATACAATCTCGCATCTACCTAATACCAAATCAGTATCCAATTTTCATCAAACAGTTCTACATTTTCTGGCAACTGCCAGTGTGATTTTTAAAATTCCCTTTGAAACCCATCTAATTTTAAATCTGGATTAATCCAACACACCTACTTTCTCATGTTTCCAATTCTGATGAGGGGGTCTTTGAGCCAAAACATCAATTCTGTTTCTTTTCCTACTACAGCTATTTGATCTACTGTGTGTGTGCTCCAAAATTTTCTGTTTTTGCAATTGTTAATATTTTGAACTGATTATTTTATGAAACAAGATTCACATTTCAAACTTTGACCTCTTCTTACTTACCCCTTCTACGAGCACAACTTGCTCAGTTCCAACAAGCTCAGTGTTGAGTTTAGTTGCCTCCTCTCGGAACACAGCAATGAGTTCTTCCAAACGACGCTGCTTTACAACTGCAGGAACACTGTCCTTCATTTTGTGATGGGCATGTGTTTTCTAGAAAAGGCACAGTAACAGGATTGTTTCTAACTTTCGAATGTAAATTATTTTTAGTTTCTGTGAAGAACAACAGTGATGTTTCTATCACTTTAGCTACTTTTTTCAAAATACTGTTATAATACAAATTTGACAAGAACATGAAAAAGGAATGGAAAATAATCTCTGGACAACAAAGTTAAATGCTTTTAAATTAAATTTATATTTAGACATACAGCACGGTAATAGGTCCTTCCAGCCCATGAGCCCACGCTGCCTAAATACCTCAATTAATCACCTGGTGAAAACCCATGCAGACACAGGGAGAACGTACAATCTCATTATATGCCGTGTCCGATTCGAACCTGGGTCATTGGCACTGTAATAATGTGCTAACCATGTCAAACATTTTTTGGTTTTATAATAATCTTTCCATTCCCTGCATCGTACACCTCCTCTCTACATTTGCAAATCATATCTGTTTCTCCAATTTTCTTTCCTCTCAAATCCTTGAACAAGCTATTGAAACAAATGTATGCGTATTTGTCCCAAAACTTGTAAATCCTTCTTGACAAGTTTCTACCATCGAGGAAATAAAACAATACCTACCAAAATCACAGATGGTGTCCTATGTTACTGTATGAGGGCAACCATTCCCCGCATTTTTCTTGGCCTTGTCATAATTGATTAAATTCTCTTCCACTCACCAAGTAAAATAAAAAACTGCAGATGCTGGAGATCTAAAATAAAAACAGAAAATGTTGGATATATTCAGCTACTCAGGCAATATCTAGAGCGAAAAACAAAGTAATTGATCTGAAAATGCCGCCTGACCACTGATTATGTCCACCATTTTCTATTTTTAATTCATCCTCCAGTGGTGATGCTCTGGTATTCTGCTAAAAAAAACCTGCCACCATGTGATTCAAGAGCCAATTATCCATTCTTTGGCTTGGCTTCGCGGACGAAGATTTATGGAGGGGGTAAAAGTCCACGTCAGCTGCAGGCTCGTTTGTGGCTGACAAGTCCGATGCGGGACAGGCAGACACGGTTGCAGCGGTTGCAGGGGAAAATTGGTGGGTTGGGGTTGGGCACTGGGTTTTTCCTCCTTTGCCTTTTGTCAGTGAGGTGGGCTCTGCGGTCTTCTTCAAAGGAGGTTGCTGCCCGCCAAACTGTGAGGCGCCAAGATGCACGGTTTGAGGCGATATCAGCCCACTGGCGGTGGTCAATGTGGCAGGCACCAAGAGATTTCTTTAGGCAGTCCTTGTACCTCTTCTCTGGTGCACCTCTGTCACAGTGGCCAGTGGAGAGCTCGCCATATAACCCGATCTTGGGAAGACGATGGTCCTCCATTCTGGAGACGTGACCCACCCAGCGCAGCTGGATCTTCAGCAGCGTGGACTCGATGCTGTTGACCTCTGCCATCTCGAGTACTTCGACGTTAGGGATGAAAGCGCTCCAATGGATGTTGAGGATGGATTATCCATTAGTAGACAAAATAATCCACAATTACTTATTTTGTCGAGGTTTGTCTATTACCTCTCGAGCTCCCTGAATCTGTCCATGCTGCATAAATCTCAAAGACATGCTACTTTCTCCTCATTTGAACACAAGGCATGTTCTATAAATTTGACTCTACACTAACAACAAACTCTATAAACCCCCTTCATTGTTAGTGTCAATATTCAACTCTGGATAAAAGGCACACAACTAAACCATGGGAAAGCAAAAGTTATTGCTTCTGAACCCTGACAAACAACTTCATGCCTTTCAAGCAGTTCATTATTTTTCGATTCCATATTGGACCCCAACTTTGCTTGAATCTGTTGTTAAATGCTTCACCCATACCTTTGATAACATTTGATAATGAGTTTATTATTATACACACAAGTACTATTTATATAAGTACTGAAATTCTTCATGTGCCCCAGCGAAACAGACAGTTATTGAAAAAGAAAAAGCAATATATATTAAATTATGCCAAGACAGATAGAGTTAATAAATATATAAATAAATACTCAAAGATGCATTTAGTGTAGAAAAAAAGTTCAGTAAATAGTGCAGACAAGTCTATTTATGGTCCTGGAATAAATTATTGTTTGGGTAGAAAGGGGAGGTTCAAGAGCCTGATAGCCATTTGGGAAAAAAAATGTTCTTGAATCAAGAAGTGCTGGGCTTCTGGCTTCTGTACATTCTGCCTGAAGGTAGAAGCAAGAAGAGGTCATGAGCAGAACTATGGGAGTTCTTTATGATTTTGCCTGCCTTTCTGAGGCACCTCACCTGGTTGTCCTCAATCGATGGGAGGCCAGAGGCCATGATGGACAGCTTTTTGCTACTTTCTGCAGTCTTCTGTGTTCCCAGGCACTTGAATTACCAACCAAAGCTGCAACGCAGCAGTCTGCATACTTTTCACAATGCACCTCAGAAGTCTGACAGAGTATTCAATGGCATGACAAATCTCCTCAGAATTTTAAAAAAGTTGGGGCATTGGCAATGCTTTCTTCATAGTTGCCTAGACGTCCAGGAGAGGTCCTCCAATATATGGACCCACAGGAACTTGAAGGTACTAACATTTTCCACCACTGTCCTATCAATTCAGATGGGTGATTGGTCCCTCCGACTAAAATCAATAATAAGCTTCTTGGTCTTGAAAGAAACATTGTTGCATACTGTATTCAGACATGACTAGGCTGATACTTTCCAGACAGCCTTTCATTTTCTACTCTTCTTAACTTAAGATCACCTAAATCTCAGCAGCTTAATGTTGAAATATGAAGCGGGTAGTATAGAATTCCAAAAAAAGTCAAAATTATACATCCATAAGTCACTTCTATTTTTTTTTAAATGGAACAACTATATTAAGAGGTGAATGAATAACATAAATTAAAAGAATGGTATAAAAATGAAATTATGAAACTACCAAATATAAACACATTTGACCTTCTCTACACTAATTATAAGATAAAGTAATTTGTGTGACTCACCTTTCTCAAGCTGTAAGCAAAAAGATATCCCACATTATATTGGACCTGTCGAAGAAGAGATATGGTCTGCAAGTGATCGTCCTCCGTCTCCCCACAAAATCCAGCAATGAAATCGCTACTTAAGCTTACACCTGTTTGTTTCATGTGCAATGAATGAAAAATATAAATCTGACAGGTAAATATTGTAAGCAAACTGTATTATTCAGAACTTAATTAATGGTCTATGTGAGAAAAACAAAGATGGAGTTACCTGGGATGATCTTGCGTACGTGTTCAACTAATTCCAAATATGCCTCTCTAGTATACCTGTAATCATAAAGTATTCAATTAACAAATATTGCTCATCAAAATTAACATTTATGCATAGGACCATACTCGTAAAATATAAAAGATAAAAAAGTGCACAAAATCAAGAGTGGAAGAGGAAGCTTTCAAAGTTGGGAAGAAAATATGCAAAATTGAAGGGATTAGAGAGATATTCTAGGGAGTAGGAAATCTGCCACCAAATGTGAAATAAAAGTGCATTGGTGATCAGGGATACAAGGATGAAGAAACAAGGTCAAGTATAGGTGAAAAGGGTTGCAGAGCCAAGGATGAGTTGACAATGATGCAAATGAAGAAGAACCTTTAATTTCAGACAGTACAGGGTTTTTAAGATAATTGGGTTATTTGGGGGGAACTGGCTTGTGCACAAATTAAAATTAATTTAAAAAAGATATTTGCAAATGAGATATGGAACAGATTATGGATTAACCAGCATAGGTCACTAATGGTGACTTTTCACAGAATGTTGAAATCGTTCCACAATTAGTGCATTGAACTGCAAGGAAGGTGATTTTAACTTGTAAAAGTCTGTACAACCAAATTTAACTAAATTTGCTAAATGAATAGACTGAGTGAAGTTTGAGTCTATATGAAACTCGGGTTGCAATTGGTGAAATAAAAGCTTAGCTTCAGGGTTTAATTTATTGTCACATAGAATGGAACAAAGTTT
Organism: Narcine bancroftii; assembly: GCF_036971445.1. Lineage (NCBI taxonomy): Eukaryota > Metazoa > Chordata > Chondrichthyes > Torpediniformes > Narcinidae > Narcine > Narcine bancroftii. Next base: position 37,156,380 of record NC_091474.1, on the reverse strand, counting down.
GTTTTGCATTCTAACCAGCAAGTCTATCTATATATAAGAGGAGTAGAATAGAACGGAGTACAATTACAGAGAGAGATCAATTTGAACAGAGCAAGGGCAACATTTATGTGTGTGTCATTTGTTCAGTAGTCTGATAATAGAAGGAATGACACCATCCTTGAATCTGCTGGTGCAAGCTTTCATGCCCTTAAATCTTCCTCCAGACAGGAGAAAGGAGAAGGGGTGGGATGAATCCCTTAGTATGTTGTTTGTTTTACCAAGTTATTGGGAAATGTAGATGAATTTACTGGAGGGAAGGGAGGTCTGTATGGTTGTCTGAACTACGTTCACAATTCTCCGCAGTTTATATGGGCTTCAGCAGAGCAGCTCCTGCAGCATGCAGTGTTGCATCCTGACAGGATAATCTTGATCGTGCAGCTGGAGATGTGCCAAATTCCCGCAAGTTTCTGAGAAAGTAGAGGCATTGGTGTGCCTTCATCAAGATTCCTTTATTGTCATGTAATCGTACAGAACATGTAATAAAAAAACAAAATTGTCTTCTACCTATTGTAAGGCAAAGTGTTGCCCAGCGCCCCTTAAAGTAAAAAGAGAAGCAAAAGAAAGTCCTTTTAGAGTCCCTGAATGTTGTGGATTTGCCTTCAGTGCCCCCACAGCCTCTGCAGCGGCACAAACTCCTGTTCGATCCATCGGCAACCTGAGCTCCAGATCCAAAACTCCAACACAAATCAGGAAGCCTTCAGTGCCTGAGGCTCTTTGGGAGCCATTTTTGTCCTCAATACCCTCTCAAATCCTGGTTCTCATGAGCCAGTCTCCAGCAGCCCATGCAGGCCTCCTGACCACAAGTCGCCTGCAGACTGTGTGTGGGTCCCTCAACCACTGAACCCCTTGCTTGCTCGCTACCGTGGCCAACATCTTCTGCTTCATCTCAATAGGGGTGGTGTTCTTTCTATTCCTGGTGCCCTAGAGTCTGCAATCCCTCAAGATCGTGACCAGCACAGACCCCACGGTTGCAGGACTACCGTGGCCAACATCCTCTCCTTCATCTCAATAGGGGTGGTGTTCTTTCTATTCCTGGTGCCCTAGAGTCTGCAATCCCTCAAGATCGTGACCAGCACAGACCCCACGGTTGCAGGATTTTAAAATAAACACATTTGTTTAAAGCCTGTATGGAGCTGTCAATATTAGGAATGGGCGGTTGAACCTTTTGGGGCAGCTTTGTGTCTCCGCTCTCCTGATTCTGCACCAGTGGCAGTGCTACTGTTACAGCAGCTCTGGCAGTACTACCACTTTAAATTTTGATGGGTAATAATAGATGACAAGTGTAGCAAAGTACAACAGGTGGCATAGAAAATGATGGGCTGAAGAGCCTGTAGCTGTGCAGTATAACTCTACCAAAGTTCTATTAGTGTACTTATGCCCTGGAAATGACTTGTCACAGCATTGTTTTCAAGTTGGTATGTCAGATTTCAATTTATCTGCAACTTCTATGTAACTGTGAAATGTCTTTACTAAGTAATAATATAAACTATAGCATTATATTAGCTATATCCCAGAATTTAGAAAGAATTTCAAAGCTTCAAGGGTGTTTGATACAACAGGAAACATTTTCCATAATTTAATGAATACTTATTAAGTTTCATCTTTACATCAAAATTTACATTTTAACTGCTAGAAGAAGAGCTCTGACAATAATGCAAGTACAGAGCTTTCCATCAGATAGCAAAAAGTGGGTACTGTGGCAGCTCACCACGAGGCAGCCGAACCGGCCCGGCTTGTAAGGCACGCGGGTGGGGGTGGGCAGCTGGTCAAAATGGTGGCGTCGGGGGTTTTCCCTTACTCACAGCACAGGGCTCAGAAGCCCGCGCTGGGGGACCACATGACGCCCGGATGACGTCAGCGCCCTCCAGTGCGGTTCTCAGCCAGGTCCGGGCTGGGAGTATAAGTGCAGCCCAGCAGCCTGCAATAAACTAGTCTGCTCACTGAGCTCAACCCATCTGGTTGTGTGTGTTATTGCAGGAGCAGGGTAGCTGCCGCTACAATTGGTGACCCCGACTGGTTCAAACGTCTTTGAACCCATCGTGAGTAAGCCTGGGATCAGCGCTATAGCCGTGAAACTGCCTAAATTCTGGGTTCAGGAGCCGGAGACCTGGTTTGGCTACACGAAGGCTCAGTTTCACCTCTGCCAGATTTCATCCGACACGACCAAATTCTACCATGTGGTTGCTGTCCTGGACGAGGCCACCGCCAGACGCGTGCTGCACCTCGTTCAGCCCCCACCCGCCGAAGACAAATACGAGACCATCAAGCAATTGCTTACCGGATCTCTTGGACTATCCAGGGACCAGCATGCCGCTCGGATGCAGCAACTCGATGCCCTGGGGGACAGGTCCCCGATGGAGCTGATGGACGAGATGCTCACGCTCATGGGTGATCACACCAACTGCCCACTCTTCGAGTGCATCTTCCTCTGCTGGTCCAGGAGAGCTTCACCAACCCGAGGAAGGTAGCCCCGAAGGTCCAAGAGCTATGGCTCACATGATTCCCAGAGGGCTTAGTGGTCCAGTAGATCACGAGGCACGGGCACGCCATGCCTGCCCCTAGCGCTGCAGTAGAGCATTTGGCCCCTGCAGGGGCCCCCCCAAGAGCATAAACAAGGCCGCAGCATCCACTCCAGGCCTCTGCTTCAACCACCAGGGCTGGGGAGCCAAGGCTCGGAAGTGTCGTCAGCCCTGCTCATTCCAGGGAAACGATCAGGTCGGCCGCTGTTAATGGCTGCGGCAGCTGGCCAATGACATAGCCTCCTCTATCTGCGGGACTCAGTCAGTGGCCGGCGGTTCCCCATTGACATTGGAGTCCAGATCAGCGTCATCCCAGCCACGGTCGTCGAGTCCAGGAACCGACCTCGTGGACCTCTCCTCCATACAGCCAACGCAACAGCAATCTGGAAGTATGGAGACAAGACAGTCCATTTCCAGATCGGCCAACGGAATTTCACGTGGAGGTTCACCGTCTTGTCCCTCCCAACCGCCATCCTGGGTGCAGACTTCCTCCTCGCACACAGAACGCCTGTACCTTCCAGGCCGTTCGCCTCGATGCCTCCTGCTCGGAGCAACCGTAGATGGCCACGATCAGCATGCCCAGAGACGAGTTCCAGCGAATCCTGGACAAATTCCCAACACTCCTCAAGCCACAGTTCTCTGCTGCCTTGCTCCACCACATCCCCACCCATGGCCCACTGGTTCATGCCAAGGCACGCCGACTCCTGCCTGACAAGCTCCAGGTGGCGAAGGATGAGTTTTTGCACCTGTTGGAACTGGGGATCATTCGGCGGTCTGACAGCCCGTGGGTCTCGCACTCCACCTGGTCCCAAAAGCCTCCGAAGGCTGGTGTCCCTGCGGAGACTATCGACAGCTCAACGAGGCAAAAGTTCCTGACCGTTATCCCATCCCTCACATCCAAGACTTTACGGCCAACCTGCACGGTGCGAGGGTTTTCTCCAAGGTTGATCTGGTGTGCGGATATCACCAGATCCCGGTGCAGCCTGAGGACATACCCAAAACGGCCATCATCACCCCCTTTGGCTTGTTCGAATTCCTGCGCATGCCGTTCGGGCTCAAGAATGCCACTCAGACCTTCCAGCGCCTCATGGACTCTATAGGCAGGGACTTGGATTTTGTCTTTATTTATTTGGACGACATCCTCGTCAGAAAGGACCAGGCGCAACACAAGGCCCACCTATGCACCCTTTTCTCCTGGCTGGCCGACTTCGGCCTTACCATCAACCTGGCCAATTGCCAGTTCGGGAAAGAGATCATGCAATTCCTGGGCCATACCATCGCAGCCGAAGGAGCCATGCCTGCCGCTGCGAAGGTTGCCGCTATCAGGTTGTTCCCATGCCTGGACAGCCTCAAGGCTGGTATGGTCAATGTTTACAACCGCTTCATCCCGGGAACTGTGCACATCATGCAGCCGCTATTCGCCCTCATTGCAGCCAAGCACAGAACCCTCGCTTGGAACCCAGAAGCCTGCACCTCATACGAGGCCACCAAGGATGCCCTCGTGAAGGCCACCATGCTCGCCCACCAACCTGCATATGGCACTCTCTGTCGATGCCTCTGCCACAGGTGAATGGACATTGGAAGCCGCTGGCATTCTTCAGCTGCCTGCTCTGCTCGCTGGAACACAAGTATAGTGCCTTCGACCACGATTTACTGGGCATGAACCTCGTGGTCTGGCATTTCCGCTATTTTTTGGAGGGGAGGACTTTTACCATCTTAACCGACCACAAACCCCTCACCCAGGCACTCGCGATGGCAAAGGATCCCTGGTCGGCTGGCCAGCAGCGACACCTCTCCTTTTTGTCGGAATTTACCACCGACATTCGGCACAAGGCAGGGAAGCATAATGTGGTTGCCGATGGACTCTTGCGACCGGCCATCTGCGCGCTGATGCCTGGCCTCTACTTCGACCAGCTCGCCTGGGACCAGGAAGTGGATGAGGAGACGAGGGCCTTCAAGACCGCCATCATGGGTCTGCAGTTCCGAGACCTCCCGACTCCGAGCGGCGGAGGCACCATCCTGTGCAATATCTCCATGGGCACCCTGCGACCAGTGGTTCCCCAGCAGTGGCACAGGCAGGTCTTCATTCACATCCATCCATCAGATCCACGGTCTCGATGGTGGCAGAACGGTTCATATGGCATGGGCTGCAGAAGCAGATCTCGGGCTGGGCCATAACATGCACCCATTGCCAGATGTCCAAGGTGCATAGGCACACCAGGCCGCCTGTACAGGAGTTCAAGGACGCCCGGGAATGGTTCAGCCACATTCACGTGGACATCGTCGGGCCCTTACCCGTTTCCAGGAGGAATCGTTACCTGTTTACGATGGTGGACTGCATCACTTGCTGACCCGAGGCGATTCCGATGCCAGACGCCTCCAGTGACTCCTGCTGCCGAGCACTGCTGCATGGTTGGGTTGCCCGGTTCGGCGTCCCGGGTCATCTCACCAGCGATCGGGGCACCCAGTTCACATCTGCGCTCTGGGCACAGCTCGCCAACAAGTCGGGGATCCAGCTACACACCATGGCTTATCACCCGCAGGCCAATGGACTGGTCGAATGTCTGCACCGCCACTTTAAGTCGGCACTCATGGCCCACCTCACTGGTCCCGACTGGGTGGACGAACTGCCTTGGGTGCTCCAAGACATCTGCTCCACTCCCAAGGAAGATCTGGAGGCATCATCAGCTGAGCTGGTCTACGGTGCGCCCCTGGCACTACCTGGTGAGTTCATCAACGCACCTCACAATCCTCAGCGGTCGCCGCACAAACTTCTTCCTCACCTCAGGGCACGCTTGGACTCGTTCGAACCCCCACCTCAGCCCAGGCATGGTACTCGCCCGTCTCATGTTCCCGGCGAACTGTTTTCCGCGAAGTAAGTTTTCGATCGGAGGAGCCTGACCGCCTCTCCAGTGACCGTACGAGGGCTGTACAGGATTGTACAGCGTTCCGGCTCTACGTTCACGCTGGACATTGGCAGCAGGCGGGAGCTGTTTACCATGGACAGGCTGAAGTCAGTGCACCTCGATCCCACCGAGCTCGTGATCGTAGCCCAGCCCAACAAGCGAGGCCGCCTGGAGAAAAAGGATATAGGAGGAGTCACGTGATGGAGTAGTGGCCGGACGGTGAACTCCAGCCCTCTCCAGAAAAGTCGGGAAAAACAAGAGAAAATACAAAGGCACAGAAATACAAGTTAAAGAAAAGTGAGTATAAAGGTGGAAAGAAGATGGAGACAAAAGGAGAAAAATCAAAATCAACAAAAAGAAGAGAGGAAGAGAAGACAACGGAGGAAAAAGGTGAAGGCCTTACCTGTCCGAAGAGGCCCGCTGTGGAGAGAAGACCCCACTACCTCAGGTCGGTAGAAAGAGAACTACAACAATGGCTCACAGAGCCGAGTAAAAGTGCGCAACCGCGCATGAAAAAAAACACACCGACGGGAGGGGGGACCAGCTGGGGAGTCGATCTCCACAGCCGGCAACGACAGCTGCAGAACACCTGCAGCAAGAAGAGACCACAGAAGACAATGGAAACAAGAAAGAAGAGGAGGAAAGGGCAGCAAAGAAACAACAGATGGTCAACCTAGAGGAAGAAGAAGAGGAAGAATACAGTGAAATAGATAAAGGGAAAGGCAAGGTAAAGGATATACTTGCTCTTGTTAGAGGATACATGGAGTCATTTAAAGAATGGCAAACACAGGAATTCAATGATTTAAGAAGAAGAATAAACAACACAGAAAAGAAAATAAATAAAATGGATATGACCTTAACAGAAATGGGGAAAAAAATGGACAAGATGGAAGAACGGGCAATAGCAGCAGAAATGGAGGTAGAAGACTTAAAAAAGAAATTGGAGGAATCTAATAAAAAAACTAAAGAGACACAAGAATTACTAGCCCAAAAAATAGATATAATGGAAAATTATAACAGAAGAAATAACATAAAGATAGTGGGCCTTAAGGAAGATGTAGAAGGCAAGAATATGAGGGAGTTTATAAAAGAATGGATCCCTAAGGCCCTAGGATGTCCAGAACTACAGCAAGAAATGGAAATAGAAAGGGCACATAGAGCATTGGCCCCTAAACCACAACCACAACAAAAACCAAGATCTATTGTAGTAAAATTCCTAAGATATACTACAAGAGAAAAGGTACTGGAGAAGACAATGGAAAAAGTAAGAGAGGGCAACAAACCACTGGAGTATAAAGGGCAAAAAATCTTCATTTATCCAGATATAAGCTTTGAACTCCTAAAGAAGAGAAAAGAGTTCAATGCAGCAAAAGCGATTTTATGGAAGAAAGGATATAAATTTACACTGAAGCATCCTGCGGTATTGAAAATATTTATTCCAGGACAACAAAACAGACTATTCTCGGATCCAGAAGAAGCACGAAAATTTGCAGAACAATTACAAAAATAGACTGAGGGATGAAGACGGGTAATGAGAGCAAAAATCATCACGATTGATATGTATGTGGGTAAAGACAAAAATAGACTGAGGGATGAAGACGGGTAAGGAGGGTAAAAATGACCACGATTGATATGTATGCGGGTAAAGAGGTATAAGAGTGAATAGAGACAATGGGCATATGTGAAAGTATCTGTAATTAGAGGAAAACATAGAGAGTATAGACAAGAATTAATAAGGGAAGGTAATGGAATAGAGAGAATAAGGAGGGAATTAAAAGAGTGACCTTTGTGACATATAAAAAGCGAAATCTTTTCTGGGGGGGGGCTGGGTGGGGGAAAAGAGCGGTCACTGCAAAATCAGTTGACGCTTGCGAGTGGATTCGCAAATCCAAATGGAGAGGGGAGATGTGGTTGTCCGACAAGGGATAAAGGGCAACTCAGGAGGGGAAGGGGAGATTGGGGATAAAGAAGATAGAAATAGGAGAATAAGGAAAATGTTGGATGTTGTAGGAATGTTGTCTGGTAAAGAGTTGAAAATAAGAAAACAGAAATGGAAAAGGAGGAAAGGTAATGATGGAAAAACGGAAAGAGAAGATAAACAAAATATAAAATGGCTACGCTGAACTATATGACTCTAAATATTAATGGAATACATAACCAAATTAAAAGGAAGAAACTACTAAATTTACTGAAAAAGGAAAAAATAGATATAGCATTTGTCCAAGAAACACACTTAACTGAATTGGAGCACAAGAAATTAAAGAGAGATTGGGTAGGACATGTAACAGCAGCATCGTATAATTCAAAAGCAAGAGGAGTGGCTATATTAATTAGCAAAAATGTGCCATTTAAAATAGAAGAGGAAATAATAGATCCAGCAGGGAGATATGTTATGATAAAATGTCAGATATATTCAGAGCTTTGGAATCTACTTAATATATATTCACCTAACGAAGAAGATCAAAAGTTTATGCAAGATATCTTTTTGAAGGTAGCTAATACGCAAGGGAACATACTAATAGGAGGGGATTTCAATCTGAATTTGGATCCAAATATGGATAAAACGGGGAAAAAAATTAACAGGAAGAACAAAGTAACCAAATTTATAATTAAATCAATGCAAGAAATGAAACTTGTGGACATATGGAGGAAACAAAACCCAAAAGAAAAGGAATACTCATACTACTCGACTAGACATAAAACATACTCAAGGATAGACCTATTCCTGTTATCAGCCCACATTCAAGGGAGAGTTAGGAAAACGGAATATAAAGCTAGACTATTATCGGACCACTCACCCCTGTTATTGGCAATAGAGCTAGAGGACATCCCTCCAAGAATGTATAGATGGAGATTAAACCCCATGCTACTTAAGGTAGACAGGATTTTAGAGAATTTATTGAAAAACAATTAAAAATGTACTTTGAAGTAAATACGGAATCAGTGGAAGATAAGTTTATACTATGGGACGCAATGAAAGCATTCATTAGAGGGCAAATAATAAGTTATGCAACCAAGATGAAGAAGGACTATAATCAGGAAACAGAGCAGTTGGAAAGGGAAATAATAAACATAGAAAAAAAATTAGCAATAAAGGAAGATACAACCAAAAGAAGAGAATTGGCGGATAAAAAAATAAAATATGAAACATTACAAACATATAAGGTGGAGAAGAATATAATGAAAACAAAACAGAAATATTATGAACTAGGGGAAAAAACACACAAAATCCTAGCATGGCAGCTTAAGACAGAGCAAACTAAGAAAATGGTATTGGCAACAAGGAAAAAAGACAAACAAATTACATATAATCCAAAAGAAATTAAGGAAAACTTCAGAGAATTCTATGAACAATTATACCGAACCGAAAACGAAGGGAAAGAAGGGAAAATAGATGAATTTTTGACTAAAATTGAACTACCAAAACTACAAATAGAGGAACAAAATAAATTAACAGAACCATTTGGAACAGTAGAAATACAAGAGATAATAAAAAATTTACCAAATAATAAGACACCAGGAGAGGATGGACTCCCAATAGAATTCTACAAAACATTTAAAGACCTAATAATACCGCCCCTCCTGGATGTAATCAACCACATTGATGAGACACAAAACTTACCAGATTCATGTAAAACAGCAATAATTACAGTGATACTAAAACAAGGGAAAGATCCACTCTCACCAGCGTCATATAGACCAATATCTCTGCTAAACACAGATTATAAGATAATAGCTAAACTATTAGCGAACAGATTAGCAGAACAGGTACCGAAAATGGTAAATTTAGACCAAACTGGATTTATCAAAAAAAGACGCACAACAGACAATATTTGTAAATTTATTAACTTAATTCATGCAGTAGAAGGAAATAAAGCACCGGCAGTCGCAGTTGCTTTAGACGCAGAGAAGGCCTTCGACAGAGTAGAATGGAATTACTTGTTCAAAGTATTGCAAAAATTCAGTTTACCGGAGAAGTATATTAATTGGATTAAAGCATTATATAAGGGACCGTTAGCGAAAGTGACAGTAAATGGACATGTATCAAAGCAATTTAACTTAAGCAGGTCAACGCGGCAGGGATGCCCACTATCACCATTATTGTTTGCGCTAGCTATAGAACCACTAGCAGAATCGATAAGAAGAGATAATAATATAAAAGGAATAAAAATAAAAGACAGGGAATATAAAATCAGTCTGTTTGCGGATGATGTGATAGTGTACTTAACAGAACCAGAACTATCAATAAAAGAACTATATAAGAAATTGAAGGAATATGGAGAAGTGTCGGGATACAAGATAAACGTAAATAAAAGTGAAGCAATGCCTATGAATAACGCGGATTTCTCAAAATTTAAGGAGGAATCCCCATTCAGATGGCAAACGCAGGCAATAAGATACCTAGGTGTGCAAATAAACAAAAATCTAGGCCAATTATATAAACTCAATTACAATCCACTAATGAAAAAATTACAGGACGATTTAGAGCATTGGAAAGAGCTACCACTAACACTGATAGGAAGGATAAACTGTATTAAAATGAACATTTTTCCAAGGATACTATACTTATTTCAGGCATTGCCAATACAACTGACAGAAAAATTCTTCAAAGAGTTAAAGAAAATAATAAGGAGATTTTTATGGAGAGGGGGGAAACCGAGGATAGCACTAGATAAATTAACAGAATGGTATAAACAAGGAGGCTTACAATTGCCAAACTTCAAAAATTATTATAGAGCCGCACAATTAAGGTACCTATCAGATTTTTATCAAACAAGGGAAAAACCAGACTGGACGAGACTAGAATTAGATAAAATAGGGGAAAAGATACCTGAACACATATTATATAAATGGGACGAAAAATTGGTACAACATAGAACTTCTCCAGTATTACACCATCTCCTCAATATATGGAAGAAGATTCATGTAGAAAGAAATAAAATAAATTACCAAATACCAAAACTAATATTGACGCAAAATAAGCTACTCCCTTTTACAATAGACAACCTTGCCTTTAGAAAATGGGAAAAAAAAGGGATTAAAAGAATAGAAAATTGTTTTTCAGGAAGTAGATTCTTATCCTTTGAACAAATGAGAGATAAGTACAATATAACTGGAGATACAGCGCTGGCATATTACCAACTGAGATCCTACTTGAAAGATAAATTAGGAAGCAACTTGAGTTTACCAGAGGGAAGTAACCTTGAATATGTGATAACAGATACAATGTTAATCAAAAGATTTATAAAAAATATGTATATTAAACTGCAAGAAAAGGAAAATGAGGAAACAAATGGTAAAACTAAACAAAAATGGGAACAAGATTTAAATATAAAGATAAAAAAGGAAACATGGGAGAAGTTATGCTCTGGAACGATGAGAAATACAATAAATACGAGGCTGCGTATGATACAATATAATTGGTTACACAGACTATACATTACACCGCAAAAGTTAAATAAATGGGACCCAACAGTATCTGATAGATGTTTTCGATGTAAAAAAGAAAGGGGAACAACAATTCATGCAATCTGGACATGTGAGAGAGTAGAAAAATTTTGGGATGATCTCAATCAGATATTAAATAAAATAACAGAAAACAATATACCAAAGAATCCAGAGATCTTTCTCCTAAGTAACATAAAAAATAAAGAATTTGGAATTGACTTGGAAGATGCACAAAAAAGATTTGTCAAGATAGCCCTAGCCGTAGCAAAAAAATGTATTATGTCAACCTGGAAATTGGAAGATAATTTGAAAATACAACAATGGTATATAGAAATGAATAAATGTATTCCATTAGAAAAAATAACATATAGTTTAAGAAATAATATTGAAATATTCGAACAAGTATGGGAGCCTTACATTAAATACAATAGCGAAAACCTACCGGGAACAAACATTACCTAAGTTGATGGAAGGAGAAGAAAAGAAAAGAATGGACTCAGTAGAATTTCTGGTGTATTTTTGTTGAATGACAACATTGTCTAACTGAATTAATGCAACCTAGATTGTATACCTAAAATGGATGAGAGGGGGGGGGGGGTGGGGGGGTGGCTTGGGAGGAGGGAGGGGGGAGGGAGAAAAAGTCACTGTAAATGTGTGGAAAAGAAAAAGTGTATATCATGGCTATTGTGATTTATGGTGTGAAAAATAAAAAATTAAAAAAAAAGAGAGAAAAAGGATATTGGCGCTGGTTCTGGGGGGGGCTGTGTGGTGGCTCACCACTAGGCAGGTGAACTGGCCCCACTTGAAAGCCATGTGGCGGGGCAGCCACAAAATGGCGCCATCAGGGGTTTTCCCTTCCTCACAGCAAGGGGCTCAGAAGCCCGCGCTGGGGTACCATGTGACCCCCGGGTGATATTAGCGCCCTCCAGCATGGTTCTCATTCATGTCCGGGCTGTGAGTATAAGTGCAGCCCAGCAGCCTGCAATAAACTAGTCTGCTCACTGCGCTCAACCCGTCTGGTTGTGGGTGTTATTGCAGGAGCAGAGTAGTTGCCGCTACAGTACTAACATTTTTTTAAAAACATATACTTTTAGCAAAAACCCACAAACTTAACTATTCATCGGAAAATAGGAAATTGTGCTGTTAGATCTCAGAGATGTCACCATTCTGACCATCCTCTAGCTAGAAAGGAGAAAATCCTTCTGCAGTATTCACAGAGAAGTGGGCTCCCTCTGTCACATGGGAAAATCATTGCATGGATCCTGTTTGATTGCTTGTTGACCGGGACATCAAACCCAACATAGTACATTGAGCAGCAGTGATTGCTCCACTCCAGTAGGCATCTCATGACACTGGAGAAATATCACTGCTGGTGTCATCACAAAATCACTAGCATGTTGGGAGAACCTGGATCACTGTCCTCTCCTAAGCTAATGCTCTCTGCAGAGATTTTGATCATACACAAACAGCTGCAGTGGGAAAGTTACACTGCCTGCATCCTTCAGTTTTTCTGTGGTAATCACTGACCTGCGACTGCCCAAATTGGAAAAGGAGCACCTCGGTTTTCTTTGATGGGAGCATGCAAAGGTCATGTCAATAACTGTGGGAGGAGCAACATCCCAAACAATCCATTCACTCACCCATACCATTGAGTGCTAGTTGCTCCACCTATGGGGTCTCCCAAAAAATGCTTCAGCCACCTTAAAATTCACAGGATGGGAACAGAAGCACAGTATGCTCAATCTAAAGGGACTGCCTCAATGTAATTTGTAGAACAGCTACACACTAAAAATAATATCCCAAATACCACGATGTTACCATTCCTATGCATAAGCACCAGAGAAGTCGTGCTGATAGACTTGTTTCTGTGCTGTGTATTCTCTGGCAATCTATATGATTACCTAGGCACTCATACAAATGTAGTTTATCAGAGGAATTGATAACACAAAGCTGCGTACCCTCGTCTCATAGCTTTAAGCATGGCAGTGCTTCCACTTTGTGCTGGTAAATGGATCTGTTTGCAAATATTGGCTCTCTCCTGAATGAGTTGTAAAACCTATGGAGCGCAAATAAAAAAGGGTAAAAAAACACTATTTATGAAATCAAAAGATATAGCATGCTCACCAAAAAATTGTTCCAAGAAAAGCTACGGATTTCAACCATCTGCAGTTATAGCACGTATATACAAATGGCTTTAGAGGCGGTCAATTACAACAAGTTACACAAGGCACAAAACAAAATAACCAAAAGGTAACTAGATCAACAGTTTACTCATGTAACATGCAGCAATATTTCAGTATTTATCACCTGTCTGTTTTCAACTTGATTTTAAAACTTTAAATTTATAATTTCTCATTTCCTGCTGATTCACATTGTCACAAAGTATGAACAAATGGTTCATAAGCAAAGTGCATTACCTAGGCAGAATGTATCGCCACATTTATTATTATCATCTTGAACTGCAAAGACCAGAATCCACACAAATAAATGCAAGAATAAATGTACCTCATCTGGGAAATCTTTGGGGTGGGGTGAAGTGAAACGGATTCTCATCTCTGGATCTATTCTTGAAACTTGATCCAATAAGCAAGAAAAACGCAAACCTCCAAGTTTATTCTTGTATACTGTACTAAACCCACGGCTCAGATGTGTCGGTTCCCTCGTGTTAAACTGAATCTCTGATGTATCACAGTAACTGTTGACATTCTGTCCCAGTAATGTAACCTCCTTTACTCCCTGCAATTAAGAGGGCACAATTAGGTTTCATCACCCAGTAGTGTGGGCAAATTCTAATGACAGTGTATTTTTTCCTCTCATTAATCTTTGTATCATCTTAGAAAAGTTCTTACAAGTCATAAAGATAGAGTCAGAGAAATACAGCAAGGTAATAGGCCCTTTAGATCATGGAGTCTGTGCTGACTATCAACCATCCATTTACACTAACCCTATATTAATCTCAGTTTCTTTTATTCTCCCCACATTCCCTTCAACTTCCCTCAGAATATGGGAGGTTGTCTCTACGGCTTGTAAATCTTACCAAAACCATTTTGTAAGTGGTTACCCAGACACAAATAACATTGGTTCTGAGTCATGTGTGGTAATTAGGGTCATAACCATCAGTTTCCACAATGATAGGCAAGGCACTGGAATACATCACTGTGGCTGGATCTCTGAATTACCAGCTGGTAAGAAAAAATAATGCCATTGAAATTGATGAGTTTCCATGAAGGTTTTAATATGATCAGCAGAATCCATCTTCACAATTGAATATCACTCAGCCATAGAAAAGTACATACCTGATTGCTTCTGCAGGTGACAATTTAAAAATAAATTACAGCCAGTTTTTCTTCACTTAATCATTTGTTTGTAATGGCTGATTAATGATGGAGCCACTATTTAAAATTGTCAATGTTAAATTATAACAAATTGTATTATCCATTCTCTAGTTTTACAAATTACTTATCCATTTTAATTTACCCCATTGTTAAAAGGTCATATGGATGACATTCCACTTTGCATCTGGCCTCTCAGTTTTAAGTTGAGCCATAAACTACATATATAGCATGAACCACACACTTTAATTGAGCCTTAAACCTTGACTTAAAGTGAAAGTTTGTTTTATTTGATTTACTTAAAATTAAAAAATGTTAAATTCATTCAAAAATGAATTTTTAAGCAAATTTATTTAAATAAATGGAAGACCTGATCCATTTTTATTTCATCTATGTGATTGGATACATTGAAAAGGTTTAAAAGCCCAGCTTTTTAGGAATGAACCCATCGAAAAATGGGACCTGTAGAGTCAAAAGGTAAAGTTACAGGTGCATCTACAGGCAACAATCAACAATGATCAATGAAATTACAGGGGATACCTTACAAATAGCAATTTTAGAGTTATTCTAGGAAAGAACATTTGACAATTCCTTAGAAGTAACTGGGAAAATATTATTTATTAAGAATGTTGAATATTGAACAGACAATACATTTTACACTGCTTAGTTTCCTTCCATTTAAATATCATTGCCCAAAATTCAAAATTTGGATTACCTGATCTGAAAGGATTTTAACTTCTTGTAAAATGGACGAAATTGGTCTGCTTCTCTCTCGTCCACGAGTGAAAGGAACAATGCAATAACTACACATGTTGTTGCATCCCCTCATGATAGAACTAGAAAGAGGAAAATACTTTATTTTCCAGTCGAACTTGTCAATTTTTATCAATGCAGATAGTTTAAGCAAGCAATTATCATGGAGAAAATGTAACCACATTTAGCTAATATAAAGCACTACAGAATTTTTATTGCATTGAACAGATATACAAGAAAGCATGAGCACTAGAAATTTATTCGTCTTGAAGTAGATCATCACATTGAAAGTATCAGCTAAGTTAATAAGGTAAATGTTAAAATCCCAGCCACTATGCGGGCAGAGGTTGTTCTCGCAAGTGCAGAGGTGATGGCTTTGTGCTATGAGAAATGGGATTCATGCACTGTATTTATCAGTGGGATTGAATGATTTGGAAGGAAGCGTGTTGAAGGTGGTGTTCCACTGGACCTGCTGCTCTTGTCTTCAGCAACAGAGATTGTGGATTTGAAGAATGCTGTGGAAGACCTTCATGTGTTTCAGCAATACCTCTTCTAATGCTTATACTGCAACCAATGGTGTACTGGTTGGGATGGGGTGTAAGATTCCAATTAAGCCAACTGCTATGATTTGGATGACATCAAGTCTGTATCTATAGAGCTGCAGATACTCAGTATTTAATAAACCTGTGACTTTCACCATGTAGAAAGTACAAAGGCTTTGAGAACCATGGAACACTACAGCACAGAAACAGGCCCCTTCAGCCCTTTCTAGTCTGTGCCAAACCACTTTTTTTGTTTCGTCCCACTGACCCGAACCCAGTCCATAGCTCTCTATACCTCTCCCATTCACATACCTGTCCAAATTCTTAAATTATAAAATTGAGTGTGCATTCACCATCTCAGCTGGCAGCTCACTCCATACTCCCACCACTCTGTGGGAAGAAATTCCCCCTAAAGTTTTCCCCTTTCACTCCTAACCCATGTTCTCTGGTTTGTATCTCACCTGCCCTCAGAGGAAAAAGCTTATCTACATTTGCTCTGTCTATCCCCTTCATAATTTTAAATACCCCTATTAAATTTCCCCTCATTCTACAGGGAATAAAGTCCTAACCTGTTTTACCTTTCCCTGTAATTCATTTCCCGAAGTCCGGCAACATCCTAGTAAATCTCTTTCTATTTTATTGATATCTTTCCTGTAGTTAGGCAAACAAAACTGCACACAATACTCTAAATTTGGCCTCACCAATGTCTTATACAACTTTATTATAACATCCCAACACCTATACTTAAATCTTTGATTTATGAAGACCAATACACCAAAAGCTCTCTTTACAACCTGTGCACCACTTTCAGGGAATTATGTATTTGTATTCCCAGGTCCCACTGTTCTACCGCACTCCTCAGTGCGTATATCCTTTCTATGTTTGTCCTTCCAAAATGCAACACTTCACAATTGTATGCATTAAATTCCATTTGCCATTTTTCAGCTGGTCCAGATCCCTCTGCAAGCTTTGGAAACCTTCTTTGCTGTCCACAACATCTCCAATCTTAGTGTCATCTGAAAACTTGCTGATCCAATTTACATTTTCATCCAGATCATTGATAACAACAATGGTCCTAGTCCTGAACCCTGAGGCACATCCCTAGTCACAGGCCTCCAGTCTGAGAAGCAATCTTCTGGCTTATTCCGTCCAGCCATTGTCGAATCCACTTCACTATTTCACCATGAATACCTAGCTTATGATCTTTCCTGACTAACTTCCCATGTGGGACCTTGTCAAAGGCCTTACTAAAGACCATATACACTCCGCGAAGACAGGAGGCAAATCACTCATTGCAAAATACTTAGCCATTGACCTACTTGTTATGTTACAGAAATTGTATGATGTCTAGTTAAGTTTCTAGACCATAGTAATCTCGCAGGATGTTTTGATGATAAAAATAATCTGAAATTCAAGGTGTCATGGTTAGGTCTTGTTATCTGAGGCAATTGTACACTAAGCAATATTTGCACTTTTAATGAAGTGACGGTCATTGATGGAGCAAATATAGATGGTGAGACAAAAGACACTCCCCTCGTTAATTCCTTCAAATGTTGGTGTCTGAGATAACCAGCCTTCAACAATCAAAGTCAATTTTGGAAATAGTTCCATTTGGAGAAGAGTTAATTCCTAATTAATAGTTATAAATTAAGATTACACATACATCAATGCAGTTTTAGCCTGGGAGTTGACTTGAACCGGCATGACATCTGCATAGGTCTCGTCCAGTGACAATAAAACATTCACAGCTTTTTGACCTGTTGCAGTGATAGTAAGAAGTCTGGGAAGATCACGGTATGAATCTGGCCCAGCAAGGATATCAACAAGCTTTTCCTTTTCCAGAATTTCCTCTTTTAGCCTCTCAGCCATGCAACCTGTTATGAATGACAAACTCTATTAGTTAATTTAATTACTACTTTTAAAGAACTTAAATTTAACTATTCATATTATTGTGTAACCTATAGGATTAAAAAAAATTGCATAAATTTTCACCAGAATGTACATGTTTTAAACAATGGCATAGTAAGCATATCATAAAAGTGCACCATTAGATTTAAAAAAAACTAGTGGAATAACTCAGCAGGTCAAGCATTATTGTATGTATCAGCACATTCTGATTCAACTTTATGCCTTACATAAAAATTTAAAACCAAAAGGAAGACAGGAGCAAATTAGACCATTCAGCTCATCAAGTCTGTTCCATCATTCAAATTATGGCTGATGTATTTTTCCTTTAAACCCCATTCTCCCAATAACCTCTGACACTTACTATCAACCACAAAGAAGGCAGATCACACAAGGGTAAAGACGAACAATTACTTTATTAACAAAAATTCACCTTCAAACTTAAATTCAACATCCCCCTTTTATAAGTGTAAAACTAATAAATTGCCCAGCCTAAATATAACAAATGCAATCAAAGTCTAAGTCACACTTCCAACCAGCCCACAAAAAAACTTAGACACAAAACACACAAAACCTCAATCTTAACCGAACCAAATATCATAAACAAAAAAACTGAAGCTAAAAGATCTTGAGAGAGAAAGAGAGAGTGCACAAAATTCAAAGTTGTCTTGTGTTGCTCGCAGAGAGAGGAACAGCGGCTTGGTCTGGATCCTTCTGGTTGCCTTCAGAATGTTCATCCCTTTTAAAATGCCCAACATTCTAAACTGCCTCCCAGACAATGACTCATGCTTGAGCCTCCTTTCACTCCACAGCACACCACCCAGTGGTGGTTTGTCTTCCAAATCCAGAAATTTTTAGATCATTTTTTGCACATGCTCAGTCCGTCTCCCACTCTCTCAGCAGTCCACCTTCACCTTGGCTCTTAAAGGCAAACTGTCACTTTCCCACACAAAATAGAACTCTGTAACAAGTCCTAGACTCTCCCAGTTCTGGAAATATCTTCTCTGTGTCTATCCAGCACTTTAAATAGTGCATTTCGATAACATCCCCTTCTTAAACTCCAGCAAGTATAGAGCCAGAGCCATCAAACACTCCTCATTTGTTAACACTCTCATAAACCTTCTCTGGACCCCACTCCAATGCCAGCATATATCCTTCCATAGATGATAAGCCTAAAATTACTCAATACTCCAAATGTGGATTGACCAAAGCTCTTTTATACATTTATGTCATTAGTGCAAAACAATCAGCTCTCCACACACTTTCAAATATTTATATCGATGACATTTTAACAGAATTTTACTAAACTACATTCTAAAAAAAACTTGGCTAGTTGTTAAATTGCTGAATTGAGCTGACTGATATGCAGCAGCCCAAGCAGTTGACCATTTTGGTCTCCCATGCATGTTCAATAAAATGTATGTCTAAGAGGATATGACTCTCATCCCCTATTGTTATATTTGAGCAAATAATCTGATGTTTTTTTTTAAAACCAAATAATTAAAACTTATTGGAATCTTTGTTTCAGAAAAGGGCTCCATTGGCACCACAGAAGACCCAGACACTGGGCCATGCAAACTCCCCAGCCAGCACACACAAGAGGGATCACAGGGCCACCCTAACTCAGACCCAACCTACCCTGACTGACCCCCCCCCCCCCCCAAATAACCCAAACAGTAATGATGGAGCCTCAGGATATGCTACAAAGCTCTACTTGGTGTATACTCCAGATCATGCAATGACTCAGGGGTGTAGTTTGTCTAGAAATATCAACTGCAGGTAGATGGCCAGGCACCAAATCTGGACAGTAGTTGAGGTTTAGCATGTCCCATTTCAGTATCCAGAACAGAGAAGAACCATGGGCCTTTAAAATGTTCAGGTTTCTTGTATTCTCTTCAGTTTGATTTAAGGGGTTATTTTAATGCCTTCTCCTGCAGAAGTTCCATGTTATATTTCTACTTTATCTTTTGATTTTAAACCAAAAGTTGTCTCTGACTTTGTCATTATGCAGCTGCCAGTGTGTCAGTCGGAAAATCTTGTTCAAATTGTGTAATCGTAAAGGAGAAATACATTATATCTGTGAACTACTTTCACTGGGTTACTTATCTTTCTTTCAACATTCCTATAATAGTGCATTGAGTCCGATGACATAATTCTCCTGTAAATTTTGCCTTTGCCCCAAACAATAGCATTCCTTCTTACCAGGCCAATTTCCCTATTGATCAGATAAAAAGACTCAAGCTTCAGTCATGACTGAGATGAATTGTCTGTCTAGTTGCTGTAGATTTACAAGAACCACATTATAGACGTCAAACATACCTAAAATTCCTATTTTAAGTGGAACTTGAGATTTTGCTCGCTTGGATTTCAAGGCAGCAAGCTGCTTCAACCTGTTCCAGATGGTCTGTTCTGCCTTCTCTCTGCAAAAGTAAAAATCCTATGATGCACTTACAAGTTATCTTTTTCATGTACTAAAGTTGCAGTTCCCACATTGTCATACAAGTAGGTGGCAACTAATCACTGATTTTATTTTATATTCAATTAAATTATGAATTATGAAAATGGTAATTTTTTCTATGTGTTAAAAGTCTGCAGCTATTTTAATTTTGTAATGGCTTCCTTAAAATAGCCATCACTTCCAAAATTTACCCAATTTCATTTGAATGAGAAGCATAGATAACAACTGGCAATTCAGGTACAAAAGCTGATGGCATGAAATAAAAAAATGTTGAAAATTATACCTGATTGAACAAGTTACAAGTAAAATCACATCAGCCTGCAACAAAAGAAATAAAAATCAGATAATTTCTCAAAAATTTATTGCATTTCCATAAATGGAAATCCCAAATATTCATGAAGTAAATGTACATTATTTCATGGCCAGATGAGTTTCAGCTGAGCCAGTTACTGTGCAAAACAATCGTTTTTTGTTCTTCAATTTCATGCTGTTGCGTTGTTTCAAAAAGGCTCCAAAAATAACCCTAGAAATTATAGGCTGGCGAGCCTGATGTTAGTAATAGGTAAATTATTGGAAGGTTTTTGAAGAAATGGGATATACAATTATTTGGATATGATTAGGGATAGTCAACATGGCTTTCTTCGTGGTAGGTCGTTTTTAACCAATCTTATAGTTTTTAGAGGATGTTACCAGGAAAGTTGATGAAGGGAAGACTGTGGATGAGCCTACATGGACTTTATGATGGCCTTTGACAAGGTCTCACCTGGGAGTTTGATAATGAATCCTATAGCCAAACATACATTATGGATATGCTTTCAGTTCCACAGGTTTTTTGATTTTGATTCTCTTTTTGGAGTTTTAGGAGGACATGTAGCTTGTTGTCTGGATAATAGCTTTTACCACCCTAATGGCTAGGAGAGCAATTCTTCTTAAATGGAAGGACCCCACTTTGCCTACTATAATTCAATAGTTTTTTCAAACCATGGCCTGTTAGAAATCAAGAGAAAATTAGATGTACTACATTTGAATTTAAATTTAAATTTGGCATCCATTCATACAATATTTTCATATGATATAATTTTTAATGTTTTCTTTGATTCATTGTCCCTTCCTGATACCATTGAGTTTCTCTTTTGGATGAGGACCAGGCATCTTATGTTTGATGAACACTGATCCAAGGGTTTCCAGTTTTTTTTTTTCTCTTCTTCATTAGATAGTATAAGGGATTTTACTATAATGTGAATTATTTTTCTCTTTGATTGAGTATCGGGAGATGAAGATACTATTATTATGTATTGATTTTTGTATACTGTAATCTTTTTAATTATGTATCCTTATTCTCTCCGCCCATTGTTTATTGTATATTAAAATCAATAAAAAGATTGAAAAAGAGTGTGGAAGCAGGCAAATAATTATAAAAATTTTGTCCAGCTTAATAAATGTGAACATATTACTAGTATATAAAAAATAACTGGATTAAGAGGGTGAAAAGACACAGTTGTAAGTGAATTTTGACTACCCTGACATCTTTTGTCCATCCAATAAATTAGGTCCAAGCAAGCTCCAAAGATTTAACACATTTTTGGATGTTTTAGATAATTATAAGATTTAAATAGATCAAATGACAAAATTAGATCCTGATCTGCGGCACAGGACACAAGCCACTGAATCTTCCAGCCCAGGACAATTTAATAATAGAGTTAATGTTAAATTTTTTTATTTAAAAACATATAACATCTGTGATCTGTAAAAATTAGTTATGGGTCAATAATAATAGGTTTATAATAATAGATTTACCTCTGTGCAGCTGCTAGCTTTCTGATAACCATTTTTCTGTAGGATGGACCAGGCAATTTCAGTGTCATTAACATTCATTTGACATCCATAGGTTTCAAAGTACACTGAAATAACAACAAACCAAATGCAAGAAATAAGGATCAAAACCAGAAGGTATCATCATCTTTGATGTAACATCACTCAGTTATCAAAAGGAATATTCTTCCAACCTCAGTTTGTTTTTTAAAATATATTTCATCTCAATTCCACACAAGTCTTGGAAAGTAACTCTCATATATTAGTCTAAATTCATGGCTTGATTAAATGTTTCTTTGTAATCTCTGTTTATCAGCTTGTTTATTTGCCTCAAGTACCAACCAGTGAAGTTCAGTCATTCTAGTTGGTTTCTATAAATACACTGTTTTGTTCTAGCCTATCCAGTGGTTTTTCAACTTGATTCTTTGGAGCGCACAGAAGAGGTCTGGGGCTTGAAACGGACTTGTTTTGCAGTTTGTCTTTTCAAAATATGTACACTTTGCATGAGCATATGGCCTCAGCAATTCATGATGTATCAATAACTTGGTTAAGAAAAAACTAAATGCTGTATTTTGGATTTTACCATTGACCTTAAATTAAACCAGGAGGGATAAGAAAGCCTCAAAGGAAACTTTGAAGATTGGGTAAAGGGGTTAAAAACCAGAGAGATGCAGTACAACTTAATCAACTTTGTACAGATGGAGCCAAGTGGGGGAGAGAGACAAGGTAAGTGGTGGAAAGGTGAGCAAAGTAGAAGAAACACACATCAAGATGGAGCATGAGGAGTGTCCATCATTCTTCACAATCCACATATCACTATCTAGCACCTGCATCATTCCTCCACTTTCCCCATCTCTACTGGCTGTCTTCCCTCTCCACACACAGTCCGAATGTAGGGCCTTGATTGGAAACAGCAGCAATTAATTGGCCCCCTCTCAGGTACTGCTCCACATGGCATGTTCCTCCGTCAGTTTGTATTTTACTCCTGATTCAAGCATTGGCAGTGTCATATTTTCCAATATCAAGATGTATGAGGAAAGAGCAGGATCCGTGATATTGAAACAAATGATCACCCATGATGATAATGAATGACAGGGATCAAAGGACAAAATGGCCCATTCCCACTCTTTTCCATGAGGGTGGACCTATCTACCTTCTCAAGGAGGAAGTTCAAAGATAATGGTGAGAAGGATGCACAGTATCTAGCGGAATTTGCAATTTTATCACTCTGTCATGGAATACATTATAAAATGGTAAATCCAACAACTCTGGGTTCTTTGCTGGTGCCAACATGTAAGATTTCTATAAATAAGCAAACTCTACTTTTTATTAAATATTACACAACATTGAAATTAATTTACTGGTGTGTGAGTTGAAGTGGGACATGGCAAACATCACCTGGGGTGAAACACAAAAGTGTGCAGATGCTGTGAATGTAGTAAAAACAGATGCTGGAGGTACTCAGCCGGTCTCGCAGTATCTATAGAAGGTGAAGATATACAAGGCAAAGATTATCTTGATAAAGCAAAGATAAAGATACATAACGAACGTTTCGGGCTTGAGCCCTTCATCAAGGTATGACAAAGATTTTGATGAAGGGCTTAAACCCGAAATGTTCGTTATGTATCTTTATCTTTGCTACATAAAGTATGCTGTTTAACCAGCTGAGTCTCTCCAGCATTGTGCTTTTTAACTTCAATCACAGTGTTTGCACATCTTTGTGCTTTACTAAAGATTATCTTGAAGGATTTAGGCCTGAAACGTCAGTTTCCTCCTATGGACCCTGCGAGACCTGCTGAGTTCCTCCAGCGCCTTGAGTTTTTAAAACATCAGCTAGGGTGCCAGATGCCAAATGCCAGGGTTTCCCAATAGGGCGGGGAGAATTTCCTTAGTTTTGCAGCAAGGAGACTGCAGATCCTCCAGCCTGAAGCTGAGCACAGTCTTCTGAAGGAACAGAGCAGATTGAGCAGCGACAGGAAAAAAAGAGAATGGTACCACTTGAGAAAATTGCTTATAATTTAAGAGACAAATATTTTGGAAGATATGGAGGCCTTATTTACAAAATATGGGTGTTAACATTTAATTGAGGCTCTGACATTCCTTAATGTCTTTATATAAGAACATTTTAAGTAACAGGTACCCCTGTTGAGGGTCTCTTGTCCCTTTCTGTTGTTGTAGGGGGATCATATGCAGGGAGGTTTTCTTATCTTTTCTTTTTATATGCCACATGTATTTGTATTGAATTACTTTTCATTATGTGTGGTTTTAAAGCTATAAATAACATTTATAAAGAAATGTGAAAAAAAAAAGCCGCTTTCAGGTGCTCAGATACAGATAATGCGCCGGCCGACATGGCTGGGGGAGTGCAACTGGAACGTTCAGGTAGCCGTGGAGAAGATGCCTTTCTGTCACCTGAACGTGCTGGCTGAAGGAGAGCTGCGTCCGAGCGAACACGGCTCCTGTGGACTGTTTACGGAGCATCTTGTAGCAGCACTACATGAAAATAATGGAAAAAAATAAGCTTTAATTGTCGTCCACAAAACAGTTGTTGGTTTGTTTTCACGAGGACATTATCTCTACTCATTGCTCCCGATTGACGTATCCTTTGCTCTTGATCAATGATAATTTATGACAGAATTATTGGTTTATTAGGTTTAAGGCTGTAAAGGTTGAGATATGTTCATGTAGAACTCTCTCCATAATGCAAAAATCATTATGAAAGATGAACTGCAACTAACAAGCCTTCCTCATTCTCTATAAACTGACACCAAATTGTGGCTGGTGTGGGACTACAGGGCTGGAGCGGCTGGCATGGGCTGCTGACGTCCCAAGCCGGCCGCTCCAGCCCCGTAGTCCTGCGCCAGGTGGCTGTCAGGCAGCAGGGAGGATAGCTGTCCGCAATAGGTTGCCTGCTGACGGTCAACAGCCTTCCTGCTGCTAGGCACCTGAAAGCTGCTTTGCTTTGCTGCTTTCAGGTGCCTCGGGGGAGAGCTCTGAGCCAGAGAATATACCTCCCCGAGGAGAGTTAGGTAAGAACTCCTTGGGGCCGGGTTCTCCACTTCCAGGTGGCCTCCCAACAGCTGCACTCCGATATTTTAGGCAACTTTACATTCGGGTATTCTGGCTACCTGAAAACACCTAAAGAGAATGGTACATGTACACGAACCCTTTATGGAGACGGGGGCGGGGGAGGGAGTGGGAACCGAGCCCGGGGGAGGGGTGGGGGGAACCGAGCCCGGTGGAGGGGTGGGGGGAGAACCGAGCCCGGGGGAGGGGTGGGGGGAGAACCGAGCCCGGGGGAGGGGTGGGGGGGGGGGAAACCGAGCCCGGGGGAGGGGTGAGGGGGGGGGAACCGAGCCCGGGGGAGGGGTGGGGGGAACGAGCCCGGGGGAGGGGTGGGGGGAACGAGCCCGGGGGAGGGGTGGGGGGGGACCGAGCCCGGGGGAGGACCGAGCCCGGGGGAGGGGTGGGGGGGGACCGAGCCCGGGGGAGGGGTGGGGGGGGACCGAGCCCGGGGGAGGGGTGGGCCGAGCCCGGGGGAGGGGTTGGGGGGGGGCTGAGCCCGGGGGGGGGGTGAGGGAACCGAGCCCGGGGGGGGGGGTGAGGGAACCGAGCCCGGGGGGGGGGGTGAGGGAACCGAGCCCGGGGGGGGGGGTGAGGGAACCGAGCCCGGGGGGGGGTGAGGGAACCGAGCCCGGGGGGGGGGGTGAGGGAACCGAGCCCGGGGGGGGGGTGAGGGAACCGAGCCCGGGGGGGGGTGAGGGAACCGAGCCCGGGGGGTGGGTGGGGAGGGAGGTGGGGGGGGGAGGGAGGGGGGGGGGAGGGTGGTGGGGAGGTGGGGAGGAGGGGAGGGAGGGGGGGGAGGGGAGGGAGGGGGGGGAGGGGAGGGAGGGGGGGGAGGGGAGGGAGGGGGGGGAGGGGAGGGAGGGGGGGGAGGGGAGGGAGGGGGGGGAGGGGAGGGAGGGGGGGGAGGGGGGGGAGGGGGGGGAGGGGGGGGAGGGGAGGGAGGGGGGGGAGGGGGGGGAGGGGAGGGAGGTGGGGGGAGGGGAGGGAGGTGGGGGGAGGGGTGAAGGGGGGGAATCTAGTCCAGGGGAGGGGTGAGGGAACCGAGCCCGGGAGGTGAGGGAGGTGGGGGGGGGGAGGGGTGAAGGGGGGGAGGGGTGAAGGGGGGGAGGGGTGAAGGGGGGGAGGGGTGATGGGGGGGAGGGGTGATGGGGGGGAGGGGTGATGGGGGGGAGGGGTGAAGGGGGGGGACCGAGCCCGGGGGAGGGTTGAAGGGGGGGGTACCGAGCCCGGGGGAGGGGTGAACCGAACCCGGGGGAGGGGTGAAGGGGGGGGAACCGAACCCGGGGGAGGGGTGAAGGGGGGGGGGGAACCGAGCCCGGGGGAGGGAGTTGGGGAGGAAACGGAGCCCGGGGGAGGGGTTGGAGGGGTCCGAACCAGCCACGTACCGCTCCTGCCGGACGCCGGCTCCCTCTTCACATAGGGCGGCGCATCCTCGCCCGCACCCTCCTCTGCCACTTCGCCTCTGGACCGCGGCCGAAGAAACGCCCGAAGACCGGGCCCATCCAACGGACGGGCGCCCAGCTCAGCGCCGAGAGACAGGTAGCGTCTGATCAGGGTCCCAGCCACGACAGCGTGGGGCGCGCTCGCCCTCGGCAGGTTCAAGGTCAGCAGCCTGCTCACGGCGCACGCAGGCCTCATGGCAGCGGCAAAGCTTCACCGAGCAACCAGGCCGCCGCATCATCGCGAGATCTGGCGGAGGGAGCGAGATTTCATGGGAAAGGTCCGCTACCTTCTCCGTGGCGCCAAGCGGCTGCCATGTGTGTAAAGGTGCGGGTCTGTCCCGGCAAAGAATCGTCCTCCTCTTCCATGAGCACCGAGACTACGTGGTATGTCCTAGAACCCGTTAAGCACAATTAACAATCAGGCTGGAAACTTCAATTGATGTATATTTCAAAAATGTACAAATGGAGAGCATCAGTTGTTTCAAAATTTCGACAAAATGTGCAGGATTTTACACATTGCTTCAATGTAAAATAGGGATTAATATAATTACAACCAAGCGCAAAGTAGGGTCAAATGTGGAGAACTTTAATTAAAAATAGAATATGCTGCGAATGTGGAATACAGTAGAGATCAGCCCTTTTCACACTGGCAAACCTGTAAATTG
The DNA here is from genome assembly GCF_036971445.1 of Narcine bancroftii. Lineage (NCBI taxonomy): Eukaryota > Metazoa > Chordata > Chondrichthyes > Torpediniformes > Narcinidae > Narcine > Narcine bancroftii. The sequence continues at coordinate 37,129,493 of NC_091474.1, read as the reverse complement.
GCCGTTCGGTGAACCGGTGAAAAAAGCCGTTTTTGACGTTTACACCGGACCGCTGTTTGCTGGTTCTCCGTGTCCTTTCACAGTCACCACCAGGCACCGCCGGGGAGAGCAGCGCCCTGTACTCCACCGGTGGCGGCTGCGTGACGCATCAAGCGGTGGCAGACCTGCCCTCCCAGAATTCTGTGCGGCAGAGAAACCCCCTTCACGAGTGCCTTGTCGATGCCGCACGGAATTCTGGGAGGGCAGGTCCGTCATCTCTCTCTCTGCGACTTTCCTACTGTTTTTATAAATTGTTTTTTATTGTGCTTTATTGCCGCTAGCACTTTACCACGATTCTTTATAAATTTATAAAGGTTCATATAGGTAGGCACAACAAGAGGGGCTGAAAGGCTCATACTGTGCTGCGCATAAAGTTTAATTATATTGTAACTAGATATGATTTTTTTTGTTTAAATGGAAGATCATAATACATTGATCAGGATTTAGTAAATGGAATACAAAATTTATACCTTTATAATTTTTTTGTTTCCTTTATATTCCTGCACTTCTGCAAAAATATCAGGAATGTGTCACTGCTTTGTTCCTGGATAGTCCATGTCCCTTTCATACTGGGCTAATTGGCATGCAGGTGTCAGATGACCCCGGGGATGATACACCCTACCTAGGCAGTCCATCCTGAGGGTGATTTGATGCCTGTGTGCTGATTTGCAAGTGTTCACACTGGTCCTTTAACTGGATTATTGGCCATTAATTACCAGGATAAGGTGCCAGTGTGAAAGGGGCTAGTTTGAGATTGTGATGCTTCTTCACAGTTCACTCCTTGTGGTTCTGACTATGCAAACTTGACATGTATTCCCAGTACATGCCTCTTCACGGTCCATTTTCCACCCAAATTCCAAAAATCTGCTGGCTGGTTAATAGACAATTGTGAATTGGTATAGATTGGAGCAGGATAGGCAAAGGGGAGTTGATAATGAAAGAGAATGTTATGAGGAACTATGGTGAGGAATTGTGGTGATGTAATTGATCTGGAAGTCAGTTTGAACCTCATGAGCCAGATGGCCTTCTTGTCATAAAACAGGCAGGTTTGGAAGAAGAAATGAAGGTAAGATTTCGGGTCAATCACCCTTTAATTACATTCAGCTCAAACGTGTATTCAACAGGGCCACTTGGTTAGTGCAACTCAATTACAATGCCAGTGACCCTGGGTTCCAATCTGGTGCTGTCTGTAAGGAGTTTGTACATTCTCTGAGTGTCTGTGTGGGTTTTCCCTGGGGGCCCTGGTTTCCTCCCACCCTTCAAAATGTACGGGGTTGTAGGCTTATATAGCTTCCCCTCTGCAATGCTGACAGCACTCTCACGTGCATCTCTTTCATTTCCTATCCTGAATTCACTCCCTCCTCTACTCCATTCTTCACATCTTTTATTGTCCTTTCCAGCAGCCTCCATGCTCAATGTATCATAGTCTGTAGTATAGTTAAACCTTCAACAAAATTCCACTACCAGATATATCTAACCCTCCTCTTTTTGTATTCTGAAGGGATTGTTCCCTTGGCAATTCGTTGATTGACAGATCTTCTGTCGAGATATGCTTCTGTCCTTGGCATTCAATATTGAATTCGACAGTTTCCAACAAGCAGCCTTTCCTGAGCTGATAATCTCTAGAGACTCAATAAACTGGGCAGCATCAGTGGAGAGAAATTTTAAATGTTTGGGGCCAGGGTGCTTTTTTTTAAACACTAAAATGGGAAGGGGAATAGCAAGTATAAAAAAAGAAGGGGGCAAGCAAGATTTGAGAGGGGCAAAAATGTAATGGGATACGAGAAAGATGAAGATGGATGACAGTGGGATGTAAGAAAGAGATAAAGCACAGACAGGAACAGTGGAACTGGATAGAGGTGGGAATGCCTGGAATTGGAAAATTCATGCTGTTGGATTTTGGGCTACCCAGGCAGAATGCGATAAGATGTTCTTCAAGTTTACTGGTAATGAATAAGGCTGAATTCAGACATGTCTGTGTGGGAAAGGAATTAAAAAGGCTTGAAACCGGGTGTTCCAGCGGGCAGATGAAGACAGAGATCAAGTGTCCCACAAAGCAGTTACCCAATCAATCAAGTGGTCAATCCGTCTTTCTTGTTTGTGTCAGAAATGGGTGGCTGTGATGTATCATCATATACCTCTTGTATCAGTGTAGTCTCTTTTTTTCCCCAGTGCTGCTTGATCAGCTAGATATTTTCAGCAGTTTCTTTTTCAGATATCCAAGTTCAAGTTTATCATCTGATTGGACCAGAACAACCCGACGAAACAGCATTTTCCGAACCATGGTGCAGAACAGTACAAAATGTGCATACAAATGTAACACACAGACACACGATGCATATATATAATACATAAAATAAATATTCTTAATAAATAGTAGAGTCACAGAGTTGTTTTGGCAATTATTCAGCAGTCTCACTGCCCATGGGAAAAAGCTGTTTCTCAGCCTGGTCACTTCTTCTGAGGAACTTGGTGCTCTCCACTCTTTCCACCACCGAGCTATTAATGTGTAGTGGAGGGCGATCATTCCTAGTCCTCCTGAAGTCCATAATCATCATGCTTATCATCCACGTGAAGACTCGGGTTGTTATTCTTGCGTCATTTCACGAGAATTTCCACCTCTTTGTATTTCGACTCATCATTGTTAATGAGCTGTCATATCATCTGCAAGCTTGATGACTGTGTAGGAGCTAGGCGGATCTGGTGATGTAGTCGTGGGTCAGTCGCATGAACAAGATACTGCTCTGAGGTGCTCCAGTGCTCAGCGTAATTGTAATGGAAGATTTAAACTGTGTTTTTTACTTCTGCAGCTGCAAGGCTGAGAACCTGCTTGTTTTTTAGAATCAGCAGACATAATCTAATTTACACCATGAGGCCCAGGATGCATATTTAGTAGACACACCTAAATTCCACCATGGGGCCCAGGATGCAGTTGAATCAGAAGACATTATCTAATTTACACTATGGGGCCCAGGGATGCATATGAATCAGTAGACATTATCCAACTTCCACCATGAGACCCAGAGAAGCAGTTTTCTTTTGTTGACTACTGATATCTGGATCACTGCTGAGCTGCAGGGTAGAGGAAGAGAGGTGGATTACTTACTTGCCACTCTAGGGGATGCCCTGCTACGAGTATACCGATCACCAGTAAATTGGGATTTACATTTGCAGAACAATTGGGGCACCCCAGAGGAGAGTATAGCAGTAATTCGTCAACAGGCCCTTGCCTCTGCCTTGTATACAGGGCGTTTGAAGCTGTGGGTACGTGGGGGGGAGCCCTGATGAAGAAATATTCACGGCCGGAATGCATATCAGATTGGTTCGTTCCGCCCAATCCACTGTATGGGGACTGGTTCTGTCCGTAACTAGTCCACTAATTGGGCACCCTGTGTCTGAGGCGGTGCACGCCTTATCTGGGTTTCGAGAATTAGAGTTGGGGAGGTAAAAATCCACTCACGTACAACCCAGGTTAAATCAGACAAGCAGGATGAAAAGAGAGGGATTGCTGCTAATAACGGACCGACAAGAAGGGACCCTTTTCTAACCTTGTTAAAGTTAGGCGTACCTAAAAGTGATATTGATGGGAAACCTACCGCGGTCCTTTATGCCATTTATAAGAGGAAGGCAGGGGAACATCATCCCCAGCTGCTGAGTCCTCCTGGCCCAACTGTGCCTTCTGCTCCTACTGCTACTCCTATTGAGCCAGTTTCTCTTGCTCCAGTTACCTGTGATGAGATACAGCAAATGGTTAAAAAAGCTCTTATGGATAATAGTGGCATGTGGGCCTGGAAGCCCCCAAACCCTATTAAAGCATGAGGGGGTGGGCAGGGCTCCCGTGTCTACTCTATTGAGACACGGTGGATACACGGGGACCCACAGCCCTACATACCGTTAACAGTCCATTGGGGTGGGGGTAATGTCCGCCAATATTTGGCCTTGGTCGATAACGGTGCGGAGCACTCGATGATTCTGGGTAACTCTGACCTCTGGACTGGACCAACATTTTGAATAGAGGGGATGAGAGGAGCAATCACCCTGGCGAAGGAAATAAAAGTCCGCGCCATGGTGGGTGATGGCCCTTCCCCTATATGGTTACATGCCCTGGTGGCTGCCACTGACGAGTGTATCCTGGGTATTAATATGTTGGCCAGTACGGCCCTTAGTACTAGCCAAGGGGGATTTGCATTTGGAATTCAGACTATTACAAAAGTACTAGTGGTGGGTTGGGCTAAGTGGGATCCTGTAATGGTGCCTCCCCCACCCCCCCGCACCCGAAACCAGTGTGCATTTCACAATATCGCCTCCCTGGGGGGCAGGAAGAAATTATTGCCACCATTGATGCTTTGCAAGAAGAAGGGGTAGTGAGGCCCCCAAAGTCGCCTTTTAATAGCCCTGTTTGGCCAGTCCAGAAGCCGGATGCTCCTGGAGAATTACATCGTTTTTTGTTCAAAAACAAACATTGTTACCCTTATTGAAAACATTGCTACTGGGAACTCAGGAACGTGGTATGCTGTCATTGATCTCGCTAACGCCTTCTTCATAATTCTTATAGCTGAGGACTCACAGGATCAGTTCGCCTTTACCTGGAAGGGGCATCAGTATACCTTCACCAGCTTCTCTCAGGGCTATATACACTCTCCCACTATTTGCCACAATCTAATTGCCCGTGATTTGGAGACGGTGCCAGTATCGCCTTTCCTTTCAATTCACCATTATATCGATGATGTGATGATCCAAGGGGCCACGGAAGAGATGGTACAGAAAGCCTGGTTTACTGATGGTAGCAGCTGGTGGGTGCAAGGAAAGCAGAAGTGGAAGGCGGTTGCTTACCATCCCAGGTCAGGAACTCACTTATTGGAGGAGGGGGTTGGTGGTTCCATTCAGTATGCTGAGTTGAAGGCGGTCACTTTACCACTGGACCCCCATGATCACCCTCTTCGCTTGTTTATTGATTCCTGGGCTGTGGCTAATGGACTAGTGGTATGGATGCCTGATTGGTAAAAGAATGACTGGCTGATACATGACCACCCAGTATGGGGCAAACAGTTGTGGCAGCTGTTGTGGGATGCTTCCCATCATCGTGAGATAACCGTATATCACGTTGACGCCCATACCAATGCGACGACGAACATGGCACAACATAATGCAGGAGCAGATCAGCTTGCCACTATCAGCCACACCGATACTGTCCCCCAGGCTCGATGGGCACACGAACAGAGTGGCCATTTGGGGGAGAAGGGATCAGCTATGTGGGCCCGTACAAATGCCTTACCCATCCATCAGAACGATGTCCACGTGGTCGTGCGGACATGCCCAGTATGCCAGTTTGTGCAGTCCCGCACTGTTCCTCCTGGTCCGCATGGCCGAACAAGACGGGGAGCTCTCTATGCCAGACTGTATGGGTAAACGTTACGTCCTAGTAATGGTTGACACCTTTTCAGGCCTGGTGTTTGCTTTTCCCACCAAGACAGGTGACCAAGCTAGCACTATCCAAGGACGAAACCATTTAATTTCTTGTTATGATATACCAGAGGAAATTCAGTCTGATAATGGCTTGCACTTCTCCGGGAAGGCAATCTGTGATTGGGCAGCTGACAACAATATTTTATGGGTCCACCATATTCCTTATTACCCGCAGGCTGCCAGGTGAGTTGAACGAATGAATGGCTTACTGAAGGAACAAATTCATTTGTTAATACCACTGGGGACCCTGAAAGGGTGGGGCCATGTGCTGTAGCAGGCAGTTGACAATTTGAATCATCGCCCTTTGAAGGGAGGCACACCTTTCCACCGACTTCTTCACACTTCTGAACTACAGCCTATTCCAGAGAATAAACAGTAATTGTCTCTCATGCCCGAGCTAGAGAATGTCAGACAAAAGGTATGGGTGGCACCATCAGGTGATGGCCCTCCTGTAAAAGGGGAAAGAATGACACCTGTCCAGGGTAACACTTGGTGGGTAGCTATTGAGGGACAGGATGGTTTAGTTTGTTTAAATACTGAACGCTTATGGCACCGTGAGTGACATATGTCAGGCTTCTTTGTTCCAGGTCCTCCATCTTGTGCTCCTGATGATCTGGCTTAACCACTGCTTTGATGCCAGCAATTGGATTTGTAATGTCGAGGACGTTCCGAGGGAGTTGCCCGTGGGGGACACGGCCTGATGTATCCACTAATATATCTGATATTGTTAAGCATGTTTCAAAATCTGTTCGTGAGCTTCAGTGTCTGGGTTTTGTGGCCCACAAGGATAGTTTGAATCCTTTTTCATGGTTAAATGGTATATTTGGGGGATTGGACCACACTATTCTCCGTTGGTTGCTCACATTATTGCTTATTATAGTTTTAGTTTCTCTTTTTCGCTCCTTCTGTACTTTTATGCTTGTTAAGTCTCGTGTCTGACAACCTGTGACCAAGGGGTGACGAAGGGGTGGAATGTATGGGAAGATTTAAACTGTGGTTTTTACTTCTGCAGCTGCAAGGCTGAGAACCTGCATGTTTTTTTTAGAATCAGCAGACATAATCTAATTTACACCATGAGGCCCAGGTTGCATATTTAGTAGACACACCTAAATTTACACTATGGGGCCCAGGGATGCATATGAATCAGTAGACATTATCCAACTTCCACCATGAGGCCCAGAGATGCAGTTTTCTTTTGTTGGTTGCAGACTGTCAGGAGACCTTGAAGATAATTAAATCATTTGTTCAAAGAGATAAGATCTGAAGTAAACAACTTTTGGGTAATATAAGCCATGGTCCCACTGCTAAAGTTTGAGACTCTCCAAGAGGTGGCAACATCTCTCAGCAAGAAGAAGAACTTCAAGATTCCAACCAACGTCCCAGTCCGGGGAGGTGGAGAAGCTGCTACCGGCACCCAGACAATCTACTACAAGTGTGCAGTCATCGCCTTGCTTTGGCAGTTGGGACCAGTCCAGGCGTTGATAAGTATAATTGGGAAGGGCTTGCATATTGTAGTGTGAATTCAGCTTTAGATTTAGTAATAAAGCCTTGTATAAACTGAACTGCTCTCAGTGTGTGTGTGTCTATTTTATTTTGGTAGCTCAAACACTGTGACCAATCTAAAATGAAGAAAATGAGAGGTATAAGTTTACCCAAAACAGTGATGGTGCTCGACCTTCTGCTGCTAAACCAGTCAGACTGTGGTCTTTCCATGAGGAAGTCCAGAATCCAGTTACAGAAAGGGGTATCGAGTCCCAGTGAGGACAGCTTCCCTACTCGTCTCTGGGGTCTGGTTGCATTAAACACTGAGCTGAAGTCAAAGAACAGCAGCCTGGCTTCTGAGGCACCGTTATCTTGTAACTGTAGTGTTTTGTTTCTTATAATTCTGGAGAATTTTTACATTTATTTTCTCCAACTTCTCTCATTCTCACCTTGGAGTCACAGGAGATTGCAGAAGCTGGAATTTGGAGCAAAACTTAAGCTGCTGGAGACACCATCTTTTGAGGGGAAAGGGATAGTTGTATGTTTTGAGTTGTGATCTTCCATTGAGATGTCAAGCTCTGATGAAGGGTCTTGACCTAAAAATGTTGATGACTCCCTTCCCTTCTCAGATGTCGCCTGACCTGCTGAGTTCCTCCAACAGCTCTTGGTTTTTTTTTGTTGCACATTCCCATATTAACTAGATGATTCTGAAAACACCTGAATTCTTGTTCTGAACTCACTAGAAGATATTTGGTCCAGCCAGTACAACAGATAATAGATCAGAAAATGTAATGCAAAACAAGTCCTTAGACCTGAAAAAATGTTATGAAGACGGTTGGAAGGACATGACTGTACTGGAGAAGGTGGAGAGGAGATTTATCAGGATGTTGCCTTGGGTTTCAGTTATAGGGAGAGAATGTTTTGTTTTCCTTGGAATGGACAAGGCTGAGTGAGTGGTGGGGAGGGATGGTTCTGACAGTAGTGTACAAAATTATAAAGTGATAGATAGGATGAATAGTTAAAAAACTTTTCCCCATGTGTGGTTTACTTATTTGTCCTATTTTCTGTTTTACTGACTGTGACGCAGTAAGTGGCCTTCCTTTCAATTGGTAGAATAGCCTCTCCGCTTGAATTGCTCATTGATGCCACAGATTCTATGTCAAGGTTGCTGAATTCCAATAGATGCCGGAAGGTTTCATTGTTGCTAAACCAAGCAAAGTACCTGTAGTACTAAGCCCTTTTTAAGTGAATAGCAAAATCTTTTAGTTGACAATAGTCACAAAACCTTTGGTAAGCAACTGCTGAGAAGAGAATTAATTGACAGGTGCAAGTGAAAGGCTGATTTTTTTTTGGAAGCAAACAGCTTTGGGACCAGCAAAAACCCCACAGGTGTGCTGGATATTGCATTCAATTTAGTAATGAATTTAATGAAAACAAAACATCTAAAATTAAATATTTCTATCTTTTATTTTGTATTTTAAAAAGGAACAGTGATTTCTTGATTCATAGCAATTATTTCTAATTCCAACTTTACATGCCTGCATATTTATTATCATCTTTCTGTTTAATGATGGCATGTGAAACTTGGTGAAGAAGTGCTTCAGATAAATATGATTCTCAAGGAAGAGTGACTTCATTTCTTGTTTCAGTTAATGAACACTTTATTTTCATGCACATATGTTGATGTTCAATGATAGGTGATGTCTGTGGCAAGCAGAAGCAAGTTCTAAAGTATATATATAAAAAAAAACTCAGTAAGCACAATTATTTGTTGCATTTGATTTTTACACTTGTTTTAATGAATGAACGTAGTTTTAGCAATGTGGTCTTTAATAATGTAATTATTTCACCCTGCAAACTTATGCATATTGAGACTTGTGCATGGGTTTGCTGGATGGGAAAGGATTTCTGTACTTGTACTTTTTATAATGCTAAATGAATTTTTTTATTAAATTGTTCTGGAAAAAAAAACAAATGTCGGAAAAGAAAAAAATAAAATCAATTGTTCAAATAGCTTGTAGTAAATAAATAAGTGCAATATATGTCAAAGTCAAATCATTCCCTTTGTACAAATATCTAGGATTTACAATTTTTCTCAGCTTTACTCTATCATGCAAAATGTAGTACAATATGAATTATCGGGCACAATGTAATCTGGTTAATGTCTACCAAGCTAAAATTCTGACAAGCAAAGATCAAAGTTCTAATATGGATTGATGTGCTGCATCAAGGAATCACAAAAAGATGTGCTGTGAATATGGAACAAGGAATAATAAAGTTATGTACCATCCTTGCTTGGAAATGTATTGGTATTCCTTCAATGTCATTGTATCTAGGTCTTGAAACTCCCAACGACACTGTGGGGGTACCTTCACCAGAAGGACTGCGGCTGTTCATGAAGACTCAGTTCCTCAAAGACATTTAGGTAATGGGCAATAAATTCTAGCTTTGCCAGAAAAATTTAGATACTGAAAATTTCCTAAATATTGTCAACACATCTTTAATGTTGGTTAAAAAATTGCGGTGAAAAAAAATCAGATTAATTCATCATGAAGATCTTAGGAACGTGTGACAGAGAAGATGTGCACTTTGGCTTCTGATTCTCCAAAAAATGCTGGATGATTTGCTCTGCTCTCTTTTTTTAGTTTCATGAACTTAAAAAAAAACCTCTTAACCGAAGATATTGACTGGTATGCTAAGAACTTCAAATTTTTTCTGCTTTTAATTCAGATTTCTAAGGTGTGATTTATTTTGCTCTCATCTGTTGCTTCATAAAAGACACATTTCCTTCATTACCCAACTTTACCTTATGAGGCTGTACAATGAGGTTGGAAAGTTTGATATTGTCTACCAAGGAAGTGAATATCCATCGGCAAGAAGAGCAGTGTTAAAGAATAGTTTGGCATGTCAGTTAATAAATACTGTTAGCCTCATTGTAAATTTAACAAATGGCTATCCTACAGTTCTGACTATACCTTTCAATTTGCAATGCATTTTTCACTTGATTTCCGAAAACATTTCAGAATGTTGCAGGATGCGGCAATGATGTAAAATAGTGAACGTGTGTTTGTTGAATATATTCAATGAGAAGAAGAGATTTGCTTTGACATTTTCTGGCATATCCCATGTTGCATTGGGGAGTTCTGATGTGGTAAACCTTGAATACCTCATTGTTCATTACCCTGATCTTTAAATTAGATTACTAAAACTCTTCTTCAACGACTGTCGCATCAACAGTAATTTTTTTAATTACATAAAGGCCATGCTTTCTGAAGATGCATATACAAAATTTTTCCTGCAGGTGCTTACCATTATGTTGACAACAAATTCTGATTGAAAATAGCAGGAACTAAGCTTAGCTCAATTAAATTGAATCCTATGTTAATCCACCATAAAAACATCTAATTTTGATACATATTTCTGAATAAGTACCATGTCAAAACATTTGATGTAATTTTATGAGCATATGCTGAGCACCATCAAATATATAATCTGTTGCACATTAATGGTCCAAAAATTGATGACAGTTATTTACTTTACCAATTTTCTGCTCTCTCTTCCTGCAAGTGACTTAGCTGATATGTGACCCTGATCTTTCCAGAAGAACATTGGTAATTAAAGTCAGAACTTTGAATACAAATTGATTTTAGCTTTCTTCATTCTAATTATTGTCCCTGCTGCAGACTATTAGTGAGATTGAACTCCTGCTTTGCTTGGTCTTTACAGTTCAGCTACTTAAAGTTCACAGAGCTAATAGTAGAGCTTCTATTTTGAAATAATTGAGACATATTTGTATTGTTGGGTTAAAAAGTGGTAGCACAAATGCAGAACATCTCATATTGAAGTTACAGTTTTGTTCAGGTACTCACTGTTAATACGTGGTAAAATAACAATTGAAATCAAGAAGTCAATTCCAGTTTTCAGACAGTTAACCTGAGAACAAAATACATTATAGTGAGGAGAAATAATTGTTTTGAAACCTATATAGAATTGCATAATTAAACTGTATGTATGATTTTAACTGTTTATAATTATGCCACGCTCGAACCATGTTTAAAGGCTGCTTCAAAATCAATGATTTAGTCATTCATCATGGTTAATGACTATGGATATATATTTTGGTTGATTTGAACTCCACGACTTAAGTTGGAGAAAGCGATCTAGAATAAGCACAAAGATGTGTTTCATAATTAAGTTATGATAACATTGATATTGTTCCTTTCAATGCCACATCTGGAGGTGTTGTTATTGGTCATGACTGAGCAGTTAGGGATGGTTGAAGACTTTGGGCCAGGAAGCAAAGACATGCTTATCGGCAAAGAGCCCTTCCTCCGAAAGTTTTCAGAGTCCTTCAAAGTTCAAATTTATTTTCAGAGTACATACATGACATCATCTACTACCTTGATATTCTTTTACCTGCAGGCCAGGCAGAATTTCTATTTATCAGTAGTGTAAAAATTACTCAAGAAAATATATGTACACAAAAGAGAGAAATGTAAATAAATTGTGCAATACAAAAGAAAAAATATTCAGTAATAAATAATGTGCAAAGTAAAAGAACTTAAACGAGCCTCTGATTGAGTTTGTTGTTTAGGAGATGGTGGAGGGGTAGCAATTGTTTCTGAATCGGGTAGTATAAATCTTAAATTTAAAATTTAAATTAAATTTTAGACAAAAGGCCATTTCTGCCCATGAGTACATACATCCAATTAACCTACACCCCTGGTGCGTTTTGAACGGTGGGAGGAAACCGGAACCTCTGGGGAAAACCCACAGGGAAATGTACAAACTCCTTACAGACAGCACGGGATTCAAACCCCAATCCTGATCACTGGCACTGTAATGGGGTTGTGCTAACCACTAGGCCAACCGTGCCACCCACATCTGTACCTCCTTCCTGGTAATTAAAGTCAGAATTTTGAATACTAATTGATTTGGAGCAGGGAGAACAGAGGATGTTTTGGGTAGTGAATCCTTGATTGCTGCTGCTCTCTGACGCATGGTGGGGGAAATTGTGCTTTCAATCTACTGAGTTGTGTCAACTACTTTTTGCAGGGCTTTCTGATTATTTATTGGAGCCTCCATATCAGGCAGCTGGTCAGCACAATTTCCACTATACATCTGTAGAAGTTTGCCAAGGTTTCCGATAACATACAAAACCTGTTCAAGCTCTTGAGGAAGGTGCTAACTTCATTGTGCTTTCTTTATGCTGACATTAGTGTGTTGGGTCCAGGAAAGGTCTTCAGAAATTGTGACTCCCAGCAATTTAAATTTGCTCACTCTCTCCAGGTCTGGACTCCCAATGATCACTGGATGGTATGCCTCTGGTTTGCCCTTCCTATAGTCCACAATCAGCTTCTTGCTTTTGGTCATTGTGTGCAAGCTTGGATCAAATTTTTTAACTAATGCACCAGCAGATGTAGGTTTTCCAAGCATGTCATCTCTGAGACTCTCTCATAGTTAGATTAATATCTTCATAGAGAACAAGGACATATTGACTCAGCTTACAGGATCTTTCCAGGCAGCTTCAGGTGAGCAACAGAGAGGTCCCCAATGAATGTTTTCATCAAATTTAATTTTAGTGAAGAACCTGTGGCATCTCAGTGCTCCATGTTCATGTAGGTGGCTGTTGACAACATTCTTGGCCACAGATAATTCCATAAAGACTCTTGACATCAAGAAATATTTTGACTTGTTCAATGTGAAATTTCTCATCCAATCTAAGAAGAATTCCATGATAGTGAAAGCCGTGTTTTCTGGATGGACGTGTTACACCATCATCCTCAAAGAGGAAGGTACCTCTGGGTATTTTCAATGAAAAATATGCATCCTGAGAGGCAAGAGAGTACACTCAGGATTCAGATTGCTCACAGCTGTGCACTCTTCAGTCAGAAAGCTGAGCATTGACCGAATGAAAAAGGTGTAAATAGCAGGATAGAAATGAAAATACTATTTATATCCTGAAGGTAAGATTCTAGTGCCAGGGGTTGCGCTGCTGTGCACATCAAGCTGATGTGGAGATTTTGTCATTGTGTGCATGTGCTGTAGAATTTTTAAACTAAAGACAGCAGCCAGTAATGAAGGAAGAGCAGAAGGAGACATAGAGCTTCAATGTCTTGAGGAAATGCATGAAGATCTGCAGGAGCAAGAGGATGCAAAGAAAGGTGGTTACGGGTGGATGTTCTTTGTCAACATCCACAACTGAGCTTGCAACTGGGAACGAGAGAAACATCCATGGGCAGGCAATGAATAATTTCCTCATGGATGCATTTTCTGAGGAGGCTGCAAAGTCATCATCTCCTGAGCAAGCAAATTGACCATCTCCACACCAAACATTACCACTGGCGTAGTACAGCAAATCAACTAGTGGAGGTCCAATGATGCATCTTCGCTGGTCTACCTTCATTAATAGCAACATCTGAATAAATAAATCTCTGTCCTGATTACTAAATTGCTTGCTGCAGAACCTTGCTTAAAATTCTTAAGAGTGCTGCAGAAAGTAGACTTTCTTGTGAGGACTTTAAAATATCTTTTTGATGATGTGATATTTCATCTCATTTCTGGAAGAAACTATATAGTTATTTCTTGCCATCCTCTTTAAGTGAGTTGAACATCTCTCTGGTCCTCGTGAAACATAGGATCTCTCTTCTGGCATGAATCTGGCTGATCAAGCATTATGTCCATTTGAGTGAACGTAGGCAAAACGCACACATACTTAAGAAACTCTGTAGGTCACACAGCATCCATAGGAAGCAAATGGTAGCCAATGTTTCTGGCCTCAGCCCTTTTTCGGGCATATAACAAAGGGGGTCATGCCTGAAACATTGGTTACCCTTCAATTCCTATGGATGGTGCATGACTTGCAAAGTTTCTCCACCATGTTTGTGTCTTGTACTCACCACAGCATCTTTTTAGTTTAATTGAATGAAGAGAGGAACGGTTTCCATTTCTTCTGCAATTTCATCTCCTCCATGGGAACTGAAGAAAAGCTTGCTGCTCCTACTGGGTAAGGGAAGTGGGCCTTTAAAGGCAAATGACTTTATTTATTTGCTGCTCACCAAAGTATTGTGTATTCTGCTAACTAAGAGAAATCTCATCAGGAATTGTGTGCATCTTGCTTTAACATGAGCTATTGGATATAAACTGTTTGATTATTTGGACAATTTCATTATTTCATTTTTTCTTTGCAGGGGAGCCCATGAAGCTCAAGTGCTATATTAGTGCATCAAAAATGTAATTTATAGCCACTAGCTTTTCTTCTTTTTGAAATCCCTGTTTCACATATAAACATTAGTAACTATGTTTCTCCTTCAAAATTATGCACTTCCTTTTTGGAAGAGTTTGAAGTATTTTGTTTGTCCAAAATTCTGAATCTTTTTCCACATCCGAGCTAACTGTCTTAATTTTATTTTCAATATGATGCCGGGAAGTGGCGACATGTTAGCAGTGGAGCAGGAAAACTTGCACCTACTAAGATACTTGAGTTTTAATTCCCTGTTTATAATTTTCTTGACTTAAATGTACATCCCCACCTTGTTCTGAAATGTACAACTATTCTCAATTTATCAAGACATTCCATAATATTTTAACTCCAACTAAATCTCCCCTTAATCCATTGTCAGCAAAAAGAAAATGTACATGAATACATTCCATAAAGCCTGTTCAAAGTCAGATGATCAACTTGAACATGATACCTTTGTACTAAGACCATAAACCATTGTACAATTTTATCCTTCCATTTTATACAATTCCTTTCACTCTGCATTTTCTTCCTGCTTTATGACGTAAACACATTTATCAAAATAATGGTGTAAGTAGTAAGTTTGTGTTTTCAGGAACTTTTCACTTTCTTCATGCTGGCTATCTTTTGCTAAGTTTTGATTTCTGTACAAGTGACTGTCATTTGTCATTTTGATATCTAGTTCTTTGTTTGTTTACATGTATACACTCTACAGTTCTTTGCACTACCAGTAAGTGGTAATTCTGCTTCGCCCACAGAAAAAAAGAATCTCAGGGTTGTATGTGATGTCATGTATGTCCTCTGACAATAAATCTAAATCTGAATTCTTCTATTTTCTCCAACCAGTGCTCTGACACAGTCCGTTTGGTTGTGTAACTTGATAACTTTGAGTGATGACTTTCTATTTAATGCCTTTCATCTATTATCTTGTCTAATATCCCTATTCCTCCCCCTTCCTGATTTCATTGTTAACTCCAATCTCATTACTGAGGATGCAAAGTATATGTACCTTAGAATCCCTGCTATGCCCTCTGCTTCCACTGTAGGTTTCCCTTTTTGTCTTTAATTATCCCCACAATTCTTTCAACAACCTTTTTACATTTTTTTGAAATCAAAGTTTTCCAAATTTGTTCTCTGATGAACTTTTCTCATTTCGATTAATTTAAATACTTCTCTGGATTCAATCTGGTTTTTGACCTTGTTCTGAGCATAACTTTTATCACACATTGCAACAAAGTAATGGCTCCTTTTCTATTCCTTAACTGTAGCCAAGTTAGTTTAGTCCAATGGTTTTCAACCCCCTCTCACATTCCACCTTAATTAATCAATTAATTAACTAATTAATTAATGTGATTAGTAAGGGATTGCCTAAGGTAATATGTGGATGGAAATTAAAAAGTTTGAAAATCATTGTTTTAATCGTACCTCATTGACTTGTTATGTGCAGTTTTCATAGCTCCAAAGGAAATGGGCAAATGACAATTTTTCTTAAGCAAAATATTTCAGCAACTATTGGGTCGACAGCAGTGGTTCTCAACCTCTTCTTCCCACTCACATACCACCTTAAGCAATCCCTTACTAATTACAGAGCCCCAATGGCATAGGGATTACTTAAAGTGGTATTTGAGTTTGTGGGGGGCAGATTGAAAACCATTGGTTTAGTCTTTGAGACACTTTCTATATTGCTTCTGTATAATATTCCAATTAATACAACCCAGTTCACCAGTCTTTTCTCCTTTTCTGCCCTTCACGACTATATTGTAAGCAGGAATATTACCCACTCTGCAAATGTTGCACCCAGGACCCCATTAATCATCAACTTTGTTTATGAATGATTCATACTCTATATAATATGAAATGTAAAAGTTAAATGTAGATGCTGAGTGAAGATTGGAGTTTCATTTGCAATTTTATAGTCTTGCACTCTTTTGATGGAAATTGGTCAATTTGGCAAATTAATCTATAAATGCTGTTACAATAAAGTGAGAATGGAGATTGATGGCATCAGGTCCCTTGTGTAATGTCAGTACAATCAGATTGTGAAACTAGAAGCTTGCTTTTCAGATATTGCTTAGTCCAAATGTCATCCTAGTTAATAGAATTTCAATATTGGATTGCTTGAGGACAGTTATATTGGATACCATAACTGGTGAGGATGATTAGGATATACTCTTCTGATTATTAAATCGTGTTGAATGATTTGTTTTGAACAAATCTGATTCTAATTTTCACATTTATATCAGGGCTAATACATTTTCTGCCATACAAGTGGCTAGAAGTTCCACTGAACCCAAATGTGTGCTCTGGAAATGTGGCAGCCAATTATCTTCCATTTATTGTTTTTGTTTTACAAAATTCAGTTTCACCAGAGCCTGGTATCAATAGGTCGTCGTATGTGGGGAAAGTGGGGGATAAGGAGGATAAGCAGTGATGGGTAGTCATTGGTCTGAGGTTGGGGTTTTTTTGGATTGGGTTGGGGTGATGATTGATGTTTAGTGATGGCAGCTTTTATGAAAGGCAGAACAAAATCAGAGCCCTACAGAAATGGATAGTCTGGACGGTGGGACACAATCGGAGCCCTGAGGTGATGAATAGTCAGAGGGTGGAGGAGACTGGCAGCGATGGATGGGAGCTTGATTAAGGGAAGATAAATATCACACTGGAAATCTAGCTGGACAGTTCAAGTTATTGTAGATAGGAAGAAGAGTGCATAGGGCTGGATTTACAGTAGATTGGCAATGGGATGGGAAATTGGAGCAGGCCCTCAGAGAATTCAAGGTTGTTTTGGCGTGGGGGTAGCAGTAGATTAAGAGGAAGTGGTGTTGTTCAGTACGGTGCAGGCAGGATGCCCAATGGGTGAAAGGTATGTGAGCAGGAATTACATGATGTGATACTGGAATCACATTTCACTTCAGAAATGATTTCAATTTCATAATATTGAGGAAAAGTCTGATACTATTAAATTTCTCAGTTATTTTTGTGACGGGAATTTGCTATTGCTTTTCGAGAAATGTATTGGAAACTTTATTCAGACAGCATCTTGATGACAGTGGGAGGAAAGCAGCTTCAGGAAAAGTCGTGGCTTAATGTCAAAAAACGCAGTTTTTGTACCTGAAAATAAACTTTGAATAATACTTACTTGAAATGGACCAATATTTGATTTCTTTAAATTTAATTCAACCCTAAAAGAAAAGTAACAGAAATACATATTACTTTTATAAAAAGTTCAGTTTGATGTTAAACTGATACCTCATCACTGGTGTTATGAAGCAACAAAAGAGATTAAAGAAAGGGGAACGTGAGATCTTGTACATGTATCTATTAAATACATCTAAGATTTTGAGTCTAGCGCAAGGTCATGTCTTTTGAAATCTCTTGTACATAGACACACACAATCATTTCAATGTTTCTTGATTTACTGGCTAGTTGATAATAGGAATTAATTAACTAATGGCCATTAAATGGTCAGAAGTATTTAACTCTTGTGAAATTTGTCATTGCTTTACAAATGCATGGCATGTATATTACCAGGCTCCTGAAAGCCTGGATATGAGTTGTAGTCTTGCTGTATGTAGGTGTAGATTGCTTTATTATCTGAAAAATTTGAAACAAAATTAAAAATTGCATAATTCTCATTCCTAAAGTCTAAATAATCTATCAATTTTAGCCTGTTTATTAAAATGATGAGTTTTCAACAATCTGGTTTTTTTTATAAACTTTATTTAAAATTTTATGACATGAATAAAATAAAAATTACATTTAAAGAAATAATAAAAAATAATATAATAAAAATTAGAATACTACATCATTAAACTACACAAATTAACCCCCCCAATAATTATAACACAACATTAATCATCTAATTTAAAATTAGTCCAACCCTCCCCCCAAAATAAAGAGTGAAGAATTAATTAACAATATTGTAAATGAAATAGAAAAAAACCCACTTACAAAAAAAAGGATAAAACTTAACAACAAAAAAAATTACTAACAACAAAAAAAATATCAATACTAAAATAATACCCTTAAACATATATTTAAATCAAACATAATACATGTATTTAACAAATGAAATCCACTTTAAAATTAAGTTCAAATATTAAAATCATATATCAACCACATATCTGTTCTACAAAAATCATAATTAATAATACATAAATACAGAATTTCCATTAATACCAAGTTTCCTTTATAATTCATCGAGAGAACAAAAACATCCCTTAGAAAAACAATCAGAAACTTTTTATTCCCTTCCCCTCCCCTTATATGAAAAAAGAAAAAAGTTCAAACTCTTATAAAATTTTCCATATTCTTCATTTATAACATCTTCAAAATTCTCTATCGAAATTAACTTAATTTTATGAAACTCTTCTCCCTCAATGTATTTGTACTTAATTTTCTTCTTTTTCTTCTTATCACCTTTCCCCTCATCTTCCTCTTCATCTAATTCAACATCCTCAATTTTTGACATTATCTTCTGTGACATCATCCTCTTAAAAAAGAAAGAAAAAAGAGAAAAAAAAACCCAAAAAAGGAGAGAAAAAACCTCCTAATTCCCTCTCAATTACAATCAGAAAACAAAAAGAGTTTAAAAAATTATTTATTTAAAAAAAAATAATAGAAAAAAACCTTCACTTCTTAACCCAAAAATTAAAAAGAAAAAAAAAACAGGTCGGAGGTCACAACTACCTCCTCCTGTTTAAACTGCCCAAAGCGGTAACTCCCCCAAAATATTGGGTGTGAGATAACTCACAGGTAGCTGATAACTTCTGGAAACTAGTGCCCACCCAGTTCCCTCTCCCAACTCCCATTTCATTAAACTATCATCATTATTTAAACTATTTAAACTCTTCTCAAAAAAAAGATAAAAGATTTATTTTTTTAAATCAACGTTACCACTTTGGTCACCATTGCTTCCATTTCTTTTAAAAAACTGGATCCCACCATACATCTCTACTCTCTTTGGAGACCTTGAAGGACTACATTGTTCCTGAAACTGCATGATTGGTAGAGACTGAGCAAAGTCCATAACCTCTTTAGGATTGTCAAAGAATTTTGGCTAATTTCCATCCTAAAAAATCTTCAGTACCGCAGAATACCTGAATGTTGCCTTATGTCTTTTTTTCCACAACCGTTCTTTCACAGAATTAAATTTGTGTCGTTGAAACATAATTTCTTGACTCAAATCTTGATAGAAGAAAACAGGATTATTCTGAACCATCAAAGGAGATCTATTTTGCTGGGCATTTCTAATAGCCGTACGTAAAATTGTCTCTCTGTCACAATAGTTTAAACAACGGATCAAAACAGATCTTGGATTCTGTCCTGAAAAAGATCTTCTTCTTAAAACTCTATAAGCACGTTCCAGTATTAAACCTTCAGGGAATTTATCCTGTCCTAACACTCGCGGAATCCATTCAGTAAAAAATTTTTTTGGATCTGATCCTTCTATGCCTTCTGGCAAACCAACAATTTTCACGTTGTTCCGTCTAGATTGATTCTCCAAATAATCAACCTTTTTTGCTAAATTTTTATTTTGGATTTGCAATGTTTCAATTATTCTATTTTCATCTTGCAGTTGATCCTGTGCATCGACTAAACCTTGTTCACACATTTCAAATCTTTCAATGGTTTCAAGCTTAAAAGCTCCATTAATGACTTCCGCCATCGCATTAATCTTGGAAATAAACAGGTTCACAAAATTAGCTAAGTGACTCGATACAGAATATATCTTATCTTCAAGATCCTTAACAGACATTTCAACAGAAGTAGATTCAGGCATAATGGGGTCTTGCTGTTCCTTAGAGACCACGGGATCTTCTATCCCTTCCCTTAATTTAGTATCTTTTCTAGCAGTTTGACTTTGTATAAAAATCCCTCTCAAAGTCCCCCAGCAATGCCAGGAGACTGAAGATCAGGGTTATCTTTAAGCCAAATCTCTTTAATCATCTTCACTGAATCGATGTCTGGAAAAACCATTGTAATTGAAGATGCATTTTGCAGCGCCACCACTGTAGCAGTCGAATGACAACTCTTTAACTCTCCAGCTGGTGGCGCCCCAGCTGATTCAACTGTCAAAGCCTTAGCAACAACACCTGCAGTGGCCACCATGCAAAACACTGGCACCCGTCCAGTCCCTTGTTCTGAAAGCTGTTGAGTGCAACCTTCAGAGAGCCTCACCGGCTTAAAACGAAGCTTCAGTGCCGAACTCTGCACGTCCTCCTCTGGATCCATTCTACGCTGAGTCCTGGCTTCTTGTAAACAAGTAGGCTCAGACAATTTCGGAAAATGTAGTTTTTTAAACAGTCTGTTGATATTTTCTTTTACCCTTTTTTTTGCATATAAACCATTAGGCACTAATCCAACACCTCTTATTATTTATAAACTTTTAAAAGAACTTTAACGGGCACTTAAAGACAAAACAATAAATCAGAGTCAGGAGAGATCTGGAAGGCACGTCTGTTCCCTACGCCATCTTGCCACGCCCCAACAATCTGTTTTCTTAACTGTAGTCTTACTCTGCTTAGTTCATTTTCACCTCTTATCTTGAATAAGCTGTTGTCCATGCTATTTAAGAAATTTTTTACTAACTGATATTGCTCATAGTTCTTGTTCCTTGGATATGTCCATGTTTGTATTTCTGCTTTTTCTACCCATGCCATAAAATCCATTCACACAAGTTATCACCATCTCTAACCTCTCTTTGCTCTATAAAGTCCTTTATATCACTATTTTCCGCAATTTCATCTGTGGTTTACTCGAATCAAGTGTCCAACCTTGCCACAACACAAAAATACCTGTAGTCAAAGTGACATAAGAAACAAAAATAAGTTTATGGCTACCAACACTGCTCTCCCTCTAAAGAAGATATTGACTAGTCCTGTGCTTCAGGTCCACTTTCCAGCCTGATGCCCAAAGCCTCATAGGCTGATGTTTTAGAACTTGTATTTGTGTGTCATTTTCCTGCTTGGCATTGAATCTCCAAAAAAAAAAATTAAAAAAAAAATTCTGGATTCTATTCTTTGTGCACATTCCTGATATTCCAGCCACTGCGGAATTAGTACCAGTAAGAAAATAGTGTTGGAAAAATTACTGTCGTTGGTAACCAATAAATCCATAGGGGCATGATAACCTGCGACCCAGGGTACTAAAGGATGTGGCTGTAAATTAGTGGATGCATTTCACAATTTTATCAATTATGGAATAGGTCTTGAAGATGGCAAATGTGACCCACAATTAAAAAAAAAGAAAACTTATGAACTACAGACCAACTTGTCTGATAACAGCAATGGACAGAATATCAGAGGCCATTCTATGGAATGAGATCGCAAAACACTGAAAATATCGAGCGGCTTAAACATAAAATCAACATGGATTTCTGAAAAAGAAATAGTCTTTGACAAAGCTATAGGAGTTTTTTAAAATATATTTTGAAGATGCAACTTGCAGAGGAGATCAGGGAAATCCAGTAGATGTGGTACACTTGAATTTTTCAAGTGTTGATTTTATGTTTAAGCCGCTCGATATTTTCAGTGTTTTGTATGCAAAATTAAAATAATTAGTATTCAGGTAGTATAATGAAATTATTTTGACAGACAGGAAGCTCCGTCAATTCTGAGTCGTATTTCTTTTAGGATGTCACGTAGTGGCTAGTGCTTGGTTCTCAATGATTCATAATGCTTATCAGTTATTTGGATGAAGAATCCAAATTTAATATGTCAAACATGAAACTAGGTGGGATTATGAATAGCAAAGAGACTTGAAGACTGATAGCATGGGCAAAAACTCGGCTCATTTGGATAAATGTGAAGTTATCCACTTCATTGGGAAAAACAGAAGAGTGTAAAATATAAATTATGTCAGATTAGGAATGGTTAATGTACAAAGAGACTTTAATGTTTTTGTAACTCATACATACTGTGGATATTAAGAAAGTAAATGGTATGTAGACCTTCATGATATTGGTGGTATTGTGTACTGTTTTGGTCTCTGCCACATATGGAGCAAGTTTTCACCAGAATGATTCCTGGAATGACTGAACTGCCACAGAAGTAGTGATTAGGACAACTAAGTTTGTATTTGTCAGGTCTCAAAGAATGAAAGGGAACATTATGAAGATTAACAAAATTCTGTCAGATTCACTTCAAATGGATTGCTTTTCTCCTAGTAGTTATTGGTGGGCAGGGCTCAGAACAAAGGGGTCACAGTCAGAGTTACAGGTAATAGACCAAGAAATTTATGACTGAAATTAATAGCATTTTTAAAAAGATTTCTAGCTGCAAGGAGCATCTCGGGGAAAAGGCATAGAGCTGAAATACAGCTTCATGAATGGTCATCTTGGATAGAGAGCAAAGGCTAAAGCTTCTGTTCACCCATTTTTTTTGCTTCCATCTTGTCAATATGTCTTCAATGTAGTTTTAGAATTCAGAATTGTCTCTTCACAACAAAAATGTTATTTTACCCTTTTTATGTCTGAAACAAATGAGCCTGTGTAAGGTTAGAATAAAATCCTTTTGCTGCAGATGCTAATTTGATTGAATCTGTTAATATCTCTTTGCAAAATAATATTTTCATCTGAGCTACCGAGAGCATTGCATTATCTTTGCCTCATTAATAAGCTAATATCCTGGCAACCATTATTTAATTAATTTTATTACAGAATGAATAACTGTCACCTTATCATGGATCCATTGATCACATTCCACAGACGTGCTGCCATGTGATGATCAGTTTTAGCGACTTTATACAATTCTCTTTACAGAAATAATATTCATAGATATTTACATCTTTATTCTCTGTTCCAAAATAAATCTGTTTTCTTGTTCAGCAAAATTCTCCACTGAACATCCCATGATCATGGACCACTGGGCTTGTGGAATGCTGTTACAATTTAACATCTCCATAGTCTTGCAGTTAGAAACTTGCTTTTATCTTGCTTTGGTATGATTTTCAACACACGTCAACAGGGTTGGTCACTTGGTTGTTGGTCAAATAAAAGATGTGAGGTTACAGGTTGGGACTGAGTATAATGCAATAGTCACCTAATTTTAGAATCATAGAAATATTCAATGTAGAAGTGAGCCATTGGCCTGCTTCGTCTATGTCGACTGTGAGGCTTTCATTTTCCTGCATTAAGCAGGTATTCCTCCACTCATTTCCGAAGTAGTGGCCCAAATGCTTTTTAATATTTTAATACTATCTGCCTCCAAAACTTTCTCTGGTAGCTCATTCCAAAGATTAACCACCCTTTGTATGGGAAAAACCTATCCTTTAGATTTCCTTTTAAATTTCTCCCCTCTCTCATTCTTGACTCCCCACTCTGGGAAAAGAATCTGAACTACCTATCCTACATTTAAGCTGTTAGGTTCAGAATCTACCTGATTTGGCCATACTTATGTTTTCATTTTGAGCATGGAACTCCAGAATGTCATGAAAAGGTAGATGAAGCCAAGTAACCTTGTCCATTTATGTTCTCTCATCAAACTCAAATCACTCAGTGTTGCCCTACTATTTTGTTCATTGTTTAGTGTCCTGAGCCAAAGCTACAATTTATGATAAGATTGTTTTAAAATATTTCCTGGGAAGTGGAACTTTAACTTGTTTTCTACCAATCTCATTGGAGAATGCTACTTATGAACAATTAACAGACAAGATCAGGACAAATTTGTGGTTCTTTCTTTGACTAATACATTGGGAGTGGAGTAGTTATGGGAGATGGTGTGATCAAGGAGGTGAATAATTATAGACTGAGGGAAGCTTTGGACTGCAGAAGGAGTAGTCTGGGGCAATAATGAAGAATGGAACAATGATAATCTGAGAGAGCAGATTACCCAAGATGTGTACATCTTGAATATCAATTTACAAACACATTTATTAAGATGAGTTCATTCGTCTTAATAACTCTTATATGTTCTTACCTACCCAAAGTTAGTTTCCCGATGATCTTGTCATTTTTTATACCAACAGTGGTTGTGATTTGAGCATTCTGCAAGAGGAAATAAAGACTCAGTTGCAGGGTTCCAACACAAATTCTAAAATTGTGGGTTTTTTTAAAGTCTGAAACTCACCAGTTTAACATTGAACAGTGGAAATAATGTTGAATTTGGTAAGATAACATAGGCACAGATATCTCCATATGTTGTAAGGATAATTTTACCAGACACAAAAGCCACAGATGGTGCAGAATCTGTCGTAAGTTGCAGTTTCATTTTCATGATTTTTTCACCTGCAATAATTAAATAGACACTTTTTATTAGGATGGAAAATTGAAGTCTGTAGCAGCAGTTCTTTTGGTGAAGGATGTCAGATGAAATCTCAGCCATTAACACACATTGAATTAGTGCCCACCAGAAGTATTCAGAAAAGGCAGATCCTGAAGTTAGTTAGTGCTGCCATGTTGAAACTCTGCCCTCCAGCCAAACCCTTTTTAATTTCACACAGGTGAAGCAAAATTAAAGACATTACCATATTCTTAAAGGGCGTGGATCAATTTTAGGCCTTGCAACAACTGTATATATTTTAAGACTTTCGTTACTTTTGTGTTTGAAAAGTCTAAAGGGAAGAGTGGTGAGAATTGGAAGAATATTTGCTGAATTCAAGTTTTCCAGAAGAATACTAGTTGGCTTTTGGATCAAAGACCAGGAGAATGAGCAGAGACAGTTTAGGGCTAAACAACCTGTTATTTCAGGTGCTTCATTAAGGAGGCACAAGGACTTCATCAGTGAAGGTGACTGAATTTTTGCAATTGTCTCTGTTTAGGTAAAGAGAGATGTTTAAAAATATCTTGGTTTATGCCATCTATTGAATGACAGATAACATGACCTCAGTCCCCCTTGTCAGATAAAGCAGGTGCTGCAAGAAAAAAATGGTTTTCATGGTTAACAGACCCCATATAGTAGGACAACTTAATTATGATGAGTTCCTCGCACTGTTCATAGACTGTATATTAATACTGTCACCTCGTTTGATAAATTTGGCTTGAAAATGTTCATGAATTCTGATAGGGTGCTAGGTTTGTAACTGGGATGGATTCCAATCCCAAAATATAATACAGTAAAACCCCTGGTATCCAGCACATATGGGAATTGATAGATGCCGGATAAGCGAGTTTCCCGGATGCTTGAGGCTCAATCTCTCAATGTCTAATTAATACACCTGGATTAAGAATAAACAGATTATGACAAAAATAATACACTGAACAAATTTCACTTGCATGAATATATAAACCTTAAAGCATTTTACTTTATTTTCAGTCATATTCTTTGAAAACATTTAACCATTGCTGCATCTACAGCTTTCTTCCCCTTCACGGAGCTTCCGAAAGACAAACGATAACATTATAGATAATTACCCCCCTCCCCCAAGTTTACAGATAAAGCTTTACTAATATATGTAATATAGTAAAATCCTCTTTATACAGAATTCAAACAACTAGTAAAAAAAAAAAATCAAGGAAATAAATAAATAAATAATTTTAATGAAGATGACTGGGCAAATGGACCCTGCAAAGAAGCGCAGGGACACACACTGGTTTGCCCCACTGACGCCCAGAATGAAGAGCCGGCCAATGCTATTGGAGTGACTCTTCCAAAGTGTTTCCCTATCCCTGCCTAGTAAGAGTCTTTATCTTTATTAGTTTTTGATATATTAGTAAGGCTTAATCTGTAAACTTGGAGAGGGAATTAATTATTATGGCAGCATTGACTGGGGTTTGAATTTAAATTTTTAAAAATTACTTTACATTTTGCATTATCTTTTGTCTTTTAAACGGAGTATTCCTAATGCAGGTGTATTAGACATTGGAAATGTGAGTCTCAATCAACCAGAAAATTCGCATTTCCGACATCCACAATCCCTGTAAGTGCTGGATAATGGGATTCTACTATAATATACTAATACATATTAAGACTCTTACTCAGCAGAGATAAGGAGACACTTTAAGAGTCACCCCAATGGCGATTGTCATCACCAGCTCTTTATCCTGGATGACACCATTTTATTCATACATAACTTTATTCAAACAGCTGCTATGACTGCATGACCAAGGCACTCCGCTGGCTGAATATTTGCTCCCATCTTCACCAGTTTTTACGTTACTTCAGAAAACCTTTATAATTTCAAATTTTTATTTAAATTTAAATTTTCTTATGAATTAATTCATTTATTTACTTATCTATTCACAATATTTATTTATTTATCAGTCTACTTATTAATTTCCTCCATTTTATTTGCCAAATGCTTGAATTCTGGATAACATGGCTTTTACTATACATGTAATGAAACTGATGTCATTAGAGTCTGGAAAAACAACCAACTGAAAAACCTCACAAAGATTAGCGAAGAGAGAGCCATTGTCATACCCACACTCCTGTTCGGCTCTGAATCATGGGTTCTCTACCGGCATCACCTACGGCTCCTAGGACGCTTCCACCAGCGTTGTCTCCGCTCCATCCTCAACGTTCATTGGAGCGACTTCATCCCTAACATTGAAGTACTCGAGATGGCAGAGGCCGACAGCATCGAATCCACGCTGCTGAAGATCCAACTGCGCTGGGTAGGTCACGTCTCCAGAATGGAGGACCATCGCTTTCCCAAGATCGTGTTATATGGTGAACTCTCCACTGGCCACTGTGACAGAGGTGCACCAAAGAAAAGGTACAAGGACTGCCTAAAGAAATCTCTTGGTGCCTGCCACATTGACCACCGCCAGTGGGCTGATCTCGCCTCAAATCGTGCATCTTGGCGCCTCACAGTTCGGCGGGCAGCAACCTCCTTTGAAGAAGACCTCAGAGCCCACCTCACTGACAAAAGGCAAAGGAGGGAAAAACCCAACACCCAACCCCAACCAACCAATTTTCCCTTGCAACCGCTGCAACCGTGTCTGCCTGTCTCGCATCGGACTTGTCAGCCACAAACGAGCCTGCAGCTGACGTGGACATTACCCCTCCATAAATCTTCATCCGCGAAGCCAAGCCAAAGAAAGAAGAATGAAACTGATGAAGGGTCATTTCCTGCTTTTATATCATATAATATAGTTCTGACAATGCATCAGGAATAGTATTTCTATTTTATATTCACGTATGAATTCCCTTCAGGTGTAGAATGCCATCATTGGTAAAGACATGGTATTGAGGGCTGGTCCACAATGCTCTCGCCCATCATTTCTCTCACTCAATCTCTAACGTACATTTGACAGTCTGTTTGGAATTCCATGTGTCAACTCATAAAGGGCTGGATGTTGGTTTGTTTTTTTCTCTCTTTCATTATTCCGGGTTGTGGGCCATACTCCAATGTCTCTTCATGCCCTTAAGATCATGGAGATACACAGCACAGAAACAGGCCCTTCAACCCAGTCATGCATATCTATGCTAATCCCATATTCCTCTACTTTTCTATACAAGTGGCTGTCCAAATGCCTTTTAAATGTAAATATTTATGGCTCTATCATTCCCTCTTGCAGCTTATTCTTTATAACCACTATCCTCACCACTCACCTTCTAGTTCTGGAATCCCCCACATCAGAGAAAAAGACTGACTAGCTGTCCTTTGCCCCTTGTAATCTAATTAGAAAATTACTCAGCCTATCAAATGCATCCCAACAAGCAAAACTCTCCATTCCAGTCAACATTCTAGTGAATCCCTGCTGCTCTCTCTCATAATACCATACCCTTCTTGTAGTGTGGTGACCAGAACTGTACACATTACTCAAGTGCGGCCTGTAACTTGACATTTCAACTTTTCTAATCAATGCCATGGGCTGTGAAGGCAAGCATGCTACCTTATCCACTTCGTCACCATTTTCAGGGAGCTCTGAATATGCACCACAAGGCCCCTCTGTACATCAAAACTCCCGAACTCTCTGCCATTTACTTTACAAGTCTGGTTAATATTTGATATTCCAGAATATGTTAACTCACACTTACAAACGTAAGAAAAGCTGATATCCATCATGCAATATTTGGTGGAATTTTCAATATATTTCAATTATGTGTTTTGCTGCTTTTATTCATTACATGATCATTCAAAGACTTTCCAGAGTCCTGGCTTTAAAAAAAAAGTTTGTTTCCAAAATTAATTCATTAATGTTTTGTGTAATAAATCATCAGAAATACACTGGGCAGAGTAGAACTCACCCTCCCATGCTATTATGCACATTATGGAACAGAATTTAAATCAGAATGTTTGCATTAACATTTATTTAAAATTAAGTCATATCCGCTATTATGCACATTATGGAACAGAATTTAAATCAGAATGTTTGCATTAACATTTATTTAAAATTAAGTCATATCCAATTTATTTATCCAGTTATTTCATAAAGAGATTTCAATAATAATAGTTTCTTTTTGGTAATTACGCATTAAACTCTATTTTCATAGTCCTAATTAAGCACGGTAAATGAACGCTGTCAATTTTCGTGTAGCTGTAAACTGGTCATTTGTATATTTGGGCAGCTTGAGGTGCCAATTGTGACAACTGTTATAGACCAACAGGGGTCACTATTGCTGTACTGTTTATTCACTGATTAGCAGTTTTCAAAATGAGAAAAAAAATCAAAGGACTGGTATTACTCCACAGCCTTTATTTTGAATGCATCAATACAAATTTTATACATCTTTGAATATTTCAATTGCAATTTTACTGTCCAGAGGATGTTTAAATTGTTTTTTTTTCCAGAATAGAAATTCATTGTGAAGTTTCTCCACTGTTCCTTTGGTTTTGTGATCATAATCTGAAATTTTAGTAATTTTTCAACTATTTTCATTTTGTTTTTGCTACTCTTTGCTATTTTGGTTATTTTTCATTGAAAAGGAAAGTGCTGGGAGTACTCCACAGGTCTGGCAGGAAACAGAAGCAGAGACCTGAGACAATGAACTGTAAACTCTGTTTCTCTCTCCAAATTCTGCTGCCTTACCTGCTGAGTTCTTTCCGTTTTGGTTCAGAATTTCACCATATGCAGGTTTTTTTTCAAGCAACTAAAACATTGTTGTTTTAGCAGATGGCTCATGAACACTTGGGATGATGTATTTTAAAATTTTTGGACATACAACACAGTTACAGGCCATTTTGGTTCATGAGTCCTTGCTGCCCAAATTACACCCAATTAACCTACAACCGTAGTATGTTTTGAACAATGGGAGAAAACTGGAGCCCCCAGGGAAAACCCATGGAGACATGGGGAGAATGTACAAACTCCTTACAGACAGGGCGGGATTCAAACCCCGGTCCTGATCACTGGCTCTATAACAGCATTGTGTTAACTGTGCCACCCATAGGACTACCTTGTGATTGATCTGGCAAACAAGCTCAGTAAGTAGCATGAGTTACAAATGAATGAAAGAGAAAATACAAGATGGCCATTTTAGGGTATTAAATGAGGCTAGGGTCAGCGCCAGAACGAGTGTTAGAGGGGGCATTAGGGTAATTAGGGGGGACCTAGTTCAACAGTCATAAACTCGCTCAGCTGGTGGTGGCCTACTTGCCAAATTGACGTAAACCTCCTCTGTCCCTCTGACATTGCAGCCAAAAGCGCTGCTTTTATTGCATGGAGAGTCAGTAGCGTGCATCAAGCTAGACACGAGTGACATGGGCAGAACAAGTATGACTGTGAGTGGTGGCTGCGAGCATGTGGGGGCACAACATGTGTCTGCAAATGCCCCCCCCCCCTTATGCTAACCCTGAATTAGGAGGCCAATGAAACAGATGCAGTATACAGATGAGATATAGTTGGAACAATGGAACAATATTTTGAGCATGAACAACCTAATCACAGTCTTATTTTCAATGACAACAGTTATTTCATGAACAGGTATTATATTGATTGTAACAGTTTGGATAATTCTCATCTGTGAATGGTGAGTCTATTGATAGCTTGATATCAGAGGTTGAATGAGTATAGATTCAAGAATCATAGCTTTCGTACTGTAACCCCCCCCCCCTCCCCCCTTCCAATCTTGCCACCCACTGGAAACATTTTAGAATAGTTGGTTGGCAAGTTGTTTGTGGCTAGTTATTTGAAAATCGACAATAAGGTTATTACATCATTTGTTTTTACACAGTGCGATATTGCATTTCGTTCAGGGCAATTAGTACACTTTTAGCAATGATTTGTATCAAACAATCAGTGACTGTAGTAAGTTGGATCACCTAGTTCTAAATAATACTACTGCTGTATTACAGTTCCTTTAACATAATTTCAGAAAAAATATTAATACAATTTAAAAGTTCATATTAGAGTATTATATTATTACCTGTGGTATCAAAGTTTCAATAGTTTCTGTATTAAAGCATATATATGAATTATCTGGAAGCTATAATAAGAAATATGCATTGTTTGTTACATTTCATGATAAGCAAATTAAATTAATTTATTGTGTTTTCTTAACTCTTGTCAAGAGAATCACAGTTCAATGAATTATTTCCAGTGAATTATAAAAGCAGCTTTTTCATATATTTCCTGCATGTAACAAAAGGCTTTCTGAGCCAAGGAACAAAATTTGAGTAATTTAGGCCTTATCATTTATTTTTAGCAGTTATTAGCTCAATACACATAGC
Organism: Narcine bancroftii; assembly: GCF_036971445.1. Lineage (NCBI taxonomy): Eukaryota > Metazoa > Chordata > Chondrichthyes > Torpediniformes > Narcinidae > Narcine > Narcine bancroftii. Next base: position 37,098,712 of record NC_091474.1, on the reverse strand, counting down.
TTGTGAATCATGAAGAATGTTTTAAGAGAGATAAAACATTTTTTAGATATTTAAAAATATATATATAAAGATAAAAACGCAATGGAAATAATGACCTGTAATGGAAAAAAAAAACTAGATTGAAGAGGTATTACTTTTTGTTTTATACTTGCATGCAACTAAAAAGTTTCATGAGTTCACACAGAACATATTACTGAAAGCACAAAAGTAAACCCTTCATTTGTGGAATCAGTGATCTTTATCTTTCATTTGTAAAATTAGTCTCCAATTTCAATCTAGGCAATCATCCAATATAATTTATTAATCCCCTCCTGTATAAATAAACTGCAACTTAACAAAATAGCCAAGTTTTAGTTCACAATAATGAACTAAAAGAAACATGCACTTCAACTAGCTTTGTTGACTTTACATTACTGGCAAGTTCTCCATAAATACCCCTCCAGTTCCATCAAGCTATCAATAGTAAATAACAAAGGACCACTCCCTGACTCCACAAACTTTCGTGATGAGGGCGAAAGAGTCGAAAGTTAACTAACGCCTAGGGTGGGCTGCCCAGTATGTAAAAAGCCAGTATGCTCTTTTTTAAAAAAATTTAGAATATTGGAAGTCTTCCAAATTTCAAATTATATCAGAAGAACTATTTCAAAAGGGCATTGATGCAAATCGTTCAAAGAAAAGATAGCAGTATTATTCCAAACATTTAGTCTAAATCTTAAGGGAGCAATTTACAGCGCCAATCTTATTTTCATTAAAAATATTAAATGGTGATAGGTACACTTGATTTTCATAATAAAGTGTGAGAGGAGAGTTACCAACGATTTCTGATCCACCACCATCAATGTTCTAGGGGCATAATTGACCACAAACAGATTCACCACATAAATATGATGGGAGTAAAAATAGGTCAGAGGCTGGGGAATGACTCATTTAGTAACAACTAAAAGCTATTCAGCCATTTTTATCGCACTAGATAAGAGTGTGACAAGATATTGTTAGCCTTGATCTGTGCAGTTCAAGTAACTCCCAAGAAGTTCCAAACAATCCAGATCAAAGTAGCCCACGTGATTGACATCTCATCCTCTCCTCTCTAATTCTTTATTGCTTCCCCCCCCCCCCCCCACCAATCATTGAAGTATCTTACTGCAATGTACACCATCTATGCAATATAATGTATTGTCTACCTGGGCTATCCTGATGGGATTTCCGAACCCTTTGATCTCAATCAAGTCAAAACTACCATCTGCCAGGTCCCTGCCAAGATGAACCACACTATCCACAAATGCAAACATAGCATTATCTCTTCACATCTTGCAACTCCAGTTGGTGCGCAAGCAGTTCTAAAACTAACCAAAAATTGTTCAAGATTGTAATGAATTCAACAAATCTCATGAGAGAGATTGGAATGATTTATTTTCCATAGAAAAAGCAACCTCTGGTTTAAATTACTTATTAAGACAACAGAAATCCAAATAAAATTTATTACACCTGAAATTCTTTGGTGAGGGAAGGTTGCTCAGTTGGAGCCAGTCATTCAGATATATAGGAATTTGAGATATAATCACTCCTCTTTTGGCCAACTCAGGAGAATTTCTCCACTGCCCATCACTCATGCCCCAAGCAAAAAGTCCAAAATCAGACTTGCATTTAAGCTTTGAGGTGAACCCACATGTGTCATTCTGCTTGATCTTCATCATTTTGGAATCTTTCTACTCAATACTGAAATCAATGGGCTCTCAAGCAGTTTTCCAACTCAAGTGGCCAGGGTCCAATTTATGTTCCACCCTCAAGCAAATTAAATTGACAGCAGACGAGAATAGGGGATACTCTACACAGTAGATATTAAATCGTGGCAACTTGTGTGTTTTTGAGGTCATGGGTCCAGGTATTTTATAATAGTGATTTGGCCCTTATAAAAGCCACTGATGACATCCCATAGGATTGCAGCAAAAGCGACCCATCTCTCCCTATCCCTTTCAACCTGTCTGAGGTCTTTGACATGGTGTACTATATCAGTGCTTTCCTACTCTTCTCTACTCTCATCCAGCTGGTGAGACCACAGTCAAATGATTCCATTCTTACACAGCAAACTCGTCTAATTGGCTCAAAATCTTCTCGCGTTCATGTGTTTTCAATGATCCTGGCAACATTCAGCCCCACAGTTTACGTTACCTTTAGAAATGTGGTTTTGCATTCCCACCAACCAACATCAAAGGAAATTAGTTCAAAATTAAAGACAAATTTTGGGGTGTGTGAGGAGATTTGGGAATGAAAAAAAATTAAGCTCTTGTTCATTTTGTAATTGAATAGAACAGCTGTATATTTTTCTGGAGTTTAGGTGATCTTGAGACTTAAAATTCTCTAAGGTTTTGGCAGACTAGAAGCCCGAATACGTTGGGCCCAGACTGGTGAGTTTAGAAATGGTGTTCATACTCGGAGGTTGAGGGGTTAATCATTTTAGAAATGAGGTGAAGAGAACACAAGAAGCAGAAGGAGGCTTTTGGGCACCTTGTTCCCATTCACTAGGATAAAGGCTGATATTTTCCCAAAGTGCCACTTCCCTGCACTGACCGCGTCCTTTTACTCCCTTAATATCTAAAAAATCTATTGATCTCTGCCTTGAAAAACTCAGCAAAGCATCCTCCACAGTCCTCCTGAGGAGAGAATTCCAAAGGCTTGCCAACCTTTGGATGAAGTAATTTAGCCGCATCTCTGTATAGAAGAGTTGACCCTTTAATTTGAATCTGTGATGCCTGATTGTAGACAACAGTCAAGGAATATATTAACTCCACCTCTCCTCTGTCAAATCCTAACAATCTTGTATATTTTAAAGAGATGCGATCACATCACATTGTAACATTGATTCTGGCCTCAATTGGCCAAATCGTTTCCAATATGATTAACCTGCCAGCTGAAAAACCAATAATGTACAATGTTCCAGGATGGACTTTTATAAAGAATCTGAATGGCAAGTTTTAAAATAATCTGGAACACTCTGCCAGAGAAGCTAATGGTGCCAGATACAATTACTATGTTTGAGGCTTAAGTGGGAATGCATAGAAGGATATGGACCCAATGGGATTAGTGTGGATGGGACTGCATAGGCCAAAAGGCCTTTTGCTTGCCATCTGTATGATTCTATCCTATGCCTTTGCCATTCATTTGTTCACCCCATTTTCTCCTCCCCCATATTCCCGGCCCTTTACACCGAAGGATATGGGCTGAATGCAGGCAAATGGGATTAGTTCATGCAGACAACTTGGCCAGTATAGACAAGTTGGAAAAAATGGTCTGATTTGATGCTGTGGAACCCTATGATTCTAATCAACTTCTTCCTTCTCTCTTGCATTAATTAAGTTATCATCTCAATTGCTGATACTGTTTGACGTGAATGTAATCAATTTCATAACGTATTAAATTATTCTTATATGATTAATCGTGTCAATATGAAAATGGTCTTGGTGATATCTTCTGTTAGTTTTACTATTTAGCTGGATATTAAGGTAACGATAGAGTCATTCTTAATCTGGTTAGGTGATTTAAATACAAATCTAACGAGTTTTACACAGAAATCATGTTATTTTTTTCTGAATCAAGTTCTACTCACCATGTCATTGGTAATGTTAATGGATATACCCCCCACTGAGTTGAAAATATAGCCAGCAGAATTAAAGAAATATTCAGAGAATCCAATGTAAAGCATATGTTCATGGCCTGATAAACAGTTCATTGCTGGAGGAGAAGGTGGAATGTTGGTACGATGTAAGAGATTGTAGAATTTCCCCTAAATAAAATCACAGTTAAGACCATTTCTATTCCAAAATATGATTTCAGGGGGTTACTGAAATTATTTTTCTTTGTAATTAGTGTATAGCAAAATATACAATAACAAACTATTTTACCCGCTATATTGAATTGAACCTCACAGCACTTCAGGCACTTTCTTTTACATGCAGCATCTATAAATACCATGTTAAATGTAGCAATAATGCTGAGCCTGTGATATTCCATTGGGAAAAGAATGATTTGTGAACTTGGACTATTTAATATAATAGATTTGTAGCAAATACATTAACCAAGGGAGAACATTCCAACAAAATGGCTCAACATGAGTGCTGCATTGGTTTGTATGGGCTTCTATCTCAGTAAAGGAAAAATGGCATTGAATGCTTATAACAACAAAAAAGGCAACTTTGGAAACAACAAGTGACAGAGGAGATGGCAGATGCTGGAATCTGGAACAACAAGTAATCTGCTGGAGAAACTCAGCACATCACGGTTAGCGCAGCAATGTTACAGCACCAGTGACCTGGGGTTTGAATCTGGCGCTGTCTGTAAGGAGTTGGTACATTCTTCCTGTGTCTGTGTGAGTTTCCTCTGGGTGCTCCGGTTTCCTCCTACCCTTCAAAATTGGGTGTAATTGGCCAGAATGTGGGCCAAAAGGGCCTGTAACTGTGCCCCATGTTTAAATAAATGTCAACCAGCATCTGCGCTGCTCAATCCACTCAGTTCCCACAGCAGATTGCTTGTCATTCAGAACATTAAAAGCTCAAATTTTAAAAATGACTATTAAACATCAGTAATTAAATAAGAGATATGTTCATTTCAATACAAAATCATTTTCTGATTATACAAATGATAACACTAAAAGAGGATCATTTGTATTTAAAAAAGTAGAAAATAAGAGCATGCAAATAAAATGGAAAATACACTATGTAGGATGTCCTTTGCAGGACAGGCAGCATCTGTGAAAGAAACAGTTTCAGCTTGATGACATGTTCTACAAACTGATGAAAATTCCGATGAAATTGAACAGTTTTGAAGAAATGTGTATGACATGAAAAATAAGGTAATTGAGATGCATTTCATCAGGGTTACAGCAAACACTTATTATTTGTAAGCATTCACAAAATTGATTTCTGGAGCAAGTTCCAATTTAACTTCATTTAAAAAGCTTGCATCTGCCGGTACTTTGTTTCATTGTACATTAGTCTGTCATACCTTGAAGGACAGAGTGAGTGAATCTTCTGTCACTATTGGAGGGCTTGTTAAAGAATAATCAATTCCAATATATCTACCAATTTTTTTTTGTCACTGAAAGAATCAAAGAGATAGAGCATATTAAAATACTACTAAATAGAATGCTATCTGAGATTACTCCTAAAATCTTGGAGAAATAAAATGAGAAAATATCCTTTTGTCCGAGGCTCACTCATTTAACAAACGGCACAGAAGTCTGTGAACATAGCCTGGCCATATGTATCTAAATTGACCATGAGGAGGTTCATAATATCTCCCTGGAAAAATCTTATGTTAAAATTTTTCATCTCCAAACCATTGTAATGTATGATGGACAATCCTCTCCTCAGCATGCAGACTGAAATTCCAGGGATTACGCAATGTTGGCACTTCCGATGTGATACTAGTACTAAATACTTTAGTTTTCTGAAGCGCCTTGATATTTGAGTTTATAGTTTCAAAATTTGAAGCTTATTGTTTTCCCACCAGAGACAGCACATTCTCTGCTTCATGATGCTACATCTTTGAATTTATTTAAAACATAGGCAGATAGATTTTTGCAAAATAGGGGAATTAAGGGAAAAGGCAGCTTGGTGGAGCTGAGTGCATGGCCAGATCTGCCATGATCTTATTAAATGGCAGAGCAGACACAACAGGCTGATTTGCTCTAATTTCTTGTTTTTGTGTATTACTGATAAACCTTGTTGGGATTACTTTGCTGAGGTTCCTTTGTATTTTGTTCTGTTTCATTTCATATCACTTGATCCAAACCTGCCCACCAAACAAAACACAAAAGTCTGTAGATGCTATGATTATTAGTCAAAACACAGAGATGCTGGAGAAACTCAGCAAGCCTTGCAGTGACGAGAAGATGTGAAGATATATTACCGGCATTTCAAGCCTGACTCCTTCCCCAAGATATGAGCAAAAACACACACGCATCTCTGTTAAAAGTCTGGGAACATTCAAAATTCTTAAATCTTTCAATCATGATGGTATTCTAGGAATGGGCTCCACATCTTTACAAATTGAAACTTTCTATCTTTAATGTCGTATCTAATTTTCTCCAAGCTTAAATAGGCCATTACATCATGTAACCACTGTGTATGGGGAGGTGAAGAGTCATCTTTCCATTTCAATAAAATTGCTCGTCTGGCTATCAGCGTGGTAAAGGCTAAAACTTTCTCCTGAGATGCCGATAAAAGTTTATCAGGTTCATGTGAAAAACCAAACAAAACAATTAACGGACAATTAATCTAGCATATGGTTGATAAAGTTTGGAAAATGTCTTTCCAAAATCTGTAAATTTGAGAATTTAAGATTTTTGTATGTTCCAGAGATTCTATGTCTAATATCTGGAGGTTGCTATCCATTCCATAAGTTCCCTTTTCTTTAACAAGGTTACCTTGATTAGGGGGAGGGGATAGATTAGATTTAGTTTTTAGGTTTTGTTTGTTTGTTCTCTTTATCAATTTTTAATCTAGTTTTGATAAGTGTGGGTTTAACATGCTTATTATAGATTAATACAATGACATGCTTCACATCTAAATTCTTTGGCTTGGCTTCGCGGACGAAGATTTATGGAGGGGTAATGTCCACGTCTGCTGCAGGCTCGTTTGTGGCTGACAAGTCCGATGCGGGACAGACAGACACGGTTGCAGCGGTTGCAAGGGAAAATTGGTTGGTTGGGGTTGGGTGTTGGGTTTTCCCTCCTTTGTCTTTTGTCAGTGAGATGGGATCTGCGATCTTCTTCAAAGGAGGTTGCTGCCCGCCGAACTGTGAGGCGCCAAGATGCACGGTTTGAGGTGAGATCAGCCCACTGGCGGTGGTCAATGTGGCAGGCACCAAGAGATTTCTTTAGGCAGTCCTTGTACCTCTTCTTTGGTGCACCTCTGTTTCGGTGGCCAGTGGAGAGCTCGCCATAGAACACGATCTTGGGAAGGCGATGGTCCTCCATTCTGGAGACGTGACCTACCCAGCGGAATTTGATCTTCAGCAGCGTGGATTCGATGCTGTCGGCCTCTGCCATCTCGAGTACTTCGATGTTGGAGATGAAGTCGCTCCAAGGAATGTTGAGGATGGAGCGGAGACAACGCTGGTGGAAGCGTTCTAGGAGCCGTAGGTGATGCCGGTAGAGGACCCATGATTCGGAGCCGAACAGGAGTGTGGGTATGACAACGGCTCTGTATATGCTAATCTTTGTGAGGTTTTTCAGTTGGTTGTTTTTCCAGACTCTTTTGTGTAGTCTTCCAAAGGCGCTATTTGCCTTGGCGAGTCTGTTGTCTATCTCTTTGTCGATCCTTGCATCCGATGAAATGGTGCAGCCCACATAGGTAAACTGGTTGACTGTTTTATGTTTTGTGTGCCCGATGGAGATGTGGGGGGGCTGGTAGTCATGGTGGGGAGCTGGCTGATGGAGGACCTCAGTTTTCTTTAGGCTGACTTCCAGGCCAAACATTTTGGCAGTTTTCGCAAAAAAGGACGTCAAGCGCTGAAGAGCTGGCTCTGAATGGGCAACTAAAGCGGCATCATCTGCAAAGAGTAGTTCATGGACAAGTTTCTCTTGTGTCTTGGTGTGAGCTTGCAGGCGCCTCAGATTGAAGAGACTGCCACCTGTGCGGTACCGGATGTAAACAACGTCTTCATTGTTGAGGTCTTTCATGGCTTGTTTCAGCATCATGCTGAAGAAGAATGAGAAGAGGGTTGGTGTGAGAATGCAGCCTTGCTTCACGCCATTGTTAATGGAGAAGGGTTCAGAGAGCTCATTGCTGTATCTGACCCGACCTTGTTCGTTTTCGTGCAGTTGGATAACCATATTGAGGAACTTTGGGGGGCATCCGAGGTGCTCTAGTATTTGCCAAAGCCTTTTCCTCCTCACGGTGTCAAAGGCTTTGGTGAGGTCAACAAAGGTGATGTAGAGTCCTTTGTTTTGTTCTCTGAATTTTTCTTGGAGCTGTCTGAGGGCAAAGACCATGTCAGTAGTTCTTCTGTTTGCGCGAAAGCCACACTGTGATTCTGGGAGGACATTTTCGGCGACACTAGGTATTATTCTATTTAGGAGAATCCTAGCGAAGATTTTGCTTGCAATGGAGAGCAGCGTGATTCCCCTGTAGTTTGAGCAGTCTGATTTCTCGCCTTTGTTTTTGTACATGGTGATGATGATGGCATCACGAAGGTCCTGAGGCAGCTTTCCTTGCTCCCAGCAGAGCTTGAAAAACTCATGCAGTTTGGCATGCAGAGTTTTGTTGCCAGCCTTCCAGACCTCTGGGGGGATTCCATCCATACCTGCTGCTTTGCCACTTTTCAGTTGTTCATTTGCTTTATATGTCTCTTCCCGGGTGAGGACCTCATCCAGCTCCAGCCTTAAGAGCTGTTGAGGGAGCTGGAGCAGGGCGTATTCTTGGACTGAGCGGTTGGCACTGAAAAGAGATTGGAAGTGTTCTGACCATCGGTTGAGGATGGAGATCTTGTCGCTGAGGAGGACTTCACCATCTGAGCTGCGCAGAGGGCTTTAGACTTGGGTTGAGGGGCCGTACACAGCCTTTAGTGTCTCATAAAAACCCCCTGAAGTCGCCAATGTCTGCGCTAAGCTGGGTTCGTTTGGCGAGGCTAGTCCACCACTCATTTTGGATCTCCCGGAGTTTGCGTTGAAGATGGCTGCATGCGAGACGGAAGGCTCGTTTTTTCTCTGGCCAGGAAGGCTTTGCAAGGTGAGCCTGGTGGGCAACTCGCTTCTTTGCCAGCAGCTCCTGGATTTCCTGGTTGTTTTCGTCGAACCAGTCCTTGTTTTTCCTGGAGGAGAAGCCCAATACCTCTTCAGTGGATTGCAGTATGGCAGTCTTCAGCTGATCCCAGAGGGTTTCAGGGGACGAGTCCATGAGGCAGATTGCATCCTTGAGCTTTGCTTTGAGGAAGTTTCCTCTCACTTCGTCTGACTGCAAGTTTCCAACATTGAACCTCTTTCTGGGGGCTTTACTGTTCCTGGATTTTGGCTTGACGTGAAGGTTGAGCTTGCAGCGAACCAGCCGGTGGTCAGTGTGGCATTCCGCGCTGGGCATGACCCTGGTGTGGAGCACATCTTGTTTGTCTCTTTCTCGCACCAGGACGTAGTCCAGGAGGTGCCAATGTTTGGATCGGGGATGCATCCAGGTAGTCTTCAGGCTGTCCCTCTGCTGGAAAAGGGTGTTTATAATGACAAGCCGCTGTTCTGCGCAGAGCTCCAACAGGAGGCACCCGTTGTCGTTGCACTTGCCGACATCATGCTTGCCCAGGATTCCTGGCCAGGTTTCTGAGTCTTTGCCAAGGATGGCAACCTTGTTGGCTGTAGGGGTGCGTTTCATCCTTTTTTGTGTATTTTTATGAGATGACTTGTTAATTTGTAAATTTGTATGTAAGTTTATATGCTAAACTCAATAAAAATATTTTATAAAGAAAGAAAGGCAGGGCAAAAAAGGGAAGTATGGGAGGGGGAGGAGTACAGACCAAAAGACAAAAGGTATTAATTGGATATGAAAAGGGGACAGGAGAGAAGAAAAGTGAGAATTGATTGGCTCTGTGAAAGGAGACAGTGAAAAGTGGAGAGAGAAAACCAGAGGAAAGAAATATGGCAGGGGTTGGTGGGGGGGGTGGGGGGGTGGTGGTGGGTTCACTGGAAACCAGTGAAGTTAATGTTATTATGATCTGGTTGGAGGGTGCCCAAGAGGAATATGAGGTGTTGTTCCTCAAATTTGTGAGTGATCACAGTCTGGCAGTGCATGAGACCAAGGACGGATGTGTCAGCAAATTAATGGTATGGGAAATTGGATGGTCACTGGGAGATTCATGCTCATATAATGGGCAGAGATGAGGGGGTTAATGAAGTGATCTTCCAGTCTGTGTCCAATCTCTGATGTGAGACTGGCTGAGTTCCTCCAGCATCTCTGCGTATTGACTATAATCATGTCCACCCAACTGCTGCGGAGACATCAACCAACTTGATTTGTTCATCTCTCACTTATTCTAATCTCACCCACTTGGAACTCATCAATCCAACTCACCATCAAACTTGCAAACAAGGGTGGCACTGTTGTAGTCTGGCACACTGACCTCTAGCTAGCTAAAGCCAGAGGACAGTTCTCAGACACCTTGAACAGGACCCCACCATAAAACACCAAACTACTGTCTCACACAATACCTCTGACCTCATCTTTTCCATTCATTTCCCTTCCATGGCCTTCAACCTTATTGTTTCCTAACCCTGCACTGCCTGGTTCTACTTCCTATCCAATATCTGCAAACCTAATTTTCCTGGCAGACCCACCGTTTCCACATACTTCTGCTCCATCAAAGTGGTATCTGCATATCTCATCTCCGATTTGTCCCTGCTGAAGTAACCCCTCCCCATCTACATCCATGACAGCTCACATGCCATCCAGTACTTCAACAACTTTCCATTCCCTGAACCTGACCACCTCATCTTCACCATGGACATCAATATCTATATAGCTCCATTCCCCATGCAGAATACCACAGAGCCTTTGGTTTCTTCCTCAACAACTGATCCATTCAGTCTCCCTCCACCACCACCATCCTACAGCTGGCAGAATTTGTTCTCATTCTCAATAACTTTGATTCATCCCACAAGTCAAAGGGGTAGCCATGGGTGCCTGCATGGGACCCCAGCTATGCTTGTCTTTTTATTGGCTATGTAGAGCAATCCCTGCTACAAAATGACACAGGCAAAATTCCTCAACACTTCCTTGTGACATTCACAACTATAGTGTGATGTTTCGTGCACCCATGATGAGCTTGTCAACTTCATCCACTTTGCTACCACCTTCACCCTGACCTCACATTCAATTGATCCATCTCCTTTTCTTGATCTCTCAACCTCCATTTCAAGAGACAAACTCTCAACAGATATTTTCTACAAACCCACCAACTCCCACAATTACCTCAACTACCTACACCTCTTCACGTTCTGTTCCCTGTAAGGATCATTTTTATTTATTGCATTTCCGTCGCATCTGCTCCCAGGACAAAGTCTTCCAAGAGAGATCATCTGAGATGGCCTCTTTCTTCAAAAATCATGGCTTCCCCTCCACTGTCATCACCTGAGCCTTCATCTATATATCCTTCTTTTCCCATACATCTGCCCTGGTCCCCTCTGCTCCCAGATGCAGCAAGGACAGAATTCCCCTTTTCATCACCTACCATCTCACCAGTCTCCACATCTAACACATCTTCCTCTGAGATTTCCACCACCTACATGATTTCATGTACAGGCACATATTACACTCTCCTCCCCTTTCTGCCTTCTGCAAGGACTGCTCCCTCCATGACTCCCTTGTCCACTCATCCCTTCCCAACAATTGCCCTTTGGTACTTACCCCTATGACCACAGATTATGCTACGCTTACACCCATATCTCCTCCCTCACCACCATTTGGAGCCCCAAACAGTGATTCCAAGTGAAGCAACACTTCACTTGGGAATGTGCAAGGATCATTATCTACTATGTCTGGTGCTCCCATTGTGACCTCCTCTACATTGGAGAAACTGGTTGCAGACTGGGAAATCACTTCATTGAGCACTTTGCTCTGTCCACTGTCATAGTGAGGACCTCCCAGTGACAACCCATTTCAATTCCCCTCCCCATTCCCATCCTGACATGTCCATCCATGGTCTCAAACACTGCCAAAATGAGCTTTTGCAAATTGGAGGAACAACCTCTCATATTCCATCTGGGCACCCACCAACCAGATCATAATAACATTGACTCTCCAGTTTCTATTAGCCCACCTCCAGTCTCTCTTGTTCCCTACTCCTATGTCTCCTTTCCTTCTCCTTGTCTCTCTCTCTTTCCCCAGGCGAGGGGGGAGGGAAATGGAGAATTGCGCCATCCCATGAACAGGAGGTAATAGATGGATAAGGGAGGGAGGAACATTAGCAAACAGGGTGAGGTTGGATGGCTCTGTGAATGGAGAGGGAAGGGGGTGGAGAGCTGGAGGAAAAAAGACAGAGGGACAGGGAATGGAGGGAGAACGGGGAGTAGGCGAGCAGAAATCCGAGGTCGATGTTCATGCCATCCATGTGCTAACAGAAAATAAGGTTTGCTCCTCAAATATACAGGTATCTTTCTTATTACATACTTTCACGATTAGACGATGGTTGTTTGTTTCTTTCTGAGTTTCAATTGATCCTGGAAAATGACTGTAGTTTATTTCTACTTTTGCCCTTTTTTTATCCCAGTTTTTAACCTCTTGGATCAACACACTTATTTAATTTTTATTTACATTTATGTATGCTAAGTCAAAGTCCAATAACAAATCTCTGGATTACAACAATTCACCAGTGTCATTTTCATGGATTATAATTTGTTTGCATTTTCATACCCATTTCTCCTGTACTTTATTTTGGCCTTTAATGTACTTTAGCCATATTTAGTTCCTGGGCTATTTCACAGAAGTTTCATAGTTGCATTTTGATGCTCATTTGTGTCATAATCAAATTTTCTGCTTATTATGTTTTACAGGGAATAATGCCCTAATCATGATTAAATATATGAATATTGTTTATTTGAAGCAACCTATGTGAGACACGTATAGTATCAAAGCTAGGGTTCTTACTCATTTTCTCATACCTGGTACCGTCTGGAGAAATGGATGTATCTGTTCATTGAGAAATTTCTTTAATTCAAGGCAGATCTGCAAAAGTGAAGAAAATTGCTGACGGTTTTGTTAAACTGACCATCTTAAATCACTGAATTTATCTTTGAAAATCCTGAACGATTTCAGAATAATTTTATTCAGTGGGTCTGTAAAATAATAATTTTTAATCATATTTATTTCAAAAATGAGAAACCAGTTTTGGTATTCTGTGCAATCCTTTTTTTTTCAGGAACTCAATTAAAAATGTTGCAGTTTATCAGACTCTTAGAGTCGCAGAGTATGGAAACCTTAGACCCAACAGACCCTTAGGATCAACTTGCCCACTCCACCCAAAATGTCCTACCCACACTCATCCCACTTGCCTGTGTTTGGCCAATATCCATCTAAACCTATCTTATTTACGTAGCTCTGCAATGTGAGAACACTCTTACCTGACCCATTGATCCAGGACTTGTGTTTGAAGTATCGGAGTGTCTGAGTATAAATCCGCGTGCATCTGTGTTTGGAATTGCCGGGTCTTTCCTGAGGTCCACGTTCCTGCCCGGGACCCTGAGGTCCCCGCTTCTGCTGGGAGCTTGATGCCCGAGTCCAATGACTCATTGTGTTGTATCTGAATCGGGGCATGTAAAATCAGGGTTTCACTGTGGTACCTGTCTGAACCACCTCTGCCAGCAGTCCATTCCATACACTCCCCAAAAAAAAAAATACTTCTCAGGTTCCTGTTAAATCTCTCTCCTCTCACTTTAAACTTGTGTCCCATGGGCAAAAGACTCTGTGTTCACCTAATTTATTTCTCACATAAATTTGTATATCTCCATGAGATCACCCTCCAAGGAATAAAGCTTTAGCCTGCTTAACCTCTCCCTATAGCTTAGGTCCCTGAGTCCACACCCTCTCCAGGTTGACAATATCGTTCCTGCAGTGCAGTGACCACAATACTGAACACACTCCAAATGGTGCATACTGAAACAACTGCAATATGACCTCCCAACTTCAATACTCAGAACACTGACTGATAAAGGTTAATGTGCCAAAAACCATTTTATACCTTTTAACGAGCTGATCGATCTCCCTCCTGGTCACTTCCTCATTGCCCTTTGTGATTCTGCTGACAACTGTGGTGTCATCGGCAAACTTGTAGAGCAGTGGACTAAATATGCATCCTTGGGGTGCGCCCATGTTGATAATCAGAGGAGACGTTGTGGTCTTCAGATGAGAAAGTCAAGGATCCAGTTGCAGAGGGGGTACAGAGGCCCAGAGTTTATAGCTTCTTGACCAGCACTGAGGGAATAATGGTACTGAAAGCCAAGCTGTAGTCGACGAAGAGCAGCCGTACGTATTAATTGCTGTTTTTGAGGTGATCCAGAGCTGAGTGGAGAGCCAGTGATATTGAGTCAAAATTGAATGAAATTAAAATAGACTGATACAATGTAGCAGTGGTTGAATGTCTTGTCTCCTCTGGTCTCGCATGGCAGTTTGTTAGAATCTTCTTCAGGATGGCCTGATTGATGTCCCCAATAACGATTGGGAAGGCATCAGGATGTGCTGTCTCGTGGCTGCTAATCAGAGTGTTCAGTCCCTCCAGTACTAACCTGATGTTAGCCTGTGGGAGAAGGTACACCACAACCAGGATGATGGCAATGAACTCCCTCGTCAGGTAGAATGGGCAGCATTTCATTGCCAGCTGTTCAATGCCATGGGAGTGGAACTGGGACATAACCATCACGTTTGTGCACGATGATGACACAAGCACCACCTCCCCTGGTTTTTCCTGACACCAGTGTCCGGTCAGCACCATGTCTGGAATGTCCTCGTTTAACCATGTTTCTGTGAAGCACATCACACAGCACTCCCTGATGTCTCACTGATGTTGTAATCTGGCTCTGAGTTCATTGAGTTTGTTCTCCAAGGATTGTTTGTTGGCCAGGAGGATGGCAGGGAGCGAAACCTTCAGGACCTCTCTGGACAATTTTCCACATTGTTGGGTGGTTCCTGTGATGTGAATATGAATCCTGGCCTATTGAATGAAACTGTTTGGCTTGGGATGCAGCTAGTTTGGGAGTTCACGTCTTCAGTAATACATCTGTGCTATTGTCTGGTCCCATAGTATTTGTTATGTCCAATTCTCCCAGCTGTTTCCTGATGTGAAAAATGAATGTGCAACATCCACTGTTTAAAGTTGTTGTTACAACCTTGAGGAAGTCTAATACATTATTTAAACATTATCTTCCTTTGCTCCTCATGATGAACTAGGTTGTTCTTGACTCAGCCCTTGCATCTTGCTTGCTCACTGCCTATTTCCATGGCTCCACTTGCCTTTTGCAGCTCCCATTTTTAAAATTGTGATCCAGATCATCTAGAGTGAAGCAGAATGCCCTACAAGTTGCTGACTGCATCTCAGTCAGCTGATCCTGAGGCCCCACTGCCAGACTGACCACTTGTGAGGTCACTGACCCCTTCATACATTTCTAAATGCCTTATAATTAGATATATTTTTAAAAACAGTTAAAATAGATTTGTGTTATAAAGGAAAATTACAGTTATTTACCTAAGCACATATTTAAATAATTTTATTCTGGGAAATTTTGGAAGATCGCACCAATTAGATAGTTTGCTGCTAGTGTGTAATGCTGGGTGGTTATTTTGCAACTACTCCCACTCTACAGGAACACTTTGTTTTAATTAAAAAATGGGTTTTCCATACCTTGCCATTCAAGTATTTCTGTATGGAGGGCTCAAACCCTTCTCATTATTAGGTTGTACAACCAACTGGACAGAAGGAAGAAACAATTAATGGACATTAACAACCAGAATCTCCAGCACTTTTCAGTTAACAATGATGGGTACAGATGTTACTATTAAGGACTTAATCAGATAATCAGCTCATACAACCTGAAATCAAGGTACAAAAATCCTGGAGAACTCAGCAAGTCCAGCAGCGTCCATAGGAGGCAAAGATATATAACCAACATTTCTGGACTGAGCCTTTCGTCAAGTATTATATTTATATTTTCCTCCTGTAGGTGCTGCCAGACCTACTGAGTTTCTCTAGTACTTTTGTGTATTTACTACAA
This sequence comes from Narcine bancroftii, assembly GCF_036971445.1. Classification (NCBI taxonomy): domain Eukaryota; kingdom Metazoa; phylum Chordata; class Chondrichthyes; order Torpediniformes; family Narcinidae; genus Narcine; species Narcine bancroftii. Next base: position 37,082,973 of record NC_091474.1, on the reverse strand, counting down.
TCACGGCATCTGCAGACTTTCTTGTTTTACTTCATGCAACCTTAAACCTGTTTCAGCCCTTATGAAAAATCTTCAGTTGAGAGTCATTGTCCAGTGAAAGAAAAACTTCTATTTATGTAAGTTCATTTCAATGTTCTCTGGAAGTGCCAGAATATTTTATAAACATTGAGAGGCTTTGAAATTGTGGTCACTGTTGGGATGCAATAAGCTGGGCTTCTGCTGGCATGCTGCAATGCATTAAAAGGCCAGATGTTTGTCTGGAGTAGCTGCGGGAACACTCATTTCCATGTGGAAATAGGCAGCCTTAGCTTTGGTAACATTAAGTAAACGAGCATGATTGACTTGATGCGTTAATTATTGGTTGGTTAGTTGACTGATGGATGTTTGGGCAAATACTGCTGCAGCTCAGGTTCAAAAGGCGAATTGTTAAATAATAAGGACATCTGTAACAGTTCAATAATGACACCTTAAAAGAAACCAGCTCAGTTCTAGCCTTGCACATCTTCAAACAAAAAGGGTGCAGTGCTGTTGTAATTGGCTTAAGCCAAAGTAAAGAAATATTACACCCATTTCTGGGTCTTTAGTTCCTGTCAGAAGAATCAATTCCTAACGTTTTGGCAAAGTCTTTTATTCGAACTTTATCCAAATGAAATCAGCAGGAATGCAGTGTCGAAAATTCAACCCCTGTGTGAATTTTTCTCCTCAAATTCCAAAGAATTTGCATGTAGGGCAACAATGTGAACTTCTCCCTATTTATAGGGTCAGCAGAGAGAATGCATTCTTTGCCCCACTAACCTCCTGCAACTTCAGATACAGGCTCACACATGCACCTTGACTGTCCAAAATCGCAAAGGTCACCCTCAGCTTTCAACTTCAGGATCATTCTGCTGATCTCTGCCACATCTCACAGTTTGCTGCTTCCTACTTCATGAGCGAGGTCATCCAAACACCATACACAAGGAAAGAAGACTTCATCTGGTTGTTCTTAGCTCCACAGGAACAATCAAAGCAGGGAAGGATATTTGTGCAATACACAACATTGCTGGAGAAACTCAGCAGGTCACACAGCATCAGTAGGAAGCAAAGAGTAACCAACATTTTGGGGCTGAATCCTTTGTCAAAGTATGAGCAAAAAGCAGGCAGGTGCCTGAATAAAACAGGTGGGGAGAGGAGAAGAAGGAGGAAGGAAGGGGGCAGGAGGTGGAGCACAGGCTAACAGACAAGCGGTAACAGGTAAAAAGATATTTGCCTGCATTGCAATTTTCCCGATTGCACGCTCGTTACACCAGTGGTTCCCAACTTTTTTTATGCCCCACACCCCGAAAATTTTTAATATGTTCTTGCACCCCTTAAAGTAATCATTTATTTAAGAATAAAGGTGAAGGTGACCAAAACAAATTTGTATAATCAATTTTTAATAATATATAAACAAAAATGAAACCTATGGAAAAGAAAAAATATTACAACGAATTAAAAGTTGCATAAACCCTACAAAAAAATTAAATTTTCATCCATGCATGAAATTTCTTTAAAAAAAATTAAAGAACTAATGTTCAAATGTTCATAAGCCAATTTAAATTTAATGACTCTTTTGTTCCTGTTTATTTCTTAAGAGTTTTTCAAAATGTGGCACTTTGTTGCTGATAGCAGTCCACGTGTCTGCCTGTGCACCCAAGCAATTTCTAGATTTTGTCTTGATTGACAAAAGGCCCTAAATCAAGACTCGCCTAAGTATGTCGTCGCGAATGGGATGAGCACAGCTAGTGCTTTTTCACAAAGTCTTGGAAACATGTCCATTGCCGAACACCAATATTGTTCTAAAGTTTTGCTTTCAAACTGCCTTTCAAGTACACGATTTGTGGGCAGTTCAATAAGATCTTCCTTCAGCTCTTCATCATCCGACATATTATCCAAATTGAAGGAGTATGGATTTATAAAAAAAACTGAAATGTTATCTCTCACCCCCTGGAATGCTATCTGGGAAACCCTGCCTTACACAGACCTCCCTCACAATCGCTACCAGAGATGCAAGTTTGTAGCCTTGGAGGTCACCACAGCCTTGTGCACAAGAACATGCCCCCTTCAGGAAACTATTTGTGGGAGCCAGGCCACATTCTTCTGATCCTCTGGGACAGCACTCCCACACTGCTCCCATTATCATAGCATTAAGTAGAAACAGTCTCCAGCATTACCACCTGAGAGTTGCCAAGGTCACTGATGCTGGACCTAATGTTGGTTCCTGTGAGAATTTGCAGTTGATACATCAGTGTCTATGCTCCAACCCTTCAGGCGGAACCAGCAGAAAAGGACAAGTTCTACACTGATCTGCACAAACTCATCTAACGCACCCTTACAGCCGACAAGGTTGTCATCCTTGGCGACTTCAACGCTCACGTCAGCAAAGACTGAGAAACCTGGCCAGGAATCCTTGGCAAGCATGGTGTCGGCAAGTGCAATGACAACGGGCGCCTCCTGTTGGAATGCTGAGCATAACAGCGGCTTGTCATTACTAACACCCTTTTCCAGCAGAGAGACAGCCTGAAGACTACCTGGATGCATCCCCGATCCAAACACTGGCACCTCCTGGACTACGTTCTGGTGCGAAGAAGAGACAAACGAGATGTGTTCCACACCAGGGTCATGCCCAGCGTGGAATGCCACATTGACTACCGGCTTGTTCTCTGCAAGCTCAACCTTCACTTCAAGCCAAAGTTCAAGAACAGTGGAGCCCCCAGAAAGAGGTTCAATGTTGGAAACTTGCATTCAGACGTAGTGAGAGGAAACTTACAGGCAAACCTCAAAGCAAAGCTCGAGGATGCAAACTGCCTCACGGACACGTCTCCTGAAACCCTCTGGGATCAGCTGAAAACGGCCGTACTGCAATCCACTGAAGAGGTACTGGGCTTCTCCTCCAGGAACAAACAAGAACTGGTTTGACGAAAACAATCAGGAAATCCAGGAGCTGCTGGCAAAGAAGCGATCTGCCCACCAGGCTCACCTTGCAAAGCCTTCCTGGCCAGAGAAAAAACGAGCCTTCCGTCTCGCATGCAGCCATCTTCAATGCAAACTCCGGGAGATCCAAAATGAGTGGTGGACTAGCCTCGCCAAACGAACCCAGCTTAGTGCCGACATTGGCGACTTCAGGGGTTTTTATGAGACACTAAAGACTGTGTACGGCCCCTCAACCTGTCTAAAGCCCTCTGCGCAGCTCAGATGGTGAAGTCCTCCTCAGCGACAAGATCTCCATCCTCAATCAATGGTCAGAACACTTCCAATTCCTTTTAAGTGCTAACCGCTCAGTCCAAGAATCTGCCCTGCTCCAGCTCCCTCAACAACCATGGAGTCTAGAGCTGGATGAGGTCCTTACCCGGTAAGAGGCAAATAAGGCAATTGAACAACTGAAAAGTAGCAAAGCAGCAGGTATGGATGGAATCCCCCCCAGAGGTCTGGAAGGCTGGTGGCAAAGCTCTGCATACCAAATTGCATGAGTTTTACATGCTCTGCTGGGACCAAGGAAAGCTGCCTCAGGACCTTTGTGATCCCATCATCATCACCCTGTACAAAAACAAAGGCGAGAAATCAGACTGCTTAAACTACAGGGGAATCACGCTGCTCTCCATTGCAGGCAAAATCTTCGCTAGGATTCTCCTAAATAGAATAATACCTAGTGTCGCTGAAAATGTCCTCCCAGAATCACAGTGCGGCTTTCGCGCAAACAGAAGAACTACTGACATGGTCTTTGCCCTCAGACAGCTCCAAGAAAAGTTCAGAGAACAAAACAAAGGACTCTACATCACCTTTGTTGACCTCACCAAAGCCTTTGACACCGTGAGCAGGAAAGGGCTTTGGCAAATACTAGAGTGCCTCGGATGCCCCCCCAAGTTCCTCAACATGGTTATCCAACTGCACGAAAACCAACAAGGTCGGGTCAGATACAGCAATGAGCTCTCTGAACCCTTCTCCATTGACAACGGCGTGAAGCAAGGCTGCGTTCTCGCACCAACCCTCTTTACTATCTTCTTCAGCATGATGCTGAAACAAGCCATGAAAGACCTCAACAATGAAGACGCTGTTTACATCTGGTACTGCACGGATGGCATTCTCTTCAATTTGAGGCGCCTGCAAGCTCACACCAAGACACAAGAGCAACTTGTCCGTGAACTACTCTTTGCAGACGATACCACTTTAGTTGACCATTCAGAGCCAGCTCTCCAGCGCATGACATCCTGTTTTGCGGAAACTGCCAAAATGTTTGGACTGGAAGTCAGCCTGAAGAAAACTGAGGTCCTCCATCAGTCAGCTCCCCACCATGACTACCAGCCCCCCCCCCCCGACATCTCCATCGGGCACACAGAACTCAAAACAGTCAACCAGTTTACCTACCTTGGCTGCACCATTTCATCTGATGCAAGGATCGACAAAGAGATAGATAACAGACTCGCCAAGGCAAATAGCACCTTTGGAAAACTACACAAAAGAGTCTGGAAAAACAACCACCTGAAGAAACACACAAAGATCAACGTGTACAGAGCCGTTGTCATACCCACGCTCCTGTTCAGCTCTGAATCATGGGTCCTCTACCGGCATCACCTAAGGCTCCTAGAAATCTTCCATCAGCGCTGTCTCCGCTCCATCCTCAACATTTATTAGAATGACTTCATCACCAACATCAAAGTACTCGAGCTGGCAGAGTCCGCAAGCATCACATCCATGCTGCTGAAGACCCAACTGCACTGGGTGGGTCACATCTCCAGAATGGAGGACCATCGCTTTCCCAAGATCGTGTTATATGGCGAGCTCTCCACTGGCCACCAAGACAGAGGTGTACCAAAGAAGAGGTACAAGGACTGCTTAAAGAAATCTCTTGGTGCCTGCCACATTGACCACTGCCAGTGGGCTGATCTCGCCTCCAACCATGCATCTTGGCGCCTCACAGTTCGGCGGGCAGCAACCTCCTTTGAAGAAGACCGCAGAGCCCACCTCACTGACTAAAGACAAAGGAGGAAAAACCCAACACCCAACCCCAACCAGCCAATTTCCCCTTGCAACCGCTGCAACCGTGCCTCCCTGTCCCGCATCGGACTTGTCAGTCACCAACAAGCCTGCAGCAGACGTGGACATACCCCTCCCTAAATCTTTGTCCGCGAAGCCAAGCCAAAGAAAGAAGACATAAAGTAACAAGCAGAAAGTGACATGGTTCATTTTTTTTTAAACAGGGAAAGACTATTCTGAGAACCTTGCAAATATTTATGGGAGTTTTGAAAGCAATGATTATCCAAAAGATTGCAGATACTGGAAAACAGTGTAACTATTCAATAGGTCAGACAATACCCTTTGGAGAGAGAAAGAGAGTCAATGCTTCTGATTGATGGCACTTCATTCAGATTCAAATTTATTGTCAGAGTACATACATGACATCATATACAACCCTGAGATTCCTTTTTTCTGTGGGCACAGCAGAATTGCTCCCTCTTGGTAGTGCTCAGTGTAAACAAATAAAAGAACTGTAAACAGATAACAAATGTAAACAACCTGACTATGTAATGCAGAGAGAACAAAAAGAAAATTAATAAATTGCACAAGTAAGAGCCCTTAAATGAGTTTCTGAGATTGTCATTGATGATGAAGAGGTAGCTTTCCTTTCATGCTGTTCCTGAACATGGTGGTGAGAGTCTTGTGCCACCTATTCCTCTTTTCTGATGGCAGCAGCGAGAACAGAGTGTATGCTGAGTGGTGTGGGTCTTTAATAATTCCTGCTGCTCGCCAACAGCAGTGTACTCTGTCGATGTATTCAGTAATGTAGAGGGCTTTGCCTGTGATGTACTGGGCTGTGTCCACTCCCTTTTGAAGGGCTTTATGCTCAGGAGTATTGGTGTTCCCATACCAGACCATGATGTTGCCGGTCAGCACACTTTCCACCACACCTCTGTAGAAATTTGCCAGGGTTTCTGATGAACTAACAACCCTCTTGATTTTGTTAGGGACTAGAGAGACTTTGATAGCACTAACAAAAGAACAGCAATGGAATATTCACCAATGGAAAATTCAAAAACTTTTAAAATTAAACTAGAAATAATATGGCATTTCTGACTTATCTCTAACTTAAACTCTAACATTAACCCGTCTAAGTGCAAATGTAAGTGTGTATATGCATTAAAGACACAAACTCTGAAAAGTCGATTTTAAAACTTCAACATCATTTTAGTCTTTCTTGAAGATCTCAAATTTTCAGTTCAGAAATAATTATAAAGTGCTTTTGAACATCATATCTTCAGGCCTCTTTAAATCACAATTATTTCAATGAGTTGTTCTTCAGAGATATTCTTCAAGCAAGAGTGACCATCTTCTAATGAGAAGTTGTCTTACTTATTTAAAAGCCACTTATATGGACTCTCCTGCGAAAGGGATAGTAAGTCCTGTCTTTCCAGGAGTCGTTTTCTTCCACGATGTGGCTGCATTCTTTATTTTCTTAAAAGAGCAATCAGAAGTGGTTTTGAAATCAACTTATTTTCTGTATTCCCCTTTTATTAGGAGTAACACCACCTATTCCGGTTACTATAATTCAACCCTGTCTTTCACAAGGTTCCAACTCCTGTGTGTGTAACAGGATCTGAATTTGATAATGTATTTCTCCAAATCATGTGATATTAAATCTTCAATGAGGTCAGTGCCAATTCTTAGAAGCCACATGACCATATACTGGAATCCTTAACAGTTTTAGTTTCATTTTTGCAAAACCTTGTCTGACCTCATCACGGTTCAAGAGGCTTAATTGGTTTTAAGAACCACACCTGGTACAATTAAGAACACTTCTGTTCCATTATGGCTCTGCATTGACTCCAAAATGAACACTCTTCTCTGAGTACATTGGTTTTCTGTAAATATACTGTGATGTGTGTGTAACCAACCCACAACTAACCTAAGACATATTTAGAAGAAATATAGCTTAACATTAATCTTAATATTAATACAGATCCATTATATATAAAAAAATACAATGACCAGACTCAGTGGGTTATACTGAATGCACTCAAGGGTTAGAATTTTCATGCCCAGTTCATCTGCGTAGGTTCAGGTTCTCCAGATAATTGTATTCTGCATTTTAAGATGTACAGATTTCCACTCTTCTTGCAGCTCTAAAATCATCTGGCATCTAGTCCAGTGCAGGACTAGAATAGGGGAAAGTCATTTAGCGTTCTGTGCCTTTCTTGTGACCTGCCCTTTCTCAGACCACCAAATATGAGGAAGGCCTAGGCCTCCAAATTGTTATAATTTATCTGGATCTCCTGTGTTTGAGGATATTGTATTTTATGCACTGCTCCAGCTATAATTCTTATAACTCTCTGATTCATGAAAGGAACCTGAACAAACACCCAAGACTTCAGCACTGACTTGCTTGTCAAAATATTTTTATGGGAAAGAAAACCATCATGGTATAGATTGCCCTGTCCTACTATCTGCCAAATTATTTCCTTGTCAAGTGAATTACTAATGAAATGCTGATTCCACCAGATGGATCTTCATGTTGAAAATCAAATGCCTGCGGATGTTAAAAATCTGAAATAAATGCAGAAGATGCTGAAAATACTCAGGTAATCAGGCAGTGTTTTGTGATAAGAGAATCAGGAGTAATGTTTCATGTCAAAGACCATTAATCAGAACAGAAGAAATCTGTCTGTCAAAGGGTTTTCAATCTGAAATATTAAAACTAATTTGGTCTCCATGTTACCCAATTTAGTATTATTCCAGTATGGAATTGCAAACAGAACAGGTGGAGGCCAAAGACTGTTCCATAAAAATCCAATCTCTTCGAGATCCAAGCTCAAGCCATTGTAAGACAATCTCCAGACACTACTGAGAATGATTCTTTACTCAGAATCATGTGCATACATTCTGAGAATGGCTTCTGATGCCTTTGTTTCAGTAGTTTGTGAATGTTGCTGGTGTCTTGCTCTATCAGGGAAGCCCCAGAATTTCTTGGGTTACGCAAGGGGATGGACGACTGGTGTTATACCTATCTATCTTATTCATCTGAATTTTAAATTCAGAAATGAAAATTTCTCAGTCACTGAAGTCCTTTTCATTTTCTCCACTTGCAAGTGATATATTCTTAATTATTTAAATTATTTTTAAATTTGGAGATACACCATCGTACAGACCCTTCTGTCATATGAGTCAGTGCTACCCAAATACACCAATTGACCTACAAGTCCTGTACATTTATGGCTGATTCTCTTTCTCTCCATCCAAAATAAAAATGGCAGTATTTTGTTTGGTTCCTTTATCTTTTTAGTGTAAAAAAATAAATAAATAGAATATGAAGTTGATGAGGTACTTTAAAATATAAAAGCACAAGTGAAGAACTGAGAGTCCACACTGGAGGCTATCAAGAATAAATGAGAAGGAGAGATGGAGTGGTTAGGAAAATCAAAGCCTCATTTTTATAAGTCTTAAGATGATAAGGGAGTAGATTCTTGTGAAGAGGAATAATTCTTTCCACACTTAAGAATAAGAACTGGTGCAGGAAGTCTCTGTTTCATTTGTTGATGTGAAGGGATGAAACAATCATATATGATCATTTATTTACTCTGCAGGAAGAGCATTGGAAAATTCTGAAACTTGAGCATTTTAATATCTAAAAAGGAGCATTCTTTACTCACTTTACACCAGTGATACTCAACCTTTTTCTTTCCACTCACATACCACTTTGCGTAATCCCTATGCCATTGATGACCTGTGATTAGTAAGGGATTGCTTAAGGTGGTCTGTGAGTGGGAAGGGAAGGTTGAGAATCACTGCTCTAGACCCAATTGTCACTGAAATATTTTGCTGGAGAAAAATTGTCATTGGCCCATTTCCTTTGGAGTTATGAAACCGTGCACATAACGAGTCAATTAGGTACGACTAAAACAGTGGTTTTCAAACTTTTTCTTTCCACCCACCTACCACCTTAAGCAATCCCTTACTAATCACAGAGCACCTATGACATAGGGAATACTTAATGTGGTATGGAATGGAAAGAAAACGGTTGAGAACCACTGCTTTATACTTGCGACTGTTTGACTCGGTACGGCAATAAGACCATCTACCAATCTGCTGATGATCCCACAGTGGTGGGATGTATAAAGGAAGGGGATGAGCCAACATACAGGAGGGAGATTCAAAACTTGGCTGAATGGTGCACCAACAACAAGTTTGCACTCAACATCACCAAAACTAAGGATCTGATTGTTGACTTCAGGAAAGGAAAGCCACAGATATACAATCCAATAATCATTGGGGGATCAGGGGTGGAGAAAATTTAGGTTTTCGGGAGTCACTATCTCGGAGGATCTTTCCTGGACCCAACGCACTAAAGGCATCACGAAGAAAGCACGTCTGTGCTTCTTCTTCCTCGGGAGATTGCAGAGGTTTGGTATGACGCCAAAAAACCCTGGCAAATTTCTACAGAGATGTGGTGGAAAGCGTACTGACTGGCTGCATCATGGTCTGGTATGGGAACACGCATAGTGTGAAGCCCTCCAAAAAGTAGTGGTCATAGCCCAGGATGTTACAGGCAAAACCCTCCCCACTATTCAGCACATCTACAGAGTAGATGTCGGAGGGCAGCAGCAATTATCAAAGATCTACATCATCTAGCACATGCCCTGTTCTCAGGAAAGAGATCTAGGGGCCACAAAACTCACACCACCAGGTTCAGGAACAGCTGCTACCCCTCCACCATCAAAATTTTCAAAATCAAAGTCAATCCGAGAATCATTTAAGGAGTCTTACTTGTGCACCTTATTGATTGATTTTCTTTGTTCTCTTTATTGAACAGTTAGTTTGTTTACATTTGTTATCTGTTTATAGTTATTTTAGTTGTTTACATTGTGTACAGTTTATTTTTGCACTGTGGCGGCCTGAGTCACAGTGATCAAGCCGGCGCTCCGGGCGATGAGCGCACCTAAAAGCCAACAGACCGCGTAGCGACACTGGCCCTAGCAAGCGAACCAGCGGATGAACAGCAAGGGCAGCATAAAGGCCAGCAACCCTAAAATGGCGCTGGCCCCGCTGCACAGCACGTGGGGAAGAAGGTATTGTCATGCAAGAACATACTCCCACGCGGGAAACCCACTTTTGTTATGCAGGTCGTTCCATCTGCACTTGGGGCAAACCATTGGAAGGCAAGAGGTATAAAAGTTGGTCTTGAGCCCAAATAAAACACAGAGCTTTACTTGACTACACTCACGAGTGTGTCTTTCTTTCAAGTAGCGCACAGCTACAGCACTATCATTTAGGGGTAATTCTGCCGTGCCCGCAGGAAAAATGGAATCTCAGGATTGTATGTGATTTCATGCATGTACTCTGATAATATATCTGAAATCTGAGTAGAAATCGTGAATGAAGTGATGGGCAGGAAGCAGAATTCTGGTTAAAAGTAATTGAATAAACTGCGGGAACCATCTTTATTAGAGGGTGGCAACTACTGTTCAGTTTTGGAAAATTCCAATTCAAATTTTGATAAAATTTCAAAGCTGCTGAGCTCACAGGTAAGATAATTAAAGGGCACATCCTATCCCCAGGAGCATTTAAAAATATCAGCAGACTTTGGGTCGAGCTGTCCATTGAATTTGGGACTTCACAATGCAAGCACAGGTGCCTATTTTACACATGAGTAAGTATGAAGGGGATAAACAGAATGAATGTATGGTGAAAAACTTGCTTACCTAGATCTTCCATAAACATAAATTTGGAGTTTTGCAATTTCACTTGTGCAGTCCATAATAAACATGGTTGGCCTGTCTGCATTATCCTTGCCAAACGTCAGGTAAAATGAGGTGGCAATGCTGTTGATCAGCACATTTAACAGTCTTAATTCCAAATGTTAATGGATTCTGGAAGGGACTGCTTGAAATGCTAATTCTTGCAGGTTAACAGGCTCAGAAGTAAACCTATTAATGAAAATCCATTAAATTATGATTGCAGAAAGCAGGTAATATCCTGACATTTATGCTGTTGTACTCCCCAATTACCCCTGAACTTTAATGTTAAGGCTGTAAAATTGAAATAATTTATTTTTGCATGCAGATCTGATTATGGAAATGTGTGCTACAAGTCTCCAAAAATGCTCCAAGTCATATACCATGTGAAATAATTTAACTGTGACTGTTGTGATTTTTTTTCTAATAAAGATTACTTACAAAATCTTTGATTTGATGTGCCAGTTGCCACTCATCTCAATGTAACCAATAGAAACAGCAACTTTCAGACCCACGTTAGATACCAAAGTAACACTTGTGTCTGGCAAACTCACATTAGTTAAGGTCATCCTGAAACATAAATGAAGTGTATTATAATTTGAATGATATGGATATAGATCTACATCACTTTATTTTCCCAGTTGAAATTAAACTTGCTCCAGTGCTACCAGTGTATTCTGCCTTTCGTTAACCTGCACAAATCTCTGAGCTTTTACTTCATATTGCGTGAGTCTCCCTCAACTCCTGTGTACTGGCCTCCAAATTAATCCATTGTCTGATTTATAAAAGCTTGAATTTGTCAAAACTACAATAGCTTAGAATGCAAGTTCTTCTTCCTGCTGCCTTAACATCAAGTAAGAAGAGATCTATGAATAATTTCACAAGGTTGCAGAGTTTCAAGTTCCCTCAAATCATACAGGAACTTGGTGTGAGGCTGAAGACTAACATGGTTGGTCATCTTAAGTGAAGACTTGAATTCAGGCGAGGATAGCCAGGGTGACGGAAACAGACTGGTAACTTTTAGAACATATTTATAATAAAATAGTTGCAAGGAGGTAGAAAGGTAATTTCTCTGAAGAAGAGGGGAAGAGCCATTTATAACATCTTCGAGTTTGCAGCATCTATTGCGTTTCTATGAATGAAATTAAGAGTGCTTGGGAGAGCAACTTGCAAACTATTCTTTCTTTGGATATATGGACAAAGTGTTTAAAATTGGTCCATTCCTCTTCCATTTGTGCACATTCACTTGTTTAATTCAAGATAATAAATATGTAACACATTTATCCAAAGATAAATTAGCTCAGATATTTTCCTACTATTAACCCTGTATGTGACAGATGTTGTAATGGGGTTTGCTTCCTTATTTAATGTTTTGGTCCTGTTCAGTATTAGATCACTATTGAAAGGAATTTTTTTAATGCATTTTCCTGTGTTTTCTCGGTTACTATTCAACCTCCTCCCATTACAGCTTTATTTGGTGTGGTGATAGAGAACAGTCGATTATCTGGGTCGGATTGTCATGTGATAGCTTTTGCCACTTTAATGGCTAGAAGATCTGTTTTGCTAAGATGGAAGGATTCTCTCCCTCCCAGTTATGTACAATGGACGTCCCAAACCTTATCATGGTTGAACTGTGAGAAGAATAGATGTAATGTTTTGAAAACTGGAGTTGTTTGATACAATGTGGCACACTTTTATGGAATATTTTAATACTTGATGAATAATACAGTAGTTTATTATTTTGTATATGACATAATGTCATGGACCTTGGACAATTTTTTGACTGAGGATCGGGCTGAACTTACTGCAGGGGATTTGACAGCTGCTTGGAGCTGTAGTAGCACTGGGTTACCACTAGGAAACTTTGACAGGTTTCAAAGCACATGAACCAGGCGCTGGAAGTCCATGGGCTCGCAGGAGAGCAGGTCTGCAGCTCTTAACTTCTCTCCACCAATGGGGAGAGCTGGAGGCAGTTTAAAAACACCCGCACTGGCTTTGAAGAGGTTGGGCAGTCAGAGAGTCGGACTGATTCTCACCTGGCAGCTTCAGCAAGCCACATGCTCAGTTGTTTTGTTCACAGGTACTAGCACTGTGTCAGGAGCTGTATGTGAGTGTGCTCACCCAATAGTTTCAGTGGAAAAAGGAAGACTGAGCTACTTTGTCCAGAGATGCCAGCACTGTTGTCCTGACAGCAGTTTGGGGAATTCTGATACCCAGAGTGTGTCTGGGATTGACCAGTGCCTCTCCCATTCCCTTTCACAAGGAGGACTTCATGTGACAGGAGTCATGAGACCACTGAAGCCAGGGTGTCCAAAGGAGAGGACTCGCATGACCGAGAGTCACTCGTTAACCCTAAAGAGGGTTTTGAAAGACTCGTGTGACAAAAGGTCACTTGGTAACCCAAAGGAGGGCTTTGGAGGCGTGAACCTCATATGGTGACCAGGAAGTCACTGCGAAAATTCCCCAGGTGAAGAAAATAAAGGTGGTTGTTGCCACATTCGAAACTCAAACCTGTCTCGTGTTCCCCTGACAGGGTTGAAAGTCTCTAGGAACCACAGTTGTCTGGATACAGCCTCAAACTAAAAGACCAGCGGGCAAGGAAACAATTAATTCCAAACCTGGAGACCAGATTCATGAGCAGTTCCTTCTTGACTGACAGACTTGACGTGACTGACTTGGGGGTTTTATTTTGGGAATTTTATTGATTTTTTGGGGCATTTGAGCTTAGATTGTAATTAGTTTTTTTTCCCACATACGCCATATAATAATCTGTTGTTTGTATAGAGTCACCATTAAGGCTGATATTCAGATGTTAATTTTATTGGGTTAATTCTATTATTGTTAGTTTGTTAATAAATTTTGTGTTAAATTTAACCTATTCATTTATGTGTCTCCCAATTGCTACTGGAGAGGATAACAATACAAAACGTTTATGATCTCTTCCTGAATCACTTATTTACAGAAAAGGCAATTCACCAACCTACTGTTACCTTTTGGCGCCCCAGTGGCTTTTTCTCTTTTTAATTTAGGATTAGTTAATCATAGTCTTTTTTTGTTTTTTTTTCTGCAGGAAGAAGTGATATAATATTGAATTCTATCTATTTATCATTAGTTGCGATGTTCATTTTTATTCTAGGTTACTCTGTACCTGCACAGTATATTTTTCTTGTTCTTGCGCTTTTTGTAAAAAATTATTAAATAGATTTTGTAGTCCATGCAGGGTATAGGACACTGAAATTACAAACAGTGATGAAGTTTGCTACTGCATCCATACAAATTGTGCTCTTGCAATGAAACCTCATTATTTTGTAAGGGTATCCCTGGAGAACTCCATCAGGACGAAATAGAAAAATTGCTCAGGAACTGAAAAGACTGAGTGGTGTTAAAGCAGCCAGAATTTAGAATCAAAGTTTTCATTCACCATCCATAACCAGAATGAAAAATCTGAAGTGAGTTGCTTGGAACCTTTATTATCTAGATCTACCTGTGAACCAAGAAGAATGTATCAACAATTCTGGAAAAAATGGTACAAGAAATTTTAGCCTTTGATCTGTCCGCCAGTTGAGTTGAATAATGCTTTGTTACAAATATCCTGGCTTTAACAGTGCAATAAAAATTACAAATCTATGGCTTTTAAAAGTGATTTTCACTTCCTGGATAATTAGACTAAAACTATTTTTTTTGGATGAAGTAATTTCAACAAAGTGGAATAAGAAAGAATGACAGAAACTTTGCCCTTAAAGGTGTAAAAGGATCAGATACTTTACCCATCAAAATTTACTGTTGTATTATTGGAAAATATCATTTGATCTCAGTTATTGCTTTGTGCAACAATCTTGTATTTATTGAAGGCAGGAAAAATAATTTTAGGTAAAATGCACAGCCATTCTACAAACAAATATCATGGAGGGAACTTGAGCAACATACCTGCTTATGTTATACTGAAGTTGGTGTAAAACATTGGAATGCTTTATGCCTGATAAATCTGGAATTTCCACATCTAATAATCTGTTTCGAAAAACTGGCATTACAATCTTGCAACCTGAAAGACAGTTGGTCAGTTTTTAAAAATAATTCGTAAATAACAAAATGAGATTTAATCTTGATTGAATTTGATTATTGAAATGTTTTCAAATGTTTCATGTTTTTTTCATCTGATGATGCACTTTAATGTAATTAAGCCTCTAATATATAATGATATTTTACACCTGGTCCATTATAAAGGACCATAAACCACATTCCAATGCAAAATAGTTCAGATCCTGGAACTTGTAGACTTCCCCCCTACCACTATTAACTCAGCCCTCACCCGCATCTCTTCCATTTCCTGTACATCGGTCCTGGCCCCCTCTGCTCCTAGAAGAAATAAGGACAGGATTCCCCTTGTCCTCACCCCACGAGCCTCTGCATCCAGTATATTATCCTCTGCAATTTCTGCCATGTACAATATGATCTCACCACTTGATGCATCTTCCCCTCTCCGCATTCCACAGGGACCACTCACTCCGTGACTCCCTTATCCACTCGTTCCTTCCCACAAATCGCTCCCTTGGTACCTACCCGTGACCGATGGAAGTGCTACACTTGCACCCACACTCCTCCCCCACCACCATTGGAGCCCCAAACAGGCCTTCCAAATGAAGTAATACCTCATTTGTGAATGTCACCTACTGCATCCAGTGCTCCCATTGTTGCCTTCTGTACACCGGAGAGAGTGGTGTTATTAGATATTGAAACTTCGGTGTTAACATACTGTAATCAATTCCTTTGGTGGTGATTCTTCCTTTGAATCCAGGATTAGTGGGACAAACACCTAATGGGTGGAGAAAAAGAGTGCAGACCACAAAATGTCCAGTCCACCTCATTGTATCCACAGATTTAAAATCTGTGAGAAACTAAAAACAAGCACTTTTCAGTTTTATTTTCTCAAACTTAATTCCCATCTAGCCCTATTTAATTCAACTTATCCATACAGTCAGAAAAAAAGATAATTGACCATTTATTTGTAGTAATTTTACCAAAAAATCTATCTTGATTTTTGTAATTCCTATCTTTTGAAGCCAACTTGGTGTTACAGCTGGGGCCCATTTTGCTATCTTGATGGCATAATAGATCTCAATGTCCTATTTTGTAGAAGAGCAGGCAGGCTATGGTAATATCTTGACCATATTTTCCTCTCAGACTAAAGTGCTAAACAGATGATATTGTCATTAGCACATTTGCTGGTTGTGGGACTTGGCTGTGTAACACCTTCATTGCAGCTGTGACTATTAGTGTGTTGAAGGTGTGAAATGTGTTACATAATTGAAGCTGTGGCTCAAATTCTTTCTTCTTTGGCTTGGCTTCGCAGATGAAGATTTATGGAGGGGTATGTCCACGTCTGCTGCAGGCTTGTTCAAATTACCAATGCTCATAACCGACGAGAGCATCATGAACTTCACTCCTTGAGACATCCCAAATACTGTTCAAGACTGTAAAAGAGAATTTCTATGAATTGATGAGATAGGCAATGAAGTGAATTCAGTCATTTTTTAAAGTGTGCTATAGGCTCCCAATCTATTTTAACATTGAGTCCATCTTATGCATAATTTGATGCTTAAACTTAATGCTCTTGATTTGTATGTTATTTGTTTTTTTTCGTAAAACTGATTGCAGCTGTCACAACCATATCATGTTCAAATATACATTTGAAGTTGGTGTAATTTTTTTTCCTTGCATTCAGATATCAAAATGTCCATGAGATGACACTGCAAATCTTGCATTCTGGTCATTGGAGGTCCATTCTGATCATGATGACGTTTCCTGGGATGAAATCTGCAAATTATAGAACTTTTCATTCTCTATGTTGAAAGCTATCTTAATGTTAGATGGAGAAAAGTATTGTAAGCTAAAACATCATGAGATGGGAATGTGTAGGGAGTTACCCTGTACAGGGCAGTAACAAGAAGGGGAGGTGTCCTTGTACTCCTGTTAGGTAAAACATCATGAGATGGGAATGTACAGGGCTGTAACAAGATGTAAATGCATCCTTGTACTTACAAGATAAGAGAGACATTGATGGATTGAGAGGCAGGAAGCTAGCAGGGAAAGGATAGCAACAGTTTTAGTCATTGGACAAGTAATGATATGATGATGTTCTAAGCACATATCCAAGGGTATAAAAAATCACCATTTTGCTGATAACGGCAGAATGCATTCTCCGACTAACATGTTTAGTCGCAAGTGTTACAATCCGGTAATAAAGAACAAAGAACCCTGATTTCGACTCAGCCTGGTGTTTGTCTCACTCATTCATGAACAAAGCAGACCTAACAGTATACAAATTATATATTGTATATTTCAGTAAATAAGTTGACTCCCATTTTTCAGCATAATTTTAAGGGTTTTATGGTATATACAGCATAAGAGTCAACTCCCATTTTTCAGGCTGTCTGGGCCTCCCAGGACACGCCAATCGGAAGTAACAAAGCTGTAAATTAAATATGTTTTTAAAAAAAAATCTTGTCTCACCGGGCAGGAGCAACGATGGCCCACAGAGCTGGAATGGTGACATCGTACTCCCGGCGGTAGTAGAAACCTCGGCCTACCAGGGAGCAGCGGCGATGGGCCATGGAGCTGGAGCACTGACATCGTGCTCCCAGTGGGAGTAGGAACCTTGACCTACCAGGCTGGAGTGGCGACCTCAAGTTCCCAGCTAGAAGCAGTTAAGGCAGCACCCAGCGTTGGGGAGGTGCTGGGGAGCGGCGGCAGTGGGGAGGTGCTTCCAGCATCAACTTATACGTCGAATTGACATCAATCTTTTTTTTCAGGGAATTTAAGGTCTTAAAAGTATATCTGGTGTATAAATCTACTCTCCCCCCACCCCCCTAACATTTTTAAGAAAATCTTTAGGATTTCACGAATTCTATGCCGAAATATACGGCAATTTATAGGACATTTTCTCTAGATATGTTGTTCAGTTGGAGCAGAAATAACTTTATAAGCTTTAAATATATTAAATAATAGGCATCTTTTATGACAATATGTAGTTGGAAGAAAACTGGGAAAGAATAATGTGTGAACATTGCCAATCAAGAAAGCAATCAAATACAGTCAGTTTAAAAGAGGATTTGTTGCAGAGCAAGATGTGTGTGAGTTTTCATGCTTGACTTCCAAAAGGAAGTACTGTCTATGTTGTATCAGAGTGTGATAACTTGGCCATTGGTTTGGGTAATATCCAGCTACCATTCAAGGTACTCTGTCATCCAAGGGTAGTTTTGTTTATGAAGAGAAGTATGAGCATTGTCATTTACCTATATACCTGTGGAAAACCTGTCTGTGTACATTTCTTGAAGTGACTTTGCAGGAAGGGAACATAAAAAGGAAATGGGTTCACTGGTCAATCCATCAATCTATTTTGTTATTTGCAAGACAGCCTCCAGGAAATGAAGCAGCGGTGCAGCATTCATGTGGTGAAGTATCTCAAAGGAGCACAAGAAGTAGGAGTAGACTCTCTGGTCCTTGGAGCATGCTCCACCATTCATCAAAATCTTCTATCCCATTACCATTTTCCAGCACCATCCCCATATCCCTTCATGTCTATCAATCTCTCTCTTGGATGAATGTAACAATTGAGCTCCCAGAACTGTATTAGGTAGAGAACTCCAAAAATTCACCACCCTCTTTGGGTCAGTAAATGATCAGATGAGATGTAATTGCACCAAAAATGAGAGGTTTAGCTCCATTTGGTCACTTACTATTTCTAATATCAGGGTGACTTTAAAAAAAAACTTTAAAAGCTGCATTTAGTCTTTTAAATGGAGTCTCTGTCAATTGATTGATGCCATTTATGTTGTTGATCGAATAAATTAGTTATGTATTTCAAAAGATCAGACTTAAGTTGCTTTGATGTTAAAAGAATGGACCTTACCCAAATGTAGGCTGGCCTTAAACACATATTGCCAGAAATTTAATGCCTTTTATTCACCCCCATGGAAATAGTTGAGGTCGCAGCTTGATTTGTTCTTCCATAATTGGTCTTGTTTCAAGTGGATTTGCGTACTTTTAACTTGGGTAGATAAAATGGAAGTAACCAAATGTTAAATGATAACATGTTGGCATATTCCTGGGGTCTACATTCTGTTTTTCTGAAGATTGTTTTGCTTTCCATTGTTTGTTGCACAAAGGATTTTGTATTTTCTCTAATGTATTGCACATATTGTTCATTGACATTCGTGAGCATAATGGTTTTCTATTCATGAAAACCTTCAGAGTTAAATGGTTGCATAATTGGCATCTACAGCTTTTTAAGCAATATTTATATCCTGCATTTCTTTCTTAGAACTTAATAACAACACTTTTAGCTTTGTTTGGGGCGGGGGGGGGCGGGGTGGTGTGGGGGGAAGTATGTCTGCATCCATTGAAAGCATTATAATGTTGTGCAGGAGCACAAATTGCGCATCCACTGAAATCATGACTCCATTTGTGCTGAAAGGAACAGACAGCACGAATCTAGCATGGGATGCTGGAACTATCAGGAGTAGCAAAAATGTGCATCATCACAAATCCCTCACCCCAATGCCTAGCATATCCTTCACTCTAACTCTAGGCCCTTCAAACTGCCATGTAAAATGGGGTTAACCGGGCAAAGGGTCTGACCTGGTTAGTGTAGTCCTAATCCAACCTTGCTCCTGACCTTCCTCAGAGATAGTCAGGGAACCCAGTTAAACTTAACTAGGTCGGGTCCACCAGCGACTTGAACAGGATGTCAGTGCTTGTGTGCTAGCATCACAGGGAAACCCCTGGCTGAAGTGCCCGCCACAAGCAGGGGAAGAGAGGTAGCTGCAGTTGGGGGGGGGGGGGGGCACAAACTGCCACTGCTGCGAATGCTACTCTGGTTCGCCATGATGGCTCAACGATTGCAGCACCGGGTTGGTGGTTTAATGGGTCGATTTCCCCTGCAGTTTAAAAGGTGCTTCCAGCATCTTTGCCCCAGTAATCGCACCCGAGTCCCAGGAGGGTACCCAGGTGCTGCAGTTTAAAAGAGCCCACTCCTAGCAAGTCAGAGTATCAATCCTGGCTCGATGAGGAGTACAATGTAACATGATGGAAGAAGCACCAGGCACAGTTGAAATGAGGTACAAGACATTACAAAAGACAGCCTGAAACTAAACTAATAACAGGAGATCAAATTATGGTATGACCTCATGTAATTTCCATGGGATCAAATTAAAGCATTAAATTTCACCCAAAATGCACAGTATTCTAATGAAATGTGACTTCAGTGAGTACATTGCAGAGCATTGAAATGTCAGTCATATACTTATTTTGAAATCTCATTCTGCATGTTTAAATTGGTTTGCAAACAATTATTGCTTGCACATTTGAAGAGGCCCTTGTATTTTCTTTCAGGTGATGTCATTATTATGAAATTTAAAGTGTGTTGCTCTGCATGCTGATTGCAAATCCGATGTTGAGATTATAGGTCCTGACAACTGGGTCTGTGGAAACACTTAACTATTCAGAAAGATGGAGCTAGAGTTTCAGCTTTCTGTAAGTTGACTCATGCCATGTGGGCAACTGTAGGTGGAAAATATTCACTGCATTTAGCAGATTTGAATTGGACTGTATGGCATTGTAACAAAGCACAGTCACAAGCTTTAAATCTTTTGAGCCAATCAGCATTTGCACATGAAATGAAAACATTTCACTTCCTTCAATACATCATAATTGAATCTCATGCATTAATCTTTCCTGTTATAGATTTATATTTGCAAAATCTAAATGGACTAATACTAGTGTATTATGATGATAAAATGGATCTAAATGTCAACGTGGAACAAGAATCGTAATTTATTTATAATGTTTTGTGGCAAATATAAGGGGAAAATTAGGCTCCTTCTGGAGCTGCTTATGTTTTTAATGTCTTCAACCTGGTGGCTGGGATATCAGTGGAAGTTGCCATTAGGATTACTGGTTGCACACAGTAACAATGTGTATGAAACACGAAGGTTTACCATCACTTGAATGTAGTTGTGGTAAACCACTGTTATGCCATGATTGGCTGCTGCCGGCTGGACATGCTTCCCGATGTAGAAGTTTGTGTTCATATGCTAGCTACAAATATCAATTATGAGAAAACCAGCAGAGATTTTACTCAGTAATGCAAATAAAGTCATAGGCTTCTGGTCAACAGGCTAGGAAAGATACAAGTTTTAGGCTAGCAAACCTTCCAGACAGGGAATTAGAATCAATTATCATTTCTGCCCATGTCATCTCAGAGCAATCACAGAAACCCCGGGCTCCAGATTCCTTAATGTCTTTAACACAGTAGTCCTAACTGACTACTGATCCAGTCAGCAGACAGCTCATTCATAAAGCAGTTTCCCGCCAAACGCAGCTGATTGATTCTACTACCTGTCAGACATGATTTGAATTGTCAAAGGCTGTAGAACGCACCCAGTGACTTTGACGGCGCGAGCCCAGTCCCAATTCAATATTATTTCTGCCCAGAAATTTCACTCTCCATTGTTAACTGTAATGACATAAAATTAGTGTGAAACCAGGTATTGCACATGTTAATTAAAACCCAGACATTAGGCCGGCAGAGAACTGATGTCGATGAATACTGGGAGCAACTCTTCCAGACTTCTGTTAATTTTGTATAATTATGTCTTGTACATGCAAATAAGTGATTGACTTCAAGCCATTTCCCTGTCTTTAGAAAGGAGATATGCAAGATGTAAAACAATGTTCGAAGAAATGTTATCTAATTTCTATGCAAGAAAATACCTTAAATATTGTACCATCTGACTGAGGTCTTGAATGAGATTCACCAGTATTAGTGAGGTGAATTTATCTACCCACCACTAAATACTGCTCATTTCTACTGGTGTGACATGAATAAATTCTGTGTATGTTGTACTTTGTGGTTTGGTAGTACTTTTTATACCTTGACAGGAGTGTAACTACTACACCCAGACTGATCCTACCTGTAACCCTTTGCATGCTCCCCATTCCACTCTGCCTTGGTGAGGTTGATGGCTGTTCCAGTCTATAGTTAATAAAAGCTTATCAGTTTTACAACTTCAATCTTTTGTGATTATTGATGGTGCATCAGTAGTAAAAGCACAAAAATGCTGGAGGAACTCAGCAGGCCATGCAGCGTCTATAGGAGGTAAAGCTATATTTTTACCTCCTATGCTGTTCCTACAGCATTCATGCATATGTACACAATGTGGTTTTCCTCCTCTTTGTGGAGATTGTTCTGAAGTGCTTGCAAGCTGCATTTAGAAAGTGATAAGCTGGTTTATTTTTCTGTCAGGTATATAAATGAGCAGAAAGTTGTATTTATTGGAATTTATCAATTCCTGACTACTTCATGACAAGAAAACAAGTAAAATTGGACTTTACTTCATGCCAAGTGTAAACTCACATCATAGTTTCAGGTATCCTAAAACAGCTGATTTGATGAACAAAATATTTCAGACTGACCAAGAGGTGAAAACAATGTTCCATTTTATGGATCTTTTATTCTTCATCTTAAAAGCTTTAAATATTTGAAGTCCTGATGCAGGGTCTCGACCCAAAACTTTGACCATTCCTTACACTCCGCAGGGGCTGCCTGACCCACTGAGTTACTCCAGCAGGTTTAGTCCAGATTCCAGCATTTTCAGAGTGCTTCCTTGCAGAAGCTGTCCAAATCCTGTTTAACTAGATCATCTTCTGTGCAAGCCTTCCAATGAGATAGTATTGCATGGTGGTAGCGGAACAAATCTTGCCCAGAGAAATGTTTTTTAATCAGCAATTCCTGCTTTGCCTGTCTGTTGGTCCTCAAAAAGGGCTGAATGTCTCTGAGTTTAAGTGCAGCATCCAAGCACTTGATAAGTACTAAAAGGTTTTAAAGCTTTTTTTTTAGGTATATTGTAAAAATTCAAAAACAGTAAAGTAATGAATGTAAAATGTTTGTTATTCTATTATTTATTCTAAGGGACTCTGAAAAGCTGATCAACTTTAATCCCCGTCTGTAGTTTGGACTGAAACATGAAAGTTTGCAGAAACTGTGATTGTAGGAACTTAGCAGGTCTCTTAACATACATAGAGGGTAAAGATATATAACCAACGTTTTGAGCCTGAGCCTTTTTTAACATCTGAGTAAAAATTGACTGGGTGCCTGAATTAAAAGGCTGGGGAGAAGGGAAGAATAGGCAGAGGGAGGATTATAAATCAACAGACAAAAAAGTATAAATGAGATATGGATGGGATGCAGGTGAGAAACGATGGGGTGGGGGGGGGGGTTTAATTCTGTGGAAGCAGTGATGGAGGAAAGGAGACCAATGGAAAAGGGTAGAGAGAGAGAGATAGCTGTCCCAAAGGAGTTTTATGTTCTGCGTGGGTTTTTTTCCGGAGGCTCTAGATTCCACCCACCCTTCAAAAACATACTGGGGTGTAGGTTAATGGGGCGTAAATTGGGTGGCACCGACTCGTAGGGCCAAATAGGCCTGTTACAGTGCTCTAGGCCTAAATTTAAATTATAAAAAGAGACATAGGAAAAGTTGGGGGCGTGGCTAACAGAAAGAGGAGGTCAATGTTAACACCATTGGTTGGAGGGTGGCCAGGTGGAATATAAGGTGTTATTTTTTCGATTTGCACATTGTCTCAGTCTGGCCGTGCATGAGATCATGGACAGACATGTCAGCAAGTGAAAAGGGCAGGGAATTGAAATGGGTGACCACTGGGAAGTCCCTGCTATTCTGACAAACAAAGTCGAGCTTCTCAATGAAGCGATTTCCCAGTCTATGTCCAATCTCTCCAATGCAGAGGAGATCACAATGGGAGCACTGGATGCAGTAGATGATCCCTGCTGATTCACAAAGTGAAGTGTTGCTTCACTTGGAAGGACTGTTTGGGACCTGGATTGGTGGTGAGGAAGGAGTTGTGGAGACTTCTATGTTCACAGGGGAAAACTTTCTGTCACTCCTGTGGAGAAATTTATCATCATCTCTTATGGATTTGCTGGCATTTCCCAGGGGAAAAACATGCCAGTATTGTTAAACTATTTATAATATATATATTATATACATTATGTTTTGTGTTGTTTGGCTGTCTAATTTTTTTTTTAAAGCATGAGAACCATGGATATGCCAAGTAAAAGGAAGAGAGCAGGTTGAAGTGAAGATGGAAATGAGAAGAGTGATTTAAAATGTAGAAATTATTTCTGTTGGAGTGGAGGAGGTTACGAAGGAATTCAGCTGAAGATTTCATAAGAAAATTTATGGTGAAAAGAGAATATTTCATCTGCTTGTGGGATGTTATGTAGGTGTCATCAATTAAAAATTACATATAGTACAAAGGAACGATTCAGTTACAGTGTGCTTGTTTTATTCTGCAATATAGTTGCTTTCCTGCAAGGGGCGGCGTGATTGACATAGCAGTTAGCGCAACTCCTTTACAGCGCCAGCATTTGGGACCTGGATTCGAATCCCGCGTTGTCTGTAAGGAGTCGGTACATTGTCCCCGTGTCTGCATGGGTTTTCCCTGGGGGCTCTGGTTTCCTCCCACCGTTCAAAACATACTGGAGTGTGTAGGTTAATTAACTGTAATTCGGTGGCAGAGACTCTTGGGCCGAAATGGCCTGTTACTGTGCCAAAAAAATGTTAAAAATTGGTTGAATTAAATAACATTTTAAATGGAAAATTTTATAAATACGTGAAGCAGAGAAAGAAAATTAGACTTGAAGAAAGTGGGCAGTAGTTCGATTTGTGTTTTTTTGTAAGCAGAGCCAATGTAGAGTAAATGAACTGAATTGCCTTCTTCACCACGTAGTCTTCTGAACTACTGATGTGCCATTCAAAAATATTTCTTTTCTTCTAAAAAAAAGCCAGCATTGTACTTCTGGACCCCATAAACTAAAACATTGTATTACAAAGACAAGAGTGTTTTACATCAGATTGAAAGTACCTATCCTCCCCTAGAAACCTTTTTGAAATACTGTGGGAGAAAAGAGCATAAGCATGGGAGATCCATATCAGTTTAGCGAAGTTCATCATCATGCCAAATATATCTGAGTTCTGTGAGGTGCCTTAAATGTTGAGTGAACGTATAAATCTCTGAGATTGTCCTCTTGAAAGTGGTAATGTAAATTCATTTAAATTATTGGATCCCTTCCTCGCCGTGTGGCCAAAATTTCAGAATAGCAGACTCTCTCCTATTTAATGCATTCATTGTTAATACATTGTATTCAATTAGTGCATTAAATAAATTCATTTAATCTATTCAATTCATTCACTTGAGTCAGTGTTAAAGTTACAAAACAGAAACTTATCCAGAGAATAGAAACAAACATGGCAGCAAAAAGTATCAAAATAATAGCTATACGTGTCTATTTAGACCTCTAATAACAGAAAAAAACTGCTGTTCATTAATATGGTTCACCAATACATCCACCACTATTCTCCCCCACCCCCAGGAAACCTTGATATCTGCTCCATTTTGGTGTATAAATGTCCAATTTATCAAACTGTTTGTAAGACATGCATTGAAATGCTGCCACTTTGACCATTTCTGAGTCCCCCCCACCCCCAAATTCTTCCAACCTCTACATATAATTGTCTTCCTATGATTGATGCTTGTCTGAATCCAAGTTTGAGAGTATTTATCCCCAAATAACCTACATGTGTTTCCAAAAATAAAGAGTCTGGGGTAAAAAAGGAATTTGAATACCTGAAACTTCACCAACATACTTAAGTATCATAATCCAAAAT
Organism: Narcine bancroftii; assembly: GCF_036971445.1. NCBI lineage: Eukaryota > Metazoa > Chordata > Chondrichthyes > Torpediniformes > Narcinidae > Narcine > Narcine bancroftii. Next base: position 37,057,490 of record NC_091474.1, on the reverse strand, counting down.
TCTTGTCTTCTGGGACAAGACCAAAGTGCACATACTAAGTCCTCTTTATCCACCTCACAGCATCAGCATTCAACCTTAATCGATATAACTTGCCAGAGTCCAATAAAAATGGTGCAGAATCTTAAAATGAATTAGTCATACTCTCAGGTCTCTTGATATTATTTTGATATTTTTACAAATTTTGTCCCATTCTTCTTTCTCAAAAACCACACTCAGGTCTATTTCCCATGCTCTTTTAAGACCCAACAGAAGTTTATCCCCTGAGATCTGTGTTGAGGCTGAATCATAAAACGAGGCTTCGTGACCTTTACTATGCGCAGCCAGTACAGTAGACGATATCGTAGCAACTTGTGGGGGTTGCTGTGTAGAACTAAAAGTTGTCGTAGCACATGACGTAATTGAAGATAGTTCCAAAATTGTGACCTAGAACTATCATTCTGTTGCATTAAAAGATTTGAAACTGTCACCATTATAAAAGTCTCCCAATTTAATTATACCTTTCCCTTGCCATTCCCTCCAGAAAAAAGGGGATTTATCAATTGCACAACTTTGGATTCATCCAAATACTCGAGGCTTCATTCAAATATGAATTAAATTTAAATAATCTGGCTAACTTGGTCCAGACAAATGCATATGCAAAATGATTGGATGAGATCTTGCCTTAGGAGGTAATTTGATAGACAAACATTGTAATGGAGGGATAGGAGGAAGAGCAGAACACTCAATATGATACCAAGGAGGTGCTCTGCTCTCTCTCTGTCTCTGGAAGGAGAGACCAATGTGCTAAATGCCTCAGAGTTCTTTCTTCTTTTTCTTTTTTTCTTTTCTTTGGCTTGGCTTCGCGGACGAAGATTCATGGAGGGGGTAAAAAGTCCACGTCAGCTGCAGGCTCGTTTGTGGCTGACAAGTCCGATGCGGGACAGGCAGACACGATTGCAGCGGTTGCAGGGGAAAATTGGTTGGTTGGGGTTGGGTGTTGGGTTTTTCCTCCTTTGCCTTTTGTCAGTGAGGTGGGCTCTGCGGTCTTCTTCAAAGGAGGTTGCTGCCCGCCAAACTGTGAGGCGCCAAGATGCACGGTTTGAGGCGTTATCAGCCCACTGGCGGTGGTTAATGTGGCAGGCACCAAGAGATTTCTTTAGGCAGTCCTTGTACCTTTTCTTTGGTGCACCTCTGTCACGGTGGCCAGTGGAGAGCTCGCCATATAACACGATCTTGGGAAGGCGATGGTCCTCCATTCTGGAGACGTGACCCATCCAGCGCAGCTGGATCTTCAGCAGCGCAAAAGCATAATAAAAGCACATTATCTGTGGGAAACCTAAGGCCCCTCTTTCAAGTGGCAATTGTAATTTATCATGTTTCAAGTGTGGGCGTTTACCATTCCAAATAAAAGGCTTAATTATTTTTATCAAATTGCTTCAAATATGTTAATGGAATTTGACTGGTGACAATTGGAACAGGTAAATTAATCTTTGGAATACTATACATCTTCAACGCATTTACTTTTCATGACATTGACAAGTACATTGATGACCATCTAAATAGATGACACGAAATTTTCTGCAATAATGGATCAAATTTACCTTTACTAAATCCTCCACTTGGTGGGGGGGGGCGTGGTAAATTAATACCTAAATATTGTTGACCTTCTTCGGCCAATGAAATTGGCTGGGGCAAAAAGCAGATGCAGGGCAGAATCAAATTAACCTTATAACCTGAGAATCTAGAATAAGACCTTATAATATTCAAAAGACATGAATGACACTGACCGACCAGGGTCCGACACACATAAAACAGATCATATCAAATAAGACATGCTCTTGGATGCCTCTGCTCTCATATCACTCAATGTTATCCCTTGTCGGCAGAGCTTCATGTGTCACCTGGAAGTAGTAGCTTATTAATTTTATCTGCAAAGAATAACAGGTATAATTCTCACCCCCGATTCACTACTCTAAAGATTCAGAAAAGTTATCTTTGTTGGGAAAGTGAAGAATTGAACAGCAGGGTAATTACTTTGATAAAATAACATCTGAAGTTTTCAATGAGATCACTGCACACCGAGCCAAAGATAACATGGAAAAGAGAATTCAAGTATCTGATTGATAGAGCTCTAACTCTGGTGTTGAAGCATTTATTTTTAAATCTAGCAATGTTCATGTTATGGAGGTGATTTGCAGTCAGGCTTTTCTTCCTTCTGTCCCAGACACACTGTTCCAAATAAAGTGAGAGAAATTTTTAAAAAGCGGTAGTTGTCCGAAATTTCTTTGTTTTTTCCTCCCCCCCACCGCCACTCTTTCCTTCCTCCTCCTCCCCTTCTCTGGTCTCTTCCCCCTCCCTTGTAATCTCCCTCCCTTTCTGTGATAGTACAGATCTATCACCAATGTACATAGTGTATATAGTTACTGTATCTAGACTGTGCTTACAGCGATTGGCTGAGAGCTAAGCCACACCTATTGTCTGGGCCTTAAAGGGTTGTGTCCCTAGCCAGGTCGGATCATTCCGGACTGGTCGGCCACCTGTGAAGAGCTCCGGTCTTTTGCTAATAAAAGCCTTGGTTTGGATCAACAAGTCTTTGGTTCTTTCGACGAGCTCTACACTTTCTTCCTGTCTGCAGTCAGAATCAAAGATAACACAACTCCAAGTTGTGTCATAAGTTCTGAATTGTGAGCATTATTTCATTGTGCAGTGTCCATTGCACACCAGGTACAATGTGGACATATCCCATACACTCTTCATCTCCCTAAATCCTGGCCACTTTAGGACCCCCCACCCTGTTCCCTTGTCCTGATCCTCACCATGTATCAATCTTCTTCCTTGTTTTCCCTTCCCCTCATGTCTCTACCTCTTCACTTATTTCCTTCCTTCCCTCTTAATTCTATCCATTCCCTCTAGATTTTGCTCCAACCCCAGCCTGGCCAACTCTCTAGTTTCTGACAGTTTGCACTTGACTAATGCCACCTACCTTCTTCAGGCTGCCTTTTCATCTCAGCAGTTACATGACGTTGAATGCATGGTTAAGTCCAGTCTAACCAAGTCTCTTTCAGAAATCCTTGGGAGAAGGATCAACAGCTTGCCCTGATGTCAGCAGACTGTGTTCTCCCACGCTGTGCTTTGGGGCTGATTTGAGACTGATTAATCCTACAGGAGGAGCAGTATCAGTGTGTTACATACACCTTCCCTGCTTTCAACCAGACAATCAGATAAAGAGGCTGAAGTTTTGTTTTGATTCTTCCAGCTGGGGATTATTAAAAAATTGGCTTTTATTTGTTGTTTTGCAGCTCATAATCAAAACCAGACATTGCAATTTAGGTTTGGAAATCTCGATGGATACTACATTTTTTTTCCAGCCTTTGTCAGGTCTTTATGTCTCTCTTTGCATGATTCACCTTTCTAACAGGTGGCTAATGTCTCGTTTTTAATGTTGTGAATGCTTTAATGTTGGGGATCTTTGAATCTTTGGGTATGTTCATACAGACTCCTGGTTTACCACTCCCTTTTTCAACAGTCTTATAATATGCATTCTTTGGTCAATACTATTACTGCATTCCAAGGAGCCATGTCAGAACTGATTTTAAAATCCAAATTTAATTAAAAAATAACAAGTCTATTGTGACAAATATTTTGAATATATTCAAGTCAACATTGGTTTAGTTTTGAAACTTGCAAAATTGTATTTAGTTAATGCAATGAACAACTTGGTAGTTTATTTACATTTTTTGATTTAGCATTTGTGCTATTAAGAAAGTGTTACAATATTTATTGAGAAGGTGTAGTGTACCATTGTGGTACTGCTAGTGAAGGTGGTCCCACTTGTGCTGTTGAAGTCGGAGGTCCAGGATTGAGATATGCAGACAATGAATGAAGGCCTCTTTGAGAAGGTGGGGTTGGTGTTCGTATGCCTCTTTTCCTTTTTGGTGGCAGAGGTTGGGGATTTGTGGGAATACCATGTGTAAATTGTTGCATTGCATTGGTCTAGACCACACATGTCAAACTGGCCCATTTGGCCCGCGATATAATTATATTTGGCCCGCAAGATCATTTCAAAAATGTATTAGAGGTGGCCCGCCCTGCAGCGAGAGCCGATGCTGTTTTATGGTAATGTCACCCCCACCATCCTCCCCCTTCATTGCACATCCTTCCCCATTGTAACACAAGAAATTGTAACACGAGAAGTCTGTCGATGTCACCAGCTGGCAAGCCGGTTGGAAGGCTCCCCGCACAACCAGTCACTTCTCCCACCTGTCGAGTGGTGCAGCGGATGGGCGAGCGCCTGTGATTTCCTGTCGGCGTGACGGGCATGGCAGGCTGCGCATGGCCCCTGGGCAGCGCGAGCCCCGCGCGACTGGCACCGGACGGCCCTTCCACAGTGCGAGCGCACTTCTCCCGGTCGGCACGGCCTTCAGCGCTTGCACCCGCGCGGACCCCAGGGACGGCTGGTTCGGCCCTGCACGTGAAGAGAGAGATGGTGGCTGTCCGCAAAGGCTGATCGGCAGCGCACTGGGCCTGAGTGGGTGGGTAAGCAGGGGTGGGCAGAGGGTGTAGGTGAGGAGTAATGGGCAGGGGAAGTTATGGTGGTGCGAGGGGTAGTTAGAGGGAGGGATGAGTAGAAGGAAGGGTGGATAGGGAAGAGGTAAAAGGGGAGGGGCAGGGCGAGTAGGGGAGGGGTGATTAGAGGGTGAGAGACGGGTAGAGGGAGGAGCAGGTTGAGGGGAGAGGCAGTAGAGGGGCGTGTATAGGATGGGGTGGGTAGAGGCAGAGCGAGTGGAGTGAGGGGTGAGTAGAAGTTGGGTAAAGGACTGGTCAGGTAGAGGGATGGTGGGTCGAAGGTGAATAGAGGCCTAGAGCCTGAGGAGTGAGCAGGAAATGCTGAGTCCTGATGCAGGCCAAAATGGACACAGCCTGTGAATGCTGACTACATCTCCACAGGGACCAAATGGGTTTCCCTCAGGTCAAGCAAAGGGTGAACTTGAGCTACCTACTCCTGACCTGTAACATTATCCTCCTAAAGTTATATCCTAAAGTTTAACATTACATATGTTGAAAGAAGAGAAAACATGCAGATGTTGTTGAAAATTTTCAATATTTAGTTCGGCCCTCGACTTAGTCCAAGTTTTTAATTTTGGCCCTCCGTGAATTTGAGTTTGACACCCCTGGTCTAGACTGTGGCTACAGTTGATGGAGGGAATGTATATTGAGGGTAATGATCTGAGGGTCAATCAAGTGGTCTGCTTTGTCCTGCATGGCATTGACTTCTTGAGCACTTGCACTTAGTGAGAATTTCCATCCCATTCCCGATTTTATACCTTGCTGATGAAAGAAATATTTTTGGGTGTCATCATTTGTGTCACTTTTTGCAATATTTCCAGCCTCTGTCTTGGTCATATGATAGTTATGTGGCTAGTCTAGTTGTATCTGTAGTTACTAGTGATCATAAGATTAATGGTGGTGATCATGGAACCACTGAACATTGGTAGGTGTTTTGACACTCTTGTTGGAGATGGCCATTGCCTTGCATTTGTGTTGTGTGCATGTTACCTGCCATTGATCAGCCTATGCCAGAATGCTAACAAGGTCATAAAGCAGTTCTTCTTCCAAGTGTGATGGAGAACCACTGATTCACCAGGGAAGAGAGGATGGCATATTATAATCAGGAAGCAGTTTCCTTGTCTATGTTTCAAATTATGACAAGATATCATGTTGTTTGGGTCAATGTGAGGATTCCAAGGAATAGTCCCTCCATACTTGTATCACTGTACTGCATTGACTGATGTATTTGACCTGTAAGTGATACCTGATGTACCAATGTGCTGGATTGGTCTGACAATATGTGTATGACTAACCCAGGTTGTTGCTTCATTGTTTTCTGTGCACAACTATCCAACTTTGCATCAAGACCCCAGAACCCGTGAGGGAAGGAAGTGAGGTGAAATTAAAATTATTTAAAAACTCAACCTTTTTAATTTCCCTTCATTTCACCTGATAAACTTTCTTTCCATCATGTTCAATCCCTTCTCTCTTCAGGAATACATCTTGAGCAAAAGCTTGGCTTGATATAGGGCCTCAACCTAAAACATCGACTATCCTATTGCCACCACAAATGCTGCCTGTTCCACTGAGTTCCAACAGCAATTTTTACCCTGAGTATCTACTTGACTTGGGAGGTAATACTTTAATCTGTGGATTAGTGAGTATGAGGTCAAGTTTATTTCCAAACTTCATCATCATGTCGATTAAAATGGCATTTAGAGTGCAATACCAAATGAGTATGGCTTGTTTTCAGAGTTATGTGATAAACTGAGGATTCACTTAACCGTGGTAAATCCATGGAGAAGATCTTTTCTTACATCCAGCTCATTCAGATATCTGCCTGGTTTTCCGAATTCCTGAGGATGGGCTCAGGCCTGAAATGTCGACAGCCCTTTTACTTTGCTGTGTGAGCTGCTGAGTTTCTCGAGCATTTATATCTTGCATTTCGTCAAGCTGAATATTTTTCTCACACTGTTATTTGTAGGGGATTTCAGTTCAGATAAAGGATTTGCTAAATTTTCCAACACAATCAATGACAATAGTAATTAAACAAATGTTAATCACCTTGGAGACATCTTTCAAGAAAATTGATTGAAATGCAAATCCTTTTGCTTTAATTCACTAATACTATTTAAGCACTTTCTCAGCAAAGTTGAAAGATAATGTGTCAGTAAACAAATGATATAGGTCTGAAAGCTCTTTAATTGATATGAACAAAGAGCTTATTAATAAGAAATTTGTATTTTTAAAAACCTGAAATAGAGTCTTTAATTACGTAATGGGTATGATTAAGTTCCTTAGGCTACATATGTTCCTATTCAGATTTACTCTTGACATGTTCTCTTCGTTAAATGTCAAGTGCATGTCATTCCAGTTGTTCATAAACTGCAAGTTAAGGTTATGTCAAAAACTAGTATACTTTTCAGTATTCCCGAAGGCTTTCTGAGATAACTGGCTAAAAAAATAAAAGTTATGATTTTAAAAAAAAAAGTTCCACTCAGTTGTTGCAATCTGAAAAACAGACTTAGCAATTACTTTCAAATTTTAGGGTGCGGCGAAAGTCTTGGAGGTGGTGGGATAGGTGGAAACGGGACTAGTTAGGTCGTTTATTCGAAGCTACAGGCGACACAATTAGCACAATGCTGTTCCAACACCAGCGACCAGGGTTCGAATCTGCCACTGTCTGTAAGTCTGTGTTCTCCCCGTGACTGCGTGGGTTTCCTCCGGTGCTGCAGTTTTTTCCCCACCCTTCAAAACATATGGGGGTGTTGTAGGTTAATTGGGTGTAATTGTGCGGCATGGGCTTGTGGGTTGGAAGGGCATGATACTGTGCCTAATGTTTTTTATAATACAGAAAAGGCTTAAGAACATGAATAGTTCTACTCCTATTTCACCAAGTAATGTCATGGTTGGGTAAAGTTTGTACCATTTCCACATGATTAACAGTTAAGAGGTGTAATTTTATCTAATATCACACTCTCAATTAGTTGCTTAGAATATCTTTATTTAAAAAAAATTGTACCACAGCAATATGCCCACAACGAATACCAATTGTTCTTAATTAGATATTCAAAGTGACTGTTCTCCTCAAACTTGTGCCGCAGTAAGTTAATACACATAAGTGCTGGAGAAACTCCCAAAGTGCACACTAAATTTTTATACTCTTTGGCTTGGCTTCGCGGACGAAGATTTATGGAGGGGGTAAAAAGTCCACGTCAGCTGCAGGCTCGTTTGTGGCTGACAAGTCCGATGCGGGACAGGCAGACACGATTGCAGCGGTTGCAAGGGAAAATTGGTTGGTTGGGGTTGGGTGTTGGGTTTTTCCTCCTTTGCCTTTTGTCAGTGAGGTGGGCTCTGCGGTCTTCTTCAAAGGAGGTTGCTGCCCGCCAAACTGTGAGGCGCCAAGATGCACGGTTTGAGGCGTTATCAGCCCACTGGCGGTGGTCAATGTGGCAGGCACCAAGAGATTTCTTTAGGCAGTCCTTGTACCTTTTCTTTGGTGCACCTCTGTCACGGTAGCCAGTGGAGAGCTCGCCATATAACACGATCTTGGGAAGGCGATGGTCCTCCATTCTGGAGACGTGACCCATCCAGCGCAGCTGGATCTTCAGCAGCATGGACTCGATGCTGTCGACCTCTGCCATCTCGAGTACTTCGACGTTAGGGGTGTAAGCGCTCCAATGGATGTTGAGGATGGAGCGGAGACAACGCTGGTGGAAGCGTTCTAGGAGCCGTAGGTGGTGCCGGTAGAGGACCCATGATTTGGAGCCGAACAGGAGTATGGGTATGACAACGGCTCTGTATACGCTTATCTTTGTGAGGTTTTTCAGTTGGTTGTTTTTCCAGACTCTTTTGTGTAGTCTTCCAAAGGCGCTATTTGCCTTGGCGAGTCTTTTGTCTATCTCATTGTCGATCCTTGCATCTGATGAAATGGTGCAGCCGAGATAGGTAAACTGGTTGACCGTTTTGAGTTTTGTGTGCCCGATGGAGATGTGGGGGGGCTGGTAGTCATGGTGGGGTGCTGGCTGATGGAGGACCTCAGTTTTCTTCAGGCTGACTTCCAGGCCAAACATTTTGGCAGTTTCCGCAAAGCAGGACGTCAAGCGCTGAAGAGCTGTCTCTGAATGGGCAACTAAAGCGGCATCATCTGCAAAGAGTAGTTCACGGACAAGTTTCTCTTGTGTCTTGGTGTGAGCTTGCAGGCGCCTCAGATTGAAGAGACTGCCATCCGTGCGGTACCGGATGTAAACAGCGTCTTCATTGTTGGGGTCTTTCATGGCTTGGTTCAGCATCATGCTGAAGAAGATTGAAAAGAATTTTTATACTACTCACTTTTTATATTGCACACCAAAATTTTAAATACAATATTTTTAATTGGATTTCTAATTGAGGAGAGGAAGACCCACCGTCAACCTTACCTCAGGACTCCAGCAGACTACCTCAGTGTGCTTCGACATGCGATTGAACGGGCTCACATAAAAATGTGCAACATTGTTTTTTTCACTGGCTTAATCAGCAGCCAGCGCCAGCTGACATCGGGGATGTGAGTAGGGGTCGAGGTTGTCAACCCCAGGCAAGATTTTGCATCATTTGACACCAGCTGATTGATTCGCTTTTCCACTGGACCTTTAACCAGTAAATTGGCTGTCAATTCCTGGGACAAGGTTCCAGTGGAAAAGGGGCTATTGACATACCACCAATGTTTTGGGCCTGAGGCTTTCTTCAAGACCAGAGTGAAAAGCAAGGAGAGTTTTGGAGTATGTCTTTTTATGATTGCCTATCAGGCTGTTCATAAGATTATTTAGTATTTCTCAAAAAATATTTATCAAAACAAATGTTATACACATCTGAGATTCTCAATGGATGGATATGAACAGCGAGAACGATGTGAACTGCATGGAGGTAATTAACACCATTTCATTTTTGTTTCAGGGGTCAGAAGAGGGTTCTTCTCTCCTACTGTTCCCATGTAAACCAATGGAGGGTTGAAGATGTGCTCATAAACACACCACACCATTGGGCACTGACAACTTGGCATTGAATTTCAAGGAAGCCAATTGGTTACCCTATCTCAGCCAGTAAAATTTTATCCTAAATATATTTGCTGGAATTTCAGGGAATCTAATGTGTTTCTGTTAATATTGCTCCTGTGCCATGTCCAGTATATGGTTCAATTGCTTAATCCTATCCTCAAGTCTGTTTGATTGCTTCAATAACACACCCTACCATAAGTTTCTATCCCAGGAGAGTACTTATTTCTCCACTGTGCTCATATAATTCCTACAAGCTCACTGCTTGAGAACTTGAGGCGAACAAAATTGCACCATTTTGTCTTTTTGTAAATGGTCTTCAAGTGTGTTTTTTAACTAAGCAAGGATTTAAATGTATCTTCTGGGATTTGAGACTAAATACTTCAAGACAGGCAGAATTTCTTTTCTGCCACTTCTGTGAAAAAGGTTTTATGGTAAAGAACATTCATGGTAAAGAAAATATAATGACACCTTGCAATTTAGTTATAGAACTAAATGGACACTACTGCTAATTAAAATATTCAGCTTGCTTTATTATTCTGTGCAGACAAGGAAAGTAGAGGAAGAAGTGAACATTGCAGGTTGGATTTTCCTTTGTTAAAAATGTGCTGTTTCATGCAGGAATCACATTGATAACCTGCTTCTCTTCAGCCAAGCCCCTGAGAATTTTAAGCATTTTCAATGAGACCACTCGCCTTTCTTCTAAACTCCAGTGACTATAGATCATATCTGCTCAATTTTAGTGAAACAGCACCATGTTCTTGATGGTTCAAGTGTAGGAACCAGATTAAAAAAAGAGCACTGTTTAAACTATATTCTGGTATTTAAAGGACGATCCTAATGTTCCCTGAATTCAGCGATGTGACCTTTCTGAACTCCGGTGTGTATTTTCAGTTCTGAAGAGTTGTGGTAAGCCAATGAGAAGGGAGTTAAACAAATAGAAGAGATACCATTGCATACTCAAGATTTTTTCAGAGTGGTGTGGATTACATGCAAATTCACTACTGCCCAGTTGCTATTCACCATCTGTCCTGATAATCTCACCAACACCCTGGTATAGTTTTAGTAATCCCTTGCTGATGGTCTGCACCCAGGGTCCCCCACATGAATACAACTTGAAATGCTTCAGCACAGAGAAGACACTAAACAATCATGAATTCCTCGAGCATCTATTGAAAAAACTTTGGAAACCGAAATTACTTTCAGATGGAATTCAATTACTTTCAATGGTTGAATGTCAAAGTACCAGATAAATTGAGGTATTTTTTTCTGTTTTGTTAAATGTATGCTAACTCTCAAAATGTTAAACTGTAAAAATATGCTGTAAAGATTACATATTCTTTTGAAATTAGAGATCAGGTATGCTCCAACATCATTCAAAACATAGCAGGATATGGCAACATATAATCTTATTCATTTTCTCTCAGACCACACTAATATAGAGAAGCTCCCTGATGTAAAGGCCAATAGGTGTGCCAGGTCTGAGATAATGAAAATTCTTTCATCTAGGGTAAGAAGCTCCAGATAATTGATGCCAAATATTCCTATAGGAGAATCATAATCTTTTAAAATACAAGTCGAGCTATACTAATTACTGGAAGGTGCTGGTGTTTCAAGCTTTTATTGTGAACCTTTTTTCATGTTGCATAATATCATAGTATAACATGAAAATTTCTGAACATGTAGTATCCTTTTGTAACGTTTAACAAGTTGGATTTGGGCAAGATTTTAAAGATGACTAAATAATTAGCCTGATTTTGAAGTTTAGGTATTAACTGATTGCTAAATGGCTTCTGAATCTCCTAGGTTGTTGTTTTCCTCTTCCTTTGGCTTGAATAATATTTCAGTAGCTCTACTGCAGCTTAGCTGAGAGGAAGTAGCCATACATTCATGGTGAACTTTGTGCTGTGTTGGCAGAACTTTACAGAAAAGGAGTTTACCATTCTAAAGGTCACGGGCTAATACTCAGTGGTGAATTTAAGGATATAATCTGCACTTATGAAGCATTAAGGAAGTTTTCTAGTACTGATTTTCAGATGGGATGTAAAAGTGATGTATTGTATTGTGGATATAAAATGTATTATTCATTCCAATATTAAAAAGTTCTCCTAATGTTCAATTCATCATTCAATCTTCAGTCATGACACCAAGTCATTGATACGGTTAACAAATTCATTGTTTATGGGCAAATATGAAAAGTAGTTGCTTTGTTTGTTGTGTAATACAATGAAATGGATATGATTTGTAAAATATATAAATGGCAGTAAGATTAATTCTTCTGCTGATGGGAAAGTTTAGAGGAGTATGGCTAAATGCAAGCAAATAGGACAAGCTTAGGCAGCAACTTGGTCAGCCGGGCCAAATTAGGCTGAAAAATCTTTTCCTGTGTTGTATAAATCTACAACTGAAGAACCCTACGCATCAGCAAAACATCAACTTTTACAGCACCCACAAGATAATGGAGCGCATTGCACGTGGTTTCGACGATGACAGGCACTGAGATGCTAGACTCCAAAGAAAATTAAACACGCTTTTACTGCAAATGAATCATGCAACTGTTGAACTTAAACTGTGGGTTTACATTATTTCTCTGTTGATGTCAAAGTTGTTATATTAAATTGCATGTTAACAAAGAGTTTGGGTGACAGTTAAATGTTCAGACATGTTAGTTAAAGAGTAGTTTTCTGGTTCCATTGGGTGGATCTTAGAATAGAGTTAGACCTCAGAATTATATGTTTGTCAATACTTTCTGGGTGCATCTGTGCTTGATGAAACCTTCTAGTGAAGCTTTTTTATTAAACAAAGGAGTGTTGGTTGATGCAGTCAGTAAATAGATTGGGACTCATAATCTGATGGTCTACATTCTGCATGCATTTATACCTATAAAACAATAATAGGCAACGACTGCTTCTTTCCCAGTGGTAATAATTATGTGGTATGGAAATTACTGAGGGTCTTGAAAGCCAGCAGAACATGTTCTTAAAAATATTATTTTTAACCAACATTTCCCTATTATTTTGTGCCATCACCTTCTCAGACAGGCAATACTCTCCCCATTTTCTGGTGCCCTGTGCCAGTCCTCTGCTCCCCTGGAATCTGCACCTCTCATGGCTACTGTGGTTATGCCATCTTGGGCGCAGACCCCAAGGTCATGGGATTTTAAATAAAACTACTGTTGCTCCTTTAATGGGCCATTCAAAGTCGATGCAGAGCTGACGGCAGTTGACTGGGCAGATGGACCCTGCGGCAGTACTATATCTCTGCTCCTCGCTCCCCTCAGTGGCAGCGCTTCCGCTACAGAGGCTCTAGCAGTGCCGCCATTTTCATCAATTTGGACCCATCAGTAGAGTAATCCCCCTCAGACTGAAATTAACTCCCAAGAGTTGCAACCTAAATTAGCTCAGGATCTAATTTAGGTTGTAATTTTTGAGAGTCAGTTTCAATTCAGCATGTCCAGCCTGGAAACTGGAGAGTGAGATTTAAGAATGCAGTCTCTCCAGATATATGTCAATGGAAATTGTACTTTCTATAGTAAATATTTATCGTAGTATCCTTGTATCACAATGCACTCTTGAAACTTAAATCCATAACCAACATGCCAATTAAATTCAGTGCTAAATATGAATGTAGTTGTGTAAAGTACAACACATCAAAGCCAATACTGTAAGTTTATCAAAACTAACATCTAGCATATCTTAAATTTCTATGTTTTCTATTTTCTTATTGCTGTTTTTTAAAATCAATAACTATAACCTTGACAATAATTAACATTGTTTTTAAAATGGATAGAAACAAAAAATACATCTCATTACTTTTGCATATTGCATATTTGATGAGGCAACTTACACTGTGTCTAGTTTTCAGCCAGTGTTGTTTTATCTTAAATTCTGGCCGTGGACAGTTTCTTTGTCATGCTTCTTCTGAAGCTAAAGCTGTAGTGGGAAGTGCTCCACATCCAGCTCAACTCAAAGTTCAGTTAAATGAGCCCCATATTCGGCAGCCACAGAATCCTTTGAATATCCTTTGTGCATCAGTAGTTGATATATTCCCCAAACATCTTGTAGCAACGACTTGAAAATCTTTAATAACAATTTACCAAATTAGCAGGTTTGTGCATAGTATGTCATCATCTATAGTTATTAGGTCTGCCATTTCCTGGTTTGTATAACTGTGGTATCCATGTTGTTCACATATGTCTCCTTCATCTGACTCACTTTTTCTTAAAATTAAGATACATTTCTGTTTTTTTTCCCCCTGAAATTAACAGTAATGGATGGAGAGGAAGATTTTGTAGAACCACCTTACAAATTTCAAACAGAGAAACAGTCAAATCTCAACTTATTCACAAGGAACAGCCAAGATTGCAAACATTAACATAGTCACGAAGATAACCCCATGATCATTCTGGAGCACTTGCATTAAAACCATAAAAAATGCAAACTCTCCAACCTGGTTGTGCAAAGTTGAGGAATAGATCCAGAAGAAAAAAGACAAAATGGAACTGCTGCTAAAGAAAATGGATGATATTTCACAACACTAACCCACCATAGATTTGGGGATTGGAGGGGAAATTGAATAAGGGTGGGAGCGAATGTCTTGGTGTGATGGTTGGGACAGAAGAGAAATGGCTTGGTAGTGCAAGTAAGGTAGAATGCATTAGAGTTCTTAAGGTTGAGTAGACAGAACTTATTAACAGCAATTATGACTCCTCAATTGAATTGCACTGATAATAATTATAAAAGCAACAGCACGACTGAAAATATGCAAGGAGTTGCTAACTTTGCCATGTCCCCTCATGTTCCATCAGGCTTAGTTTATTGTCAGTGCTATATAATTTACAAGGATGCCTGGAGAACTAGAGCTCTGAAGAGAGAGTGAGTTGTTTGACGTTGATATAAATAAGGTGTACAAAATTATGAGGCCAAAACAAGCTGGGAATGAAAAATCTAACCCATTTGATGGAGAAGTGAATGGCTGGGATACATTGATATTTAGTAGAAGGATTTGAAAATTTGTCTGACAAGAGTTCTAGAACACATTGCCTGAAAGGGCAGTGCAGACAAGGACACACTGTAAAGATACCTGAATGTGTATGGGTGGATCTGTAACCTGCAAGACCATGGTCTAAAAGCTAGAAATAGGTGTAACGTTAAAAAAATCAGTTTTTGTTTGGCATTGATGAGATGGGCTGAGCAGTTTCCCTTTGTGCTGCTATTTTCTACAGTTCCATTGACCGTCATGCAAGCAGTTACATGCACAAGAGGCCTTGCATTAACCTCTCAAACCTCAACTCAAATGTCAGCCTGAGCAGCAGTTCCACATGTTTTATAAATGTTCACCAGATCCGGGAAGATCAAAGCATAATTTCTTCAGAAGGTAAACAGGTAAATATGTGAGTATAGTGTGGACAATTTTCCTAAAAAGTGACAATTATTTTTTCTCCTTTCAAAATACCATTGTTCTATATCTGGAAATTCTATTCTTTGAAATCCTGGCAGAGAATAGATCTTTCATTCCTGGGCTTCATGGCCTTCTTTTGTTACATAAGTAATTAACTTTTATATTCCACCTGCTTTGTTTCCATAATCATCACTAATCTTACCTAAAAATAAATAGCCTTAGATGCAATTCTTAGATCCATTGACCAAGCCTCAATTTTTTCCTGGTGGAATGAAGTCAAAAGTTTCACAATGGTGCAGGGAAAGTCAACCAGGCAAATGAGTATTCTTCCTTCATGTCAAAAGGTGACTACTTTCCAGCTTCTCTACCAGTTATGTTCAAATAATTACGTAAAGAAAAATATTTACACCAGCAATGTGGTGAGATATCTAGGGTGGCTAAGTCCACCTGACTTTCATGAAGGAGCTGAATCTTAGAGGTCTGGAGGAGGCTGAATCTGTGAGTGAGGGATTACTCCTTTTATTTGTGACCACACGACTCCTACACTCGGATTGATTTTTTTTCTTGGCGTCAGCTCAACTGGAGGGTAGGATAGTGGAAGCAGAGTACAAGGCATGGCTGCTGTCGGACCGTTTGCCTTTGGTAGTAATGATTTAATGCTGGATAAGCAGGCCCCATCATATAGATGGCGCCTGGAAATGACGTTGTTGCGAAAACTGAAATTTTATAGCTTTGTGAGAGCAGATAGATTTGTTCTGTGAGACAATTTCCTGATATGGGACACATTGAAGGCTTATTTAAGGAGCTAGATAATTGGGTACACTAAGAATGTCAAAAAAGAGTTTATGAAAAAGGTTAATGATCTGGAATTGGAGATAACACAAATAGAAAAGGACTATCAGAGGTTGGGCATTGAAAAGAAGTATAGAAACTTGGCGAATAACAAGCTCAAGTACAATATGCTGCAAACATATAGGATGGAAATGATTCTAAGATCTATACTGCAGTACTATGAGCTGGTGGAGAAGGGCCATAAACTCTTGTCCTGGCAGGTGAGGCTGGAGGAGGCTTTCGGAACAATCAATGCAATTCAGACAGGGGAAAACAAGATCGCATACAAGCCAAAAGAAATAAATGACATATTTAAAAGATTCTGTGAAGAACTTTATAAATCAGAGTCAGGGGAGTCCCTGCCAAGATAGATGAGTTCTTGCGCCCATTGGACTTGCCAAATTTTGGACAGGAAGAGCAAGAGGGACTGAGTGTTCCATTTACTATGGATTAAATGGAACAGGCTCTGGGCTCTTTATAGGTGGGCAATTTCCTGGGGAAGATGGCTTCCCCACTGAATTTTACAAGGACTTCTTGATGCCCCTTCTTATGAAGGTGGTGGAACAGGCGGTGGAAATGCATATCCTCCTGGAATCTTTCTCAACAGCGATGATTCTTTCTTTCTTTGGCTTGGCTTCGCGGACGAAGATTTATGGAGGGGGTAAAAAGTCCACGTCAGCTGCAGGCTCGTTTGTGGCTGACAAGTCCGATGCGGGACAGGCAGACACGATTGCAGCGGTTGCAGGGGAAAATTGGTTGGTTGGGGTTGGGTGTTGGGTTTTTCCTCCTTTGCCTTTTGTCAGTGAGGTAGGCTCTGCGGTCTTCTTCAAAGGAGGTTGCTGCCCGCCAAACTGTGAGGCGCCAAGATGCACGGTTTGAGGCGATATCAGCCCACTGGCGGTGGTCAATGTGGCAGGCACCAAGAGATTTCTTTAGGCAGTCCTTGTACCTTTTCTTTGGTGCACCTCTGTCACAGTGGCCAGTGGAGAGCTCGCCATATAACACGATCTTGGGAAGGCGATGGTCCTCCATTCTGGAGACGTGACCCATCCAGCGCAGCTGGATCTTCAGCAGCGTGGTCTCCATGCTGTCGACCTCTGCCATCTCGAGTACTTCGACGTTAGGGATGTAAGCGCTCCAATGGATGTTGAGGATGGAGCGGAGACAACGCTGGTGGAAGCGTTCTAGGAGCCGTAGGTGGTGCCGGTAGAGGACCCATGATTCGGAGCCGAACAGGAGTGTGGGTATGACAACGGCTCTGTATACGCTTATCTTTGTGAGGTTTTTCAGTTGGTTGTTTTTCCAGACTCTTTTGTGTAGTCTTCCAAAGGCGCTATTTGCCTTGGCGAGTCTGTGTCTATCTCATTGTCGATCCTTGCATCTGATGAAATGGTGCAGCCGAGATAGGTAAACTGGTTGACCGTTTTGAGTTTTGTGTGCCCGATGGAGATGTGGGGGGGCTGGTAATCATGGTGGGGAGCTGGCTGATGGAGGACCTCAGTTTTCTTCAGGCTGACTTCCAGGCCAAACATTTTGGCAGTTTCCGCAAAGCAGGACGTCAAACGCTGAAGAGCTGGCTCTGAATGGGCAACTAAAGCGGCATCGTCTGCAAAGAGTAGTTCACGGACAAGTTTCTCTTGTGTCTTGGTGTGAGCTTGCAGGCGCCTCAGATTGAAGAGACTGCCATCCGTGCGGTACCGGATGTAAACAGCGTCTTCATTGTTGGGGTCTTTCATGGCTTGGTTCAGCATCATGCTGAAGAAGATTGAAAAGAGGGTTGGTGCCAGAACACAGCCTTGCTTCACGCCATTGTTAATGGAGAAGGGTTCAGCGATGATTACGGTAATACCAAAGGAAGGCAGGGATCCCCTGAAACCTGCCTTGTATAGGCCTATATCATTGCTAAATGCAGGTTGCAAAATTATTGCAAAAGTATTGGTGAACAGGCTGGCGAAACAAGTGCTGAAGTTTACTAACCCAGATCAGGTGGGTTTCGAAGAAAAGAGGCAATCGGTGAATAACATAGCTAGACTGCTAAGTGTTGTACACCTAACACAGGCAAGGGTGGACCCAGGAGTGGCTATAGCTTTGGATGAGGAGAAGGCTTTTGACAGATTGGTGTGGGATTTTCTGTTCAAGGTGCTGGAGAAATTCAGACTGGGACAGAAATTTATCAATTGGGTTAAGGCTCTTTGCCATAAACCTCGAGCCAAAATTATTACAAATGGGCAGATATCTACAGTGTTTTCCTTGAACAGACCAAATAGATAGGGTTGCCCTTTGTCCCCAGTGCCATTCATACTAGATATGCAGCCGCTGGCAGAGGCCATTCGGCAGCATCCAGATATACAGGAGTTCAAGGTGGGCCAGATGGAATACAAAATCACTCTTTTTGATGATAGTGTTAGTGTATTTGATGAATCCCAGGGTGTTGTTGACCTGGCTGAGGACCATACTGGAGGATTACAGGAAGGTTTTGGGGGTACAGAGTAAATTTTGGTAAGAGTCAATAAGGACTTAAGTAATTTGTATAAGCTTAATTATATCCCTTTGCTCCAGAAGGTTGATGAAGACCTAGTCAGATGGAGGACTCTACCCATTACATTGATGGGAAGAATCAACTGTCAAAATGAAGGTGATGGCAAGGCTCTAGTATCTTTCCCTCACATTGCCTTGGAGCTTTTTTTTAAGGTGTTTAACAAGTAAGTCAGTAAGCTTTTGTGGAATGGGAAAATGACTAGAATCTCCATGGAAAAGTTAACATGGGATTATAAACTGGGGGGTTTAAAATGACCTGACTTTAAAAAGTGTTATTGGGCATCCCAAGTGAGATTTATCACTTCGCTGTTTGAGGGAGAGGAGGGTTCAGCGTGGACACAGATTGAGCTGCATTAGTTGGGTGAAGAGATAGCCGAAGAATATATTTATAAATGGGGTGTAAAACTACACTTAAAGAAAACGGATAACCCCATACTAAAACATGTACTTCAGACGTGGGAAAGGATAAAACAAGGTATTGGATGGAAGGTGGGAATATCCCCCAAAATGCCCCTGACTCAGAATAATTTAATACCCTTGACTCTGGGTAATAAGATCCTGGACACTTGGTGCCAGTGGGGGATCAGGTGTCCGAGGATTGTTACGAAGGAGGGCAGCTCATTTGAGCAATTGAGAAACAAGTATAATTTGTCCAACAGAACATTCTTCTACTATCTGCAAATAAGATCTTTTTGAGGGAAAAATTGGGACCAGTTGTGACCCTGCCTGAATGTAGCGGGATGGAGATTCTAATTCGAAAGGGGAATGTGTATAAATTTATTTCTAAGATGTATTACATATTCCAAAGTGAGAGTCCAAAACTGGGCCTAGAAAGGTTGAGAGATGGGAGTTGGACTTGGGTACAACAATCAATGAAGAATGGTGGCAGGACCTGTGTCTGGACAGTGACGGGGGTTGTCAAGGCCAGATACAGGATGGTACAGTATAACATCTTGCATCAGTTGTACCTTGCACCTCAGAAATTGCATAGATCAAAGTCTGAGATTTCAGAAATGTGTTTTGATGTGGTGTGGAAGTGGGAACATTCATCCACTCACCTTTGAGACAGCCCTTTTTGGGAAGACCTAGGGAATATTCTAAAAAAATTACGAGTGGATTTTCCACAGGATCCAGAGCTGTTCCTTTTGGAGAAGTGTAGTTTAGACTGACTAAATTTCAAATGTCGTTTTTGAAGGTTGCTTTGTGGAGCTAGGTTTTGTGGAAGTCCAACTGCCAGCTAAATAGCACACAATGGAATATGGAAATTCAGAGTTGCATTCCCCTGGAGAAAATTACAAATAACCTACAGAGGAAACACGACACATTTATTAGAGTATGGCAAACTTACTTGCAGTACATTGGTTCTCAGAGTGATTTTCCCCCCTTTTAAATAGGGATAGTTAAATTATCCCAGTATAGCCAGAGGTGTGATTACGGAAATAGGACTTGGCACAGACGACATACCTGCCCTTTTCTTTTCAGGTCCTTAGTTTTATTTTTCTTTTGAGTTTCTTTTCTTTTAGTGTTTTATTTGAATGGCATTGCCATTGTGATTTCTTTTCATTCCAGGCCTTGATGGGAGCCATGTGCCCCATGATGAGTAGAATTGAGAAACTATTTTGGAATGTGTTCACTGTGGGTGGCGGGGGGGGGGGGTGGGGGGGTGTAGGGGCAAATACGGATTTTGGGTATAAATTTACGGAAACAGGCCATCTTGGCCCCTCTAGTTTGCACTGATTTAAGTGATCCCACCTACCTGCTCCCTGTCCGTAACCCACCAATCCCCTTACATCCATGCACTTATCCAACCTTCTCTTAAATGACAACATTGACCCTGCTGCCACCACCTCTTCCAGAAGGTGCAGCCACCACTCTCTGAGTGAAGAAGCCCCCTCTCATGTAACTTCTAAACCTTTGCCCCCTAACCCTCAACTTATGACCCCTTGTTCCAATCTCACCTACCCTCAAGGGGAAGAGCCTATTCACATCTACTCTATCTATCCCCCTCATAATTTTAAATACCTCTATCAAATCCCCCCTCAACCTTCTATGCTCCAGTGAATAAAGGCCCAGTCTACTCAATCTTTCTTTGTATTCTAGATACTGCAATCCAGGCAACATTTTAGTAAATCTTCTCTGCACCCTCTCTACCATATTGAAATCCTTCCTATAATTTGGGGACAGAACTGCACACAGTATTCCAAATTTGGCCTCACAAATGCCTTGAACAGTCTTAAAATCACCTCCGAGCTCCTATATTCTATACTTCGATTTATGTAGTAAGTCATGGATGACTTTGTTTATTGGATTTTGTAAGTCTGTGAAAACTAAAATAAAATATTCAAAAAGTATGATGAGCTATCACTGGTTTCATGCTTTCGAGTCCATTATTCTCATATAATCCCTGCTCTTCTTTCGTGTTTCATTGATCCAATTTCCTGCCAGGTCCTCAACTACTCCTTCAAAGGTGCTGGAATTTATCTCTTCAATCAATGTGACTGCAAATTATTATTTTCTTCAATTCATTGGTAGAACATTGTGTTCATTTTAGATGAGCAGAACATGGCCCTTGCGTGCTTCCACGTGATTGCTCGTTGATCCTTCAGTTCTTGTTTTTGTAGAGTTGCACAGCACAGAAATGGAACCTTCTCCCATCATGACCATGCACTTATCAATTCATTAGGATCATGTCCTTGCCTTTTAAAGTTTTTTCCAGATGTCACTTGAACAGAGGAATTGAAATTTCACCATCTCTTCTGGCTGTGTGTTCCAGATAACAATTCCTTTTAAAAAAAATGGTTCATATCCCTTTTAAAACTCCCAACTTTCTCTTTAAAACTCTGCCCTCTTGATTTTGATACCTGTGCCATGGGAGGGTGGTGGAGGTATTTTGCCAGATACTTCCTCATTAGGCCTTGTATTGCTTTGTTAAAGGAAAATTAGTTTTTCCCTCTTGAATCTGCCCAAGGTGATCTGGGCTTCAGTGGCAGCAGGGCATGTAACAATTTCTGGAAAGGTTCAGCACCTGAATCTGTTCTGAAAGCCTTTGTTAGTCATTAAGGCCCTGAAAGGGGCAGCAGGAATAAGGTAGGAGGTAGAAACAGGTGGTGCAGGGTTGGAGTCTGTGGGAGGGAGATGACTGGAAGTAATGAGGTCAGTGATGGTGTGGGAGATGGCTTGATATTTCTTCATGGGGTCCTGCTCAAAGGGTAAATAAGAGGAGGTGTCTGAGAGCTGAATTCTGGCCTTGGTAAAGGTGAGGTCAGTGCACCACCCTTGCATATTCCACTTAATTCTTCTGCCAGCTTTGCTAGCTGTCCAAGACATTGATGCTTTAAATCAGGCCAATCTTTTAATTTTTAATTTAGACACACAGCATGGTAACAGCCATTTTGGCTCGCGAATACATACAGGGGGTGTAGGTTAATTGGGCGGCATGGTCTCGTGGACTGAAATGGCCTGTTACTGTGTTGTCTAAATTAAAAAAGGTTGGCCATCCCTGGTTTAAATATTCCTGAATGTCTCTGACATTCAGAGATGTTTTAAAATTTTTAGTCAAGTAAAGAGCAAAACATTTTCAAAATTGTTCAGAAATAATAAAATGAGATGGGCTAAAACCATTAAAAATAATCATTAAAAACAAAGATTGGCCTACCTACCCACCTTGCCTTTCTTCCATGCGGGATCTGAGATGCAGCGTTGGATCTAATCTGGTGTAGGATGAAATAGTCTGAATCAATATGGAAACCGGTCATTGGCGAGATCAGCGGTAAGAGCATGTTGAAATGCTTGACGCCCTCCATTTCCAAGTAAGTTCTGGAGTAACATTATAGGTTTGACACCTGGACTTGTCAGAATACCACTGAGAAATTACCTAGAAAATTCAGGTGATTTACAGCTCAGGCAAGATGACCATCTTAGTCGTCTCTCCTTGATCTTTCCGAGTTGTGCATGTGCACCTTTAATTTTCAGCAATATCCAACGTCTAGTTCAGCAAGTCAATGTATCATCCATTTCTGTCTCAGCAGGAAGAGACATTAATGAAGGTGTTTAAGCTTCATGCATCTATTTTTTTGCCAGCTACTTCAAATATTTTCCCACTGCCCTCTTTTCTGCCTCCAACATCATTCACAGTCAATACTGACAATAACTTTCTTTAGTTTTTTTTGTGTTATGTTGATCGAGGTGGTAAATGCATCGAGTTAGGTGGACTTGGAACATATTACCTTGAGGTTTAAAATGCAGCTTTCAAACCTTCCTTGACAAATGCCTGGTAACTTCAGTTGCTGACAAGTTGCAACTTGTTCTTCTGGCAACCGGAGGACCCTATTTGTTCTGAACTGGAGTAATTATAGAAACTCTTGTCTGGATCCTCATCTTCACAAATTATTTTAACTCTCTCCACACATTAGCTACCTCCTATCCTTTTTAAACTTTATTTATTTATTTAGATATGTATGCTTGTTTACTTCTGTTACCCAGGAGGTGCTGTGCTTGTTTACTTCTGTTACCCAGGAGGTGCTGTGCTGGTTTACTTCTGTTACCCAGGAGGTGCTGTGCTGGTTTACTTCTGTTACCCAGGAGGTGCTGTGCTGGTTTACTTCTGTTACCCAGGAGGTGCTGTGCTGGTTTACTTCTGTTACCCAGGAGGTGCTGTGCTGGTTTACTTCTGTTACCCAGGAGGTGCTGTGCTGGTTTACTTCTGTTACCCAGGAGGTGCTGTGCTGGTTTACTTCTGTTACCCAGGAGGTGCTGTGCTGGTTTACTTCTGTTACCCAGGAGGTGCTGTGCTGGTTTACTTCTGTTACCCAGGAGGTGCTGTGCTGGTTTACTTCTGTTACCCAGGAGGTGCTGTGCTTGTTTACTTCTGTTACCCAGGAGGTGCTGTGCTGGTTTACTTCTGTTACCCAGGAGGTGCTGTGCTGGTTTACTTCTGTTACCCAGGAGGTGCTGTGCTGGTTTACTTCTGTTACCCAGGAGGTGCTGTGCTTGTTTACTTCTGTTACCCAGGAGGTGCTGTGCTGGTTTACTTCTGTTACCCAGGAGGTGCTGTGCTGGTTTACTTCTGTTACCCAGGAGGTGCTGTGCTGGTTTACTTCTGTTACCCAGGAGGTGCTGTGCTGGTTTACTTCTGTTACCCAGGAGGTGCTGTGCTGGTTTACTTCTGTTACCCAGGAGGTGCTGTGCTGGTTTACTTCTGTTACCCAGGAGGTGCTGTGCTGGTTTACTTCTGTTACCCAGGAGGTGCTGTGCTGGTTTACTTCTGTTACCCAGGAGGTGCTGTGCTGGTTTACTTCTGTTACCCAGGAGGTGCTGTGCTGGTTTACTTCTGTTACCCAGGAGGTGCTATGCTTCTTTTTGAGCTACTATGGTACTTTCAATGTTGATGGTGATTTTGAAATTAAACGTTACATGCTGTGGAATAGTGGATCACTATCTATCATAATGTAGAACAGCAGGAGCTTCAAGCCTCAGACCTATAACAAAAAGTTAAATAGTGCAGATGTTGGTGATCTGGAGGCAAAAAGCCAAACAAGGTGGAGCCACTGAGCAAATCTGGCAGAACCTATGGAAAATGCCAGGCTGGAACCCTCAGGTACAGCCAATATTGGAAACTCCAGTTGATGTTTTCCACGTGTATTTCTAGCTTTTTATTATTTTGATCTTGCTGCATTGTTTGACTTGGTTTCTTCCTCACTCAATACATAGTTTTTAGGAATATACTTATTCCCTCTCATTATGTTGTATTCATTTTATTTTCCGTGGTTAACTCCTGCTTGACTCCCTGGTAACATGCTTTCAAAGTAACCTGGGTGTGATGCATGATCTAACAATTGTCATTGATATTTCCAGTGGTTTTAGAGAGAAGATTGATTCCTCCTTCCATTTTGTCTTTCCTAGAGGGGAATGCACAGGGAAGGTCAAGGGTGGGCTCTGCTGCACAGGACAGGAAAAAGAGTGGCAAAGTGATTGGGGATTCCATGTTCAAGAGAGGTTCAAACTGAATTCCTGGTTGGCGTGTTGCCTGCTTGGTGCAAGGGTCATGGATACCTCAGAGAGGCTACAGGACATTCTGAAAGGGGAGAGTGAACAGCCAGTTGTTGTTAGGCATGTAGATATCAATGATCTAGGATAAAAAGTGGAATGATGTTGTATCCCTTAAATCTTGTAGTGTTTCACACCATCTCCCTGAACTCATCCTAAGAATGTTACCCACTTCCCCTACTGACTTACCTTTCCTACCATATTACCTGATAGCCTTGAATGTTTAGTTCCCAATCATCACCCTGAATCCGTTTTTGTAAAGGCGATGAAATTGTGCCCCTTCCTGCTGGATATGGGCCAAAATTCACTGACCTTGTTTAAAAGCAACAAAGTACTGAGCAAGCAATAAAGGGTAGATAGATTATGAAAGAAGCACCACCTATAAAAATAGATAACAAGTGTTTCACAATTATATAAGATGAAAATGATTGGTTAGAATCAATGCAGGTCCTTTGAAAGGAGAGAAGGGGAAAAATCATAATGCAGAAATGGCCGAGGCTTTGAACAGCTATTTTGTGCAGGTCATCATGATGGAAGACACATCTAACATGCCAAAGGGATACTACGAATGCATTGGGAGGTGATGACTTTGATACAATCACTAACTTAAAGATTAGCGACCAAAACTAAATCTAAACGTGGTCCTGATGGAATGCATCAGAGGGCACTGAAAGAAATGGCGGAAGTTCTAGGAGATGTGTTTGTGATAATTTACCAAATTTTTTCTGGGCTCTGAGCAAACTGGAAGGCAGGAAATGTCACACCATGGTTTAAAAGAGGATGTAAAGAAAAAGAAAGTAGCCATTGGCCAATTAACTGAGCGTTTATTGTTGGGAAAATACTTGAAGCTATCAGTTAAGTGAATAATAGTGAGAGAAGTAGAAAAGCAGGCATCGTGTAGATTCAGGAAGAGAAGTTCAAGTTGGACGAAGATGCTAGAGTTCTATGAGGATATAATGAAGGGAATGGGTGGCATTGGATAAGATGCTGCATAGATAACTTATTCATAAGGTAAGGATGCATGGAATTGGGTGGAACGTATTAACATGGTTAGAGGATTATCTATCCAACAGAAGGCAGAGAGTTGGATAAATGGGTATTCCTCTGGTTTTCAATCAGTGGTGAGCAGAGTGCCACAGGGGTTACTGCTGAGCCTGCAGCTTTTCACAATATAAATCAATGATTTGGAAGAGGGGACCAGGTGTAGCTTATCCAAGTTTGCTAATAACACTAAACTGAGTGTAAAAACAAAGTGTGCAGAAGAGGGAGTGAGTCCACAGAGAGATGAAGATAGATTAAGTGAGTGGGCAAAGGTCTGGTAGATTGGAGTGTAATGTTGGTGAATCCACTTTGGGAATGCTTGTGCATGAATCACAAAATATTGGTTTGCAGTTGCAGCACGTTATCAGGAAGGTAAATAGCCTTCATTACTAGAGGGATTTAATTTAAGTGCAACTATGCAGAGTACTGGGAAGGTTGCAGCTGGAGTACTGCATGCAGATCTGGTCTCACATGAGGAAGAATATGTTCGCATTGGAGGGAGTCCAGAGAAGATTCACGAGGTTGATTCCAGAGATGGGGGAGTTAGCCTATGAGGAGAGATTGAGTTGCCTGGGTCTATACTTCATGAAATTTGGAAGAATAAGAGGGGATCTTGTAGAAACATATAAAATCAAGAAAGGGATTAATAAAATAGAGGGAGGAAAGTTGTTTTCACTGGTAGGTGAGACAAGAACTTGGAGCACAGCCTCAAGATTCAGGGGAGTAGATTTATGATGGAGAACAGGAGCAACTGCTTTTTCCCAGTGAGTGGTAAATCTGTGGAATTCTCTGCCCAAGGAAACAGTAGAGGCTGCCTCATTAAGTATTTTTAAGACACAGTTGAATCTTTGCATAAAAGGGGGTAATGGGAAGAAGGCAGGTATGTGGAATCTAGTCCACAACTAGATCAGCCATGATCTTTTTGAATGGTGGAACAGGCTCAATGGGCAAGGCTCGTGCTACAGTTTCTTATGTTCTCATGTTAATGTTATTCAGAAGAGGGAATGAGTTATGGTAAGTTGACAGAAGTTAGGAAGCTGCACCTTGACGCCATTCCAGGTGCAGAATGTGATTTAAGTCTCCCTTTTAGAGTACTGGGCACATTGATCCCTCCCACCTGCAGCCTTTTGTTGCTGATCCCAGCCAGACAGGCAGTGCAGCAGATGAGTTTTGGAAACGCACTGAACTGGAGAGCTGCTTCTGAACAGAATGGGTGCTGCCAGTTTGAGTGATCGTGAGGAAGAAGTGATCATTACTTGTAAGTACAGGAGCTACCTAGTGCCTTGTGAACTTTTGGATCATATACAGAAACTTTGCAGATGTACTTTTGATCTGCATTGCTGTCTTTTAGTGTGGTAAAGCCAATCATTATACAGTCTTTACTGTCAAATAATAATGCATTAAAATGGGTTTTTTGTATCTTCTCATAAGCCCAATTTGAAATTCAACTCTCTTGATGAAGGTATTCTTTTGTCCAGGCACTGTGCTATTTATCCAGAAGTTAAAGGACATAAAATGGTTCAATTGAAGTGGTTTAAACTAAAAGATTTTTTTTTTTAAAGCTGGTTTCTAGCCTCTTGTTTATAGTAAATACATTGCAAAGTTTTTCCAAGAACTTTGCTTGCACTTACTTTGTGAGGTCAGCGGAAATACAGCCTTTACCGTTGACTGTCTGCACCCCCTGCGTTTAGAATGTACTCCACTCTTCTACCTGTCATGAAACTAAGCCATTGCTATCAGAGTCCTCCAGCATGCCTTTCAATCAGCATAAATGAAATGGAAGCTTGAATCATATTTCATTCATGCTCAAAAGCACACAAGTGTCATTCTTGTTACGCCTCCCTATTCAGTTGGTAATACGACCAGGTAGCATAACTCCCCATTTATTGTTCAGGCAGGTACAAAACTAAACCGATTCTGGTCCACATAGTATGCAAAAGAAGAATTGATCCTCTATTCAACTGATTGTTTACCTTGTCTAATATTTCCGTGCTGCAAATGCAAATAAAATAAATTGCCGACTATTTGGGCAAACTTTCGTATTGACTTCTAAGTTGGCCTTGTGAACCTAGTCATCTAAAGGAGTTGTGATGGAAAAACCTTCAACCTGAAACTTTAACTCTTGCTTTCTATGGAGGCTGCATTTTCTGGTTTTGTTTCAGATTTCCAGTGTCGACAAATTTTTGTGTGTTTCTAAACAAGCCGCCAAGAAATATTGTCTAATGTGCCACTCAAGTTGGAGTGTATAAAGTTCAACTTAAGAATTCTCTGCACCTTATTGGTAAAGCACAAGACCCCTATTATCTGCCCTTATTTCCATGGAAAGTAGAACCAAGAAGAGGGAAAGCTAAGCTGTCCAGTAAAGGTTAGTCATGGAACAGAAAGAATAGTTTGGGGAGGGGTGGGAAGAGGAGATGGACCAGTGGCAATTCATAATGATCTTGCCTCGATTTTGGAAATGTGGCCATATGTCATAAGTGAGAGGAAAATTATTTTAAGCATCAGGCAATTAGCCAAGTTAAATCAGACAGCAAATTCATTTTTTTTCTTGCTGGTCATGTTGTAATAAATATAAATTTTCAGTCGAGCTTTCTTGTGTCATGGAGAAATACAACACTGAAGCCGCCCCTTTTGCCCACTCATGACCTGCCAACTGTCCAGCAGCCATTTTAAATCCTAATCCTATTTTATCCCCTCCACAGTCCCAACAATTCCCCAAGACTCTGTCACTTGCCTGTGCACATAGAGAAATTTACCCATCAATGAGCTAATTTGTTGGGATAGGGGAGGAAATGGGAACATCTGATGGTGAATGTGCAAACTCCACATTGACAGCACTGGAGGCGAGTACTGAACCCACTTTGATGGGAGATGAGAAGTTAAGGTCCACCAGATGTGCTGCACTGCATTGCCCTTTGCTGGGAGATGGAGCAAAAGCTGATAGCATGAAACTTTTACAGGAGAGATGTAATGGTAACGTTTCCTCAAGATTCACAAGAATGATCCCTGGGATGAAGGGATTAGCATAGAATGAACATTTGACAGGTCTTGGAGTGTACTCCTTGGAGCTCAGAAGGCCTGGACTGAGTAGATGTGGCAAAGTTATTTCCCATGGTAGGGGAGTCCAGAATAAATGGGCACAACTTTAGAATTGAAGGGCACCCATTTAAAACAGATGTGGAGGGATTTCTTTATCCAGAGATTGGTGATCCTCTGGAATTTGCTACCATTGGTGGATGTGGAGGTCAAGTCATTGAGGGTATTTAAGAAAGTGATTGATAGTTAACTGAAGAGTCAGGGTATCATAGGTTGTGGGTAGAAAGCAAGGGATTGGGGCTGAATGGGGGAATGGATCAGTTCATGACAGAATGGCAGAGCAAACCAAATGGACTACTTCTGTTTCCAAAACTTTATGACCCTATGGCAGTGGTTTTCAAACCACCCCCCCCTCCCAAATTCTCATTCCACTTTAAGCTATCCCTATGCCATAAGTGTTCTGTGATTAGTAAGGGATTTCTTAGTTGGAATGTGAGTGTGCAGGGAAGGTTGAGAACCACTGAGAAAAATTGTCATTGGCCCATTTCTTTTGAGGTTATGAAACTGTGCACTTAATGAGTCAATTAGGTACAAATAAAACAGTGACTTTCAAATGTTTTCTTCCACCCACATACCACCTTAAACCTTACTAATCACACAACCAATGGCATAGAGATAGCTAAGGGGGAGAGGGAGTTTGGAGGGGGGCAGTTTGAAAACCACTGCATTCATCAGGTCAATGCACTTCTTAACACAATGCGACTTCAGTTAAACCAAATTTTGAATGCAATGTGTGCACTAATGCACTAGCAGTTGTTTTTAGTTGAGAGAGGGAGAGGAGGGGGTGAAAATATGAATGTAATTGACAAGGTGGAGACTGTAAAGACACAAATTGTTGACCATGAAAATATGAATATTTGTCAATGGGATTGAATCTGTCTGATAGATGTCTAATTGAGCGGCAGATGGAAGGGAGAAAAGTAAACAAACAATGTGCTATACAAAGTAAAAACACAATGCTAGAGAACTCAGGTCAAAAAGTATACTTTATACAGTAAAGATACATAACCAACATTTTGCACTTGAGCCCTTCTTCAAGGTATGGACAAATGTCGGCAGGCATACAACGTGCTGTACAATATGGGACATTGTTACCATGGGGAAATAGAGTTAACTGTGGAAACAGACTGAACGACTGTACCGAACAAATTGTCTCTCTCAGCTGCTCACTTTTGCCGGTATTTCATGTGTATCCCTCTAAACCAGTGGTTTTCGAACTGCCCCCCTAAACTCACATTCCACCTTAAACAATCTCTATGCCATAGGTGCTCTGTGATTAGTAAGGGATTGCTTAAGGTGATATGAGAGTGGAAAGATAAAGGTTTGAAAACCACTGTTTTAATTGTACCTAATTAACTTGTTAAGTGCACAGTTTCATAACTTCAAAGGAAATGGACCAATGACAATTTTTCTCAAGTCAAATATTTCAGTAACAATTGGGTCTAGAGCAGTGGTTCTCAACCTTCCCTTCCCACTCACATCCCACCTTAATCAATCCCTGACCAATCACAGAGCACTTATAGCATAGGGATTACTTAAAGTGGAATGTGAATTTAGAGGAGTAGTTTGAAAACCACTTCTCTAAACCTTTCCCATCTGTGCACCTGTCAAAATGTCTCTTAAATGTTACAATCATACAACCTTTGTCACTTTCTCTGGCAGATTGTCCCACATAATTATCACTTCCTCTGGAAAAACTTGCCCATCAAGTCATCCTTAAATCTTTTCACTCTCCGTAGCGTTGATTAGAGGAAGGGGGTAGATTAATTTAGTTTTAGTTTTTATTTTTTTCCTTTTATTTTATATAAGTTATTTCAACAAATGGGTTTAACATGGTTGCATAGATCATTTCAATTAAATGTTTTTGAGGTATTATAGGCAATTATTGATGTAATTTTATCTAATGGTACTTTTTTGGGCACTTTTTGTGTGTGCTTACTCGTATACAAATGAATTATTAAGTAATTGTTAATTCTGCATATATGTTGAACTCAAAAATATTTTAAAAAGAAAAGAAAGAAATCTTTTCACTGACACCTAGGTCTTTTAGTTTTGGACACCCCTGCCCTAGTGGGGGAGAAAATGGCTATTCATCTTATCTATGCCCCTCATGATTTAAAACCTGAACTGTTGGAAATATTTCCCAGGCCAAGGTGCATCCACAGAGAGAGAAGCAGGGCTGACACCTCTGACTGACGAGCCCCACCATGAGAGATGATCACATCTCCTCCCCAGAGGCTCAACTCGATCTGTAAATTTCTCTCCCTTGTGCAAACAACAAAGACCAATGTAAGCTAGAGGAACAACAGCTCATTTTCAATCCTTGAGGCTCAACAGTGAATTTGACAATATCAGATAACCAGCCTTACCAGCAATGACTTGGTTGGTGTTGAGTAAGAAAAGATGTGAAAGGTTGATGAGTCACATGGTGTTTCTGCAGTGGGGCAGAACTGAAGTTTCAACTGATGATTTTCATAATGGTTATTTCCAGGGATTCAGGTTTTCCCATGATGGATTGTGCCTGACCTGATGTGCATTTCTGATATTTCCTGTTTATATGTAGATGTGATCTGAAATTTAACTCCATTTATACTTCTTCCATATAACCATCACAATTTCTGATTTTAAAATGAAAATTTAACCTTGCATCAGTTGCTATTTATCAAAAAGAAATCCAAATTTCCAACCATTTCTGCCCGCGGATGGTGTCTGACCTGCTGATGTCCTCCAGCAATTCCTTATCTGCTCCCGAATTTCTAACCTCTGCATGTGGAAGTATTTCTTAATTTCACTCGTGAAAGGCCAAGCTCTAATTGTTATCTCTGTTTTGTCTGCCATCTTCAATAAATTTGCATTCACCCTTGTTTATGGAGTCCCACTCAATTTGTCGCAGCTCAGTCTGACTGTGCCAACTTCCACTGATTACTAGATTTCTAAAACTTCCAGCTTAAAGTTGCATTACTTAAAGTTTCATGTTAAAATCCCTCTACTAACCTGTAATCTTCCACAACACTTTAGAATTCTTCCTCTCCTACTCTTAACTTTTCATGCACCTACTCTTTCTCCTGTCCAGGACGAATGCTATAGTGTTTCTTTATCAAATCTCTACAGTTTCTGGTTTCCCGATCCTCTTTAAAACATTAATCTTCAACTAAGCTTCTCATCATCCTGAAGTCTCTCTCAGTTTACCATTCGCTTGATAGAACACCTGGGGACCTTTTATCTGCATTGGTGGCATTTTATAAACGCAAGTTTTTCAAGCCAATTGTCGCACGAGTGAGTGAAGATGGAGGTAGCGCAGTAAACTGCAATAAACTACAGATGGGCAAATAAAAAGGCAGAATCTTGGGTACATTGGAGGGTCTTCCCTGAGATGGAAAACCGAAGAAGAGGATTGCATGCCTGTAAGGTCCTGGATAAGCTTGTGGCTATTTCAGTGGTGCCAGAAAGAACTTGGCATGTGTCTACTGAGATTATTTTGGGAGTCTGTTGGAAATTGTTGCAGCTTTTATGCTTAGCTCCTATTCTAATTACTTTTTCAAGGATGTTATTGTGCAGTAGAAACCCAAGGGTCTGGTGAACTTAAATATCAGGAAAAAGAAAGTTTCAACTGCACCTGTTAACAATTTAAACTGAAGTAATAGTGACATGCAAGTTTACATTGAACATCTTTAATGATGTAGTTCTACCTGATCTGAATACCAAGTGTGGTATGAAGCAAAGTGATGTTTAAAATCTGGAATTTTTTTCAAGCTAATTTTCAATGTGGCCCATGCTGGGTATACTTAAATCTGTGTGCATGCTTTTCGGAATGATATTGAAATCTGGCTGTGATGTGCAGCTTGAATCAGGAGTTCGCTTGAATCAGGAGGTCGCTTGAATCAGGAGTTCGCTTGAATCAGGAGGTCGCTTGAATCAGGAGGTCGCTTGAATCAGGAGGTCGCTTGAATCAGGAGGTCGCTTGAATCAGGAGGTCGCTTGAATCAGGAGGTCGCTTGAATCAGGAGGTCGCTTGAATCAGGAGGTCGCTTGAATCAGGAGGTCGCTTGAATCAGGAGGTCGCTTGAATCAGGAGGTCGCTTGAATCAGGAGGTCGCTTGAATCAGGAGGTCGCTTGAATCAGGAGGTCGCTTGAATCAGGGGGTCGCGTGAATCAGGGGGTCGCGTGAATCAGGGGGTCGCGTGAATCAGGGGGTCGCGTGAATCAGGGGGTCGCTTGAATCAGGGGGTCGCTTGAATCAGGGGGTCGCTTGAATCAGGGGGTCGCTTGAATCAGGGGGTCGCTTGAATCAGGGGGTCGCTTGAATCAGGGGGTCGCTTGAATCAGGGGGTCGCTTGAATCAGGGGGTCGCTTGAATCAGGGGGTCGCTTGAATCAGGGGGTCGCTTGAATCAGGGGGTCGCTTGAATCAGGGGGTCGCTTGAATCAGGGGGTCGCTTGAATCAGGGGGTCGCTTGAATCAGGGGGTCGCTTGAATCAGGGGGTCGCTTGAATCAGGGGGTCGCTTGAATCAGGGGGTCGCTTGAATCAGGGGGTCGCTTGAATCAGGGGGTCGCTTGAATCAGGGGGTCGCTTGAATCAGGGGGTCGCTTGAATCAGGGGGTCGCTTGAATCAGGGGGTCGCTTGAATCAGGGGGTCGCTTGAATCAGGGGGTCGCTTGAATCAGGGGGTCGCTTGAATCAGGGGGTCGCTTGAATCAGGGGGTCGCTTGAATCAGGGGGTCGCTTGAATCAGGGGGTCGCTTGAATCAGGGGGTCGCTTGAATCAGGGGGTCGCTTGAATCAGGGGGTCGCTTGAATCAGGGGGTCGCTTGAATCAGGGGGTCGCTTGAATCAGGGGGTCGCTTGAATCAGGGGGTCGCTTGAATCAGGGGGTCGCTTGAATCAGGGGGTCGCTTGAATCAGGGGGTCGCTTGAATCAGGGGGTCGCTTGAATCAGGGGGTCGCTTGAATCAGGGGGTCGCTTGAATCAGGGGGTCGCTTGAATCAGGGGGTCGCTTGAATCAGGGGGTCGCTTGAATCAGGGGGTCGCTTGAATCAGGGGGTCGCTTGAATCAGGGGGTCGCTTGAATCAGGGGGTCGCTTGAATCAGGGGGTCGCTTGAATCAGGGGGTCGCTTGAATCAGGGGGTCGCTTGAATCAGGGGGTCGCTTGAATCAGGGGGTCGCTTGAATCAGGGGGTCGCTTGAATCAGGGGGTCGCTTGAATCAGGGGGTCGCTTGAATCAGGGGGTCGCTTGAATCAGGGGGTCGCTTGAATCAGGGGGTCGCTTGAATCAGGGGGTCGCTTGAATCAGGGGGTCGCTTGAATCAGGGGGTCGCTTGAATCAGGGGGTCGCTTGAATCAGGGGGTCGCTTGAATCAGGGGGTCGCTTGAATCAGGGGGTCGCTTGAATCAGGGGGTCGCTTGAATCAGGGGGTCGCTTGAATCAGGGGGTCGCTTGAATCAGGGGGTCGCTTGAATCAGGGGGTCGCTTGAATCAGGGGGTCGCTTGAATCAGGGGGTCGCTTGAATCAGGGGGTCGCTTGAATCAGGGGGTCGCTTGAATCAGGGGGTCGCTTGAATCAGGGGGTCGCTTGAATCAGGGGGTCGCTTGAATCAGGGGGTCGCTTGAATCAGGGGGTCGCTTGAATCAGGGGGTCGCTTGAATCAGGGGGTCGCTTGAATCAGGGGGTCGCTTGAATCAGGGGGTCGCTTGAATCAGGGGGTCGCTTGAATCAGGGGGTCGCTTGAATCAGGGGGTCGCTTGAATCAGGGGGTCGCTTGAATCAGGGGGTCGCTTGAATCAGGGGGTCGCTTGAATCAGGGGGTCGCTTGAATCAGGGGGTCGCTTGAATCAGGGGGTCGCTTGAATCAGGGGGTCGCTTGAATCAGGGGGTCGCTTGAATCAGGGGGTCGCTTGAATCAGGGGGTCGCTTGAATCAGGGGGTCGCTTGAATCAGGGGGTCGCTTGAATCAGGGGGTCGCTTGAATCAGGGGGTCGCTTGAATCAGGGGGTCGCTTGAATCAGGGGGTCGCTTGAATCAGGGGGTCGCTTGAATCAGGGGGTCGCTTGAATCAGGGGGTCGCTTGAATCAGGGGGTCGCTTGAATCAGGGGGTCGCTTGAATCAGGGGGTCGCTTGAATCAGGGGGTCGCTTGAATCAGGGGGTCGCTTGAATCAGGGGGTCGCTTGAATCAGGGGGTCGCTTGAATCAGGGGGTCGCTTGAATCAGGGGGTCGCTTGAATCAGGGGGTCGCTTGAATCAGGGGGTCGCTTGAATCAGGGGGTCGCTTGAATCAGGGGGTCGCTTGAATCAGGGGGTCGCTTGAATCAGGGGGTCGCTTGAATCAGGGGGTCGCTTGAATCAGGGGGTCGCTTGAATCAGGGGGTCGCGTGAATCAGGGGGTCGCGTGAATCAGGGGGTCGCGTGAATCAGGGGGTCGCGTGAATCAGGGGGTCGCGTGAATCAGGGGGTCGCGTGAATCAGGGGGTCGCGTGAATCAGGGGGTCGCGTGAATCAGGGGGTCGCGTGAATCAGGGGGTCGCGTGAATCAGGGGGTCGCGTGAATCAGGGGGTCGCGTGAATCAGGGGGTCGCGTGAATCAGGGGGTCGCGTGAATCAGGGGGTCGCGTGAATCAGGGGGTCGCGTGAATCAGGGGGTCGCGTGAATCAGGGGGTCGCGTGAATCAGGGGGTCGCGTGAATCAGGGGGTCGCGTGAATCAGGGGGTCGCGTGAATCAGGGGGTCGCGTGAATCAGGGGGTCGCGTGAATCAGGGGGTCGCGTGAATCAGGGGGTCGCGTGAATCAGGGGGTCGCGTGAATCAGGGGGTCGCGTGAATCAGGGGGTCGCGTGAATCAGGGGGTCGCGTGAATCAGGGGGTCGCGTGAATCAGGGGGTCGCGTGAATCAGGGGGTCGCGTGAATCAGGGGGTCGCGTGAATCAGGGGGTCGCGTGAATCAGGGGGTCGCGTGAATCAGGGGGTCGCGTGAATCAGGGGGTCGCGTGAATCAGGGGGTCGCGTGAATCAGGGGGTCGCGTGAATCAGGGGGTCGCGTGAATCAGGGGGTCGCGTGAATCAGGGGGTCGCGTGAATCAGGGGGTCGCGTGAATCAGGGGGTCGCGTGAATCAGGGGGTCGCGTGAATCAGGGGGTCGCGTGAATCAGGGGGTCGCGTGAATCAGGGGGTCGCGTGAATCAGGGGGTCGCGTGAATCAGGGGGTCGCGTGAATCAGGGGGTCGCGTGAATCAGGGGGTCGCGTGAATCAGGGGGTCGCGTGAATCAGGGGGTCGCGTGAATCAGGGGGTCGCGTGAATCAGGGGGTCGCGTGAATCAGGGGGTCGCGTGAATCAGGGGGTCGCGTGAATCAGGGGGTCGCGTGAATCAGGGGGTCGCGTGAATCAGGGGGTCGCGTGAATCAGGGGGTCGCGTGAATCAGGGGGTCGCGTGAATCAGGGGGTCGCGTGAATCAGGGGGTCGCGTGAATCAGGGGGTCGCGTGAATCAGGGGGTCGCGTGAATCAGGGGGTCGCGTGAATCAGGGGGTCGCGTGAATCAGGGGGTCGCGTGAATCAGGGGGTCGCGTGAATCAGGGGGTCGCGTGAATCAGGGGGTCGCGTGAATCAGGGGGTCGCGTGAATCAGGGGGTCGCGTGAATCAGGGGGTCGCGTGAATCAGGGGGTCGCGTGAATCAGGGGGTCGCGTGAATCAGGGGGTCGCGTGAATCAGGGGGTCGCGTGAATCAGGGGGTCGCGTGAATCAGGGGGTCGCGTGAATCAGGGGGTCGCGTGAATCAGGGGGTCGCGTGAATCAGGGGGTCGCGTGAATCAGGGGGTCGCGTGAATCAGGGGGTCGCGTGAATCAGGGGGTCGCGTGAATCAGGGGGTCGCGTGAATCAGGGGGTCGCGTGAATCAGGGGGTCGCGTGAATCAGGGGGTCGCGTGAATCAGGGGGTCGCGTGAATCAGGGGGTCGCGTGAATCAGGGGGTCGCGTGAATCAGGGGGTCGCGTGAATCAGGGGGTCGCGTGAATCAGGGGGTCGCGTGAATCAGGGGGTCGCGTGAATCAGGGGGTCGCGTGAATCAGGGGGTCGCGTGAATCAGGGGGTCGCGTGAATCAGGGGGTCGCGTGAATCAGGGGGTCGCGTGAATCAGGGGGTCGCGTGAATCAGGGGGTCGCGTGAATCAGGGGGTCGCGTGAATCAGGGGGTCGCGTGAATCAGGGGGTCGCGTGAATCAGGGGGTCGCGTGAATCAGGGGGTCGCGTGAATCAGGGGGTCGCGTGAATCAGGGGGTCGCGTGAATCAGGGGGTCGCGTGAATCAGGGGGTCGCGTGAATCAGGGGGTCGCGTGAATCAGGGGGTCGCGTGAATCAGGGGGTCGCGTGAATCAGGGGGTCGCGTGAATCAGGGGGTCGCGTGAATCAGGGGGTCGCGTGAATCAGGGGGTCGCGTGAATCAGGGGGTCGCGTGAATCAGGGGGTCGCGTGAATCAGGGGGTCGCGTGAATCAGGGGGTCGCGTGAATCAGGGGGTCGCGTGAATCAGGGGGTCGCGTGAATCAGGGGGTCGCGTGAATCAGGGGGTCGCGTGAATCAGGGGGTCGCGTGAATCAGGGGGTCGCGTGAATCAGGGGGTCGCGTGAATCAGGGGGTCGCGTGAATCAGGGGGTCGCGTGAATCAGGGGGTCGCGTGAATCAGGGGGTCGCGTGAATCAGGGGGTCGCGTGAATCAGGGGGTCGCGTGAATCAGGGGGTCGCGTGAATCAGGGGGTCGCGTGAATCAGGGGGTCGCGTGAATCAGGGGGTCGCGTGAATCAGGGGGTCGCGTGAATCAGGGGGTCGCGTGAATCAGGGGGTCGCGTGAATCAGGGGGTCGCGTGAATCAGGGGGTCGCGTGAATCAGGGGGTCGCGTGAATCAGGGGGTCGCGTGAATCAGGGGGTCGCGTGAATCAGGGGGTCGCGTGAATCAGGGGGTCGCGTGAATCAGGGGGTCGCGTGAATCAGGGGGTCGCGTGAATCAGGGGGTCGCGTGAATCAGGGGGTCGCGTGAATCAGGGGGTCGCGTGAATCAGGGGGTCGCGTGAATCAGGGGGTCGCGTGAATCAGGGGGTCGCGTGAATCAGGGGGTCGCGTGAATCAGGGGGTCGCGTGAATCAGGGGGTCGCGTGAATCAGGGGGTCGCGTGAATCAGGGGGTCGCGTGAATCAGGGGGTCGCGTGAATCAGGGGGTCGCGTGAATCAGGGGGTCGCGTGAATCAGGGGGTCGCGTGAATCAGGGGGTCGCGTGAATCAGGGGGTCGCGTGAATCAGGGGGTCGCGTGAATCAGGGGGTCGCGTGAATCAGGGGGTCGCGTGAATCAGGGGGTCGCGTGAATCAGGGGGTCGCGTGAATCAGGGGGTCGCGTGAATCAGGGGGTCGCGTGAATCAGGGGGTCGCGTGAATCAGGGGGTCGCGTGAATCAGGGGGTCGCGTGAATCAGGGGGTCGCGTGAATCAGGGGGTCGCCTGAATCAGGGGGTCGCCTGAATCAGGGGGTCGCCTGAATCAGGGGGTCGCCTGAATCAGGGGGTCGCCTGAATCAGGGGGTCGCCTGAATCAGGGGGTCGCCTGAATCAGGGGGTCGCCTGAATCAGGGGGTCGCCTGAATCAGGGGGTCGCCTGAATCAGGGGGTCGCCTGAATCAGGGGGTCGCCTGAATCAGGGGGTCGCCTGAATCAGGGGGTCGCCTGAATCAGGGGGTCGCCTGAATCAGGGGGTCGCCTGAATCAGGGGGTCGCCTGAATCAGGGGGTCGCCTGAATCAGGGGGTCGCCTGAATCAGGGGGTCGCCTGAATCAGGGGGTCGCTTGGTGAAAGGTATGAAAACAGAATGCTGGAGTGAAGAATGGAAACTTGCAATACTAAAGAGAGACACAGTTTTCTTTTGAAGACTGCCTTTAGTGTAATACTAAAAAACAACTTGGTATATAAAATCAAATTCAAGGTATATCTCTATCGGTACCTGTATTTAGTCTTCAACATAATATTTGAAGGAGTGGTAAAATCATAAACGTATTGGTCCAATTGTTTAATTAGTCTCAGATGTTGAAGGGGAGAGGCTTTATAAATATGCAAGAAATGAACTTCAACATGTCACACAACAGGGAAGGATGATTGAAAAAACAGTCTCTTACAATAACATTTGATCAATATCAATAGCGTGGTGAATACAATTAATAGCACAAATATTTATAGCAAATATCATTGTACCTTCTCACCAGAGATGTAAAGGCAATGAGTTAGAAGAAAGTCATTCCCTATTCACCGTAATGCTATCCCCAACTACAGAACTGTGAACTTCATGGAAGAAGAAAGCAAATGATAAATAAATGTCCAAGTACATTTTAATTATGAATGCTAAGATAACGCAGGCTATACTAAATAATCTTGTTTCCTGTACAAAGGTTTCATAAATGGGCAGCGCAAATCTGATTGAAAGTACAATGTGTTGCAAAATATTTGATCATGAAATATCAAGCTGAAAAGAAGCTGTATATAACCTCAACAAGTTCAGAACTTGAACATTTTATGATTCTGAACCAACATTGTGAAATCCATCACCATCACATTATTTCCTTCACTAAGATTAGATTATTTCAAAGCATTTTTGCTATGTATCTGTTCATTGACTTTCTTGCCATTTGTGAGTTGACTGTGACATGACTGCACTAATTATGTTTTCTGAAGCAAGTGGATGATTCTGCTCTGAAAGGGGGATGACCTGCTTTGCATAAATTGTTGATTCTCTGATTAAAGCTGGCATATCCTTTCAATGTTTTTTGATAACAGAGAAATGAAAGAATTTGTTGTCACAAAGATAATAAAAAGATGGAGGAAATTAAAAAAAAAAGCTTTGGGAGAGACTTTGCTGTAGTGGAAGATGGGTTTCAATTGGTACTGATGATCTTTATTCTAAATATGGAATAACTTACTTAGAAGTGACTTTAGTGCATTTTAAAAACAAAATTTAACACCTCAGATCACTCACAAAAACATCAATCGTACCCTGAAAAAGGCAGGAAGGTGGATTTATTCTTCCCCATATTAGGGATCACTTCACCCAGTCTTTTGTAAGAGTTGTAGTCAAAATGAAGCAATGGTATTTGTGTATTGAATAGAATATAGTGATTTACCATGCATATGCATGTGATAGGCAATACCATGTAAAGGTTGGCCCCCATTTTTGGCCCCCAAATCTGGTATTTTCCCTATTTCATATGTGAAGATCGATTCCACTATTTTTGGCCTCTACTGCCTGCCCATTCCAGCTCTCGGCACTCTGACTGCAGGCTCTACACCTATCCAATATCCTGATGCACCAAATGTGGACTTATGTCCCAGTCGCCCGCCTGCCCATCCATGCTTCAACTGACACAGGCAGTTACCACAGTCAAAAGTAGTATGTGCCTAATAGTTGACCCACTAAACTTTATCCATTAAATTGGTCCATAAAATTAGAATATTTACATATGTATATACGATAATTAACTTTCTACTTTTTGTCCCTTCCAGCTTCCACTGCTTACTCTCCATGTATTATAGCGAGGCCTGATGCTGGTGATGTTCTGAGATGTGTGTTTACACGGCAGCTGGAGTAATTTGTTGAAGGGATTCATGGAGGTGGGGGATATGTGTAGAGTTCGTGAACACGAAGACTTGAATTTTGTAATTTCTTCAGTCATGAACACTGATTTTAAACACTTAGACCTGATTTTGCTTTTCACAACTTTTGACTTGTCTGATGCCATGTAAAGATTTTTATTTTCCCCATCTCCCATAGTAAGGGCAGTCATGCAATAAAAGGATCATGGATGGAGAGCGGTAATACAGTGCAAGTTGAATTAAGCAGCAAATAAACGAAGGATGGTTAGGAAAAGGATTGATAAACTTTTAAAACTATATAGTTGCACCATAGGTAATATGAAGAGGTGTGGAAAAAAAGCAACAACAAATGGGCAGCAGAGAAACTTTGCTGGCCAATACTTGAAGATCTGCAGATCGGAGCATGTGTCCCCCATTGCTTTCTCTATGGGCCATCTTTTATGCTGCAGGTTAATTCCAGCTATCCATACAGAAACTCTAGTATTATCAGTTCTACCATCACATTTAACAGTTACTAGCTTTCCTAAGTCCAGGGGCAATATTTGATACTCATATTGCATTACAAAGTTTCAACAAGACCTTCCACTGCAGGAAGGACTCCCCTCAAAATGATTTTGCAGATTGGGTGTGACTGCACATGAGTTCGATTCAATGTTTTCAAGATGAGAATATCATTGAGTTCTTCTTGAAAAGAAATAGAGTTATTCTTTGAAAGATAGCTTATGGGTGACATTGCCTAAGAGAGGCAGAGACTCTCACAATATTTAGAGTATTTGAACTAGCACTTAAATCACCAAAGCAAATTAGATTATAAATGGGTGCAATGGTTAGCGTGGATAAAGTAGGCTGATAGCCTTTTACTGTGCTTTAATGACTCAAAAACAATGAATTTGCAAGGTATTGTCAGGATAGCAGCAAAGCAGAACTTATGGGGGTAACTGTTACCTTTAAAAAGGAATTCTGTCTATCTCTAAATAGGCCAGGAATGTCTTTGAGGTGCATCCATAACATAGCTTTACATCCTATGAACTCTGTGAGACCTGCTGAGTTCCTCCAGTACTTCTATGTTTTTACGTGCCTCTAAGGTATATCTCTGCTGATGCATCATGTACAGTTACCATCCTCTGGAAGTCTTCAGCATATTAATATTCTTCTCTTGGTCACTGAGTGGGAGGGGATATCAGGGGACAAATCTGGCTGGCTCATTGGTAATCTGTGTTGCCCTCTTATGTTCCACTGACCTACTGGTGTAATGGTGAGGTCAGAGGTCTGACAAAGCTGCTGTCCTGAGACACACATGTATCAGGCAGCTGAGTGTAATGGTATAAAATTTACAAGTGGAAGTCGGTCATTTATGGAAGCCAGTGGTTAGCACAATTTATACCATCTATCTTAAATCTTTGAAATGATCCAGAGGTTCTGGCAAATTTCGTCACCTTGAGGTTTTCCTGAGTCGAACTGCCTACTGACACCATTTCTTCATCCTGGTTGAATGGTTTTATTTTATTTTCATTCCCCTAACAAATGTCATTAAGTTACTTTACACCTAATTTCAACCTTTTTCTGTGCAACTCTACACTCAGCTGCCAGGAGGAACAAGTAGGTTGGTTTGTTTTCTGGTTTGCCTGCTCCAACGTGATTTGGTCCAATTTGAGATATTCCCATATATTTTTACTTAAGCAGAGATCAAAAAAAATACCTCAGGGGTGATTTCCCTCTACTAATTGGATGACTTTCTTTGTGAATTTGCCTTTTATCAAGGTCAAGGATGACATA
Organism: Narcine bancroftii; assembly: GCF_036971445.1. Classification (NCBI taxonomy): domain Eukaryota; kingdom Metazoa; phylum Chordata; class Chondrichthyes; order Torpediniformes; family Narcinidae; genus Narcine; species Narcine bancroftii. Next base: position 37,015,585 of record NC_091474.1, on the reverse strand, counting down.
CAGTCAGATGTCCTGAAGCTACAGAATAATTTATGCCTGTCCTGCTTTCGAGCCATGCTTTGGTAACTTCTTTGGAGCAACATTTCCAAATTGAATGCATTTCTATTTCCCATTTCATTGATCTCATAAGAGTTGAACAGAGATAAAATTCACATTCCACACATGAAATTGTTTTATATATTAACTATTAAAATATACAAAATGAATAGCACTGGACCCTATGAAACCTTAAAATGTTCAAATAAGTGCATCTACATCTTTTAGATTTGCATACTGCAACCATAACAACTCGGAGAGGAAACTAAAGCTGGATGAAGTCCAGTCTATCTTTTTTCCTGTTGAAATTCAAATAGATGGTACACAGAGAAAAAAAAAATATTGGAGACCATTAACTTTAAGTATGACCCTAGTTGAATTGAGGCTGTGGACATGTTATGTTTCTAAGTCTCTTGATAGTCTAAGGAACAACTATTTTAACAGTATCACAGAAATTATTTATTCATGGAATTTTTGAAGCTCTATGGTATAGTCAAAAAGACGATAGGAATTTTTCTTAGTGACAATGACTGCATACAGATCTTGGGATTTTGTACTGAGCAACGAGGTTTCTATGGAAGTATTGGAATGCTGTTCTGAATGGGTTCTCACTGTTTTTCAGTCATTAACTGTGCCGATGAACTGCAGACAAGTCTCCGCCTGTAGACGTTTCAATCTTTCTTCAGCTGCTGTTGTCCTTCCATTAATATAATCAAATACACCCTGACTTAAAAATACAGGATGTACTCCACTGGCACTAAAGCCTGCTATTGTTTTCCCAGCTGCATGGCCTTTGAGGTTTTTCTGGTTAATTTATCTGCCTTACTCAGGAAAAACAACCACTTTCAAAAATTCTGTTGTCTTGAATCCACTGAAAACTACGTTTAACTCTAATCCCTAATTATAAGTTCTTTTCCCCCGAATGACTTGTTTTTAATCATTCCCCTTTCCATTCCCTCAGTACAATACTTTGTTCCCAACTTTAAATGAAGACAGGTGATTCACTTCTGGATCTTCAGAGGACAACTGCTGGTCATCTGAGACGAGCTGATGAAGGCTGGTCATAACTTTTCTCTTCCTTCTTACGGCAGTGCTTCCTCTTATGGTTTTGTCATATCTAGGATGTCTATATGTGGAGATCACATGTTCAAGATGTATTCTTTAGTTTTTAATGTTACCCTTCTGTTGCCGTTTTGGTAAATCCTCTTTCTTAAATCATCTAACTGCTTGCTATAATATTGATGTAGATGAGCAGCTGGGTGTTTTCCTGTAATCAGATAGTTTGTAGTACTCCCTCTAATTAATGTGGCAAAGAGGGGATCTCTAGTTTCTTGTCTGAAAATTGTACTCTAGTCTGCCAATTACAGAGATGTTTATTCTTAACATGCTGATAATAATTCCATTTGATGTCAAAGGAGACAGTCATTGCCTGGCACTTGCAATGTTTTACTTATCAAAAAAGATTGAATATTGTTGAGGCCTGGCTGCATGTGAACATGGGGTTCTTCATTCTTGGAGGAGATGTGAACAGAACTGAATCCTATGCTATGCAATCAACAGGAAACTTCCACGCATCTAACCTTATGGAGTGCAGGCTATTTATGGAACTGCTTTAGATGACTGGGGGGTGGGTGGGGGGTGGGGTAGAAATAATACCCTGTGAAGCTCCAGAAGCAATGAGTTGGTAGAAATAATTGACTACACTGGACAACAATTTTTTTTTCCCCAAAAGGTTTGCTTCCTTGAAACATTTGGGAATTATGATAGAGAACTTCAAGCTGAACACAAAGATAATTTCAGATGTGCAGTATCACATAGGAATTTGGAGAAGCATTAAATTAACTTTTATTGAATTTAGTACTTTTAATTGCATAACTTACCTCTGAGCCAAGCTCTCAGGTTGACTTCACATGTTACACTGACAATGTGAGGAGCCCAGGGTCTGTCTTGGTCACCAACTTTACCATCAAAGTAGAGCTCATGGGCTTTTTTAATAAGTGCGACTTTGAGCCTTAAGTGTATAGTCGCCACAAATGTAATGGAATGTATCACAGCTGTTGCGACATTTTTGAATTTAAGCATTTTTGCTGCTTTGAATCTTCCTGACGACAAAAAAAGTTATTGTTAAGTACACTCTCTATGCTTTTGCCTGAAGAACATGTACATCAATATGCATTCAATCTTTAATCAATGTTATGAACAGCATCTGTATATATGAGCTGCATTTATAGCCTAACTGCATCTATCTTGACTATCCAGGTCTGAGACAACATTTGCATAGCACCTGCTTTGTGGGCAATATACTAGTAGACTTAAAATATGACAGGAAACCACAAAAAAAGTTACAGCTAAAAATCGGTACATAAGAAAATTTTAAGATGATTTTCCTGATCATCAGCCCAAAATCTATAAAATACACCCAAAAGTATTCAGGAAGCAAAATCTTTTTTGTCCAGTGTGATCTAAGCCACCACCATTTTCTAATGTTTTAGGTAGGATTCTAGTTATGGAGATTTTCAATTTCACAAATTAAACATTGTAAAATGTTTTTTTTTCTCAGCTCCTGGTAATACACTATTGTCTTTCCAACAGTTTTTTTTCCTTGTCAGCACCAGACATTTAGCTAACTGAATTATGGAGAAGCTGGAGGGAATCAGATGGGCAGACAACATCATGGATCGAAATGGTCAGTCAATCCTGACCTGAAACATTGATCCTGCCTCAGCCACTGAGTCCTTTCTCAGTGTTTGCTCAAGATGCCAACATCTGCAGTTTTTTTGGGTTTTTCTGTCTCAATTGTTGTTCATTTGAACTGAACTCTTGCATAGAAATGATCATTAGGGTTATTTCCAATTAAAGTAACTTGATAAAAATAAATAGAATTGTAAATTTAGAAAACTTGTTGGGACATATTGCACAAGAAGAATAAAACAGAATTATTTTAGAGCAAAATATTATTGATGCTGGAAATGAAACAAAGAGTGAAGTGTTTCCCCCTCCAACTTCACCCTGAAAATGATAGAAACTCTCATCTAATTCATATTCAGAAAACTAGTTCATTATTGCAACCAAGTTGACTGCCATTGTCATATTTTTACAATGGACAAACCAACAAAGAAAGAGTAGTTACGTTTGAGTGGTTCTGATTTGTTCTGCTAGGGTTAGTTTTCCGGTTAGTGGCTCTTATTATTTCCTTGCCATGTGCAGACACTCCAATGTGGCATTTGTGTCTCTGCACGATGGTGATGCTTTTGTCAACATAAAACTCTTTGTGCATAGATATACAAAACATGCAACCCAACGATGCAAATTTTTGTATGCAAAAAAAAAAACCTTAATTTCATTTGACAGTTAGTTTATCCCCACAATTAAATGTTGTAATGCTACAATTGAATTTCTAGGTCAACAGCGAGGGAGACGGTAGGACGTCAACTTTAACACCCATTGTCGGAAATATAATAGAATCCCTAATTATTTTTTAAAATGTGGACATAAAAAGTATAATAGTGAATAGTTCATTGACTTCAAAAAGGAAAATCTTGTTTGGCTAATCTCCATACATTCTATGAAGAGGTAATTTTCAATAGGCCTTATTGGGTAAGGCATTACCCAATAAACTAATGCATGTCAGAGCTTGTAGAGTCCAGTATGGATACCAGGAACCTGAGAGTAGAAGGACTGTGTCTTGGAATGACGTGCTGGAATATTGGTCACAACAGGAGTAATACCCAATTCACTCTTTTCCTCAAATTATGACAACAATTTGAATTTGAAACCAAAATGATTCTAAATTTGCAAAAGTAATAATTTATTTATTTAATATGAGGGATGTTGGCTGGCGGTACAGTCTGTACCATCAGATGTAAACTGACCTCAACAAATTTAAATGGTCTTTGTGATTAACCTAGGCTTTACCAAATTATAGGGTTTTCTCCTGGTAATGGTTTCCAATAATTTCTCCACCACAAATGTGAGGCTGAGCAGCTAATAATTTCCAGGTTTAGCTTTCTTTCTCTTAAATAGTGGAACTTGATTAACATTCTAATTTTGTACACCCAATGACAACAAAAGACAGTGACAAATGCCTCTGCTTGTTTACCTTTGCAACCTCTGTGCATTTTATTTGGACCAGGTAACTTATCATGCTTCATGGTGGCCTGCATATTTTATCATGTCCATGTTCCATCTCCTCTTCAGCAAGTGAAAGAGGTTAAATTCAATTGCCTCAAAATGGACACAAGCGTCACCATGGAGTTTGCCACAATTCAAAACTTTGACTTTTCTATTCTCTCCACAGATGCTGACTGACCCATTGAGTTCCTCCATTAGATTTTTTTTCACACTATGTTCACCATGATTAAATCCACCCCTGTTCAATGTAATGCAGGCTACTAGTCAAACATGGGGATGGCTAATCATGTGTATCATCTCACCGGTGTTAAGATACTATTCCGATGAATGGTCTGAAATGTTAACTCTCTTTCTCACTTTGCAGGCTAACTTCAGCATTTTGAGGTTTTGTTTCCAGTTCTCAGTATCTGCAGCTTCACATATCTTAACATGTCGAATATTGCTACAATCCAAGGGAACTTCTTTCAGCATGCATTTTCCACCACAGAATATTCTAGAACTTGCAACAATTACTGGTGACAGCATCTTAACAAGTCTTTGATATTTCACTTAAAATTATGATAACTCCAACTTTTCATTATTTTCACCTCTACAGGTTTACTTATTTATCTGCCTTTTTTTCAGTTCTAGTGTTGTGTTCTCTGACCACTCAACTATATTTTCAGTCTGGTTCAACAGTGGCACATAGTACCCAAAGTCAAGCCAATGACTTTGCCATTCCCTTTTGTGACAACCATCAGTTAAGCCATTTGTTAAGCCAGCTCCTCTCATTAAACATTGTGAACTCTTCCTCTGAATTGCAGTCTGAACTTCCTTTATGTGGTTGGAAACTTTGGAAATATTAAGTGCCTTCCTTCAATTTCTTACTTTAGTTTTGATGCTAAACTTTGCTTCATACATATTCCAGTAATTCTGGTGACTTGACTTTTTTTAACCCACATGTTCTCTGTTTCTTGCCTGATCCAACATTCAAGTAGCGTACATTTCCCTTCACAGCAGTCAACAGCCTTTGCTTTTCAAAATGATGTTTCACTTCAGAACAGTTTGTTTTGTGCATGTGGAACAACTCGTCTCACTTGCAAGCCCCGCACATTTTCACTTTGTGCTTCCACCGTTTGGACATTTTCCAATGTGGTCTCAAGGGTCAAAATTGGATCTAATAAGAACTGCCATTAAATCCAGTTGCCATTGATCACTATTAACCTGTCCTTTACTGTATGAGGGAGTGCAGTCCAACAACATAATCAGCCACTGTTTCATTAGATTAAAAAAAACCATCAATCAAACTTAAAGATTTGCTTGTCCTCTCTTAGCTTAATGTGAAAGGGACTCCATAAATGCAGCAATTCCTTATATTTTAATTACTGTATTTGTCTGGGCTGTTCAAGTTTCTTATTATACAGAGGCTCCCTCCAATTTAATTAGGACAGACATAAGACTAGTTCATTACGCTATCAATGTTGGCGGCAGCAAAGAAATGCAATGGTATTTTAGAATATTCCTCCCAAGTCTGGGTTTGTCAAATGCTGCTATGAAGCCAACAGTTGTGGCCTTGCTTCTTTCTTCATTATTTCAGAATCAGAATTTATTGTCATGAACAAGTCATGAAATTTGGCGCTTTGCGGCCGCATCAGAGTGCGTTAGGACCATCTTACAACATGCCTAGATTTTTAAAAATGCACGAAAAGTAAAGGAGTGTCTTTGGTTCATTGATTATTCAGGAATCTGATTGCAGAGGGGAAGAAGCCGTCCTTGTGCTGCTGAGTGCTTGTCTTCAGGTTCTTGTACCTTTTTCCTGATGGGAGCAGAGCAAAGAGGGCATGGCCTGGGTGGTGGGGGTCTTTGAAGATAGAGGCTGCTTTTTTTAAGGCACCGCCTCCTGTAGATGTCCTCGATGGAGTGAAGTCTGGTGCCCGTGATGTCGCAAGCTGAGTTAACAATCTGCGGAGTTTATTCTTGTCCTGAGAGTTGGCGCCTCCATATCAGGCAGTGATGCAACCAGCCAGCATACTTTCCATGGTACACCTGTAGATGTTTACGAGAGACTTTGGTGACAAACCGAATCTCCTCAGACACCTCACAAAGTATAGCTGCTGGTGAGCCGCCTTCGTGATTGCATCAATGTGGAGACTCCAGGACAGATTCTCGGAGATGTTGACACCCAGAAATTTGAAATACTTGACTCTCTCTATTACTAAGCCCTCAATGGGGACTAGGTCGTATTCCCTTGACTTCCTCCTGAAGTCCACAATCATCTCCTTGGTTTTGCTGATGTTGAGCGCAAGGTTGTTGTCATTACACCATTCAATGAGCTGATCTATCTCCCTTCCATACACTACCTCATTGCCAATTGTGATTTGCCGACAACCGTGATGTCATCAGCAAACTTGTAGATGACATTGGAATTGTGCCTGGCCACACAGTCATGGGTGTATAATGAGTAGAGCAGTGGGCTAAGCACACATCCTTGGGGTGCGCCTATGTTGATAATCAGTGAGGACGAGATGTTGTTTCCAATTCTTACTGTGGTCTTCTGATGAGAAAGTCAAGGATACAGAGTTGGGGTACAGAGGCCCAGAGTTTGTAGCTTCTTGACCAGCACTGAGGGAATAATGGTATTGAAAGCTGAGCTGCAGTCTATGAAGAGCAGCCGTATGTATGAATTGCTGTTTTCAAGGTGATCCAGAGCTGAGTGGAGAGCCAGCGATATTGCATCTGCTGTGGAGCGATTATGATGATAGGCAAATTGCTTTGGGTCTAGATCTTTGCTTAAGTACGTGTTAATTCTGGCCATGAGCAGCCTCTCAAAGCATTTCATCACAGTCGAAGTTAATGCTACTGGGTGGTAGTCGTTGAGGCCGCTCACACTACTCTTCTTGGGCACTGGGATGATTGATGCCCTTTTGAAGTGGGTGGGAACCTCTAACTGCAGCAATGAGTGGCTGGAAATGTTCTGACATCACCCTCAGAAACAGATATCACACGATCTTCAGACTTTTCAGGGATTCTAGTAGGCACTGAATGGTTCTTCTTATCAAAGCAGGCAGGCATAGAAGGTGTTTAGCTTATCGGGTAGTGAAGCATCACAGCCATCTATAGTGTTCACCTTCGCTTTGTAGGGTGTAATGCCCTTCATTCATTCCCATAGCTGCCATGTATCTGTTTCTGTCTTTAGCTTCCTCCGGAATTGTCACTCTGTTTCAGAGATGGCTTTCCTCAGGTCATACCTGACTTTTTGTAATGATCCTGATCCCCAGCCTTAAAGCCTCTTATTCTCACCCTCAGCAGGTTGTGAATTCTCTGATTCATCCAGGCTTCTGGTTGGGGAACATCCAGTATGCATGGAGTCAGTGACTCCTTTTAAATATTAAATCAAGTCCATGGATCCAGTTCACCTGATTCAAAGCAGTCCTGCAGATGCTCCCCTGCCTCCCTCGACAATACTTTTGCCTTCTTCACCTCTGATGCTTTGGTCTTCAGTGCTTGTATGCCCAGGAGTAGAAGTAGAGTCAGATGATCAGACTTGGTGAAGTGTGTTCATGGTATGGCTCGATATGTGTTCTTCGTTGTGGTGTAGCAGTGGTCAACTGTGTCAGTTCCCCTGGTTTCGCATGTGATGTGTTTAGTGGTAGTTTGTCAGAGTCTTCTTCAGGTTGGCCTGATTGAAGTTGCAACAATGATCGGGAAGGGTTCTGGAAGTGCAGACTCATGGCTGTTAGTGTTCAGTCCCTCTGGTGCCAGCCTGACGTTAGCCTGGGGCGGAATGTATACTGCAACCAGGATGATGGCAGTGAACTCCCAGTCCTGTTCCCTTGGCAGGTAGAATGGGCTACACTTGATCGCCAGATGTTCCAGGTTGGGGGAGCAGGACTGGAACCTGACCGTCCTGTCTGTGCACCACGATGAACCGATGATATCACAAATGCTGCCTTGCCTGGTTTTTCCAGATGCTGGTGTTTGATCAAAATGATGGAGGGTGTAGCCCTTTGGCTGCAGCATCGTGTCTGGAATGTGCAGGTTTAGCCATGTTTCGGTAAAGCACATCACGCAGCACTACTTAATGACTCTCTGATATTGAATTCTGGCTTGGAGTTCATCATCTTTGTACTCCAAGCACTGTAGGTTGGCCAGGAGGATGGTAGGGGGCGGAAGTCTCAGGGACCGGTATCTCTGCTTGACCTGTAGCCCCTCCCCCCACATCCGTGTGGTTGGGTCTTCTTTAACTGCCCCGTGGATCTGCTGCTGGTACTTTCCGCAGTGTTTAAATGGTCCGTGTGCTGTCCCTTTTAATCACCTGTGATGTTTAAATTAGCATCTGTTGTTTGTGACTCCCGTGAAGTTTAAATGGCCCGACCGCTGGCTGCTTAAAACTCCTGTGGTGGTGTTGTACTTGCCCGAGCTCTGGCTGTTTAAAGGTTCTGTGGCCCAATGGAGACTACCAATTGTATTGATTCCGAGGTCTGTCAGCGATCTTTGGACATCCTTATTAACGGTTTTGTGTTTCTAGTTTTTTTTGATTTTTAAAAGTTCTGAATGGGGATATTTGATTATTCCCATCAGAGCTGATCACAAAGTATGGCCCCAGTAAGGTGCCATCTTGAGATTTTTTTATTTACTTTAAAAGAGACTGTTGTTCATTTTCCCTTCTTTCTTCCTTTTTCTCTTTCTTGAATTGTTTCTCCAGTCCTCCCTGGCTTTATCCATGTTACAAATATGTTATGACTTAAAACAGATGGAGGTTGAGTTCTGGTCTTTAGAAAATGTATTTACTATCTTCAAGCCTGCTGAATAATCGAGAATGACCAAAATGGCAACTACTGTAGAAAAAAACCTGACAAAAGATGCCACCAATACATTTTGATTCTTGATAGTGTGTCAGAGAACAGACAACTATGTACATCCAATTGCATATGGGTCTTCTCCAACTGTTCCAGTCTCCTCTCACCTTCAAATGCATGGCGTTAGTAGGTTAATTGGATGTATTTGGGTGACAAGGGGTTCAATGGCTGGAATAGTGTTGTATTGTTTTAAAAATGTTATTGTTAGACTCCTTGAGGAGAATAGAAATGAAATTCTGTAATTCTGGAATTGTTGATTAAGTCACCAGTTCTTCTTAGAATTGTTTGAGTTCACTAGACAACTGAGGAGAGGTATGATGTTCTTGTGTGAAAATGGAAGTCCTGAAGTTCCAATGTGCTTTTGGGTAATCCTGAAACAAGTGTGCAAAGCTGTTGGACCCTTTTTAAGTTTGAAGTACAAGTTAATTTTCTTACTTTTTATTTGTGTCAATTTAAATCAATTCTGTTTTCTGCAGATTTAAAATGCATTAGTGCAATGATAGTTCATGGCTATTTTATTCACTTTCAAGGCATTGAGAGCCGGTAAGCTGTAATGCTGAGTTCAACTTCCTCATGAAGTAGTGTAATGGAGGCAGAGCCTGTCACTTTGGTTGCAAAGGTCCTGCTAGACACTGGGCCTCACCGATCACCTCGGAGCTGGCATCTTGAAGGCTGGAGCCGACCGGGAGACCTTTTGCAGAAAATCAGTCAGTAGAAGGCCCAGGATTTATTGTTATTTTATGAACATAATCTGCAATACCATCTCAAACCAATAACAATGGTGAAAAACAGAAGTGCCTGAAGAGAAGTACCTCATGTGTTTCAAGTGAGTCAAATAATCTTTAACAGAGGATGCAACTGTTCATTGTTCTGTTTGTATGGCCCATATTAGATTTAAACCCATCAAGGACAGGTGTGTTCATAAAACCCTGTATTTGAGGGCCATTCACTGATTACACTGGACAACAAATTTTTTTAAAAGGTTTGCTTCCTGTATATAAAAAAAAGGGTTTATGATAGACAACTTGAAGCTGAACACCAAGATGGTTTCAAATTTGCTCTATCACATAGGAAGTTGGAGAAACATTAAATTAATTTTTATTGAATTTGGCATCTTTCATCATATACTGATGTTGACACATTGTGTTAGTTCAACTAACCTAACAATCTTTTGTCACTGATTTTCATTTTAACTCAGCATCTGATGCCTCTTGTGTCAGTGGACAGCATTGATGGATTCCAATTGTCCCGATGTCGCTTTACTGTGGTTGCAATGTCCTGGTGAAACCTTTTACCTTGTTCGTCACTGATGGTGCCACGATCAGCAGGGAAAAGTCAGAGTGCAAATACAGAAAATCAATTTTCAATGACATGTTGCTCGTCATTGGGTTTGTATGGTTGAAGTACAGTAGATTTAAATATGACAGGAGATAACAAAAATAAGTTAATCTTAAAAAAAAGTACGTGTTAGGAAAATTTTAGGGTGATTTTCATGATCAGCAAAGATAAACTCAAAAGTGTTCATGAAGAAAAATTTTCATTGTCAGTGTCCATGAATGATTTTTCTGAAGATTTATTTAAAAGTTGTTGAAATCTCAATCAAAGCATTTGTTTACATTTGTACAAGTAACATAGTTATAAAAATACAAAACCATTCCCCCTCTTTGGGTCCAGTTAATGGCTGAGGCTGAACCCATAACTTGAGCCTAATCAATACACTTGGGATTTCATGTTTCTTTTTCCACACTATGAACCATATTAATCAAAATCCTGGTCCAATCTGGTTTTTCCTTTATTTGATAAAAATCTGATAGATATCTTAATTGTGCTGCTCTAATAATTTTAAAGTATGGTAGCTGCAAACCACCTTGTTTGTACCATTCTGTTAATTTATCTAGTGCTATCTTTGGTTTCCCCCCTTTCCATAAGAATTTCCTTATTATTTTCTTAAGCTCATTGAAGAATTTCTCTGTTAAGGGAATTGGTAACGATTGAAATAGGTATTGTCTCCTTGGGAAGATATTCATTTTAATGCAATTTACCCTTCCTATCAGTGTTAGTGGTAAATCTTTCCAATGTTCTAAGTCATCTTGTAATTTCTTCATTAATGGCTGATAATTTAATTTGTATAGATGGCCTAGATTATTATCTAGTCTAATACCTAGGTATCGGATTGCTTGTGTTTGCCATTTAAATGGTGATTCTTTTTTAAACTTTGTGAAATCCTCATTATTCATTGGCATCGCTTCACTTTTATTTGCGTTGATCTTGTACCCCGATATTTCTCCATATTCCTTCCAATTTCTTATGTAATTCTTTTATTGATAATTCTGGTTCTGTTAAGTATACTATGATGTCGTCTGCAAATAGACTGATTTTATATTCCTTCTCTTTTATTTTTATCCCTTTTATTTTATTTTCTGTTCTTATCAGTTCTGCCAATGGTTCTATTGCTAAAGCGAACAGTGAGGGAGATAATGGACATCCCTGCCTAGTTGACCTACTTAATTTAAATTGGTTTGATACATATCCATTTACTGTCACCTTCGCCATTGGACCCTTATATAATGCTTTAATCCAATTAATATATGTCTCTGGTAGGTTGAACCTCTGTAATACTTTGAATAAATAATTCCATTCTACCCTGTCAAAGGCTTTCTCTGCATCTAAAGCAACAGCCACTGTTGGCGTCTTATTTCCTTGTACTGCATGGATTAAGTTAATGAACTTACAGGCATTGTCCATTGTTCATCTTTTCTTGATAAATCCAGTTTGATCTAGTTTTACTAGTTTTGGTACACAGTCGGCCAATGTGTTTGCTAATAGTTTAGCTATTATCTTATAATCTGAGTTAAGTAGAGATATTGGTCTATACGATGCTGGTGTTAGTAGATCTTACCCTGTCTTTGGTATTACTGTAATGCTGTTTTACATGAATCTGGCAAGTTTTGTGTTTCTTCTATCTGGTTCATTACTTCCAGGAGAGGAGGAATTAATAACTCTTTAAATGTTTTGTAGAATCCGTCCTCCCCAGATTTTTTATTGTTCAGTAGCTTTTGTAATATATCTTGTATTTCCTCTATTTCAAATGGTTTTATTAATTTGTTTTGCTCCTCTTCTTGCAATTTTGGTAGTTCAATTTTATCTAGAAACTCATCTATTTTGTCATCTTTCCCTTCGTTCTCAGTTCGGTATAATTGCTCGTAGAATTCCTTAAAGTTTTCATTGATCCCCGTTGGGTTATATGTAATTTGTTTGTCCTTTTTCCTTGATGCCATTACTGTTCTTTTCGCTTGTTCTGTTTTAAACTGCCAAGCTAGTATTTTGTGCGTTTTTTTTCTCCTAGCTCGTAATACTTCTGCTTTATTTTCATTATGTTCTTCTCCACCTTATACGTTTGTAGTGTTTCGTATTTTATTTTTTGTCCTCCAATTCTCTTCTTTTTGTTGTATCTTCCCTTGTTGCTAGTTCTTTTTCTGTACTTACTATCTCCCTTTCCAACTGTTCTATTTCCCGATTGTAGTCCTTTTTCATTTTAGTTACACAACTTATTATTTGCCCTCTAATGAAAGCTTTCATTGCATCCCATAATATAAATTTGTCTTTCACTTTTTCCGTATTTATTTCAAAGTACATTTTAATTTGGCGCTCAATAAATTCTCTAAAATCCTGTCTTTTAAGTAGCATGTAGTTTAACTTCCATCTATATGTTCTTGCTGGGATGTCCTCCAGTTCTATTGCTAATAACAGGGGTCAGATAATCAGATAATAATCAGATAACAATCTAGCTTTATATTCAGTTTTCCTAACTCTCCCTTGGATATGGGCTGACAACAGGAACTGGTCAATCCTTGAGTATGTTTTATGTCTACTCAAATAATATGAGTATTCCTTCTCCTTTGTGTGTTGTTTCCTCCATATATCCAAAAGTTGCATTTCCTGCATTGATTTAACCATAAATTTGGCTACTTTGTTCTTGCTCATCTTTTGTCCAGTTTTATCCATCTTTGAATCCAAATTAAGGTTAAAGTCCCCTCCTATCAATATATTCCCCTGTATATTTACAATCTTCAAAAATAATCTTGCATAAACTTTTGATCCTCTTCATTAGGAGCATATATATTGACCAAATTTCAGAGTTCTGAATATATCTGACATTTTATCATTACATATCTCCCTGCTGGATCTATTAGTTCCTCCTCTATTTTGATTGGTACATTTTTATTGATTAATATAGCTACACCTCTGGCTTTTGAGTTATATGATGCTGCCATTACGTGCCCTACCCCATCTCTCCTTAATTTATTATGTTCCACTTCAGTTAGATGCGTTTCCTGCACGAATGCTGTCTATTTTTTCTTTTTTCAGGAAATTTAATAGCCTCTTCCTTTTGATTTCATTATGTATTCCATTAATATTTATAGTCATATAGTTCAACATGGCCATCTCATACTCTGTTTACATCTAATTTCCGCTTCCTCACCACCACATTTCCCCTTTTCCCCATTTTCGTTTCTCAGTTTTCTTTTTTTGAATGCACTATGTGACAACACTTCTAAAACATAAAATATTTCAGCCATTCCCACATCTAAAATTCCTTTAACCACAAGTGTCCCCCTCTCTCTGAGTTACCTCTTGTCCCTTGCCGGGCAACCACAACTCCCCTCTCCATTTGGACTGCGAACCCGTTCGCAAGTGTCAATTGATTTCGCAGTGACTGTTATTCTCTCCCACCCAACCACCTCCAGAAAAGACTTTTATCTTTACATTACAACAAAGCTCCCCCTATTTTCTTTTTCTTTTAATTTAATTTTTTTAACCCTCCTCTTTCTCCCCCCTTTACTTCCCATTTCTTCCCTTCTTTAGTTCTCACTTATACATTATTTTTACATCTTTATATGTAGTTTGTCATTGTTCTTTGTTCTTGTTACATCTCATCTCTCTTTCTGTCTTGCAGGCATTCGGCAAATTCTCATGCTTTCTCTGGATCCAAGAACAGTCTGTTTTGCTGTCCCGGGATAACTATTTTAAGTACTGCTGGATATCTTAACATACATTTATAGCCTTTTTTCCATAGGATCGATTTTGCTGCGTTAAACTCCTTCCTCTTCTTTAGGAGCTCTAAACTTGTGTCTGGGTAGAAAATTTTTTTGACCTTTGTATTCCAGTGGTTTTTTGTCTTCTCTAATTTTATTTATTGCCTTCTCCAATATATTTTCTTTTGTCGTGTATCTCAGAAATTTTACTAAAACGGATCTTGGTTTTTGTTGTGACTGTGGTTTCGGGTCTAATGTTCTGTGCGCCCTTTCTATGTCCATTCCTTCCAGCATTTCTGGCATTCCCAGGACTTTTGGGATCCATTCATTTATAAATTCTTTCATATTTGTGCCTTCTTCATCTTCCTTAAGGCCCACTATCCTTATATTGTTTCGCCTACTATAGTTTTCCATTATATCCATCTTCTAAGCTAACAACTCCTGTGTTTCTTTAACTTTTTTGTCACTTTCTTCCAATTTTCTTTTTGTCGTTCACTTCCATTTCTATTGCCTTTACATGTTCTTCCACATTTTCTAATCCTTTCCCTACATCTGTTATGACCAGCTCTATTCTACTCACTTTTTCTTCTGTACTTTTCATTTTTCTTTTCATTTCACTAAATTCTAGTGTCAACCATTCTTTTAATGCTTTCATCTGTTCTTGAATTTTTAAAAAATCTATTTACTGTCCATTCGTTTTATCTCCTATTCCTCTGTGCAGAGCTTGGTGTTCTTCTTCTTCTGTGTCTGCTCTTGGGTTTGTATCTTCTCTTCCTTGTATCTGTGTCTCTTCTGACTTTCTTGTTGAGCTGCTTGTCTCAGTTTGTTGGGTATTTTTTCTTTCCATGGTTTGTTGTTGTTGGTCCTCTTCTTCTGGGCTGGTTATCTGTTGTGTCTCTTGCTTCCTTTTTTCTTTCTCACCCCTCCCTTTCCCATTGCTTTCTTTATCTTCCAGCTGGGAGCCCTGCTGTCAGGCATCTCTCAGCTGCTCCTGCTGTGGAGTTTCACTCCACGGCTGGTCCCCACCTCCCCTCGGTGTTCTCCTTGTCTTGCGCAGTTGCGCACCTCTGTTTGGCTCAATGAGCCATTTTTGCAGTCCCACGGTCGGTGGGTCGCGATGCTGCGGGGTCTCCAATAAACTCAGGGAGCGGGCTCCTCTTTCCGTGGCGGATCTCTGCTTTTTCATGCAGGTAAGGCCTTCACCTTTCTCTTCTGGCATCTTTTCTTCTTCCTCCTGTTGTTTTTGGTTTTTCTTTCTTCGGTGCCATTTTCTCCACACCTTTATTTTTTATTTGTTGTGATTTATGTGTCTGGGCTTTGCTTTTTCTTCACTTTTTTTCTTCTTTTCTGGAGAGGGCTGGTATTCTCCTACCGGCCACTACTCCATCATGTGATTCCTCCCAGGGATTTCATGTTGAGCTTAAATTTCTTTATGAAAAAATAAATTAAGGCTTGTAATTTTTTTTCCCCAAATAAATCCTGACATGTTTTCAGCCAATAATTTCTGTCAAGCAGGCCTATGAAAACAAACACTGAATGCTGAAAGAATTTCACCAAATGAATACTGTATGGATTGTGTGATCCATTTAAGCATATTTAGTCATTCTACACTTGTTATAATTTAGAATAAATGTCGCTCATATTTGAAATGAGGAATGGAAAGCAAACTCTTCATTGTCTAGTGTTGTAATCTACTTCACCATCAACTATGACTGTAAAAATTGAGTTTATTTCAAGTAAATCTTAATCAAATTAAAGTTCATTTTGACTGTTTACTTTTTGTGTTGGTTCATTCCTGAACCAAATAAAATTGCATTAATTTGGCAACAATCATCAAACAGCCATTGGTGTGGGCGGCACATCAAAAGGCACTGCTCAGACAAAGATTTTCTATTGTCCAGGCTGATACTGAAAGGTTTTGAGAATGAGATGTCAGTTAAAGGGTCTCCATGGTCATTTTGATGTCTTGAACATACCATCTCCCAGCTACACTTTTCAATGACCAGTATTGAATTCAGTGGGGCTCCCTTTCCTGATGGCAGCCTTTTGTCTCCAATTACATGTGGCCTGTGATGACCTCTGATCAGCCTGCTGCTCACAGTGGCTTGGGGACACTAGCACCGTCGAAGTCAATCAAGCCGCTTGATGGGGGGGGGGGGGGAAATGCCAATCACACTGGCCCAACATTATGTCCTCCCTCCTCATTTTCCTTCCCTTCATTGAGTTGTCCTCTATAGATGCCATGGGGTGAGTTCTTCAAACATTGACTCGCTTTCCAGTGTGACAATGACCTGGCAGTTATAAACCCTGTCAACAGAATCAATGAGAACCTCCATATGCCCCATTATAGCCAATAAATAAGCTAGACACCCCCACGGCATCACACTCAATGTATTTTGGACAGTTTGTCATTTGTTTTCAAGAAATGTGAGAAGACATTATTGTTAAATGCTCTGCAATTTTAAAAAAAAAAAGGGGGACTGCAACCTCAATATTTCTGTAAAGTATATGCATAATAAAAGAAAGCACATCAGGAAATTGGGATGTCCTATTTTTATGTGCTTCCGAAAATCCCAAGCCAATTTCTCAATTATCATCTCATCGACCCAGAAATGATTGTGAGCATGATCTAACGTGTGCTATGTTTTTTTTTGTTAGTAATTAATAAAGTGTTAAATTTTTATGTAAAAGACCAAGTCATACTGGCCAGAGTCTGAACAGGCTTGGTGTAGATTGGCATAATGGATGCTTGATGGTTTCCATGAAATTGGCGGGATGAAGGGCCTGTTGCCTTTCATTGGCAATTGTTTGTTAAGCAGCAAAAGACTGGGGTATCTGAAATAAATTGTTGAATTCAGTGGTGGTATCAAATAGTCCTGATATTTCTGTACTATTAACCTAAGCAATTATTAATCCAACAATTGATACCTTTAATTTGTTTTGTCTTGGCTGCCAAATTCTTTTATGATTACTTTAACCATGCTGTAACTTGCAGAACTATATAGCTTGGTGTAATGTGACCTTGCCTCAAAATTTCTTCACTTCGTTCTTCCAGAACATTTTATTTAATCCTGAAAAAGTAATTTGCAGAAAATGGTCACAAGAATATGAAATTTTTGTGATGATTTAGATTGGCACTGTTCAATTTTAAATATATATCCTCGGGCTCTTATTTAATTATGAATGTTGCAATGACAAGAACTCATTTATAATGTGCATCTAACACAGGTCAAATATCTCAAATACTTCCACAAGGGTATTATGCAACAAATCAATTAAATCAGGCCATGCAGGGGGTTATTAGGACAGGTGATCAAATACTTGGTTATGAGATGCATGTTTTAAGTGCTTTAAAGAGAAGAGCAAGATTGAGGTACAGAACGGAAAGAATTCAGCATTATTAGTACCAGTGAAGATGACAGGTGGGGGAAGGTGAGACCATGGAGTGACTTGAAATTCAAGTTACTGATCAACTTCAGGTTAACATACTATAGGTGAATAAGGACAGGGGATGGATGAATGGAGTCAGGAAGTTTGAGTGACCTAATGTATCTAGACAATAGAATGAGATAAATTTATATGTTGAAATAGGCAAATCTGGAAGCAACCAACACAACACAAAAGAGTATCAAGAGCAAGGACTGAATTGAGCATGTGGGATATTGGCCACCATTTATCAGGACATGGAACATAAGAGAATGAAGATCATAGTTTAACGTTATTTCTGTTAGACCACAGAGTGAGTATTGTAGTTGTCTCATTGTAGGAAGGATTGCACTAGAGAGGGTGCAAAGGAGATTTATTTTGATGTTGCCAGTTAGGGGAAGAGATTCAATGGGGGCCTGTTCAAGGTATGTAAAATTATCAGGGACAAAGATAGTGAGAAACTTTCCCCATAACTTAGAATGAATCAAACCATAATAATTCAAAGTGAGAATTTGGAGAGTTAGTGGGGGAGAGGTACCTGAGGATTTTTTTTCACTCAGAGGGTTGCAATTTGGATGTACTTTCTATGAAGGTGCTGAAGGCAGGCATTCTCACAACAGGTATACTCTATTTTACGAATACTCACTTTACAAAAATTTGCTTTTACAAAGAAACCTGCGTTTGTTTTTACGAAAGGATTTGAATGGGTTTTCGCTTTGACCAAAATAGCCTTCAATAGAAGGGAATGGGCCTTTGCTTTACACCATTTCGGCTTATGAAAGGCTTCATAGGAACACTTGAGTTTTGTAAAGTGGGGTCTCCCTGCATCTAGATGAACATTTAAATTATCAAGTCATAGAAGGGTTAGGGCCAAGTGTTAGTAAATAGAATTAATGTCGATTGGTATGAATGTGGTTAGCGAAAATGCCTGTTTCTCTGCCATATGACCCTGTATCTATGACTCCTTCTTGAAGAAAATATTTTTCAATTCCCCTCTAACTCTCCTGCCAATTCCTTTTAAATCTATGTCTCATGATTTTTTTGATTCCTACTTAGTCTGTGAGGGCTCTTTATCATTATGGACCTCGATTAATATCTCCCTTCAACCACCAGTGTTCCAAAGAAAACCAACCATCCTTCATTAATACTATTTTCCAGATCTGGTAGCATTTTCAACAATCTCCTCTGCACCCTCTCAAGTTTAGATTGCACCTTTCCTGTATTGTGGTGACAGCGACTATAAATAGTGTGGCTTAACTAGAGTTTTTTTGCAATGTTGGTACTACAACCCTATTCTAATATTCCATGTTTCAACTGACAAAGGAAAACATCCAGATGTTTATTAACCCATCTTACCACTTTTCAGGATCTGTGGAGGTACACTCTCAGGTCTTTTTGGCATACTAATTGATTGCCGTACACGGTTCTGAGTGCGTGAGTAGTCATTTTAAATACATTAACATTTTTTATTTACAAGCAAGGTAGAGGCAGATTCAGGCCATTTAAACCCGTGGTTCCTAATTACACCCAAATTATCCTGCAACTTTGTACATTTTGGAGGGAGAGAGCATCCGGGGAAAACTCGCACACACTGGGAGAATGTACAAACTCCTACAGGCAGAGCCAGATTTGAACCCAGGTACTGTCACTGTAATAGCCTTGTGCTAACAAGAATCAGGGCACATTGATAGCAACTGAGAGAGAACAGATTACACAGAAATGGTTGGGGGAATTGAATTGATGGAATTGCTCTTGGAATGGGCATGAACTTAGTGGGCCGAAAGGCCTTCTGTGCCATTGGAAATTATGAGAAATATGGGATTTTTTTTGTCCCAACTCTCCTGTGTAATTGTACAACTCCAATGTTTTTTGGCACATGACACATAAGGTACCTTTGCTGCCAAAATTTAAATAATGGCAGAGAGTGAGTGAGTAATTCTGCTCCCATTTTGCTTTAGTCAGGTGTGAAGAGATAAAATTGAAGTAAGATTTCTGCCACAGATAGCCAGACATTATAAAATTCTATCGAAGATTGTCAGTCCTGCAGGATAGAGCTGGGCACTGTGCGATTTTGAGCTTGGAATCAATTTACCATGTTCAAAGGCAAATTAGGCATTTGAGTCCAACAATGACCTCACTTATTTTAGTGCAAATTAACAACTCTCCTGTGTGTTTGTGCAGATGACAAACAAAGAGCAGTTGACAAGATTGCTCTTTGTCCAATTCATGAAAGACATTTGTTCACCTGTGAGTAAAATTTGCAAACATTTTTATGACAGGCAAAAGTTTTTGACCACCTCAGTACCGTCAATTGCTCTGATTGTTATTAAATCTGTTCTGCAAAATGTAATGCTCCACAAAATGCTTTCTTGTCTGTAATCATTGGTGTTCATTTTTGGCATCACATTTAGGGCACCTGACTTCCGAAATCAAGCCTTCTGCATTCATTAATTTTATTGTGGTTTCTCTCTGCCTAATCTTAATGCATAAATTAATAGCTCAATTTATAAATGTTGTCACAATTATTTTTTTGAAGCAAAAGTGATGATCCAGCATCCTGGAAAGTTGAAACTAGGCTGGTCCCTCAAAGCAAACAGAATTTTTCATCTTAAAGTTCTTTTAACATTTCAACTGCTAAATTGTGAATGAAAATTGAAGAATCACTCATTAACCACTTCAAATATTTGAAGAAGGAATTTGTCTTCAAAAGCTACAATTCTGATAAATAGTGTAAGTTTAGAGATTTAAGAAACCCTCAAGTATTTATTTTTTTTAAAAATAACCATAAATAGGAATGTGTTAATATTTGAAAATTGAAAGACTGCCGATGTTGAGAATCTGAAATAAAGAGAAAATATCATTAATGCTCAGCAGGTTAAGCAAGTTCTGTGGAATCTTGAACATGAAGGCTCATGAGAATGCACGTCCAAGTAGGAAATTGCTTGGAAGCAGCAGTATAGAGACTGGCAACCGTGGAAGGCTCTTCAAACATCATGGCTTTCTCTCTACCACCATCAATTTAGCCCTCACCCACATATCCTCCATTACCCACCCGCCCTGGAGCCTGCTCCCCCCACACACAAGGACGGGATTCCTCTTATCCTCACCCTCTGCATACAACGCGTCCTCCTCTGCTTTTTCTGAGACCTACTATGTGATCCCACCACTATACACATGTTCTCCTCCTCCACCTTCTGCAAGGACCACTTCTTTCATGACTCGCTTGCCAAGTCCTCCCTCTCTGCCATTCACCCCCTTGGTACCTACCCCAGTGACCACAGGAGATGGTCCACTTGTGCCCATACCTCCTCCCTCATTCGGGGCCCCCAACAGTCCTTCCAAATGAAGCAACATTTCACATAAATCTGGTGGTCCTGCTGTGGTCTCCTCTACGTCGAAGAGACTGGCCACAGACTGCAAGATCGCTTTGTCAAGAACGTCTGCTCTGTCTGCCACAATTTAAATTCCCCACCCTATTCCCTTGCTGACATATCTATCCATGGTCTCGTTCACTGCCTTTTGTTGATCTGGACTCCTCCCCCAGCCAGTATTTTGTCTATTCTGGAGTACCTTGCTGGAACAAAAAGAGTTCCCTGATGGTGGTGCATGGAGTAAAACGCTTTTATAGCTGCTAAATTTTCACTCCCACACCTTACTTTCTTAATCTACTTTTTCCTTAGTGTGGAGTTCTTTTTAGTTTGAGTTTTTATCATTTCCCAGTTTATTTTACATTTTTACAATATGACATTGAATCATGGAACTAAAGTTGAGAGAAAGGAAGAAGAAGCCTCTACTTCAGAAGATTTTGCCTCATGATGAAATATATTAAGGACTTGAGTAAAGATTTTAAAGAGCTTAAAAAGATTCAAAAGATATAAGTCTCTCTCAAGTTGCTAGAAATTTGGGTGAAATATGAGATCTCATCAAGGAACATGACTTAAAAATTAAGGAACTGTAAAAAAAAATGGTTAAAGTTAATAATTTCCTGTTGGATGATGTACAACGTGATAATCTAGAATTAAAAAAAAAATCTAATGACTTATTATTGAAGAAGGTCACAGAGGTGGAAGCGAGAAGCAGAAGAAACAATTTGAGAATAATTGGCTTGGATGAGGGAACTGCTTCCTGAGTTTCTCGGCGAGGTTTTTGGACAAGATCTGTTGCCAACTCTCCCTGAAGTTATTCATCTCTAAACCTGTTCATGATATGAAGCCTCAATTGATTATTCTCTGCCTACACCATTTCCAGATCAAAGATCAGCATCTAAGAGAGTCCAGATGCAGAGGGACTTTTAAAATATTGTAAACAGAACATTAGGATCGTGGACGACTACCTGTCTGTAGTCATGAAAGAATGATCTACATATAAAGAAGTCATACTCCAGCTCTATAATGCATGTAAAGCCATTGTTGTGCTTCCCAGCTAGATTGAGAATCACTTTAGTGGACAAAACCAAGAAGTGGTTACTTTCTCCTATGCCTGCAGCTGATTTTTCTGAAAGATAATCTTTAGTTTCCGTATATGAGTAAAGTGTGTACTTACTAAATCCTTTTCTATCCTTTTTTTTTTGTGTCTCTTTTTGATTTGAGTACTGGAGCTTTCTTTTTTGCTTACTTTGAGATGAATTTAAGGTGATGTTTTATAAGACATGTTTTTTTCTTTAATTTCTTAGGGAATTTTTTTCTTTTTGTATAAAGTATGTCCTTTTAAGTCTCCCCTTTTTAACGATTAATATTTATAAAGAAAGATAGGTTTACCTCTCGTTCCTTTCCCTTGCGTGGCAACTAATGTTTTTGGTTAATAATTAATTTTTGAACCCATGGGAATATTAATATTTTTTAAGTAGACACAACAGTGTTGCAGCTGTGTGTGCTTTCTTATCTTTTATATATAATTCTGGGATAACTGCCAGCAGAGAGTTTTGGGGGTTGTTGTTTTGACTGTGAGCTGCTGCCATGAGCAGTGGGGATTCACAGGGAGGTGGGGGTGGTTAGTTTAGTATGGGATTTTTTTGAGAGGATATATTGGCTATCTCTTATTGGGCATATCATCATTTTCAAAAAAAAATATTGTGTTATTGACTTCTAATTTCTCAGATGGCCAAAGGTATTAAGGTCTTGTCATGGAATATTGTGGGGTTGAACCATCTGGTTAAATGCTGAGTGTTTTTTTTTCTCATATTAAGAAGTTTCAATGTGAGATTATTCTCTTTCAAGAAACACATTTTTGTCACCTTGCAATTTTTGAACTTTCGGAAGGGACAGCAATTCCACTCAGCACTCTTGGATAAATCTATCAATCGATGCCTCATCATAAGGTTATTGTCGACTCTAATGATCATTTTCTTATGTTGTCCAGTGAACTATATAACAAATTTCATGTCTTTGTTAATATTTATCATCTTAATACTGATGACCCAATTTTTCCCCCCAGATTTTGCATATTTGATAATAGGCAGTGAATTAAATTGTTGGCTTGACCTGGTACTTGATTGCTTGTCTCATAAAATTGCTAATTTGAATAAGTCAACCATACTTATAAATTCTTTTATGTTAAAATCTGGGGTTATTGATGTATGGAGATTTATTCATCCTGATGATAAAGAATTTTCCTTTTTCTCCAAGGTTCATGAATTTATTATTTTCTTATGGACCAACAATTAATTTCCTCTGTTGCCTTTTGTTCTTATGAAAGCAAACTAATTTCTGGCCATTCTCCAATGATTTTTTTGTCTATTAATAATTACTAAACAGTGACAGTTAAATAACCTTTTATTATCTAACCATGATTTTTTTTGAAATTCATAAAAAATTAAATTGCTTTTTTTAAGGAAAAGCTCCACTCTGGAGATTTCCATTTAGTAATTTGGGATGCTTTTAAAGCTTATTCTAGAGGTTAAATAATTTCATTTAGAGCTAATGTTTAAAAAGCAGGCCAATTCTGAGAGAAGCGATTGGCCAATCAGCTGAAGTGTATTGACCAACAATATGCCTTTTCTCAAGAACCCAAGCTTTTTAAAAGAAGTGTTAAATTTAAAACTAAACATGACTTGCTTCTTACTTACCCGATACAGGGTTTAAAGAGTAAACATAAGTTCTACATGCATGGATAAAAGGCAGGAAAACTTTTAGATAGCCAAATTAAAAATTATGCAGCTAAACAGATTATTACTGAGATTCGTGGAGATGATGGTAAGATTATTAACGATTACGTCGAAATAAATGACACTTTCAGTTTTACAGCTTTGATTCAATCAAAGACTGAAATTCTATACAGCAATTTTTGGATAGTTTTGACTATTCCTACAGCTTCTTCAGAGAATAAATTAAAGCACACACAGCCCATCTCTGAGCAGGAGATTGCAGCAGCCATTAACTAACTCTTTGCTGTCCAATAAGGTGCCTGGTCCCAATGGCTTCCCAGCATAGTTTTATAAATCATTTTTTCCAGTTGCAGATACCCCATTTGGATTCTGTCTTTACTTGATCCTTACTTAGAGGGAAATTGCCAGAAACTTTATGAAGCCTCAATTTCCCTTACTGCTAAAAAGGATAATGACTCATTAGACTGGTCCTCCGACTGACCAATTTCCCTCTTAAATGTTGACGCTAAGGTGCTGTCTAAGATTTTAGCTCATAGGTTGGAGAATATCATGCCTGTAGTCATTTCTGAGGATCAAACTAGTTTTATTAAGGAACACTATTTACAATTTATATCCGTCATTTGTCAGATATTCTTTATTCTCCAACAGTTTCATCCTCTGAATGTATTGTTTCCTTAGACAATGAAAAAGCCTTTGATAAAGTAGAATAGGAATACTTATTCAGTATGTTAGAGAAGTTCAATTTTGGCCCCCAATTTATAAATTGGATTAAATTGATATTTTTCTCCTACAGCTTCAATCATTATAACTTAATTAAATACAAACCTTTTAAGTTGTATCGTAGTACCAGACAGGGATATCCTCGGGCCCATTATTATTTAATTTGGCTTTAGAACCTGTAGCAGTGGCTCTTTGGCAGTTGGCTGATATTTCAGGAATCACAAGATCAGGAAATATCAATAAGGTGTCTGTTTATGCAGATGATCTTTTTATTGTACATATCAAATCCTGACTGATCAATTCAATCTATTTGATCATGTCTATCAATTTGAACAATTTTCAGGAAATAAATTGAATGAGCTGTTCATTTTGAGTTCTTCCTACTCTTTAGATGCCTTGATTATTTTAAAATAGCTAAAATCAGTTCAACTTTCTAGGTATTACTATTACCAAGAAATTCAATAATTTGATTAAAGAAAAATTTTCTTACTTTAATGAGTCATGTCTTGAAGTCCAAGAAGACCTTTGATTACATTAATTGGGTGCGTCAATATTATCAAGATGAATATTCTTCCTAAATTTTTATATATTTTTCAAGCTGTACCTGTTTTTGTTCCCAAATCCTTTTTTGATTAATTGAATTTTATTATATCTTCTTTTATATGGAATAGTAAGTGCTTCGTCTTTAAAAAAAAGTTTTTCTTCAAAATAGTTAAAAGGACAGGGGCTTGGCATTACCTAACTTTAGGTTTTATTATTGGGCATATATATTTTTAAGATGTATTTTTTTTGATTCATCATGAGGTAAATTTAAGTGCTTCAAGTGGGATTAATTTAGAAATTAAAAAGTATTGTCTTCTTTCGATTCTTGGAGCTCCTTTACCATTTTTGGCCTCCAAATTAACTGATAATTTTTTTGTTAGACATACACTGATAATCTGGGTTCAATTTATGAAACATTTTGGGTAGCATAGATTCTTATTAAATTAGTCCTATTTTAAGAAATTCCTTTATATTTACATTTAATTCAAGTTCTGAGTTACCATCAATGGTCAAATTTAAGTATCCAATCCTTTTTAGATATTTTTACTGACCAAAATCTTGCCTCTTTTGAACAATTATCTACCAAATTTATAATACATCGACATCACTTTTTTTGTTATTTATAGGTCAGGAGGTTTTTGAATTCTTTAATTTTGAAGATCCCTGAAGACCTAATATGATAGGGATGATTTATAATCTCCAACCTGATCATAGAGGGGTAGTATCTGGCCTTTATGAATTACTTTAAATTCTAGGGACAGTTCTCTGGACAGATTTTAAAACAACCACGGGAACAAGATTTTCAACAGTTAATTTCTGAAACTATTTGGAATTCTCTTTTGAAGCGAATGCATTCCTCTCTTTATGTCAGACATTCATTATTACAACTTGAAGTAGTACATTGGGCCCACCTTTCAAAGTCCAATTGTCTAAATTTTATTCTAATCTCTTCTCAATGTAATAGATGTATTACTGATGAAGGTTCACTGGTATGTTCTGGTTATGTCCTACGATTTCCAATTTTTATGAAGGAGTATTTCATACCTTTTCTTTAGTTCTTTACATTATTTTGACTCCAAATTTTTTTCTTGCTCTTTTCAGTGCCTCTGATATTGACGGCTTCACAATTCCATGTAGTTGCCCTCACCTCCCTTATCGCTAGAAGGGATAGAAACATGCTGTCCCTCCTACTCACACTCAATGGTTGTCCAATATGATGGCATGTCTGACTTTGGGGGAAAAAAATTAGATGTTCCACTACTGAAATGAATTTTAACTTTGCTTCTTATGGGTTCTTTTCAAATTTTGTTAGATTAATTATTTTCTGTTTTTTGAGCCCATTGTTAACCTTTTTTATTAGTAGTAGTGGACTCTGTGTTAAACCAGTAGCCTCCGAAGTTTATTTTACTTCTTTTCTATGTATTGTAGGTTTCAACACCATTTTTATTACTATATGAGATTTGTTAATATTTTATTTTATTGATATGTACTTGTGTAACATTTATTTGATGAAACCATTAAAAATATTGAAAAATAAGCACAGTCTCTATTCTGAGATTTCCTTTTTTTTTTAAACGTATTCTTTGCTTCTTCCTCAAAGAAGGGCTCAGGCCCGAAATGTCGGCAATATATCTTTATCTTCCATGGATGGTGCAAGATCGTCTGAGTTCCTCCAGCATTTCAGTGTGTTTTTACTATAATCACCGTGTCTGCAGATGTTAGTGTTTCACGACCGTGGAAGGAGAAACAGTTAACACTTCAGGTCTATGATACTTTTTCAGGACTGGGAAGAGGGAAACATGGTTTTCTGCAGCAAAGAAGATGGTAGGTCTATGTTAATGCATCCTCTGAGATGAGTATTTTGTTCATGTACGTGCCATGGCTGTTTCTGACAAGGTATTGCTAATTTATCCAGTGGAAAATTAGATTTATTAAAGGCACTGACAATATGGAGGATGATTTCCCAAAAAACAAGTGATTGATTAATTAATTTCCCTGAATTTTTTAAGAACTCTCTGCAGTTTTACACTCGTTAATGAAGCTCAATTAAGTGGTCATACCTAAAGTAGCTGAAGTTAAGTTGGTTTGAATACTGTACGCATGTTAAATCCAACCATACTCTGCCCAAAAAGGCCACAAGACCTTGCACTCTTTTTTAAATTTTTTTCACACTATGAACCATACTGACCAAAATACATACAGATATTTTTCTCTTAAATATACAGTGTCATTTTCTCCCCTTTTTCCCCCCTCCCTTCCCTCCCTCCCACACCCCTCCCCTCCCCATTTATTCAACGTTCAATCTATTTGTTCATTAAACCCATTAAACAACGTCGTCATTTAATAAAAATAAACAAGAAATTTGTATCTTCTACTTTTACATACTGGGTGAGTTCATTTCGTTGTCTTCTCCTTCTGTCATTTTAGGTGGTGGAGGTCTGTGGTAGGATTTCTCTATTGTGTTGCATGTATGGTTCCCATATTTGTTCGAATACTGTAATGTTATTTCTTAAATTATATGTTATTTTTTCCAATGGAATACATTTATTTATTTCTATGTACCATTGCTGTATTCTCAGGTTATCTTCTAATTTCCAGGTTGACATAATACATTTTTTTGCTACAGCTAGGGCTATCATAATAAATCTTTTTTGTGCTCCATCCAAATCGAGTCCAAGACCTTTATTTCTTATATTACTTAGAAGAAAGATCTCTGGGTTTTTTGGTATGTTGCTTTTTGTGATTTTATTTAATACCTGGTTTAAATCTTCCCAAAATTTTCCCACTTTCTCACATGCCCAAATTGCATGTATTGTTGTTCCCGTTTCCTTCTTACAGCGAAAACATCTGTTTGATACTGTTGGGTCCTATTTATTTAACTTTTGGGGTGTGATGTATAGCCTGTGTAACCAATTATATTGTATCATGCATAACCTCGTTTATTATATTTCTCATAGTTCCGGAGCATAGCTTTTCCCATGTTTCATTCTTTATCTTTATGTTTAGATCTTGTTCCCATTTTTGTTTAGGTTTACAGTTTGTTTCCTCGTTTTCCTTTTCTTGCAGTTTGATGTACATGTTTGTAATACATTTTTAAATTATCATTGTGTCTGTAATCACGTATTCAAAATTGCTTCCTTCTGGTAATCTCAGACTGTTTCCCAATTTGTCCTTCCAGTAGGTTTTCAATTGGAGGAATGCAAACATTGTATCGTGAGTTATACTATATTTGTCCTTCATTTGTTCAAAAGATAATTTATTTCCCGAAAAACAATTTTCTATTCTTTTGATCCCTTTTCTCTCCCATTCTCTAAAGGAAAGGTTATCTATTGTGAAAGGGATTAGCTGATTTTGTGTCAATATTAATTTTGGTAGTTGATAATTTATTTTATTCCTTTCTATGTGAATCTTTTTCCAAATGTTGAGCAGATGGTGCAATACTGGTGAATTCCTATGTTGCACCAATTTTTCATCCCACTTATATAGTATATGTTCAGGCACCTTCTCCCCTATTTTATCTAGCTCTAATCTGGTCCAATTTTGTTTTTCCCTTGTTTGATAAAAATCTGATAGGTATCTTAATTGTGCTGCTCTATAATTCTTGAAGTTTGGTAGCTGTAAGCCCCCTTGTTTGTACCATTCTGTTAATTTATCTAGTGCTATCCTCGGTTTCCCTCCTTTGCATAAGAATTTCCTTATTATTTTCTTTAGCTCATTGAAGAATTTCTGTTAGGTGAATTAGTAATGATGAAATAGGTATTGTATCCTTGGGAAGATGTTCAATTTTAATACAGTTTATCCTTCCTATCAGTGTTAGTGGTAAGTCTTTCCAGTGCTCTATGTTGTCTTGTAATTTTTTCATTAATGGTTGATAATTTAGTTTGTTTAGATGGCCGAGATTATTATCTAGTTGTATACCTAGGTATTGAATTACTTGTGTTTGCCATCTAAATGCTGATTCTCTCTTAAACTTTGTGAAATCCGCATCATTCATTGGCATTGCTTCACTTTTATTTGTGTTGATCTTGTACCCCGATACTTCTCCATATTCCTTCAATTTCTTATGTAATTCTTTTATTGATATTTCTGGTTCTGTTAAGTATACTATGATGTCATCTGCAAATAGACTGATTTTATATTCCTTCTCTTTTATTTTTATCCCTCTTATTTTATGTTCTTATCAGTTCTGCTAGTGGTTCTATAGCTAACGCGAACAGTGAGGGAGATAGTGGACATCCCTGCCTTGTTGATCTACTTAATTTAAATTGGTTTGATATATATCCATTTACTGTCACCTTCACCAATGGTTCATTTTATAATGCTTTAATCCAATTAATATATTTCTCTGGTAGGTTGAATTTCTGTAGTACTTTGAATAAATAATTCCATTCTACTCTGTCAAAGGCTTTCTCTGCGTCTAAAGCAACCACCACTGTTGGAGTCTTGTTTCCTTGTACTGCATGGATTAAGTTACAGATATTGTCCGTTGTTCGTCTTTTTTTAATAAATCCAGTTTGATCTAGTTTTACTATTTTTGGTACACAGTCAACCAATCTGTTTGCTAATAGTTTAGCTATTATCTTATAATCTGTATTAAGTAGAGATATTGGTCTATATGATGCTGGTGTTAGTAGATCTTTCCCCGTCTTTGGTATTACTGTAATTATTGCTGTTTTGCATGAATCTGGCATGTTTTGGTTGATTACTTCCAGGAGAGGAGGAATTAATAAGTCTTTAAATGTTTTATAGAATTCTATTGGGAGTCCATCCTCTCCCGGCATTTTATTGTTCGGTAGTTTTTTTTAATATCTCCTGTATTTCTTCTATTTCAAATGGTTTTATTAATTTATTTTGCTCCTCTGTTTGAAATTTTGGTAGTTCAATTTTAGTTAGAAATTCATCTATTTTGTCTTCTTTCTCTTCGTTTTCAGTTTGATATAGTTGCTCGTAGAATTCCCTGAAGTTTTCGTTGATCTCCATTGGGTTATATGTAATTTGTTTGTCCTTTTTCCTTGATGCCAATACCGTTCTTTTAATTTGTTCTGTCTTAAGCTGGCACTCTAGTATTTTGTGCGTTTTTTCTCCTAGCTCATAATACTTCTGTTTTGTCTTCATTATGTTCTTCTCCACCTTGTATGTTTATGGTGTTTCATATTTTATTTTTTTTGTCTGCCAATTCTCTTCTTTTAGTTGTATCTTCCTTTATTGCTAATTCTTTTTCTGTATTTGCTATTTGTCTTTCCAACTGTTCTATTTCCTGATTGTAGTCCTTCTTCATCTTAATTACATAACTTATTATCTGCCCTCTGATGAACGCTTTCATTGTGTCCCATAGTATAAACTTATCTTTCACTGGTTCCATATTTATTTCAAAGTACATTTTAATTTGTCGCTCAATGAATTCTCTAAAATCCTGTCTTTTAAGTAGCATGGAGTTTAATCTCCATCTATACGTTCTCTGTGGGATGTCCTCCAGCTCTATTGCCAATAACAGGGATGAGTGATCCGATAATGATCTAGCTTTATATTCCGTTTTCCTAACTCTCCCTTGAATGTGGGCTGATAACAGGAACAGGTCTATCCTTGAGTATGTTTTATGTCTACCCGAATAATATGAATATTCCTTTTCCTTTGGGTGTTGTTTCCTCCATATATCCAAAAGTTGCATTTCCTGCATCGATTTAATCATAAATTTGGTTACTTCGTTCTTTCTGTTAGTTTTAAGACCTTGCACTCTTAATGCATTGAAAGTTCTTTCCCTAATTTTGGCTGTAGTTTGTCAAAATGTTCCAACCTGAAGCAGGTTCCAGCACTGGATTACAAAGAGTGGGGACTGCTCAAGCAGTCAAATGAATTTATGAAGGTGGCACTGAGTTGCATTGTGCCCTTCACTGGAAGTCACTGAGGCCATCTAGGCACCTTGGTGTGTGGTACACAAAATTAATGTAGTATGTAGCATTTATAGGATGCCATTTAAAACCAAAACATTTCTATGTTCCAACTTGTGACCTGGTGGCGGCGGCGCTGCCAGAGTTGCTGCAACAGCAGCACTGCCAATGGTGCGGACCCATGGAGAATGGAAGTGGAGACACAGAACTCCCGTGGGGTCCAACCTGACAGCCATCAGCTCTGTACAGGCTTCAAATGGCCTGTTAAAGGAGTAGACAGTGGTTTTATTTAAAATCCTGTGACTGCCGGGTCTACGGCCAAGATGGTGTTGCAACCGCAAGGATTTACAGGCTCTGGGAAAGCAGAGGACTGGTGCAGGGAACCAAAAAGCAGAGAGAACACCGCCATCCGAGAAGGAGAAACAGAGGAGACGACCCACAGAACTGTGACTATGGCAGCAGTCCAGTTAGGGGTTCTTCAGCTGAAGGACCCACACAGATGGCGAGGTGTTGATGACTCAAAGCGAGGAAGCTGTGGACTGTTGGAGACTGCAGTCAAGGGACTTGCACCAGGCTGCAGACTGCTGGAGCCTGGCTTGAAACTGGCTGAATGCGAGAGGGTGCTGAGGGCACTGAAAGGTATTGGAGGTTTTGATCTGGAGCTCAGGTTGCTGATGGTTTGGATTGGAGGCTGTGAAGGCTGTGGGAGCACTGGAGGCAAATCCATGGATACTTGGTTTCTTGGGGTGATCTCTCTTTTGCTTCTATTTCACTGGGCAATTACTGCCGATGGCGAATCTGTCTGCTTTACAGCAGACAAAAGGCAATTTTGTGTAATGTGACACTTTTTATTAGATGACAACAAATTGAATTTTGAAGACTGATAAACCTGCTGTGAAGCTCACTGGCTTCTGTGGATGGTTGAGTTCCAATGTCCCATGAGCTCTTTCCCTGATGACCTGCTGTTTCATAAAATCCCGACTTATTCACTCCCCTACTGTTGAAAAGATTGATGTCTTGTCAAGTCATATGATGCTCAGAAATGTTCAGTCAAATGAAATTTCTACAAACCAAATTTGCAGGCATGATGTAATGATTGATATGATGTTATGGTATTAACACAGAAGAAACATATCCTGGCCATATGTGGATTGAATCCTTCTCCAACTCTCAGACACTTTGACTTGCATACTCGCAGGTTGTGAACAGTTCTAAATGGATTGCTTTATTCAAAACTGAGGATATCTTCTGTGGGAAATGTAACAATGCAGCTTCTAACAATTTTGTTCTTTTAATCATTGCAAAATATTTTGCTAACTTGAATGAAATTGCAATTATTTTGCGTATAATTTTTTTTGTTTGAACTGCATGAAATCGTACATCCTCCAGATGGAGAATTTAATGTTAGACAAAATTTTTCTATTGAAAAGATAGTTGGGCTGAAATAGTTTATCTCTGAACAGATGCTGTCTGATCTGTTAAAGTGCCCAGCATTATTAAAAATAACTAGTTCTTATTAAAAATATTTGTAATTTTTTGTTATTGTGTGTACAAGATTTCAATAGAACTTTCTTTCTTTTCCTCACTCACTATCTAAGTTATCCAATTACACCTACACGATTATGGAATAGAATATTAGGTGTCTGTATAGAGTTTGTATGTTCTCCCTGTGACCTCCATGGGTTTACCCTGGGTGCTTTGGTTTCCTCCACCCTCCAAAAATGTAGAGGTGTGTACGTAAATGGGGTGAAATTGGGCAGCATGTTTCAATGGCAGAAATCAGCTTCTACTGTGGTATAAATATATTTAACAAATGTAAAACTTTGTGTAAATGCTGATATAAATTTGCTTTTTAATGGTACTTTAATTTCCTTTCATCTGATAATTTTGTCACAAAATAATTCATAGTTTGTGGATGTAAGACTTGATTGTTTAAAATGTTAATTCGCTGTATTTTCTTTGGATCCAGTGTTTTTGGCATTGGTCAAATCTTACAGACCCAGGCCCAGTATTGTCCTCCTTATTGATCTCCTCAACCCTGTACTTGATTTGAGCGGGGGCAACCAGATTAACAAGACAGATCACTGTGAATAGTTTGCCTTCTCCTGCAACTATTGTCCACATTGTCTAACCACTGGACTATCATTCTGCTTTAAATTTCCCTTCAGTTTGGGTTGGGAAGATGCCTTTTGGGAAATCCTGTAACTATCTATTCCTTCAGTAATTTACTTTATTCATCCAATCTGAAGCAATGCCTGTAGGAAGCATGCAGTAACAGGACTAGGCAGCCATTCACTCGCTGTGTATGTTTCCGACCTCCTGTGATTTTATGTTGTCCACAGAGCAAAAGCATTTGCAACGCTGTCGTGTAAGGCAGTGGTGATGGTTCAACGATTAAGATGCTGCTTCACTGCCCCAGCATCCCTTGATGAACCCTAGCCTCT
Organism: Narcine bancroftii; assembly: GCF_036971445.1. Lineage (NCBI taxonomy): Eukaryota > Metazoa > Chordata > Chondrichthyes > Torpediniformes > Narcinidae > Narcine > Narcine bancroftii. The sequence goes on along the minus strand of NC_091474.1, from coordinate 36,982,420 downwards.
TAAGATCTTGCACATTCTCCTTGTGATTATATGGGTTTTGCCCAGATTATTCACACATCCCCAATACGGGCTGGATGGAAGGCAATTAGCCGATGGGTAAATGTCCTTATTGTGTAAATGAGTAGTAGGGTATAGGGGGTAAAGTTAATGGGAATATGGGAAGAAATAAATGGGAATGGTTTATCTTACTGATTTGCTGCATGATCTGCAGATTTTTTCCAGAATTATATTTCAGATTTTCCATATCTGGATTTAATTTTTTTAGATTTGGTGTAAATGAGTCATTGATGGTTGGCGCTGTCTAGGTGAACTGAAGGGCCTGTTACCATGCTGTATAACTCTATAAAATAAAAGCTCTCTGTGCTTTATTCTAGGAAGCTTTTAGACATACTGACAATAGGAAATTGTTGTTTACATGTGACAAGGAGTTAGCTTGGTACAACAGATAACAGATACTGGGAAGGAGGTTTTTCAAAGTTATTTTCCCCAGCTAAAATGTTTTCTGCTGTGAATTTCTCCTAAATCTTATTGAAGTAAAGTGTATCACATTTTAGTGTCAAAATTGTAATTTAATGTTTTTTAAACATTAAAAAATGATCATAGATACTAGGCAGCAGAGGAGAGGGAACGGAATTACTGTTTACTCAACAAGAGGGAAGGGGAGAGCAGAACATCGTTTTAGATTAAACCAGAAACTCCACTACCTGTTGTTCATGGATGTGATGGGTGGGTGTGAAGGAAGGGGGTGGATGGGGAGGGGGGGGGGGAAGAGATGGTTACCTTAAGGAGAAGAACTCTCAGGAATAAAGAACCTGCTGTCAGGTAAGGATGACTTGGTTGGTTACTGGATCCTCAATGTATTGCTGACTAAGTGATCTATGAGATGGTGTGAGTTTAAGCAGGGCCCTGCTCATTGCGAAAGGTAGAGAGTAAAGAAAGTCTGTCCTTGTGTTAGTTGTTGCCTATTGTAATCTCTCAAACTCAGGGAAAGGCATTTCACCAGGGAACTTAGAATTTCCTTTTTGCCCTTGAGTCCAGGCTTTTTTATGGCCAGTGATTATTCGATAAACAACCCACTGTAAATGTATGTAACCAACAGTCCAATGCTATTTGAGTTTTGATGGAATGTCCTGCTAATGAAAGGAGAATGTAGTTTGTGGATTTTGGTATAAATGTTAGGACAATTGGAAAGTTAACTGAAAGAAAGGCATGTGAGCATTTAGTTTTGATTTCACGGTTATAATGATGGCTTACCCACCAGTGCTCGTTGCCTGAATTTTGTGCGACTGACAGCTGTCCTTTTGGTTGAGTTGGGAATGGCATTGTTCCATCATGAACTGTAAATTTTGGTCCCATATGATCACATCACTATTTGGCATATTATACCTAATTTTAATTTTTAATTTTGAGAAACAGCACAGTAAAAACTGGACCATGAGCTTGTGCTGCCCAGATATGCTAATTAACCTATAAACCCTTACATTTTTAGAGGGTGGGAGGAAAGCCACACAGACACTGGGAGAACATATAAACTCCTTACAGACAACTCTGGATTTGACCTCGGTCGATGGTGCCGTAAAAGCATTTTGCTAACCACTTATATACTAACCGTAGTGCCTTATCTATTGATTATAATGTTAATTGATTCAGATTGCTTTAAAATGCAAAAATGTACTAGTTATCTGTCATAGTATTTACATTTTTCATTTGCATTTTCATTATAAATTTCATCAATTTCACCTCAAAGGTTTGCACAGTAATCTGAATTTCCAACCATGTTTTACAGGGAACATTAGTTAGACCAGCACATCATAAAATACCAAGAAATTCCTTAATTGTTGGCTATTAAAACCAGGGATCATAATTAACTGGAACTAAATCTGAGTTTGTGGTCTTTAAAAAGAGGCCCTCTTGCCTTTTCAGGTGAACATAAAAGATCCCATGGCTCTATTTGAGCTTAAATTTCTCCCTTCACAGTTTTAGGCAAAACAAAAGAGACAAGAAAAAAAAGTAAGTTCAACTGCTTTATGCTCACAGCTATAATTTTTAAAACATTAATCAAGGAGGAATTTCTGTCCCTTTGTTCCTGTGCCAATTTTCATGTAGAAATGAGACAAGATGCTGATTGAGGGAGCTTGGTTTCACGAGTTGCACCGACGGAGTACAAATTGGTAATTAATTTAATCCAGTAAAAAATATTAATCATATCTAGCATGAGCTAATGATTGTATTTCAGGCCAACTTCTGCAGTGGATGATTGCTGGAATGGTCTTGCATAGAGAATGGTGCAAATCTTATTACTGAAGAGAGAAGTGTGTGTGTCAGTCATTGATGCATAAGAAAACAAAGACTATCTTAAGGCTTCTAACCATCAACCTAAAAAGAAAACTGGAATTCTGAACCCCAGTGACCATTTTGTGCATGATGTTTTGTTGAAGGCAGAGATGTTCTCAAAGCTACCTTTGCTGCCATTGGTGCATTATTTGTAAGACTTGATTGAGTGATACATAATCAATGTCGTAGATATGGAATGAAGTGCCTCAATTTAATGTAACTATAACTAGAAATGGAATCTTTCAAGCTAAAGGAACTCTGAACCCAACAATCCCTATTGAAATCAAGTGGTTGTCTATCCTTTGTCAGGTGTAAGCCATCATAGACAGAGGATCCAATGACAATATTAGCATATTTTATGGTATGCATACGATAGCATATATTGCATTTTTTATGTGTTTCCAGAAGGATGTTTACATGCTGCTAATTTGCCTGGAGCTTTTCAAAGAAGCACACTAAATATTAGCCGATGTGTTCTGGTATGATCCTGCTGCTTGGAAATTAAAGCAAGGCCCAAGATTCAAAGTTTCTGACATTACTGAAAGGAAGGCCTTTATGCTTTGCACCAAATGGAGAGTGTAGAAAGGAAATCAGGTAAGATCAGGAGGTCACAGAGGAAAGTGTCCCAAGGATGGGGTGAAGGATGAGTATTGGGAGGCAGATAGGTACCTGTGAGGGGAGATGTAGTCTTCTGTGATGTTTGGTGGGTGGTGGGATGAGGATGGTGCTAGTAAATCAGGTGAGCTCTTGGTGTTGTTTGGGAAGAGAAGTGAAGGTTTGGGATGCAGAATTACAAGTCAATAACTCAGAAGGGGCCAATGGATTCTGGGTTCACTGAAATCAAAAGACAAAAAAAAAACACCAGAGAAAATACTCAGTCAGTCTGGCAGCATCTAAGAAGAGAAAAAAAAACAATTTCCTGTGCTTTGATGAAAGGCCATGTGGTGATACAACCACCAGACTGTCTGTGACTGCCTGCACCTCTCTGCATTCCTGTCTGCCTACTGCAGGGGGCAACCCACTGTACCTGCAGGGAGGTAACCTGGGAGGCTGGCACCACCTACTCCCTGCCCAATCACCAGCCCCATATAAAGGCTCCCACTGGCCCTTGTGTAGGCAGTAGAGCACATGGAGCCAGAAGGGATACTGAACCTTGTGTGCCAGTTTTAAGCTAATTAAAGTACAACCTTTGTAGTTTGAGCTAGTTTGTTCACACTGCAGCACATCACAAGCCATCTATCTGAAAAGTTAACACAGTTTCATCTCCCATGGCTTTCATCTGCATTTCCAGAATTCTGAGTCTTCAATGTGGGTTTTCAGTGCTATGAAAAATCATTTGGATTTTGAGTGACCAATGAATTCCATCATCCTACAACATTTTGGATGAGTATCAAATTCAGGATGATATATTCTGCTTCAATGCAGATATAGCCATTCCACACAAACATGATTTGTGATGGGAAATGTCCAGGATTGAACTTTGAAAACCAAGCAGTCATAACTGTATATGTGTACCGCTGAAATAAAGAGCACACTACCACCATATCATGAAACAATTGGATTTGTATATGCCTGAAATCACCTAGACTAATATGAGCAATTGCAAATTGAACCAGTGATGAATTGCATTTGCACATATTTAAGCATTAGTTAATAAGGCTTCCTGTTGAAAGCATAAATCCCCAATCAACATGGACACACTCCAGAATGAAGTAAGAAGGGTGATCTGTTTGCAATCATTCTAAATAAACTTAAGGTTCAAATGACCCAATAATCACAATTTGATGTTTTTGAAATGTTTTAAACTGATTAATTACATCAATGAAACAAAAATATGGATCAATGTAATTTTTTTTCATATCCCGCGCTGTCTGTAAGGACTTTGTCCGTGCCTGCGTGTGTTTTCTCCGGGGGCTCTAGTTTCCTCCCACCCTTCAAAATATGTGCCAAGGTGTAGGTTAAAGGTGTGTAAATTGGGTGGCACGGACTTTGTAGGATCGAATTGGCCTATTACAGTGTTGTATGTCTAAATTTAAAAAAAAATTAAAAATAAGTGGTTCACTTGTGTCAGTTTGTAGAAGGTTATTGCTAGGAAATTGTTTCAGTTTGGCAATACATTGGGGGATAATGTATTTTTTAAAGAGGGACCTCTCTGCAATATTCTATGGCACAAGATACCCATGTGATAGGATAGCCCTTTCATCCTTTCGTTTTGCACTCAGTTCCATAGAGAACCACTGGCAGTCATTTTTAACTTCCACAAGTGCATTACAATAAAGAAGTCAGAGGTGGGCTGTATCCCCAGATGAGATGAGGGGCCAGGTGTTCTTTGCTTCCATACCTCAGCTTGTGCATCTGTCTTGGCCATGTTCATTTAAATAGGCCCAGAGATCATGACTGAAAAATTAAATGCAGAGTGGTCTGGTGTTTTCTATGTTTTAACACAAGAAGAACACAAGAAAATAGGCCACTCAGCTCCTCAAGCCCACCCCACTGCTCAAAATAATTATGGCTGATCTGCTCCAGGCCTCAACTCCTCTCTTGTGCAATTAAACTAATTTCTATCACTTAGATACGTTTCTAAGTACTATTTTTTGTGTTTTTTTTGTATTTAAGAATGCAATTTGGGCAAGTTATTACAATATAATTCATTCAGCAGTTAAAGGATAAAAATAAAAGTCATGAATGTACGTTCTCCATTGCTGAGCAAATTCAGGCAGTCTTTGAGATGTGTAGATATGTGTGTGTGTGTGTATGTATATGTACTTCGATGAGGGTGATGAAGTCGCTCCAATGAATGTTGAGGATGGAGCGGAGACAATGCTGATGGAAGCGTTCTAGGAGCCGTAGGTGATGCCGGTAGAGGACCCATGATTTGGAGCCGAACAGTAGTGTGGGTATGACAACGGCTCTGTATACGCTAATCTTTGTGAGGTTTTTCAGTTGGTTGTTTTTCCAGTCTTTTTGTGTAGTCTTCCAAAGGCGCTATTTGCCTTGGCAAATATCTATCTCGTTGTTGATCCTTGGATCCGATAAAATGGTGCAACCGAGATAGGTAAACTGGTTGACCGTTTCGAGTTTTGTATACCTGATGGAGATGTTGGGGGGCTGGTAGTCATGGTGGGGAGCTGGCTGATGAAGGACCTCAGTTTTCTTCAGGCTGACTTCCAGGCCAAACATTTTGGCAGTTTCTGCAAAACAGGACGTCAAGCGCTGAAGAGCTGGCTCTGAATGGGCAACTAAAGCGGCATCCTCTGCAAAGAGTAGTTCACGGACAAGTTGCTCTTGTTCTTGGTGTGAGCTTGTAGGCACCTCAGATTGAAGAGACTCGAGATGGCAGAGGCCGACAGCATCGAATCCACGCTGCTGAAGATCCAACTGCGCTGGGTAGGCCACGTCTCCAGAATGGAGGACCATCGCCTTCCCAAGATCGTGTTATATGGCGAGCTGTCCACTGGCCACCGAGACAGAGGTATACCAAAGAAGAGGTACAAGGACTGCCTCAAGATATCTCTTGGTGCCTGCCACATTGACCACCGCCAGTGGGCTGATAACGCCTCAAACCGTGCATCTTGGCGCCTCACAGTTTGGCGGGCAGTAACCTCCTTTGAAGAAGACTGCAGAGCCCACCTCACTGACAAAAGACAAAGGAGGAAAAACCCAACACCCAACCCCAACCAACCAATTTTCCCTTGCAACTCCTGCAACCGTGTCTGCCTGTCCTGCATCGGACTTGTCAGCCACAAACGAGCCTGCAGCTGACGTGGACATTACCCCTCCATAAATCTTCATCCGCAAAGCCAAGCCAAAAGAAGAATGTATATCTATTTATATATATCTATATAGATATATAGATATCTATATAGATATCTATATAGATATCTATATAGATATCTATATAGATATCTATATAGATATCGATATATATATCACCTACCTATTGCAGTTTCATTTATAGTTACAGCAAACTTATATTTCAAAATGGGTAACACCTGGTGAGTGGGACCTTTTATTGAGTCCAAACAAAATGAAGAGATGAATTTGAGTTTTGAAGGTAGGATTAAGGATTAAGGATTAAAGTGAGATGCCTTGGTAAGAGTGTGAAGAACACAAGAGCATTGTGAGTGAAAGGTCAATTTTCTGCAGGAGATTGGAGAGCACAGTTTACCAGATCTGATTCAAGCTTCTTCATTGGAAACAATGAAGGTCATTTTGAGGTTTGCAACATAGTAATGTACAAATCTGTTCACTAGCTGTGGAAATCTACATCACTAATACACTGCTGACGATTTTAAGGTTCAATGTTCCTTTTATCGTCATGAAATAATACAGTACATCAACAATGTTATAAACCGATAAATAATCTACTTCAACTTTTGTCTGCAGTAAGGCAAAGAATCACCATGAGCATTGCCCATTGTCCCCAACAACAGGAAAAAGAGAAGCAACAGAGAGTTCCTTCAGAGACACTGAGTGTCCATAGATTTGCCTCCAATGCTCTCACAGCATTGACAGCTGCACAGGTTCCTGTTCAAACCATAGAAAACCCAAGCTCTAGATCCTAACTTTCGATATGATCAGGAAGCCTTCAGCACTCGAAGCCTTTTGGGAGTCCTTCTTGATCTTAGCACCCTCTTGAATCCCAGTCCCGCTATCTGGTTCCCATGAGCTAGTCTTCAGCAGCCCATGGCCTGTGTGAGAGTCCTGCGTCACCTTCCTGAAGGGTTCTCTCCCATTCTCCCATGCTTCTACTTCTCAGCGGGGACAGGTGGGGGGCGGAATGTTGCTTTCCCTGTTTCTGCCCTGCGCCGGTCTGCTGCTCCCCTGGTGAATGCAACCCCTCATGGTCTGCTGCCCAGCACAGATGCCGTCATCTTGGGCACAGCAAGATGAAACTAGTAGTGTAGTTGGTGGGCATTGGTCCACCAGTGGGTAATATTTATGACCTACCAAATACAGGGTCAATTCACAACTAGAGAATAATGTCTCGAGATTAGTTTTGCATTAGAGCTCCTAATTATCCTCAGCCAACCCTGCCTGTAAGTATTTGAACACCCATATCTCACAACAAACATTGAAACAAGGCCTAGACTTTGAAATGATAATTCCCGTTTCCAGATGGGAAGATTATCGTGCTAATGGTGACCTGTAGAAATAACTGCAGATGCTGGTATCTTGAGCAAACATTGAGCTGCTGGAGGAACCCTGTGGATCACAGAAGGTCTGTGAGTAGAAATGGTCAGTCGTGAACAGCTTCATCCATTGTCAAAGTGAGGCCAAATGGAAACTTGAGGAACCCTGCATTAAGGACAGCTTTAAACCATGAACACAATTTTTTTTCTAATTTTTAGTAACTACCACCTCTGTCTAGTTGAGGGGTTGGCAAAATTGTCTTTATTGACCCCTGGGGGTCGATGGGACTATCCAAGGATCAATAAATGTCTAGGCTATAGAGAAATTTATCATTGATACTATTTATTTATTTTACATGCCTGGGGGTTGATGAGGGATCAAGGATTCCATGAAGAGGTTGATGGTTTAAAAAGTTTGCCAAACCCTGGTCAACTTCCCTATTTCCATCTCTTCTTTTCCTACTGTTTCCTTTGTTCTCCCTCCCAGTACTTTTGGGAGTCCTTCTTGATCTTAGCACCCTCTTGAATCCCAGTCCCGCTATCTGGTTCTCTCCCTCTTCATGTCTCTCCATCTTCTTTCCAATACCTTATCATCACTTGGCTCATCCCATCTTCTTTCCCCACTCATATGTAAAATCACTCCTTTTTTTTCTTTCATTTCAGACTATCTACCAGAAATCTGACCATTTCTCCCCATGGATACTGGCTGACCCACTGAGTTCCTCCAGCATCTCATTGTTTATAATCTCTCCTGCAACTCATTTCTATAATGATCACTTTCTACTCTAGATCTCATGATGTGGGCGGTGGAATTCTTTCCCTACTCTCTAAACCTGAACGGAGGAGGCTGAAACAGAGGGATTGAATTTTGGAGCAGGGAAGTTATGCTGCAAATGTACAGGGTACTGGTGAGGTGTCTGGTGAACTGCATGCAGTTCTGGTCTCCTTGCTTGAGGAAGGATGCACAGTGCAGTGGAGGTACACCAGCTTGATTCCAGAGATGAGGGGGTTAGTCTATGAGGAGAAATTGAGTACTCACTGGAATTTAGAAGTATGAGAGGGGATCTTGTAGAAATGGATCAAATTATAAAAGATTAGGTTGGTAAATTGTTTCCATTTGATGGGGGAAATTAGAACTAGGACACATACCTCAAAATTCAGGGTAATGAAATGAGGAGGAACTACTTTTCTCAGAGGGTGGTGTATCCATGGAATTTGCTGCCCATTGAAGCAGTAGAAGCTACCTCAGTAAGACAAGGAGAGATTTTTACATAATAGGGGAATTGAGGGATATGGGGAAAAGCCAGGTAGGTGGAGATGAGCCTATCATCTGATCAGCCATGATCTAATTGAATGGCTGAGTAGGATCAACAGGCAGGATGGCCTGGAGTGAAGTGCCAGTGAGCTCAGCTTTCAGAAAGTTTTGATGAAAACTCATTGAATATTTTCTTGGAGTACTGATTTCATTACATTTCAGTTTAAGTGTATTTGCCAGATTATGTCAAGAATAGTGAGAAAGCTTCTTCTGGGAAAAGCCCAACAAGTTGTCTCCAACATTCATACAAATGTGTACAGAGCACAATTTACAGTGTATAGGATTGGAATTAAAAGGAAGGTCAAGTAGAATCAAGAAATCCTAAAGGTTAAATGTTGATAATTTATTTTATATGGCAGCAACATACATGATCATCTCTGACAGATGCAAAAGATTTCAGATTTATTGTCAGTATATACATGATATCACATACAACCCTGAGATTCCTTTTTCCTGCAAACGTGGTAGAATTACCACTAATGGATAGTGCAAAAAATAAAATTACACAGTGTATACATGTAAACAAACTAAAGAAACAGATAATTAATGTAAACAAACCGTGCAATGCAGAGAGAATAAAAGAAAATATAGTGCACAAGTAAGAGTCCTTAAATGAATGTAATGGGGAGTTCAATAACAAAGCAAAAATATTTTTTAATTAAAGTTAGCAGATGGGATAGCATCAGTTATAAATTTCTTGCTTCATAAAATCCTGATATTTGATTTTAGAATGGCTTGAATGTTTCTGGTACTCTTCTCATGGAGGTACTGCTGAAATGTTTCGGGATTAAGTCAACCCAATTTTGTGCGGCATCACAAATGTGGCACAGAAAAAGTCCTTAAATGAGTCTCTGATTGAATTTCTCATTGAGGAGTCTGATGGTGGAGGGGTAGCAGCTGTTCCCGAACCTGGTGATGCGAGTCTTGTGGCCCCTCGACCTCTGTCCTGATGGCAGCAGCGAGAACAGCTCATGTGCTGGGGGGTGTGGATCCTTGATGATGGCTGCTGCCCTCCGATGGCAGCGGTCCCTTTCGATGCTCTCAGTGGTGGGGAGGGTTTTGCCTGTGATGTCCTGGGCTGTGTCCACTGCATAGTTACGCCACATTTCTGAGTGAGGTTTACACTTTTTTGTTGCTGAATGCATATTGTATTTGTTAGGGTTCCTGAAACAAAGATGAGAATGGTAAGAAACTCTTTTCTGTTCTTTCTTGAATCTTAACAATAAACGTGCATGTCCTTATTTGACCACGTGGGGAGTGCAGTAAGCATTTAATACAACAAGCGTGTACTCCACTGAATAATAGAGGACAAGCTGGCTTACTAAGTTTTGAAATTCAGCAGTTTATCTACTGAGAACACAGGGCTGCCAGGCTGTTACAGTTTTGACCTTCTCCTGGTTTGTGTTTTCAAGTGATAATTAAAGCCAGAGCAGAAAAATGCACGTTCCTGAACAATGGCTTCATCTTCTCATACCACCCACACCACTGCCCAACTGCAGCCCAAAATCTGATTGTTGACAACACAAAAAAGCTGCTAAATATAGCAGGGATGGACCTGGAATAAAAGATTCCTTAGGAAGCAACATTTCTGAGCCAATATTGTGGCTTTTATCAAGTAGTTTTCAGTTATGTGCTATGTGGGATGGTATTAATCATTAAAAATGACTTTAAGATGAATTTTTTTACTTGTATGTAACAGTAATAAATGTCAGATTACAGGTAACTGTATGGCATCAATAAGTTATATTTGAGGAGTGTGTGGTATATTTCTGACCCTCAATACCTTTGACTGAAAATGTCACCAAAGTTTCTTCTGCAAAAGATGTTCAAAGTTTATAAACTCTTCAATTGGCACTTTATTGTGCTGCACTGAACAACATCTCAATTGATGTATGGTAGGTTTTACGTTACCTCTAAAGTGCCCCTGATATTAAACAATTTATGCAGAACAGACTCAAAAGATTCTTTTGACCGATGTGCCAAGCCATATCCAAGGATACAGCAATTTCTACGTCTGACAGATTGAACTCAGAATAAAACTAATGTCACTGTAAACAATAAAATTAGAGACAGACATCTGGCAAAGAATTTATGGAAAATAATGCCTCACTTTCTTTATCATAAATACTGTACATTAAAAAGTAGGAAACAGGATGAGGTCCAAAGGGCCAAGTCACAATTAAATTGCTCTTTGATAAGATGACTGGAAAACTGGTCCATTTGTCCATACAAAATATCTTTGGAAAAAGGGACATGAGGCAACTTCAAGACCAAGGTTAGTGTTATGAAGTGAGGGGAAAAACAGGATATGGGTCAGGATAACCTTTGCATTCAGAAGAAAGAAAGTTGTGTTTCACAGGTTCTGTCCTGGAGACACAGATACTCATAAATGACACCAGTGATGTTTGTGGATGAACAAGTTAATTCTATTGAAGAGACAGTGTAACTAATGCCAATGCACAGGAAATAATTTGAAAACTTGAAATCATGAAACTTGCAAGCTAGACATGAGATTTCAGATGCTAGATGCCAAAATTGCACATTAGTTGACTGGTTTGCAGACCAGCTATACTCTATCCACATTGGTCATTATGAAATCATGCTTCCATGCCATTAGAGCCCTCCTTTCCATTCCTGCACAAATCTATCCATCCTCCGTTGCCTCATGTTCTGCCTGGGTCATTTACAACCCAATGGTATGAACATTGAATTTTTCAATTTCAGATACCCTTACCTCCTGTGCTTTCCTTCCTCTTTCCTTTCAATCCACCTCCAGTGCTTCCATTTTTGGCCCCTTTCCCATACCCCTCCTCCAGCTCCATTACTCATTTTCATCTCCCTCCCCTTCTGATACCACCCACCTTCTAGCCACATATTTCTTCCACCAGATCCTCTCTTCCATCTGATTTCATCTGCCCTTTTCACGAATAGATTTTGCACTGGGAGTCTTTGTGTTCTTGATCATCATCCTATACCAGTAGTCTCCGTCTTCACCCACCCTTCTTGCTGCCTGCCCTTTCCTTCTCATTGTCTATTTCCACCATTCATTCACCTGCCTCTCTCCCAACTCCATCCTCCTCCTCCCTTGTGATGCTTCTCCTCCACCTAGCTCAGTCTGTCCAAATTCCTGGGTGTCAATATCTCCGAGGATCTGTCCTGAAGCCTCCATGTTGATGCAATCACGAAGTATGCTCGCCAGTGGCTATGATTTGTGAGATGTCTGAAGAGATTCAGTATGTCACTGAAGACCCTTGAAAACTACTCCGTGTACTGTGGAGAGCATTCTGGCTGGTTGCATCACTGCCTGGTATGGAGGCGCCAAATCTCAGGATAAGAAAATACTCCAGAGGGTTGATAACTCGGCCTGTAACATCACAGGCACCAGACTTCACTCCATCAAGGACACCTACATGAGGCAGTGTCTTTTAAAGAACCAGCCTCTATCCTCAAGGACCCCCACAACTCAAGCCATGCCCTCTTCACTCTGCTACCATTAGGAAGGAGGTTCAGGAGCCTAAAGACAAGCACTCAGCGGCACAGGGACACTGCCATCAGATTCCTGAATGATCAATACCTTACTTTTCATGCACTAGTATTTTTAGTTATTTATTTTAATACATTATTGTTGTAAGAAGGTTTCCACTGATGAATGTTTGCACTGACGCTGCCTAAAGACACCAAATTTCATGACTTGTTCATGACAATAAATTCTAATTTTTGATTCTGTAAGATCATTTACCGATTGTCACCATGAAAATTTGTTGACAGAGAGTGTTGTTGTCCAGGTACAGTAGTGGCAAATTAGTAGATGATGTTTTTCTTGCAGATGCTGATTGCAAGTCCAATCTTCTCATATACTTCAGCACGAGAGTCAATGATCCCTTTGGCTTTGCTTTTGGCCTTTCACAAATGAGAATAATGCCTGTATACAGCAGCTCAACTGCTGAGGTTGGGATAGCTTTGGTTCTGGACAGTGGATGCTGTGGTTTGAACAGCTTTCTTAACTTCTGAAGATGAGTGCTAATCTTGCAGGACATGTGTTGGGATCAGAAAAATTGGGTAAAGCGTCAGGGCAATATTTGACACAAGTCTTCACAACCTGATAAATACCAAAATTTGTACTTCAGGAATTATGGAACTAAATAGGGTAGAAGAGCAAAGGTAAACAAACCGAAATAGAGCATTGCAGGTCAAAAATGCAATTAAAATCTTAATAAAGCATTTGGATCTATTTCTAGTTGTAAATGATTCAGAATATATTGAAGATGAGCTTAGCATATTGGATACACCTGGCCATACTAACAGCATCCTGCACAGTTCTGGTTTCTGTAGCATTAAAGGATATACAATTGAGTGGAGAAAGTTGAAGTAACAATTCAGTAATTATAATTATTCACAAAGATTAAATAGGTTGGAGCTTTTAACAATGAAAAGAGAAGACTTAGAGGAGACTTTTTTTAAAACACTTTACCACTTTGAAAAATTCCATCTTGTTAACCAAGCATCATTTGGTCATTTAGGATCTATGTAGACTATTTCAAAATTACTAATAGATACATAAGCATCGTGAAGGGAATGATCGAGATATCCTTCAATAGCTGAAAGGTTATTGCATGTGAGGCCATGTGGACTGATACTCTATCATGCATAAAGGGTTTTGCATCACTGGGTGGCTCCTACCATTTATTGACTGGTGCCTCTGTGGTTTTGTGGCTTAACTGGTCTACTGACTGGTGGGAGGTTTCTGGCCAAGTGGGCCCTGAGGTTATGGTCTTGGTCTGGAAGTTGGCGTTAGCTGTTGGGTGAATTGAGTGGGAGATGAGAGTGAATTTTATGAACACCCAAATCATTCTCTGCCCAAAATACCAGCTCATGAAGAATGTATTTTGTGAAATTAGTTAAATAGTGACAGAATCTGGTCCTTTTTCTTTAAAAAAAAATGTCCTTGGGAGAGGATGTGCAGATATGAATGCATGCCTCATCCCATTAAGGAACAAATTGAGAAACAACATCAAAGATTTCCATGTTAATCACAAGAGAAACAAAGAACTTTGTCAGTCTACCCAAAGATTGGTCATGTGATCTTCCCATGTCCCAGTGATTGGAGTGTGGTGCTTTAGAATGGGTCAGGTGAACCAGCTGGTCTGGTCCAACTCAAAAGGGAAGCCTATGCATTCTCAAGGGCCTGTTTCAAAGATGTTGGAGTGTTTTGTGTTCCAGCATGGACTTTCAGATCCTTGTGTTAAGCAAGCTAAATCCAGAGTTTTACCAAGGTCTCTATAACAAACTAAATCTGAAGGCAATGCTGCAGGGAACATAAGGATCATAAACTCTGCCTTCATCCAATTGTATCTCCAGTCAAATTTGTCATGGACTTGTGTACATTTTCCGGTCTCCCTGATATACAAAGATATTTTCTTTAGTTTAGAGATAACATTTATATTATGTTAAAATTCAATTATATCGCAAATAGATGTAAAAAAACCCAAGTAAATTAATTTAATAAAAAGCTGAATTATACCCTTTTCCTAATTTTGAGTTTGTGAATCACTATTTAGTGGAAACCAGTTTTCATTCCTTTGCTGGCACATAAAGATTTAATGAAAGAATTCCACATGTTAGATCCAAGACAGTTATATAGTGTGGAAAGAGATTGGGCCCAATGAAAAAGATTTGGTTGAGATTTGAATACTGAGTGAGAGAGAACATGAAAGAATCTGATCTTGAGAATGATAATTTTGTATCCTGGCAGGACTACACTGTCATATAAATCAAAGAGCACTTGAGTGATGGTGAATGAGGGTTGGGTTACAGGTTAATCTCCAAATGCAAAATACATCAGGCCAGATCTCTCGAAATGAAGGATAATGCAATGTTTAAAACTGAGCTGTACTCTTGGGAAAGTATTAGAATTTTAAGATTCTTTTAAAAAGTTTATGCAGATTTCACAGTTCCAGGGACCTCTATCTTTTACAAAATTGGGAGATCATCTCTCAGTTGTTCGTTGTGAATGGGAGTAAAAGTAAAATTCTGACTATTAATAATTTTGAAGCAGTCCATGTGAATTCTTAATGGCCAAATGATGTTTTGCTAATTTGACAGAAGTCTTTGAATAGGTAACAAAAAATTGATGAAATGATAATAACATGTCCTCTAAGTTGACAAAACATATGATATATTTTTTAAAATCTGCAGTTATCTCCAAAGTGATCCTTTTCTTCATCAGTTCCTGGGTTTTTTTTTGGATAGTTTATTTGTTTTCATCAAAAATATCATACATTTCTTCAATATATACAGATATCCGCCAACAAATTACAAATGTGATGTTCCCCCCTCCCTCTCCCTCTCCCCCATTAAAACCCTCTCCCTCCCCCAATTAAAAAAATTCCCAGGAACAGCATCAGTGCTTCCAATGGACATCTGTAAAAGCAGTGGGGCCACCCCCTTATATCATTTCTTCTATTAATCCACCTATTGGCATTTCTGTCAGGGTGCAGTTACAGTTGTGCTCCCATGTACATCAAGTATGGTTGCCATATCCTAACAAAGATGCTGTGTTGGTTTCTAAGATCATATGTGATTTTTTTTTCTATGGGAACACAGCTATGCATCTCTCTCGTCCATCAACTGATAAGGAGAGAGGAGTCAGAATTCCATGTTATTGCTATGCATTTTTTTTTGCTACGGGCAAAGTAATTAATATGAATTGAATTTGGAATTTAGGTAGCTTGCAGCTTATGTCCATTAGATTCCCCAAAAGATACAATGTTGGGTCCGGTGGGAAGGTCCTGGTTCATATATTAGCTAAATCCTGCCAAAATTGGCCCAGTTTTATACAGGACCAAGTTGCATGAACAAATGTTTTTACCTCCATCCCACACTTAAGGCACACCTCCAGTTTCGATCTATGTATATTTTGTGGTGTGAGGTAGAGCTGGTGCAAGAAGTTGTATTGAACCAATCTGTAGCTAGAATTAATCACTGCTTTCACAGTATTTTTACACCAGTCCGACCAGCGGCTCTCGTGAATTGTGATACCCAAGCCTCATTCCCTTCTCTCTTTCTTGATCAGTGTAGCCCCTGCTTGGGACTCTCACCATGGAGTACAGAGTACATTCTCAAACTAAATATAGGTGCCTTTCCAGTTGCATCATCCCCTCTGCCTTGTTAGGTGTAGGCAGGATCATTGTAGAAGTCTACCTATCCCTCAGGAATGATCTTAACTGGAGAAAACAACGAAACGTCCCATAAGACAAATCGTATTTACCTTTTAGCTGCCCGAAGGACAAAAACTGTCTCTCTTCATAGCAATCCTCAATATATCACATCCCCTGACAATACCAGATTTCCCAAATATTGTTGCCCAGATTCATGGGCATCATTTCATTATGGGTCAGTGGCACCTTTGGCGATATTCCCACTTTCTCCCTAGCACACTCGTGCCAAATTTTAATCATGTGCTTTAAAATGGGATTGTCTTTTTTTTGCTATTAATTTGGTGTCCATTTGTATGTAAAATCTTCACTGTCCTCTTCCCCCATAGTATACATTCCCATTTGCACCCAAGTGGGTGGCTCCCCCTCCTCAAAGAAGGATGAGAGGAACATTGACTGAACTGCCGGATAATTTTTAAAATCAGGTAATCTTAACCACCCCCCCACCCCCTCCACAAGCTGTAGTCCCATGTCAATTTTTTAAGAGATATCCTGGGTACTTTCCCATTCCAAATAACTCTCTTTATATTACCATTTAGAGTTTAAAAAAAAAATCGTGGTCATGGGATGAATAAAGATTGGAGTCCATCTTATTAAGTCACCTTCAATCTTTTCAAGGATAGGGAGTTAGTCAAATTTGTATAAGTTCTTTAGTTTACTGTCAATCTTGATTCCTAGGTATTTAACACTTTCTGTCTGCCATCTGAATTTACTATTTCTTTGGTATTCTTTATAGTAAAATTTATTCAGTGTCATGATCTTACCCTTTTCTTTGTTGACTCCGTAGCCTGATATTGTACTATCACCCTCCATTGTGGTCCGTAGTGTTGATAGAGATCTGGCCGGGTCCATTAGATACAGCAACACATCGTCTGCCATTAGATTTATTTTATGCTCTAATTGGCCCACTCTGATTCCCTTTATCTTTGAATCTTTCCCAATGGCCTCCGCCAATGGCTCAATTGCTAAGACAAGCAACCCTGAAGACAGAGGAAAACCCTGCCTGCTGGACCTACTACAAATGTTGATGACATTTGTCCATTTGTAATAATTTTTGCCCAAGGTTTGTCATAAAGTGTTCTTACCCAATTAATAAATGCTTGATCCAGTCCAAATTTTTCCAAGACTTTAAACAGAGTGGCCACTCTAGCTGATCAAAGGCCGTCTCTGCATCTTATGAGTCTATTATACACAGGTCTTGTTTTAACTGTGCCAAATGTATAATATTAAACAGTCGACTCAGATTGTTAGCAGAGTGCCTCTTCATAATGAAGCCCTCTTGTTGCAATTTATCAATTTGGGGTGGTACTGACCACCATGTTGATTAGTACCTTGGCTATTATGTTGTTATCTGCATTTAGCAGTGAGATGGGTCTGTATGAAGATGGTTTCAAGGGGTCCCTGTTCCTCTTTTGTATCCATAATAATAGCTGTTGAAAATATTCCGGGAGAGTCTGTCTGCCGTTTGGATCACTACATCCATTATTAAGTGCACTAATAAGTGTTTAAACTCCTTATAGAACCCAGGGGGAAAGTCATCCTCTTCAGGAGACTATTTGTTTGTAATGACCCCAAGGCCATTCTATTTCTACACTGGAGAAGGGGGCTGTAGAGCGCGTTGAAATAACCATAGATGTTGATCCAAACCAAGGCTTTTATTAACTAAAAGACTGGAGCATATCACAAGTAGGTCAACGAGTTCAGAATGACCTGGTCTGGCTAGAAGCAATTCTTTAAGGTTACTGCCAGGTGCCAGTAGGTGTGGCTACACTCTCAGTCAATCACAGTCATCCTACACTACAGTCTGTACATATACACATTGGTGATCTAATTTGTACTATTACAGGGGTATCTAATAACTCCGGGAACTCAATCCTAGACAGGAACTCATCAACTTTATCGGAGTCCCTTAGTGCCTCCACTTTATAAAAATCCTCATTTAAAAAAAAAGTTTAAACGTATCATTAATTTCTCTTGGGTTATGTGATATTGAGACTGGACCTGACTGAAATGCATTGATCACCCTAGAGGTTTCCTCTGCTTTCAATTGTCATGCCATAACTTTATTCATTTTTTCACCTAACATATTTTGCTTGGATCGCAAGAGCATTTTTCCACTCTGTACATTTGCAGAGTGTGAATTTAAGTTTTATGTTCTCCAACTCCTGATATTTCTCTTCGATCCCAAATTTCGATATTCTTTTTCCATTTTTGTGATCTCCTGCTCCAGTTTCTCCATTTCAGCAAATTTTTCTTTAATACTCTGAGTATACAAAATTATTTGCCCACTTAAATAGGCCTTTAGCACATCCCAGATTTAAAAAAAAACTATTGTTAGTTGAGGGGCAACTTGTTTCACAAAACAAAACTATTTTGCCTCTTATAAAGGTACAGAAGTTGGAGTTTTTCAACAGCGTAGCATTAAGGCACCATCTATGAGCATTTGCCTGTTCTCCAGGCATTGCTACCAGCAAGGTCAACAGTGAGTGATCTGACAAGAGCCTTGCCAGGTATTCCATTTCAAGCACTCTGCTATCCAATTGAGCCGACATCAAAAAGTAATCAATTCTAGTATGTGAGTCATGGGGCTTTGAATGAAAGAAGTAGCCTGTAGCCTGTGGATTTTGCCATCTCCATGCATCTGTCAAATTAAGGTCTTTCATAAAAGCTAGGTTGGATTTTGCCGCCATGGATCATGTCACTGTTTTTGTTGTCTTATTTAGAACAGGTTCAAAGCAGAAATTTAGATATCCTCCAATTATATTTTGTTTTCCTTCTGCGGCTTTTAAGAAGGCATTTTGCAAAAACTTTTTATCATCGATATTTAGCACATAGAGATTTAGCAGTGTCCATGGTTCTGAATATATTTGGCAGTATGTCATTGCAAATATCCTGGCTGGGACTGACTCCACGCCACTTACCATCACTGGAACATTCTTGCATATTAGAATGGCTACCCCCCCCCCAGCCTTAGATTTGGAGGAGGAAGAGAACACCTGCCCCACCCAATCCCTCAAGTTTATTGTGCTCCTTTCTCGTTAAATGAGTCTCTTGTAAAAACACTATGTCTGCTCTGTTTTTTTCAGGTGAGCCAAGACCCACATCCTCTTTATGGGACTGTTTAGGCCACTTACATTAAAACTAATACACAACACGACCACTCATTTATCTTGTGTAGTGCCCCTCTCACGCTTCTTCACCATCCATGATCTCTCCACACCAATGCCCACACTAACCAAAAGAAGAAAACCCTCCACAGCATCTGATAAACAAAAAACAAAAATAAGCTGTAAAAACCCCATATATGTCATAATTATTAAACAAAACATTCAAAGCATTCCCATCTTCTGTTTTGGTGCTTCTCTCTCCTCCTCCTGCACCATCTTCCCTCCTATTTCTGGCCTCCTCGTGTACCATCTTTTTTCACGCCCAATCTGTTTCATTGCCTTGCATGGCCCCTTTTGCCTTGACCTCCCATTTTCCATTTATACAAGAGAAAAAGATGCAACTCCCCACTCCCTCCAATCATTATAAAGTATCAAAACCTCAACATCTATATACAACAAACATACGAATAACCTAATTAGCTTCCATAAATCAACATTATAAAACCTGTAACATCTCCCCTTCTCTTCTTGGTGATGCCTCAAGTGTTTTATTCATAATTCTTGCAGATTTTATGCCTCTTCTGGCAGTTCCCGGGTGCATACAATGGTCTCCCATGGCTCCTTAAAATGTTTTCTCTCCCCTCCCAGTTGTATAATTCCCAGGTTGGCTGGGTATAGCATCGAAAAGTCTATGTTTTAAAATCACATGATAGTTTCTGAACCTGGTTGAATTCTTTTTTTCTGTTTAAACAACATTGGGCTCAGATTGGGGAAGAACATCAATTTTCCCCCAGAAATTCCACCGGTCCCCCTGTCTCCCTTGCTAGTGCCATTGCTGCCCTCAACACTGCCTCTTGATCCCGGTTATTAACAAATTGAACAAGAACTGGCCTTGGGTGTTAATTCAAGGTGGGGCAGGGTCCGAATATCCGATGGACCCTCTTTACAACCAGGAGGTGGGGGCCTTAAATCAATCCCCTCCCAAATTCACGGATCCACCATTCAAAACATTGTAGGGCTTTTCCCCTCCTCCCCCTCAATGATTATGATTCTACAGATAATCCAACTTATCCATTAGTTGTTTCTTTTCGACAGCTCACGTGTCAGTTCAAGTCTCCAACTTTTCTTGTCTATCCTGGACATCCGCCATCTTGTCTTCCTGGGCCCCAACCTGATTAATCAGAGTCCTGATTGAAGTTCTCAGGCTGATCAGACTCTCGGACACATCTTTCAGCCTGGCATCCAGTCGCTGCTCTAATCCTCTGATCTGGACTGCCAACGACCGAATTGCCACCATTATATCTTGCCTGAAATCGTAGGCTTCGCCCCCATGTATACAAAGCTAGGCTCCTCTAACAACGCGGGAGCCTGCGGGTCGCCGTGTCAAGTGAATTTTCATTTGATGTTTCATCTGCATCTAGGGATTCCTGCACTTCCACAGTCACCTGCTTATTCTTCCTGCTCATTCTTTTTTGTGGAGGTGAGTATGAATCACTTTTTAGCAATTTTCCCCCCTCTTTTTAACCGTCTTTATCCAGGAGCTTTCTTGGCACGTCTTTTCACCCTCTCAGCATCACGTGACCTCTCATCAGGCCCTGGGGTTTGAGAATGGCTAGTGTCACTCAGGTCTTGTGTGTGCTACAGGGAAAACCATGGCTCCTGTCAAACTTGTCAAGGAGTTTCACATGTCCCTGATATACCAAGATAGTTAAAAATGATCTACATTTCTTCAGTTAACAGATAAAACAACATATATTTTGAAAACAATGCTTTTCATTATCCCCTCATCTTAAAATACAAAACAAAACTTGTTTACAAAAGTTAAACATACCTTTCTCTTTCTAATTTCTAGTGGCTGTTGAGGAGCTCAGACCCTTCTGCTGATGGGGTAATTGTGCCTGAAGGGTGGAGAGGTGGTGGTTGGTGGATGTCCCTAAATGATGTTTCCAACACACTGGTGAATGTTCTTCAAAGAACATCTTTTTGACCATTTTCTTCCTAGGATCCCAGAGCTGTTGCTGGAACCCCTAGGTTTTCCCGATTATTTCTCCCCCCCCCCCACACAACCTCCAACTTTGCTGCAACTTCGTCACCCTCCTAAACTTCTCTGCAATTTCAACTCCACTGCAGCAGTGGAGCATTTCTCATCTTACATCTGAATGCTTCCTGATTTATTTAAATGCGATTCGAGTGCTGATGGCATCAGGAGGATAGAGATACTAGTTTGTCCACATGTATCCCAGTGTAAACTTTAGACAATACCTTGATTCACTTTCAGCATCTTTTATATTCCCCAGGTGCATGTGAAATTATGATTTAGAACATTAAGGAAAGTAGAATAACTTTATTACCTGTAAATCATTAATACAGTTTATCAAAGCCTTGGCTGATAGCCGATCTTCTCTAAATAATTCCATGGCCTTATTGTGTAATGACTTTATAGAGTTAGAGTAAATCAACAGATGCCACAGTTCTTCAAGACATGGTCTGGTCATGGACAAATGTACTGACGAAATGTGACTACAACGTCAGTTTACCTAGCTGTTCAAAAATGCTTTTCATGTGTTCCTTTCTTTATTGATGCAGTCAATGACTCATTGCCACTTTTTTTCTTTATTGGTTTCATTTTATGTTAGCGGTGGAATTTGGGGGAATATTCACTTCTAGACAGGGGAAAAATGGCTGGACAGAAGAGAAAATAGAAAGTGGGAAACATCTTAGTTTATTGGTGTAAAGTCACCATTAGTGAAACTTCATTAAACAAGAAAGTCTACAGATGTTTTCATTGTAAGTGTGCAGAGAACAAAACAAAGGCCTCTACATCACCTTTGTTGACCTCACCAAAGCCTTTGACACCGTGAGCAGGAAAGGGCTTTGGCAAATACTAGAGCGCCTCGGATGTCCCCCCAAGTTCCTCAACATGGTTATCCAACTGCACGAAAACCAACGAGGTCGGGTCAGATACAGCAATGAACTCTCCGAACCCTTCTCCATTGACAACAGCGTGAAGCAAGGCTGCATCCTCGCACCAACCCTCTTTACTATCTTCTTCAGCTTGATGCTGAAACAAGCCAATAAAGACCTCAACAATGAAGACGGTGTTTACATCCGGTACCGCACGGATGGCAGTCTCTTCAATCTGAGGCGCCTGCAAGCTCACACCAAGACACAAGAGCAACTTGTCGGTGAACTACTCTTTGCAGACGATGCCGCTTTAGTTGCCCACCTCTCCAATGCATGACGTCCTATTTTGCGGAAACTGCCAAAATGTTTGGCCGGGAAGTCAGCCTGAAGAAAACTGAGGTCCTCCATCAGCCAGCTCCCCACCATGACCACCAGCCCCCCCACATCTCCATCGGGCACACTGAACTCAAAACGGTCAACCAGTTTATCTAACTCGGCTGCACCATTTCATCTGATTCAAGGATCGACAAAGAGATAGACAACAGACTCGCCAAGGCAAATAGCGCCTTTGGAAGACTACACAAAAGAGTCTGGAAAATCAACCACCTGAAGAAACACACAAAGATCAGCATGTACAGAGCCTTTGTCATACCCACACTCCTGTTCGGCTCCGAATCATGGGTTACCGGCATCACCTACGGCTCCTAGAATGCTTCCATCAGCGCTGTCTCCGCTCCATCTTCAACATTCATTGGAATGACTTCATCACCAACATCGAAGTACTCGAGCTGGCAGAGTCCGCAAGCATTGAATCCATGCTGCTGAAGACCCAACTGGGCTGGCTGGGTCACGTCTCCAGAATGGAGGACCATCGCCTTCCCAAGATCGTGTTATATGGCGAGCTCTCCACTGGCCACCGTGACAGAGGTGCACCAAAGAAGAGGTACAAGGACTGCTTAAAGAAATCTCTTGGTGCCTGCCACATTGACCACCACCAGTGGGCTGATCTTGCCTCCAACCGTGCATCTTGGCGCCTCACAGTTTGGCGGGCAGCAACCTCCTTTGAAGAAGACCGCAGAGCCCACCTCAATGACAAAAGACAAAGGAGGAAAAACCCAACACCCAACCCCAACCAACCAATTTTCCCTTGCAACCGCTGCAACCGTGCCTGCCTGTCCCGCATCGGACTTGTCACTCACCAACGAGCCTGCAGCAGACGTGGACATACCCCTCCATAAATCTTCATCCGCGAAGCCAAGCCAAAGAATATACAAAAGTGCTGAAGAAACCCAGCAGGTCATGCAGTATTCTTCATGGTAAAGGTACATAACCAACTTTTCGGGCCTGAGCCTTTCATCGAGTTCGGAGCATAAAGCAGGCAGCTGGCTGAATGAAACGGTGGGGTGGGAAGTAAAGACCCACAAACAAGAGGTAAAGAGATAAAGGGGGAGGGAATAAGGGAAACAAGGTAGTTAAAATTTAGAGGGAGGGATGGCTCTCTGAATAGACAGGAAAGGCGCTGGGGATTTTGAGGAAAGGAGGTAGAGGGACAGGGAAAGAAAGAAAGAGAGAAACCCTGAGTCTACTTTCCTCCATCTTCCCACCTCCTCCCCTCCCCCATTCACTTCTCAGCTTGTTTCTCTTCTACCTGTCACCTCTTGCCTTTGAGTCTCTGCTCCCCCCCTTCCTCTCCCCCCCTCTATTTTTTTTCAGGTGCTTGCCTGTTTATTTCTGATACCTTGTCATAGGGCTCAGCTCGAAGTGTTGGTCATATATCTTTACCATAAAGCTGCATGGCCTGTTGAGTTTTTAAATTAGTGAATCTTCTGCTTTTTGTTTCGGATGTAGAATGACTTTAGTGGAAATAAAAGTCAACAGTGATTAGAAACAGGCAGCCAACATCCCTTCAGCTGCTTTACATTATGAGAGAAAGTTGAGATTGGCCCCATGGTTGTTTTAGTTCATAATGAAGAATTCTGGCTTGAGAAGACTTTTGATTTCAGGGAAGAGTTAGTGATGTGGAAGCAGATAGAAAGGGACTTCCAGAGGAGGGGGGTATGACTTTGAAAGAGCAGGCACCATAGATGAACCATCTAATAAATATGAGGAAGGAAAATGAAAAGTGAAGTCAGGGTGAAAACCTTGAAGTTGATTAGCAGGCCCTGAGGAGATTGGCACTTCTGAAAAACCAGTGCTGTAATATTCATGCTTTTTTTAAATCAGGGAAAAGTGAAAAAAGCATGTCAGTTGGAATAACTTCTAAGTAGTTAAAACTTAAGGCATCAGAAATGTTTGGAGGAGAGACTGGAAATGGAAACATCTTGGAATAAAGTAGGTTTGATGACATATTAGATAAGGAAATAACATTTAGATCGGGTTAAGGAGTGTCCTCAGATCTAGACATTTTAGACTAAACTTGAGGATGGGAGTCATAACAAAAACCATAGGTGTCTCAGGGAAGCTGACTTTAGTGTGATCAACAATTGAAGTTACTACTTGATGGGGGCATTGTCCTCAGGAAAGTTTCAGTCCATTCAGTGAATTTGCACTATTTGTGGATTTTTGTCGTCTGGCACATAAATGAGTAGTGAACAGTTAGCAATTGAACCTTTTGACCAAACGAAGGAATGGGTGTGCTTGCCTTTACAGCCCCAGCCCCAGTGATCGGGACTGGATCAGGATTAGAGTCCTGTCCTGTTTGAAAGGACTTTGTACGTTCTTCCCGTGTCTGCATGGATTTTCTCCAGGGACTCTGGTTTCCTCCCACCATTCAAAATGTACCGGGGGTGTAGGTTAAAGTGGTGTAAATTGGCTGGCACAGACTCATGGGCTGAAATGGCCTGTTACTGTGCTGTATGTCTAAATTTAAATTTAAATTTTAAAATATTTCCCACTTTAAAAGAGGCCATGTCCTTTTATTCTCATTCTATTTTGGAAGTGTTAACATAGCCCAATATCCATGTCCTTTTGAACTTGTACATCTCTGAACTGTGTGAAGAACTCCCCTCCAGTTCATCTCCACATTTGGTGGTTTGTAATGCAAATGAGAATTGAACTATTTCCCTTCCTATTTCTTAATTCTATCCATATGGAGTCTGTTTAAACACAGCCATTAAGTTCTAGTGGTCTGATAAAATCATTAACTAACACTGTCCACCCAATTCCTTGTTTCCCTTTCATTCAATGTTATAACTGGGAATGGCCTTTACAAACCCAATTCGCATAAACGTAAATGCTCGAAATGTCATTTCATTTTGACTGTTTTGCCTATTTATGATTGTGCAAATTTTAAATGACTTCATCTTAATAACATTATCTCCTTTTCTGTGCCATTTCCTCTAATTCTGCTATTGGGGTATTCTGCAAATATTGAGTGACCTTGCACTGCATCACAAATGTATCTCAAGGAACAGTGAGCTGGCATCACCACTGATAGATCAAGGATGATGAAGAGTATGCCAAGTAAAAAATGTGAGGGGAAAATATGTGTTCAATATGTCAGAGTTCACGGATAAAGATGATTAAAAGTCAAATTCTTTTGGAGGAAAAAAAAACTTCCCTGAATATCAGTCTGCTAACAAAATAATGGACAGTTTATTGAGCCCAGAATTGTTCTGAAAATGCATTAGAAGTTAAACTGTAAAATGTTGCAGCACATTTGTATTCACCGAGCTAGTAAATTTCCCGGCTGTTACCTCTGCATAATTGTTTCCATTTGTCTCTGCATATAGTTCCTTTGTCTTGCAGCCTCCGCAGAAAATTAATCAGAATTTGATTGGCTTCTTCGGCCATCTACTTTATCGTTTGTTTTCTTTCCCCCATACTTTTGTTTTCTTGGTTCAAGTGTTTTTAGCTGCATTTGCATATCCTCAGTGGATTTATGGGAAGGAAAGAAGAAAATCTCTGTAACATGCAGAGACAAGGAGGAAATAAGTTGAGAAAAATCAGCGCTAGTGTCTTAAAATTAAGCAAAAATAACTGAAAAGACAAAAAGAGATTGAGAGCAAGAACACAGTAAAATGCAACGTACTTTCCCCAATATAATGAAGGGAATGGCAAGATCAAAAGGAAGGACAAGTAAAATGTTCCCTTATAAATTGGAGCATTAAAAAAACCTAAAAGGATATGATAAAAGATAATAATGTTAAATATAATAAAATATATTGAACTGTAAAATAATATTGGACGTAGGTTGATGCCTTTTTGCAACTGTGGATCACAGGTTGTGGTACCAAACTTGAAGACCTCATATTTGAATTTAATGGATGCTGAGTTAACCGACCTTGACAATGGCGCCGGTTGTCTGAAACATCTGTGGGAGAGGACAGGGTACCTACTCAGGATTTCTGATACTCATCATTATGTCATATTCACTACTGGAGGGTAGGATTTTTACATTAGCCCAACATGTCAAAAGTATCACTTTCAAGACGCTTTCACTTGAATAAGTTACATCCCTCAGGTAAATGTAAGTCCTCGTGGACAGTCAGTGAAGGGGCCAGCAAAGCGTGCAATAATTTCCATGGGGCTCCTTCCAACCACTCACTATAACTTTGTTGGAACATTGTTGGAAGCACCAAAGTACTCCATAAATTGCTGTAAAATACATTACAGAAACAGGCTGTCTCAGCCAAATATTCATTGCTGACATTTGTGCTTCCTTTGTGTATCTTCTCATATTTCATTATTTAACACTACACCTTTCTCTCTTAAAAATTGATGTAATCTCTTCAAATGTGTCTGTGCTATCCTCTTCAGTGTCACAGCATGTGGTGACTAGTTCTGTGTCCTCTTGTCTCTGGCTGAAGTGATTTCTTCCGAATTGCCTACTTATTTACTTTGACCAAGTGGGAAAATTGTTATTCTGTAACTTATTCTTGCCTGGGATATAGAGATTGCTGACAAGTCCAGAATTCGATGCCTTTCCTTGAATAACCTTGAGGAGTAGCAGGAAGTCACTTTATTGAAGAACTTGTGGTGGAGATGCTTCTGTTGGTACAAATGGGTCATCATTTTAAGCCATTATTAAGCAGTAGGGGGATACTTCCAAGTCAGGATTGTGGGTTACTTCATGTTTCTTTTCTCTCATTGTTCTTCTAGATAGTTTATGTTATGGATTTGGAAAATGCTTGTCTCTTTGTTCAAGAAGGAGAAATAAAGGATCATCTGGTAGGGAAGCTATTGGAAAAGATTAATGCACATTTGGCAAGTTATGGTCGGATTAGAGACGGTATACATAGATGTGTGAGAGGCAGGTTATGTCTTACCCACTTGATTGAGTGTTTTTGAGGAGTTGACAAAGATGGTTGATGAGGGTAGGGCAGTGGATGTTGTCTACATGAACTTTAGTAAAGTGCTTGACAAGGCCCTTCATGACAGACTGATTCTGAGGATGCAGATGCCTCAGTTCCATGGTGAATTGATAGTTGGGATGCAAAATTGTCTGCCTCATGGAAGGCAGAGGGTGGTGGTGGAAGGGTATTATTCAGGCTGAAAGCCTGTGGCCAGTAGTGTTCTGCAGCTGTCAGTGTTGGGAACCACTTGTTGGTGATATCCATAAATGATTTTGATGAAAAGGTAGCTGGATGGGTGAGGAACCTTGGAGATAGGTAGAGTTGAGGGTTATCAAAGAATAAAACATGATCAGCAGTGAAATGGCAGACTGAGTTTAATCTGGACAATTATTAGTTTTGAGAGGTCAACTAAAAGGGGAATATTTATACTTATTGGCAGGACTCGTGCAGAAGAATCTGGGGTCCAGGCCCATAACTCATTGTAAGTAGATAGGGTGATTAAAGAAGTCATATGGGAGATTTGGCTTTCTTGGGCAGGACACTGAGTATAAAAATACGGAAGTCATGTTACAGCCTTATAAAACTTTGGTTAGGTCGCTTTTGGAATACTGTTTGTAGTTATGGTTGCCCCATTCACAGGAAGGATGTAGAAGCTTTGGAAAAGGTATGGAAGAGAATTACCAGGAAGTTGACTAGGTTAGATGGTGTGAGTTATGGGGAGAGTTTGGACAAACTCAGGTTGTTTACTGGGCATTTCCTCACGTCCAGACCACAATCAGTGAGGATTGGTGAGAACATCTCCTCCACAATCTCCATCAGTACCGGAGCACCACAGGGCAGTGTTCCCCCTGCTCTACTCATTTTACACCTACGCCATTAATGCCATCTCCAAATTTGCTGGCAATATCATGGTAGTGGATTGTGTAAGGGAAGGTGATGAGTCAGCAAATAGGAGGGAGATTGAAAACTGAATGGTGCACCAACAACAACCTCGCACTCAAAGTCACCACAACCAAGGAGCTGATTGTTGACTTCAGTGAGGGAAAGCCAGAGATATACAATCCAGTGATCATTGGGGAATCAGAGGTGGAGAGGGTGAGCACATTTAAGTTATTGAGAGGCACTATCTCGGAGGATCTTTCCTGGACTCAACAAACTATGGCATCATGAAGAAAGCATGTCTTCTTCCTCAGGGATTTATGGAGGTTTGGTATGACACCAAGAAACCCTGGCATATCTCTACAGTGGAAAGTGTACTAGCCAGCTGCATCCTTGTCTGGTATGGGGACACCAATTCCCCTGTCTAGTTGACCTACTTAATTTAAAGTGACTCGATACAAATCCATTTACTGCTACCTTCGCCAATGGTCCATTATACAATGCTTTAATCCAATTTATATATTTTTCTGGTAGATTGAACTTCTGTAATACTTTTAATAAGTAGTTCCACTCTACTCTGTCAAAGGCTTTTTCTGCATCTAGAGCAACAGCCACTGTTGGTTTCTTGTTCCCTTGAACTGCATGGATTAGATTAATAAGTTTACAGACATTGTCCACTGTTTGTCTTTTCTTAATAAATCCAGTTTGATCTTGTTTTACTATTTTAGGTATACAATCGGCCAATCTGTTTGCTAATAATTTCGCTATTATCTTATAGTCTGTGTTAAGTAGAGATATTGGTCTATATGATGCTGGTGTTAATGGATCCTTCCTCGTCTTTGGTATTACTGTAATTACAGCTGTCTTGCATGAATCTGGCAAGTTTTGTGTTTCTTCTTTCTGGTTCATTACTTCCAGGAGAGGAGGAATTAATAACTCTTTAAATGTTTTATAAAATTCTATTGGAAATCCATCCTCTCCTGGTGTTTTATTGTTCGGCAGCATTTTTAATATATCCTGTACTTCCTCTATTTCAAATGGTTTTATTAGTTTGTTTTGTTCCTCTTCTTGCAATTTCGGCAGTTCAATTTTAGCTAAAAACTCCTCTATTTTATCATTTTTCCCCTCATCCTTGGTTCGATACAATTGTTCATAAAATTCCTTAAAATTTTTGTTAATCTCTGTTGGGTTATATATAATTTGTTTGTCCTTTTCCCTTGATGCCAGTATCATTCTTTTAGCTTGTTCTGTTTTAAGTTGCCAAGCTAATATTTTGAGTGTTTTTTCTCCTAGTTTGTAATACTTTTGCTTTGTTTTCATTATGTTCTTCTCCACCTTGTATGTTTGTAATGTTTCGTATTTAAATTTTTGTCCGCCAATTCTCTCCTTTTCGTTATATCATCCCTTTTTACTAATTCCTTTTCTGTGCTTACTATCTCCCTTTCCAATTGCTCAGTTTCCCAATTGTGATCCTTTTTCATCTTAGTCACATAACTTATTATCTGCTCTCTAATGAAGGCTTTCATCGCGTCCCATAATATAAATTTGTCTTTCACTGATGCTGTGTTTATTTCAAAATATGTTTTAATTTGGCGTTCAATAAACTCCCTAAATTCCTGTGTTTTAAGTAGCATGGAGTTTAACCTCCATCTATATGTTCTTGGTGGGATGTCCTCCAGTTCTATTGCTAATAACAGGGGTGAATGATCTGATAGGAGTCTAGCTTTATACTCAGTTTTCATAACTCTCCCTTGAATATGGGATGACAAAAAAAAATCAATCCTTGAGTAAGTTCTGTGCTTACTTGAATAATATGAAAATTCCTTCTCTATTGGGTGTTGCCTCCTCCATATATCCATAAGTTTCATTTCCTACATTGATTTAACCATAAATTTGGCTACTTTATTCTTTTTACTTCTCTTTTGTCCAGTTTTATCCAACATTGGGTCCAAATTAAGGTTAAAATCCCCTCCTATCAATAAATTTCCTTGTGTGTCTGCAATTTTCAAAAACATATCCTGCATAAACTTTTGATCCTCCTCATTAGGTGCATATATATTGAGCAAATTCCAAAATTCTGAGTATATCTGACACTTTATCATTGCAGACTTCCCTGCTGAAGAAAAGGGAAGCCTTGAAAAGAGAATGTCCTTGAGTAAATTAGAAGGGTGGGGCTATTCATTATTTATTCAGCTGAGAAATAAAGTCAATGATATCTTGGCTCAGAGAACAAGGTAGTTCATTCCTATATGCCCCGCATTTGGACATTTGCATTGGACTGATAAGTTGACACCTTATGTTTACTCCAGACAATGTGAGTCTTCAGGGTTTTAATGGTCAAAACCTGTGTAATCACAGGCTTATTTTTTTAAAAAAAGGTGAATTTACCTTTTTTTACTGAAGACCAAAAATGTGGATCTTGTAGTGCTTTTATGTGGGGTGATTTGCGAACTGGCTTCTGAATCTGAAGGAGGTGGGGTGAGGAATACAGTAGTGCTGCCTGCCACCATGACGTGAAATGTATGCGCTGGGAAGGGAAAGTGGCCTATGCTGAACACGTCGACTGAAAAGCAGGCACGAGCACTGGTGGAGATTGTGCAAGCTGTCTTGGGACTTAAGCAGATCTTCTGCACAACATAATCGCCTTTTTTGCCCATATGGATTCTTTAAAATTCATGCTCTTGGGTTGCGGGCTGACGGTGTCATTGCGATGTCATCCCCTTTGGAGCCACGTTCAGCGGCAATCCTTTTATGGAGGAGGTGGAGTGACTTTGTTCCATCTCTGACGCTACCTCCCTAGGCGGAGGGATCGTGGAGCAAGTTGGACCAGCCAATCCTCCTTTGGACTTTTTATGGAAGTAAGTGAACCGATTTAAAGGCAGAGGAAACCTATGTTCACAAATAACTAATTTTCACTCTAAAAGGGCCTATTGACTGCCTTCAACTGTTTCTCCTCCAGTATTGCCATTGTCAGATCCTAAGCATCAATACTGTTGGCATCAAACAAGAAGGTCTGCAGATGCTGGGTGGAATGCAAGACACAAAAGTGCTCGAGAACCTCAGCAAATCACACAGCATCCATAGGAAGTAAAGGGTGACTAACATTTCGGGCCTAGGCAAAAGGCCAGCAGATCTGACAAAGGGCCCAGGCCTGAAGTGATGGCCTGTCGATGCTGTGGGACTTGCTAAGTTTCTCCAGCACATTTGTGTAATACCATGAGCATCACCATAACCAGAAACTGACTCTGAAAGTGGAGATGCCCATTGTTTCCAACTGTGCTGGGTCTTTCCACCACGTTTAGTTGGTCAGAGATCAAGAAGGATCGAATGTCCCTGTGGAAGGAATGGAGCTCGAAGGTTTCAGGGGTTCAAAGGGTTTTAATTTGTATTCTCATTTTCCATGTCCAGAAGGAGGCAACTGAGGCCAACTTCAGAAGACTGCACGTAGGACTTAGATGCAGCTCCTTCAGAGGTTCAATGACATCTTAGTACCAATGAATCCATGGGGAAATCTCACCTCCCAATATCTCCACCATCACACTCAAGCACTTTTTAAAACATTTTTATTAATTTAATAAAGATAAATATTATCTCAATATATTGTTTAGATATTAATTAGTGTACAGAAAAGAATTACATGGTGGAAAATGTGCAGTGGAATTGGGATGTGTAAATGACTCAAAGAGTTTGACCCACATAATGCTCCAAAAGTTGATTTTGCCAAGACTCCAGTGAATATTCTCAGGTTGCAATTTAAGGTTAATGTCACCCACTACAAATATACTGAATCAATAGAGTGGAATGAACTGACCACATCTTTCTTTTTCTATACATTGATCCTGAAGATCTTCAGTCATACAGCAATAAGTGGTAAATTTGTTCATAGAAAGTTAGTTGAGAGAGTCAAAAGAATACCATATAGGCCATCATTCTGTGCAGGCTCTCCGAAAGTGTTTAATAACCCCCGTTGTCTTGCTTTCCTTGCCTAGGAAAAGTTTGCTTCTTATACTTTCATGGTATAGAAGGAGGCCATTTGGCCCATTTATGGCCTTCAGAGCAATCCCTCACTAATTTTCCTATAACTTACTTTCTCTCACCAACATACCAGAATTTCTCTATGATATCAGTGGAAGCTAGAGCACCCAAAAAGAACTCAGTTTGTCACAGGGAGAACATTCATACTCTACATAATTAGATAAAGGTCTTTTCACAAGAAATGTGAGTCTTGAGTCATAAAGAGATATTGCACGGAAGTGGCTCTTTGGCCAAAGTCTGCATCAACCATCAATCACCTCTTTACAGCAATCCTATGCTCATCCCATTTTATTTCCTCTACATTCTCATTGGTCCATTTGGGTTCTACTGGGGCAAGTTGTTGTCCTGTGAGAGGGAATGGGAGCACTGAGAGGAAGCCGGCATGTTGAACAGGTGGACGTGCAACCTCCACACAGACAGCATCGGAGGCCAGGATTGAAACTGGGTCGCAGCAGCAGCATCCTGCTGAGCCACTGGGGGGCATCCTAACTGGTGACCTAATTCTATTTAAAACTTCTAAATGTGTGCCATGTTTATGATGAATTGAGAGAAATTCTGCTGACCTCTCTGTCAGCTTTTTGGCCAAACCTGCATCTCCTCTGCAGACCAGGCAGCAACCACATCTCTCTCCATAGATGCTGCTCACTTGCCGAGCATTTTCAACCATTTTCAATTTTTACTTTGAATTCTTGTTCAGTGTAGCGGTCAGAACAATACTGTGACAGCGCCAGCGATCAGGACAATGGTTAGAATCCTACGGTGTCTAAGGAGTTCTTCTCCCCATGTCTGCGTGGGGTTTTCCCTGGGAGCTCCGTGTTCTTCCCACCCTTCAAAACGTACTGGTGGTTGTAGGTCAATTGGGTGGCAGAGACTCGTGGGCCAAAAGTGCCTGTTACCGTGCTGTATGTTTAAATTTAAAATATAAAAATTCCAGCCTCTGCAGTTTTCTTAAAATTTTCATTTCCTATATTTTCTGACCATTGGCTGTCCCACTATTTGATCAGGATTGTTTTATGCTCACCCATTGATTTTTAAAAAATTAAATAATCTTTGCAAATAACATAAGCTTGTTGTGGCATATGGCAGAGAGTTTCCCTGTGTGAAGCTCAGTAATGGAAAGGCAAAAAAAAAACATAGGCTCATCTGACTCTTACACATGAGGATCAATAATTGATGGAAGTGGTGCCAAAGAAACCAAATTCCAGCAACCGTGGGGATGAGGCAGGAAGAATATTGTAAAAATAGAGAAAGTTAAAAGATGGGCAAGAAACCACATTCAGAAGAAAATGAAAGTTAAGTAAACATGGGAAGTATCTTAGTATATTGTAGACTATAAGCCAAAAGTTCATGTGACAAAAGTTATAAACAATTTAAATGCTGATTTTTTAGAATTTTGCACAAGCAAACTGAGCTATAATGAAGTACAAGGCCATAACATCACTACCAGGCACAGCTGAGCATCTTTAGAGGTTGTAAATGTTGTACGGATCATGTTGCTTATTAATTCAGCGGCATGTGAGTGGCTGCCCCAAAGTAAACAGATCATCCAGCCCAAACTACTTTATCTCATGCTGTTGCCACAATGGAGATGGCAAGTGTCCCTGAAAACCCCCTTGAGAACAAATCTTTTTGAGGCTTTAACAGTTTCATGATGTATGACAGAAAAGAGAGGCTGCTCCCTTGTCAGGAAATGTTGGCAAGGAGACGGCAGGGGGGGCGGGATTTACTGGATTAGAGAGTGGAAAGAGGAGTGCTGGTCTGTACAGTGGCACAGTGAACCACAGTAGCTCAGACAGAGTTGTACTTCTAAATGGGTTCAGATATTGTAGAATTATCTGGGGCTTTTTACAGCTGTTAGGCACGAAACAAAAGCAAGCCGTGGTATATGAAAGGGGCTTTGTGTTCGGACAAGTTGTAAGCCTATTTACAAGGTGGAAGGGAGAATTTAACACATTTTTCTGGCAGAGCAAGCACCATAAAACTGAGAGGAGTACGGGCTCTCGATGACAAGTGCAAATATTTGCTGCAAGATTAATGTATCCTGTGAAAAATAGTGTCAAGAATGGACTTCTGCAAAATAAAGCACAAGGTAGTGTTAATTTACCTGGGCAGGCAAACCTTCACGGAAACCTTTGCATTCAGAAATCTTTGAAGAATCGTGAATTTGCAAACCAAATAGCTGGTACTTCAACTCCAAGCGAAATTTGCAACTGGAGCTTTATTTCAACTGGTTCAAGATTTTCTGAAGACAGATTTATTTTCGCAGACCTCCTCTACTCCCTCCCCTTTTTAAAATCTGCCTACTTGTCCACTGAAGGAGGCACATTCATGCATTGCTTCTCCCACTGCAAATCACTTTTCTGAGTTCAACAGAGCTCTGAATTCATCGTGTCATGCCGCATTCTTCAAGCTTGCTGCTCAGATGAGACCCTACAGTGTGTGGCTGAATGCAGAACTTTGATCGTTATGAGTGGGGAGTGCTGACCCTTAGTACAGACTTGTTCTTCTGAATACAGACAGTGTGGGCAGACCATACATCCTGAAGCAATGCAGTTGTTCAATGGGATAACAACAATACACTGAGGAAGATGGTAATGTTCTTTCAATTCACCTTTTAAACTAGCTGTAAACTTAGAATGTAAAGGCGCTGGAGTCTGCAATAAAAGTTTGAAAAAAAAAATCAAAATAAGATTGTAAGAAGTAATAACATTTTGAAATAAGCTTTGAAACATCGTTTGTTTCTATAGTATTATGTGTTAAAGAAAAAGTGTTCCAATTAGCTGAACATTAATTGCAGATGAATTCTTATGTCTTTTTGCAAAAAATGAGACATTAGTAAAACTAACTGCTTCTAATAGACTTAAGCGAATGATGTTGAGAAGAATTCAGTTTCAGGATTTAGCAGAGAGTTTCTCCAGTACTTGGTAATTTTTCTGACATATCAAGATACTAAATTGGAATTGATCATTTCATATTTGGGGTAGGATTATACATCCTAATGTATAAAAACTTGTTAAAGTTGTGTCCCATGCGCTGGAGTCTTACCTTATCACTGGCATCAATTTCAATCTCACTACACATACCCCTTGCTCCCCTCACAATAGAGGAGAAAGGTTAAAAATCAAGAAAATCAAAGCTCTGTTTCTAAGTTGCCAGGTTTCTGGTTTCTGTCATGTTGACAGCAGGGATTCTGGCTCTCACCGTTACTCTTTTTAGTAACGTGCAGGTCCCTTCTTAAAATGTAAACGGTGCAGCTGGGTCTGCACTGAAGTGTTGATGTTAAGCAAGAGGAAATTTTGGATTTTGTGCCTCATTTTGTAATCACCAATGGAGTCACAAGTAGTAAAAGGTGAGTTGTGTAATGGTTTTGTTTTCAGTGTTATGTGATCAAAGTTTTACTTTTCTGATGAGAAACAATATCATCTCTAGGTAGCTTCATTTTGCATGGAAAATATAACCAGGCGCTCCTGTTGTCAGTCACCCTTTCAACAACTTTTATACCAAGGGAATGCGTGGTGAATTAATTCCCTCTGCACCTTATTGTAGGGGAGCCTGGAGCTTATATTCCTGGCAGCAGGCAGCTGTGGTGGAACATTCACTTCATTTTGATGTGACCTGTGATAGCTGCAGCGCTTGTGTTGATAGGTATCAACCCTTTCTACCTGTACAACAACCCTCCAATACCCCTGTTCCTCAGACAGTCCACTCAAACTCCATCTCTAGATTCCTATTAATGCAATCTCCTCTACCCCACATTTCCCCAATCTTGATTCTTTCTGCTTTGACGATGATCTCTGCATTGCTCCCAAGCACCAGAAGAACTTTGTCCCTTCTGATCTTGTTTTTCTTCACTTCCCCTTTACACACACACACACACACACACACACACACACACTCTCTCTCTCTCTCTCTCTCTCTCTCTCTCTCTCTCTCTCTCTAAGGTCCTATATTCCATCAATCCCTTTGCTTCATAAAGCTCCCTCCCTCATAACGCCACCATCTTCTGATCTCCAATCACTACTCTTCCATTGATCTGCTGATGGCTCCACTTCTCCCCAAACAATATGGTGGTTCCAATTCCTACCCTCTTTCCACCCCAATAATCTTCTGCATCTTACTCATTCTCTCAACCTCTTCTGATTCCCATAACCCAGCATCGCTGATATTCTTCCGGTCTTTTCCCCTCTCAATACCAGCCACACCCATGAATGCAGGTGATTGGGCCTATGGCTGAAGATGTCCAAAACCCAGGCTCAACAGAGGAGGGACCAGAGTGGCACTTTAACCCTATAGTGCCTAAGTACAACCTTAGCTCTTTGTGGACCTGAATGAGCATGAATATTCCGTCCAAACCATAGTCTTCCATAAAAGCATTGGTGTCCATGAGGAATAGAGTTATAGAATTGTGCAGCTCAGAAATGGCCCTTTGGCCCATCACATTCATCCCAATTTTTTCCTCTCTACACAAATTCAATTTTCCCACATTAGAGCCATCGCCTTCCATGATTTGTCTATTACCTGTTTAAATGCATCTAAAATATAGTGATTGTATCTGGTCCCTCTGCACTGTGTTACAGATAACAACTATCTTCTATGTAAAAAAAAAAGGCCAATCAAGATCCTCTTTAAAACTCCTAACTCTTACCTTAAATCTATGTCCTCTTATTTTTGATAATTTTATCATGCAAATTTTTGTTGACTGACTTCCAAACTATTCCTCTCAATGAATGACTCAGGAAAAACGAGCCCAAGCAATCCTATCTCTCCTCACGACTAAAGTCTCCAATCTAGGCAGCATCTTTGTGAATCTCCACTCCACTTTACCCAGCTGAACCACATTCTTCGTACAGAGCAGCAACCACAGCTTGACCTTCCTTAGTAGCTGATCATGTTGGGCCAACTCTGACAAGGTCAGACAGAAATGATTTGAACTCAGTGAAACTTTTGGGGTTTGGGGATCTGATAATGGCCCCTTTTACTCCAATCCTATTTTCATCCACTCTTAAATTTCACTTTCTTTTACACAAAAGCAGGTATTTTTAAGAGCTTGAGATCACGTTCATGAAGATTTCCTTTTGGTGTGGCTGTTAAAATGAGAAAGTAAACCTGAAGCCCCTGCAGAATCTTATCTGTTGTTGAACATCGTCACAAAACCGTTTTATCACAGATTCAATGTATTTCCCACAGCCAGTGTTATACAGAGTGAAGAAACAACTATGTAAAATGAAAGAATTGCAAAAGAAAATTATCAATGCGGTATACCTGTCTATAGCACACACAAAGATAGTGACTAGAGGAGTGGATTGGTCTGATGTTTGCAAATCTAGGAACTAGATGTATGTCAGGATAGAGAACATAGCCCTCTCTTTGTCAATTCCAACTTAGTTTATTATAAAATTGTGTTGAACTTCATAGTATTTTGTGAGGGCCTGTTGAACTGTCTTGCAGTAAAACGAGTTCATCTCAGTTTGAAGAAGAATGGAATGAAACATGATTTTACAACCCCCTATCACCCAGTTTCAATTGAGGAAGCAGAAAAGTAATTTTGATTGGCTACAAAAGTGATGAAGCAACAGGTTATTGAAGGCTGATTCACTGTCGCCACGAGATTCAGCTTGCTCCTTAACTATAGAGCAATGCCACACTGCACAACAGGATTTACTCCTGCTGAATCGTTAATGAGCAAAAAAACACCAAATGCAGTTGAGTCTTGTCTAATCCAGTTTTGAAGGGAAACTGTCAAAGCAATTGAAGTAGGGAAGTCATCATTGTCTCAGAGAAAAGTGTCTGACAGAGCTTGTGCATTCAAGGCAATAGGAAGATACTGGAATTATGTCTGTCAAAAAATTAACTCCTGAAAAATAGAAAGAAATTCTGAGGTTCATTTTGACCACTTAACCCTAGTTGGTGATACCTTGGTGAATAACAAGGCTGCAAGGTGAATCTATTTTTGAATAGACTACAAGAATTGAAGAGGAATCCGTTTGTGATGTTTCCAATGAA
Organism: Narcine bancroftii; assembly: GCF_036971445.1. Classification (NCBI taxonomy): domain Eukaryota; kingdom Metazoa; phylum Chordata; class Chondrichthyes; order Torpediniformes; family Narcinidae; genus Narcine; species Narcine bancroftii. The sequence continues at coordinate 36,944,203 of NC_091474.1, read as the reverse complement.
ATTAGAGTGAGGCAACATCATCAAATCCTTTAATAAAAGGTCAATTTAATCTTCTAACACAATTAACACCATCATTGCTGAGGCAATAGCCCCTTTCAAGCAAGGAAAATGCCCAACTGTAAAGGCGGAGGTTCTCCGTTCTTACGCCTAGAGACTTAACTCTCAGTATATGCCACGGCCACCTCTGAGGCATCGAATCCAACCCTCCTCGGGGAAGGATAATTGGCGGAGTGCTGCGCTCCACCACTTGGCTTGAATGTACAGTCACTGCAAACAGCTGGTTAGGGGCGGGCTGATGGTCACCACCATGGCGACCGATCTTCCCACCCACTCCTCTCCCTCCATGACCCCCTCAAGGCAGGGGCAGCCAGCAGGAGTCGTCAGGGCAGCAGGGGCTGGTGGGAGCTATCAGGGCAGGGCAAACTCTCAACCAACATACTGGCACTTCCAAACTTGGCAAGTTCTCACTTACATTCAGAGCACCAAATAGTTGAGTAGATGAAAAATGTGGAACAAGATCAGCAGGCAGGAAAGCTAACTCAGGATCCAAGTGTGACTTAAACTGATGGTAATTAATATTCAGGGAATGGGTGATTTTTAAAAAAACTGATAGGGCTGTTGACTAATACATTTTCAACCAGATTGTGAATTTTTCTCATTGGAATCCTACTTTAAGCAAGCTTATGTACATTTTATAGTTTACTCTTTGACTAAGTATTTGTTTAAAGTATTACATCACCTTCACTTGTCTTCAACTCCTTCTCTGTGTCCTTCATCTGACGATTTACATTCTGGCAGCTGATTTATTCAGCACATTGCTGGGCCGTCAAAATGCTTTATGTAATAATTACACTGGACAATGAAGATTTTTCTTCCTGAACAATTTTGGGTGTATTTTATGGATTTTGGGCTGCTGATCATGAGAATCACCTGTTTTTTTTAGATATAATCTATTTTTGTGATTTTCTGTCATATTTTAAATCTACTTCGAGCATACAAAACTATGAAGTGCAACATGTCATTGAAAATTAATTTTCTGCATTCGCACTTGGACGTCTTCCCTGCTGATCTTGGTGCAGTCAGTGATGAACATGGTGAAAGATTTCACCAGGACATTGCAACCATGGAAAAGCGGTATCAGCGCAACTAGAATCCATTAATGCTGGTCAACTATTGTTGGACACTGACACGAGAGGCATCAGATGCTGAGTACAAATGGAAATCAGCGGCAAAACATTTTTTGGTCAGTTGAACTAATGCAATGTGTCAGCATCATTATGAGATTAAACATGCTAAATTCAATAAAAGTTAATTTAATGTTTCTCCAACTTCTTGCATGATATGCAAATCTGAAATTATTTTTGTGTTCAGCTTGAAATTGTCTATCATAATCCCCAATTTTTTTTTCAGGAAGCAAACCTCTGGTGGGGGGGGAGGGGGGTGGGAATTGTTGTCCAGTGTAATTATTGAAAAAGTTGGGTTGATGTTCTCGACTAGTATATTTCTTTGGAAAGTCTCACTTTTTGGAAAATGCAAGTTTTCTACCAGGAGATTTTTGTTCAGTAACATATTTCCATGTTGAGAAAAGTGGTATATTTAGTCAGAAAGGAAAAGCAGGCTACTGACAGATGGGACTTAGAAGGATTATAAAGATTGCAGGATAGAGCTCAAGCAGGGTAGTGGGAGGGCCAAAAGGAGCCATGAAATGTCCTTTGTGAGCAGAATTAAAGAGAATCCAAATGCATTTTAGATTAATGATGACCAGGTAAAAGGTAGAAGAAATCCAAGGTCGAAAGTGGGAATTCATGCTTGGAGTCAGAGCAATTGGATGAGTTATTAAATTAATACTTTGTTTACTAGAGAGATGACATGGATGAAAATCTTTGATGCATCTCACTTTGACAGGTGACATTCCAAAGGACTGGAGAGAACCAATGTTGTATCTTTTTTGAAGAAGGAGAATAGTAATAATCCAGGTAACCTCACATCTGTGGTGGATAAATTATTGGAGTGGATACTTAAGGATAGGATTTATGCACATTTGGAAATTATGGTCAGATTAGGGACAGTAGACATGGCTTTCTATGGGGCATGTCATGTTTTACCACATCAGTCAAGTATTTTTTTTGGGAGATGCAATGGTTGTTGCTGAAGGCAGTTTTACATGGGGTAGGCTGATCTAGAAGGTACAGGTGCTTGAGATCCATGGTGAATTGATAGCTTGGATATGGAATTGACTGGCTCATGGAAAACAGAGCATTAATGGAGGCTGGAAGTCCGCGACTATTGGTGCTTCACAGGGATTGGTGTTGGAACCATTGTTGTTTGTATATAAATTACTTGGAAACAGAAGAAGGTGGATGGAGTAGTAAGTTTGTAGATGACACTGAGTATTGGAATTGTGGATAGTGTAGAAGGCTAACAGAGAATACAACAAAATATAGGTCAGCTACAGATATGGGCATGGTGAGGGTAGATGGAGTTTAATCCTGATCAGTGAGACGTTGCACTTTAGGAGATCAAATGCAAGGGGAACATATACAGCTAATGGCAGGAATCTTAAAAGCATTGGTGTGCAGGGGGAATCTGTGGTTTCAGATTCTTAGTTCCTTGAAAGTGACCACACAAGTAGACACCATGTAATATAAGGCGTGTGGTATACTTGCCTTTGTTGGGTGGGGCATTGAATACAAAAGTAAGGAAGTCCTGATGCAGCTATATAAAACTTTAGTTTGGCAGCCCTTGGATATCTGTGTATAATTGATGCTAAAAGTATGAATTGGTATTTCAACTGTCTGGAACTCATTTGTCCATTTCCTCTACCAATGTGCCATTCAGTTCAGTACTGGGCCAGGTGGGTTTGAAAGATTGTGGTCTGACAAAGGAGCCACCCAGCAGTATTGGATCAGGTGCATTTTGTTTTGGAATGGGTATTAAATTCAGGATATTAAATTTCCATTCTCAATGTAATTGCATTTCTCAGTATGACAAGTTTAACATGATTCAATTTCACCATCTACTCTGACCCTTCCTCAAAGTTTATTAATTAAAAGCCTTGGTCCAAGAGATGGTGAATATGTTTTCTGTAGGTAAAAATAATGTTAACAAGCAGACAGCAAGGAAGGCTTTCCTCAACTTAATTGCGCTTTAAGGAGAAACACCAAATTTAGCTTAAAGAGCCGCAAATTCACATTCTTCATTACATAAGAGTTTTCAGCTGATCAGTACAAGCTGCTCATGGTTACTATCAGCCAAATGGAAGTGCTGAGTAGCTCCAGGTGTGGCACAAAATCACTCACTGCTGTGGCTGAAAACACCCAGCATGCCCTCACTTCCTATAGCGCATGCATTTCGTATTTGTTTGACAAACATTCACCACCCTTTTGAAATCAAGATAGTGATGCCTTCACAATTCACACCGTCTGATTTTTCCCCTCAACAAACACAAAGCAGTTGAATTCTATCTGTGCATGCCATTAGAATATTGAAATCACATATGCGAAGAATCTGCCTGTTTTACCTTCTTATTAATCGCTTCTTCAGTGAATCATATATCTCAATAAGCTTCATATGACTAACATTGCTCGATGTGCCATTAGATTGATACACACTGAGCAGATGCATTGGTAATGAGGTGCAGATTTCATCATTTTTGTGTTTAGTACAGGTTAAATTCTGACCTGCGTATTGCCCCTGGTCAAGAAACATACCTTGCAGAGGTTAAATTGCCAGGACTTCCTGTGCATAACATTCAAAATTAAAACAAAAGTAACTTTCTTTTATGGATTCTACGTATATTGATTAGAATTTGAAAACAGTGGTGAAAAATGTTTTGTACTGGTTCTTTCATAAAGAGTCAAAAAAGTTCCTCAGAATTTCCATCTTTCCATATTTGATACGATTAGGTTCTCTTTTATGATGTATCTTGGTGACAAAAATCTAAAAGTCCTGATTTAAAAATGTTTTTTATTGTAATTTGATTAATTGAATTAGTCATTGTGAGTGTTTAATATATGCTTTTGATATACATATCAATATAAACTATTTTACAATGGTCAACCACTAAATTGATCGATATTTAAAAGTAATGCAAGTTCAAGGGTTTCTTCTGTCAGAAAATTTCTTCACTTTGGTGATTGTTGACCTTATTGGATTGTGGGATTATTATTCCTGAATGCAATTCATATTTTTAACTGGTTTGCAAATTCTGATGTGGACAAAGGAAAGTTGTCAAATTCTAATGCTTTCCCCTATCATTTTTTACTGGTACCTTTCATCTTGTAAATTTGTAGGATTAATGGTATCAGGTCAAACCTAATTTCTGTGCATTTTAGCCCTACTTATCTTGCCATCTGTTGTTCCTCAAGGAAATTCTCACTCAATTCAGATTTTCTAATTCACCATCCAATACTTCCTCTCTTCTCATGAATGATCCCCCATGGCTGCTCCAATTTCTGTCCGTACCCAATGAAACAACTGATGTTCTTTCTGCTGGATGAGATCATACTTTTCTCCAGTTTTATCTGGCCAATAACTTGTTTAACTCAGTTGCAATCTATTGTCTTTTAAATTTAGACATATAGCATGGTAACAGGCCATTTCAGCCATTTCATCCGTGACACCCAATTTGCAGCCAATCAATTTACACCCCCCCCCCCCCCCCCCCCGGTATGTTTTGAACAGTGTGAGGAAACCAGAACCCCTGGGGAAGAGCCACACAGACATGGGGAGAATGTACAAACTCCTTACAGACAGTATTGGATTCGAACCCTGGTCCTGATCATTGGTGCTGTAAAGGCGTTGTGCTAACCACGATACCAACTATGCCGCCCACGTTGTCATGTAACAAATTTTCCTGAAACGTATAACTACAGGGACACTTTAACTTAAAATATAAAATAATCGATCAGTATACAAGGATATAAAAGGGTTAACTAGCAGAACAAATAAAACTCTTGCTGAGTTTAAAACTGGCTGAGCCACCATTTTTCCTCCACACATATTCTTTGTAAATTCAGTCAGTTGCTAAGCGCCACTTTTTTCAAAAGTGATCCAAAATATTATTTTCCTATCTATCAGCTCTTCCTCATCTCGCAGCACGTTTGTCCCCTGTAACTCAGATTAAGATGAATGAACATTGCACATGCGCTATGTGAAGTGTGGAGTAAGAACACATATTCTCTCTCTCTCTCTCTCTCTCTCTCTCTCTCTCTCTCTCTCTCTCTCACTCTGTGTCGAAGACTAATTTATTGCTATGCCACCTCTGTTTATATTCACTCCCTGACTCTGATGACAGAAGTGACGTTATTTCAGCACCTGCCTCCGACTGGCCGATGTTCCCGCCATTGCCTCCTGTTTCCCACCATGTCGGAGATCACACGGGACGATGGCTGTTGGTCCATGCGGTGGCCCTCGTGGGGCGGCCATTTTGGGAGCCGGGTTGTTTACGGGCCACTACACAGTCATAATTGTTTTTGTAATTTCCTTCAGCACCTAAAGAAAAAGGCATCTCATGGTTGAATTGGTGAGGCATAGCTTATAAATAGGGTTGTTGAACAACTAAAATACTTAACTGTATTTCATTAATGTGATTCAGATGAGCAATTTCTTTTTCATGTGTGTTAATCACATCAATCCTGGTGTCATACTGAATGTTTCAGACAGCATTTGTCTTGGAATGTGGTGAGCCCTAAATCCCTCACTGCAGAACCAGTCTTGCCCTGGTATGTGACAAGTCAGACATTTGTGCCTCAACCCAGCTCCTTGTTCAATCCTCTTTTCTTTCTTTGGCTTGGCTTCACGGACAAAGATTTATGGAGGGGTATGTCCACGTCTGCTGCAGGCTCATTGGTGACTGACAAGTCCAATGTGGGACAGGCAGGCACGGTTGCAGCCTTGAGGAACAACAGATGGCAAATTGATTGGTTGGGGTTGGGTGTTAGGTTTTCCCTCCTTTGTCTTTTGTCAATGAGGTGGGCTCTGCGGTCTTCTTCAAAGGAGGTTGCTGCCCGCCGAACTGTGAGGCGCAAAGATGCACGGTTGGAGGCGAGATCAGTCCACTGGCGGTGGTCAATGTGGCAGGCACCAAGAGCTTTCTTTAGGCCATCCTTGTACCTCTTCTTTGGTGCACCTCTGTCTTGGTGGCCAGTGGAGAGCTCGCCATATAACATGATCTTGGGAAGGCGATGGTCCTCCATTCTGGAGATGTGACCCACCCAGCGCAGTTGGGTCTTCAGCAGCATGGTTTCGATGCTTGCGGACTCTGCCAGCTCGAGTACTTCGATGTTGGTGATGAAGTCACTCCAATGAATGTTGAGGATGGAGTGGAGACAGCGCTAATGGAAGCATTCTAGGAGCCGTAGGTGATGCCGGTAGAGGACCCATGATTTGGAGCCGAACAGGAGCGTGGGTATGTCAATGGCTCTGTACACACTGCTCTTTGTGTGTTTCTTCAGGTGGTTGTTTTTCCAGACTCTTTTGTGTAGTCTTCCAAAGGCGTTATTTACTTGCACTTTGTCTGGGTTTCTCATGATTCAATTGAAAGTGTTATCCAAAGAGGATAACTCTCTTTGGAACAAGACAAGATCTGCCATTTGGTCAGGGGTATTGGGCAAATGAAATGGAGATAAGAAAATGGTCTTTCCAACACATTGAGATGTCAGTGAGGAAATGCAGCTGATTGGTATATTCCAGACTGCAGGAGGATGTGCTGAGGAATGCAGTTAGGGGTGGTGCAGCCAAAGTGAAGGCTTTGTGGGGAAGGACCTCAGTCGAGAATCCTCCTGTTACCAGGCAGTGAGGGGCTGAGCCTCGAGGAGAAGCCCCTCAAATTACAGAGAGAGTAGAAACTGCAAGGGGCCACAGTGGTTGCAACAGTGCTACATGTTAATTAGAGAAGGAATATAACAATGTACAGTAATGGATTGTATGAATATAACATTAAGGATGCAAAAAGACTTTGCATGGTTTTCTTTTGCAAATAATTTTATTATAAATTAAGTTTATATTTGGGGGAAAAAATGAAAGAAGAGCTGAGAGCTTCAGAGGAGAGAGCATAGGGGCACTGTCTACGTTGGTCATGTTTACCCTTCAATGTGAGCACCGGAGCTCACCCACCATTAAACTGGAGTAAACTCGAGAAATACTTTCATCTGTAAATTATAGCACCTACTCAAACATTTGAACCCTTGCAGGCAGATCCTGTGAGTTGATCATGAGTAAAAACCCAAATAAGTATGACAAAGACAATTAATAATGACCAATAATTCCAGGTTGAAAATTTAACTGGAGTGAACTATTTTAGATGTTTGGAAGACCAATTTATTGAGACCATAGCTTAGAAATTCATCCTGAGATGCCGTTTTTCTTGAGGTGTCCCTATTTGTTCGTAACTATGATCATATTTGTGATTGTTTCATCTCAGTATATAGACATTAAAATAAATAAATAAATAAATTTATGCAGGTGTGTGTGTGTGTGTATGGGACATGCTGCCAATGGCAGCATGAGAGGTGAGTATAAGTACATCAATGGGACAGATGCATAGACAGGGAAGGCTCAGAGGTATGGGCCAATGACAAGAGTGGCTCAGATAGACTCTGAGTGGGGCTGAATGGCCTGTTTCTGTGCTGTATATTTCTACGAATCTCTTGGCACAACTTGGCAAACTGAATCACAGTACAATTTGTACTGGATCTGGCATTGTCAAGGGTTGGAAGTAAATACCATGAAAAGGAAGATTGAGTTGAGAAGGTTTTGTCAGGAGGGAACCAGGTAAACTCATTCTCTTCTCATTCACACCAAACCTGACTGTAGCCAGGGGCTTATTTTTTGTGACTGAGCTGCACAATTGGAATATCTTGTATGTACAACATCTAATGCCAAAATATGTATTGCTTAGTACTTGAAATCGGCGTATGTGTCTGGCAGCATTATCACTGACCTCAGCTGATTATGCGGAAGAGTAGAGACAATAGATAAAATTCCTTTGCATGCATATAAGAATCTACCATTGTCTGAGCATACTTCAAACAGCAGCTTTCCTTTAATGCACCAAAAAGTCCATGATGTTTCACAGGGATGACTGATAAAACAAGATTGATGCTGAATCATGTGGACATTAGAATAGTAAACAAGAGAGACTGTGGATGCTGGACAACTGTATTGTATGTGCGGCCTGGATATCAGGATAGGTGACTAAACATTGAGTTAAAGAGTCTGAAAAGCTTCAGGAGGAAATTTGCTGCTCATGTTAAAGAGACAGCAACCAACGTGTTTTGAACAAATAAAATAACAGATGTATTTAAAGCCAAATTGGGAGATGAAGATAATTGTGGTTTCTTGGGTTTAGAGGAAGCTACAGGACTATGGGGCAGTGGAGGCCACACCATGAATTAAAAGCAAGAGTGAATATTGAGATATTGCCACACATGGAATCATTCTGAACACTGAATTAGTGGATGAACTGGATTTGTGAAAGATGACAAAAAAAGCGTAGAGTTGCCAGGATAAAATTTTATTAATAAATCATCTACAGTTGCTTTTATCTAGATTAATAGTACATTTAGGGCACAAGATAGGACCCGGTTTGCTTCCTTTGAGAGACCCAAATAATAAATCCCCTGGGGGTCTTGTGGTTTCCTTCATCTTTAGTGATGAGGCGATACAGCAGCAATCAGTAAATGAAGAAACTGGGGAAGAAGCTTTCGGCAGCCTTGAACCAAACAACTTTAAAACAAAGCTGTCAATGTTTGCACCACTTGCGACATTTTTTGCATGAAAAGCGTAACAGTTTCCAACGATTCTGTGTGGAGAATTTTTATGAGCTTAGTATATTGTTGTCCCTTGAGATCAGTTGCTTGGTTCTCTGTGCAGTGTCAAGAATTTAAAAACTACGACTTTTCCATTGCATTCCCAGACTTTAAACAAGATCATTAAATTTGTTTCTTCATGCTGAATGAACACATTCACTTATAAACTTGTGCTCACCAGGTTCATTCAAACAGGTCGTTTAAGTTAGTTTATTTTCCTGTTTTCAGCCTGCTGTTTCTCAAGAGAGACACCAAAGTGAATTTAGAGATCCATAAGGGCTTGGTGTTTCTAATTTTAGCAACTTGTCTATACATCCATCTTTTATTGGGGAAGAGTAAAGACAAAATGAGAAGTTTTCCTTCTCCTTGATGGGCCAACATTTTGTCACTGATCATTGTGGAGCATCTATTGACACCAATCTTTTTGACAATGGAGCACAGAAACAGGACCTCCCATCCACCATTTCTGCACTGATAATTAAGCATCATTTGCACTAATCCCACTCTCTACTCCCCAGATTCTGCCATTCATGTGCGGACAAATAACACTGACTAATTACCGCATCAACCCCGCATGTCTCTAGGCGATGGGAGGAAACTGGAGCACCAATGTCTTCTCAGGGAAAACCTACAGACCCTACTCTGACAGCATTGGATGCCAGGATTGAACCTGGGGAGCTGGAACTGTGGACCAGTAGTTCCACTGGAATGTTTTATTAATTCAAGGGCTGTGGGCCCTTAAGTCTGAGGCAATCTTTAACTGCCTATTCTTAAATGCCCAAAAGAGGGTGAAAGAGAACTGCCTTCTTGGATTATTAGAGACATTGAGGTGTGGATATATGCACCATGGTGTCAAGGAGAGAGTTCCAGGATATGGACCCAGTGACAGTGAAAGAATAGCAATAGATTTCCAATGCTTTATTTCCAAACATTTGGACAAATTTATGGGCAGAAAGGACGTGGACCAAATGCAGGTAAGTGGGACTAGCCCAGAATGCCAACTTGGTTGCCATGGCAGATGTTGTGCTGAAAGGCCTGTTCTATGCTGCGCGTCCCTATAACTCTAGAGCAGTTTGGTACGTGGCTTGGAGGACATTATACAGGAGGTGTTGTTGCTATGCTGCTTTTGCTTCAGAGCGGTATTTGCTTCTTAGTTTATTTTGAGTTATAAAGTCTGGTCACAGGTCACACTGTTAACAAGCATTTCCTGTCGGTAAATAGGTAAATGGGCTTTGTGTGTCAGATGACATCATTAGGTGCATTCTTCTGTGGGTCAAATGTCAGATTTGCTGCAGAGAATTTTCTCTGGAAGATCCCAGGTCTAATGGTTGTTAAATCAATCGATGGATGATCATTAGTGCAATCCATCTTCTGTAAAATAGCTTTTATGTGCAAATTGTACACAAATGATACTAGTATCTAGGCTAAGGGTGGCCATCCTTTTAATTTAGACATACAGCACGGTAACAGGCCATTTCAGCCCAGGAGTATATACCGGGTTGTAGGTTAATTGGGTGGTACGTACTCCTGGGCTGAAATGGCTTGTTACCGTGCTGTTTGTCTAAATTAAAAGGTTGGCCACCCCTGGTATAGACAGTTTGGATCTCCACCAAAGTGGAAGGCAGAATTATAGAGGTTTACAATGCAGAAACGTTCCTTTCATCCAACTTGTGCACGCTGGTTAACTCAACCTAGTCCCATTTGCCTGCGCTCGCCCCACATCTCTCCAAACTTTTCCTATCCATGTACCTGTCTAAATGTCTTTTCAATGTTACAGTTGTGTCCATCTCCATCACTTTCTCTGGCAGCATGTTCCATATACCCATCACCTCCCTTGTGAAACATTTGGAAGGTACCTCTTGAATGTTTCTCCTCTCACTTTAAATCTAAATTCTACCCTGGGGAAAAAAGACTGTTACTACTTACCATTTACTGAAATGATGCAATCAACCAAGAGAGTGGCATACAAATTTTTATCTAACAATATTCCCCCACCCCAACACTTGATGTGCTTAGGTGCAGAGAACCAGTAACTATGCATGTGTGTTCGCATCTGATACTCAATAACTTGGCCACAACTGACTGGGTATCGTGGAATGTGCTTCCCAACTCTCTTTTGCAGTGGCATTTGGGAGGGCTGATGGCCAAAGCTCAGTAAGGCCTAGCTAGTTCCAGAGGCGCTGGAGGGAGTGGTGAGTCCTGAAGCTGTGGTACAGATTGATTGGCGACCATGGGACAAGCAATAGTAGGTTGGCGAGTCTAATGCATGGCAGTCTTGCCCATCATTTGGGTGAATTCAATTCACTTTATTCTCTGAGATCAGACTATGAGAGAGGTGTGGGCAACACACAAACTCAGCAGGATATCCAATATCCATAGAAAGTAAAGATAGCCAATATTTTGAGCATGGGCTCTTCATCAGGTGTAAGTTAAAACAGGCAGGCGCCTAAACTTGAGAGAGTAGTGAGATTTATGTTTCATCCACAGCTATCTGTTATTGTTGGCAGGAAGACAAAATGTTAGCTTGATGATTAATTAATTCAACCTATAACTAAACAAAGTCATCTCCATCCCAACAGCCACTAGGAAGTATTCATGTTACCTCTTTATTGCTAGGCAGAGGTTGAGATCACACATTTTAAGTATACAATGTCTGAACCTTTCGTTTATCAGGCTGTTATCAGCATTTGGAGAGCAAATTCCGGTTTGGATTAGAGATAATTATTAACTTTCTTTCTGCCATTACATCATCTAACCTGTGAATGAACTATTAAGACATCAAAACCTGTCAAGTACAATTGTACAGCCAATGGAATGGAAGATAAGCCTAATGTAAGGTCATATTGCAGGAATGTTTGACTTGCCAGAAATAATAGGTTGATTTGCCCACCACCCCCCTCCGCTTAATTAATTTCTAAGCCTTTTAGCAACTCTTCGGGGAAATGCTGAGTGAGTTTCTAAGATAACATGTTGGTATAGCAGGAAAGCAGTTGATAAACTGTAGTGTAATCAAGCAGGGAGTACCTGGCAAATTTAATTTTCACTTTTGTATTCATTTAAAAAAAAACCTTTCATCTCAAGACAATGTCAGCAGGATCCATTGTACTCTTTATGAATTTTGATCCTTGGGGAAGCTTAGAAGCTGTCCAAATTGATTACAGCCAGTGAAAGGCTTGTTGGTGGCTCAGGATGAAAGAAAGACCACAAGAAAATCGGCGGAAGCTGGGCTCAAGTACAATATACAAATATGCTGGAAAAACTCAGCAGATCACACAGTATCCATAGGAAGTAAAAGGCAATCAATGTTTTGGGCCTGATCTCTTCATCAGATATATTTTAAAAAATCAGGTGTATGCCTGAATAAAAAAGGTGGAGGGGAGAGGAGGGAAGAAGGAGGATGAGTACAGGTAACGAGGGAGGATAGAAGTGAAAAATACTGAGGTGATGGGGGAGAGGGTCAAGAGTAGCTCTCTGGTAAGAAAGGAAGGGAAGGGGATGGAAAAGGATACAATGGGATAGGGAAAGAGAGACATGGACGAGGAGGTTAATGGAAATTGGAGAAGTCAATGTTAGTGCCATCTTTTTGAAGATAGCCAAGATTGAATCTAAGGCAATTTCTGAGTAGCATTGTTTAGGCTGATTATTAAAGGCGGATGCAGACAATGGGTGTGTGCAGTTCCTGATATATATTATGCTAAAATGAAATGAATTGGCATCCATCCTATATTTATTTACTGAAATTAATCTGTTAATAGTATTATGCTTATGCCAAATTTTTAATGGCAGCTAATTCCTAACTGAAAAATATACATCAACAGCGTTGCTAAAATCTCTTTGTTACATGCAAATACGTAGATCTATCTGTTGGTAATTTTTGTACAATCATAAATTATCCATTTTAAATCAACAAATTCTCTGTGAATGCAAAAATCTTGGTGATTATAGATAATTATTACTAACTTTTATACATTTACAAAAAAATTACTTATGATAAGTGGATAATAACTCTTTTGACGGTGGTTATTGAAATATCCACTATTATTTCAAGTTTGTTTTTAAAACTCATGACAAATCTTACCAGCAAGATTAAACTTTTGAGCACAAGCCAAAAAGTAAATTTAATAAACTTTTTGTTTCAGTTATGAAGATCTGAATGGGGTACTGAAGCCAATTTTATCATGTTGCAGTTAATATTTGACTACTTGTCTGGAATTAATGCAATGTTGCATGTGTTCTTGGTTGGTCTGTTATCTCTGGTGACCCATGTTAGCGATAGAGCTGCTAAAAAACTAGCAGTGAGTTATCAACACACATGTCTGTTTTTGGGAGGCCATATTTAGCAAACAACAGCAAATTCACATCAGGTCTATTAATGACCTGCATGCTAGTATCAAACAGCAACAAGTATCTTCCTAAGTTTAGGTGTAAACTTAATTGCAAGGGCTATGGAATTAAAAAAAAAATCATCCTCAAGATTGAGTCATCCTCAAGATTGGAAGAATTTTAGGGAACAGAAATAATCGACTGCATGATTGATAAAGAAGGAGATGTCAGACCATAGATAAATTAGCAAGAAATCTACTTTAAAATGTAAAGAGTTTTCCAACTCTATAAGGAGTAGCAAATATGTTTCAGTCATATTGAGATAGTGAAAGAAGAAATATGGGGGTGAAGAAAGAAATGTCAGGCTATAACAATTTAAAAAAAAATCTTCATTGAATGCAGAAGGCACAATAACTTTAACAGAAATGAAAGGATACTGGTTTTCTAATAAAAATGGAAAGCTTAAGGTAATTAAATTTAAAAAACTGCAAATGTTAGAAATATAAAATAAACACAGAAGAAGCTGTAAAGCATAGTAAGTCAGGCAGTATCTGTGGAAAGATAAAGAGAGGTGGAAGAAATTATATCTGGTAAAAAGTTTTTGGAGTTAAACATTCTCATTGTTTTTCCTCCCACAGGTCTGCCTGATTTGCAGTTTAAAGCATATTCTCTATTTATGTAAGTGATATGACACGGTGTAATGGGGAACTGCGACATGGATGAAATGAGTCTGCAATTAAATTGTGAACAGTTTAAGGGACTAGATGAGGAGGTACATAATGTAGGAAACATGACTAATTCCTATGTTAGTGAAAGAACAGTGAACAAAATCGCAGTGAAGAATCTACCACTTTTTAATCTACATGAGGTAATTCAGTTTCAAGGACACAGAAAATGAACACACTGATGCAGCAAAAGCAACCAGGATAGTACATGGGTCCTCAATGAAAAGGGCTTCATTAAGGAAGTCCTGGTATTGTATAGGACTTTGGTGGGATCATGTGTTTATGGCATGCAAATTTTGTCTTCAAACTTGAAGAAAGAAATCCTATTTCCTTGTAATCAGTGGAATGTTGGTTAATGGGTTGAGGACAGAATAAAGATGACCTTTACTCACTGGGTTGGAGGCAAATGAAAAGAGATATTTATTGAAGGATAGATCATGTGAAGGATTGACTGACGTGCCGAGAATTAAGGAGTATCAGGTTAATATAGTAATCCTGGAGCAAATCTAATTTACTGCAGCTCAAAAGTTGTATTTTTCTTGGCTCAAGATGCAATTTGTTTGTGGATGTTGTTAGATAATTTATTTATATTATAGTAATTTTTAATTTGCATGTATCTATAAAACCATTACCCCTGCCCTTCCTCTATTTAGAGCATTCTTAAACATATACTGGTACCCATGATTCCCTGTTCACTCAGGAGGTTTATTGACATTTGGTCTTTCACCGACATAAAATGATGGTTCAGAAGTAAGGCAGAGGTAAAATAGACACACTGCAAGCTCAAAGATGAGTGTTAGGATCAGCTGGTGCACTGAGTCTGGCCCACAGACAAGATCCAGTTACAGTTGACACTGCTAATACTCCACCCAATTCTACAGATAATTTCTGAGCTATACTTAGACGTTGTATCACTGTTTGCATTAAATTGTACTCAAGTACCTCTACAAACAGGGTCATTAGAGCTTAATCCAGTGCTCTAGTTAATTATTTTTATTAAAAGTTTGAATACTAAAGTGCATCAATAATTGTGGTATGAAAAACCTTGGTTTAGCATTCAGGATTGATGAAGGCAAGGAAGTAGTCATTGTCTTGGTGACCTTCTGTAAGGCTTTTGACAAGGTTCTTCACTGTCCGCTAGTCTGGGAGATCTGATTGCATAGGATTCAGGTTAAGCTGGCCAATTGGCTTGGTGGTAGGAGAGAAGGTGGTAGTGGAGGGTTGTTATTCTGATTGGAGGCCTGTGACCAGTGGTGTGCTGCAGGGATCAGCATTATATTCACTTGTAGCAGCTACTATGGTAGAGCTACCAAAGAAATACAAACACACACCAGAGTAGTCAACTCAAGACTGATTTATTCAGGATTTACAGGCTTCTTTTATTTACTGTGTGTCTTGGGTTCCATGGGACGTCACTATGAGATTGCTGTCGATCCACAGGATCGGCAGGTTTAAATCTAGCTTTGTAAGTGTCCCGCACCTTCTGGCAATAGCTCAATGTGCCGTTCCTTGGCACTCAGTATACCTCGCGTGCGGTCCATTAGGTGAGTAGGCAGACGTCCGTATTAGGATTCCGCACACCCGCAGAACTGTGCCGGCGACAGTTCACACTGCCATGCTGTGCACGCACTCAGCCCGCTACACGGCCGCTACATCATATGCAGCACCCATATTATGGTTCTGCATGCCCACGAATCGCGCCGGCGACAGTTCGCGTTGGCCGCTACACACTGTTATTTGTCATTCACATTTATTAATATAAATGAGAATGTAGTCAGCATGCTTAGTATGTTTGTAGATGACACCAACATTGGTAGTATAATGGACAGTGAGGAAGATTATTTGTGATTACAATAGGATCGAGATGAATTCTGAAAGTGATAGCAGGAATAGCAGATGGAATTAAACATGGACAAATGCAAAGTGTGGAAATTTGGTTGGATAGACCAGGGCAAGATTTAATGCATTGAAAGGTCTGGTCTTAGACAGAGTTATACAATTAAGAGATCCAGAGGTGCAGTTACAGATCTTGATGAAAGTGGTGTAACATTTCGGCAGGGTGGTGAAGAAATACAGAAGTTATTTGGCACACTTGCATTAATCATTCAGGCATTGAGTGCAGGAGCTGGGAAATCATATTGCTACCATACAAGTTGTTAGTGAGGGACATTAAGAATATTGTGCACAGTTTTTGTCACAAAGCTATAGGAAAGATGTCATTATGTTGGAAAGGGAACTAAAAAGTTACATGGAAAGGTTACCTGAACTGTCAGGCTTGAGTTATAAAGAGAGGCTGGATTATCTGGGACATTTTTTTTCCCCTTGAGCACAGGAAGCTGAAGGGGATATTTTAAAGGTGTATAAAATCATGAGGGGAAAGACAAGATAAATGGTAAAAGGTTTCCCAGGCAAGGGAAATCTCTAACAAGAGGGCATATCGTTATTGAATGAAGATCTACCGGGACCAATGCCTGAAGAGGGCGCACAAAATCAGTGAACCGGTGCGGACTCGAAAGGCCAACATGGCCTGTTACCGCTCCGTAAATGGTTATATGGTTATATGTATATTTGTACAAAGTATTTTTAGATGTCATTCTTACAGACTCCAAGTAGCCACACAATGAGGCTCCAGATAAATGACTGTCAGTAAAAATGAAACTGTTCAACTGGACATGACATTCTGAATGAGCAATTAGTAATGTGTTAGGAAATAAAGAGTAAGTTTAATGGTTATGTGCTCAGATTAGTAAAATCAGACCTCCCTGAGAGCTGTGAAGCTATCTCAGCATTTCAATATATTTTGAAATTATTTAGATGAAGAAACTGTTATACATGTTGATGGCAGAAGATTGCAAAGGCATATGTAATAAATACATTAAGTAAAACTGAGTTGATCAATTTCAATGTGAAAATGTATGAAATCATCTACTTTGACCTAAGAATGGGTTATGACAAAAACCTAGGAATTGTGGAAAAATAGAGAGAAGTACAGAAATCACTGAAGTGTTGTGGACAGGTAGAAATAGTAATTTGATCAACGATTTCAAGTTTGATCTGTATCTCACAGAGGGATGGAATTGTAACTGTTGTACAAACTTCTGGTTAGACTCTTATCGAAGATGATGTATTCAGTTCTAGCCAGCACACCTCAAAGGACAGGCATTGAAGAATGACTCAGCAGAATATTGGTACTGACAGGTTGCTACAAGTTGTTCTACGTCCTTTTAAATTGCCAAGTAAAATGGGATTAATCGGGCAATTTGCTCGGTTGATGACCCAGGTACATGGCTATTTGAAAGGGTCCAACTGGGTCAACCTGGTAAAAACCCAATTGGGTCCCAGATCTACCTCATAGGTGGTCAGGAAACCCAGTAAAATTTATTCAGTCATCCTCCTCTGGTGATTTGAAAGTGGAAATGGCGGCCTCTTTTACTCTGGTGATGTCAGAGCTTGCGTGCATGCGTCACAGGAAAATTCCTGGCTGGCTCAATGCAGGATGCTGTCATGGTGCTGCCTTGATGTGCCACTGCCACAAATGAGGTGGGGTGCTCCCACATCATGCTACTGCTGCGAATAGGGAGAGGTGCTTCCCCAATCAAGGGGGATGCTGCGATGTGCCACTGCTGTGAACGGGGGTGGGGGTTGCTGTTGTGACGTGACACTGCAGTTCACAGCGATGGCTCAATGCGGAAGCAATGGCTGTCTTCCTTACCCATAATCCCCTCTGCCGCTGGAACCACTCTGGCGCTGCAGATGCCAGTAAACACTTTGTCATACAATAAGTATGAAACTAGAGAGTTCCCAGGAAATCTTTCATAAGCCGAAATGGCGTAAAGTGAAGATCCATTCACTTGTATTAGAGGCTATTTTTGTAAAAGCAAAAACCCATTTTTTTAAAAGTGAACACTGCTTTCTTCATAAAAGTGAATTTTTGTAATTTGAGTTATTTGTAAAGCGTGGTATACCCGTAGATCTCAAAAAGCTGACAAGGTTATTTCAACTGAAAAATTCCAAAATGAGACTGTTAGGTTTGAATGCAAAGATACCTTGCAAACCAGGATTGTTGCTATCTAATTATTAACATGTCATTCTTGATCGTACTGTGTGTATAACACTGGACAATGAAGATTTTGCTTCCTGAACACTTATGAGTATATTTTATGGATTTTAGGCAGCTGATTACTAAAATTACCTTAACATATTACATACTGTTTTTAAATATAATCTATTTTTGTGATTTCTTGTCATATTTTAAGTCTACTTCAAGCATACAAAACCATGAAGTACAACATGTTATTAAAAATTCATTTTCTGCATTCGCATTTGGACACTTCTTCCCTGCTGATCTTGGTGCAGTCAGTGACGAACATGGTGCAAAATTTCACCAGGGTATTGTGACCATGGAAAAGCGTGTCAGGGGAACTGGAATCCATCAGTACTGGCCAACTATTTTTGGACACTGACATGAGGAGCATCAGATGCTGAGTACAAATGAAAATCAGTGGCAAAACATTTTTAGGTCAGTTGAACTAATGTAATTTGTCAATGTCATTATGCGACTAAACACGATAAATTCAATAAAAGTTAATGTTTCTCCAACTTCCTACATGATGCTTCAGATCTGATATTATCTTTGTGTTCAGCTTGAAGTTGTCTATCATAATCCCCAAGTTTTTTTTTCAGGAAACAAATCTTTTGAAAAAAGTTGTTGTCCAGTGTAATCTCCAGCTCATCGCTAATATCATTTAGGTGCCTACAGCCTGCATGAGTTACTCACCTCAAGTCGTCAATAACCCACTGCCTGTGTGTCCTTCAGCCTCAAAGCCCCTCACTAGTCTGTCGCCATGGTCACCGTCCCATGGGTCATCTCCTTCTCAAATTGGGGATGGCCTCTCCATTTTCTGTTGGCCTGTGCCAGTCCTCTGCCGATTATAGGTGCCGCCATCTTGGGCATAGACCTGGTGATTGCAGTATCTTTAAATAAAACCACAATGTACATGCGATCCACCTTTATCATGGGATGATCAGGCAGAGATAGAGAGACACTTTGGGAGAGTCACCTCAGCGGCGAGTGTCATTGGCCAGCTCTCCAACCCGGGCACTGTTCCTTAAAAGTAACTTTGGCTTTTCCATTATTTAATGTGGAAATCCCCATAGATGGTGACAATAATTCTGTCCTTGAGAAAGCCGTTTTACAGCTTTTCTCAACATGATTAAAGACGAGCAGTCAAATTGACCATAAATTTGATTAACATTCTAGCATTGGAAAAGTATCTTGGTAATAGGGACCATTGTTTCTCACACTAAAATGAAAAGTTCTCACTTCGGGAAAGGATTACTTAATTGTCAGTTAAAGTGGGGTGAAATTTTGAAACTTTTTATAGTGGTGCTCTTTCAGAATCATGTGTCACTTTTGGAACTTTCCAAAAATACTCAACATTGAGATAGAGATGAACAAAAGGATCTTTATAGCAAACAGTCTTCTGCCTTGAGATCTATTCTTAGATTGTCCTCCCTGCCTTGTGTGTCAGATGTAAATTAACATTTTTTAAAATCAGTTTTGCTGTTATAGATAAACTTCTGAAAATGAGAATGGTTCCACCTAACAGTTTGTTTCAATAAGAGGATTTGCCTGTTTATACTTCTCAGTGAGAAGAGAATTTACACAATATTTGATATGGCAGAGAAGTTTATAACAAAGGAAGTATATCTCCTGCAGCTCTGGCCTCTTCTCATCCCCCATCTCCAAAGTGTCACCATTGGCAGCCCTGAATTCCGCCATCTCTGCTTTCACCATTTTCCTTTTTTCACAAGCCACAGGAGGATCCTCTTGGACTTGCCTTCCTCACAGCTCCAAGCTTGTCATGTAATGAATCGTGCTGCACCTTTTCTACCTGAACCTGAGATCCAAATGCAAGGGTGACCATTCCTTTTCCCTCCACACGTGTCTATTCCTTTCCTACCATTTGATGCTAATACCATTTCCTCTCCTCCCCACTGACGTTTTTAAAATTTAAATTAGACATCCAGCACTGTAATGGGCCAATTCGGCACTTCGAGTTCATGCTGCCCAGATTACATACCATTAACCTACACCCCAGTACGTTTTTGAAGGTTGGGAGGAAACTAGAGGCCCCAGAGAAAACCCAAGCAGACATGGGGAGAACATACAATCTCCTTACAGACTGTGCGGGATTTGAACCCAGGTCCGTTCCTGATCACTGATGCTGTAAAGGCATTGCGCTAACTGCTACTCCAATTTTGCCGCCCAATTTTGATGAACCTTCTTCTCCTTTGCCTTTGCAATTTATCCACCAGTAATCTCGACACCACCTCCTCACTGCACCTTCCCATGCAACCAAGGAAAATGTCAAATCTGCCCCCTTCCCACATTCTGGGGCTGAATAATATTTCTGGGTAAAATCATGTTTTGATAAAACTTTCTTTATTTAACTGTACTGTTCTAATTTGTCCCAGTGGAGTCTGGGTAACCAGTACATGCTGCATGTTTACTATCAGGAAGATTTGGTGGGGGGTGGGGAGGGGGGGATTTGAGGAAGAATTTCTTTCACCAAGATGAAACCCAGATCTCCTTGCCTGAGAAGATGGTGGAGGTGGATGTTCTCACAACAGTAAAGAGTATTTGGGTGAGCCCTTGAAACACCATGGATTTGAAATCTTCTGACTGATTTCTGAGGGATGGGTTTCGTAAAGATGGGTACTTGATTGCTAACATGGGCACAGTGGGCCATATGGCCTGTTCTGTGCTGAAAAACTCTGACACCATGTAGACTGAGTTGCTGCCTTGTAAGATATCCTAATGCAGATGATATTATCTCTTTTAATTATTTCCTCACCTCATTTATTTGCCTTTAAACCTCACCTTATTTCCTACAATTCCAGTTCTTGTTATATGTTTCTTTCTCCATGCCCTCTACCTGACCTTTGGGGTATTTTCATACTTTATTTTACATTATGAACTCAAATGCCTTGGCTCGAAATTTTATATTTAAAGCTCCCCACCTCCATAACTCTCCTCATATAAAATCTCCTTTGACAATGTTCATCCGTTATCCTACTGTGTCCGTGTGGTTTGAAGTCTTGTTCAAACTAAAATGACTTGACTATTCTTACTACGTTAAACACACGTCACTGCAAAGGCCAAGCTATAGTTTATCTTAGTATTGGGCGGTGAATGTTGAATACTGTTCCACTGAGGTTATTAACAAAAAAAGAATATGGTTCAAAATCAGAGGTAGTTTCTACGCTGAAAAGCTTAAAATTTTCCAATAGAGAATGGATGTGATGTTTCTTTCCCAATACTTCCATTCAATGTTACAATTTCAGAAGCCAGTCATCTTTTGGATTGACCCATCAAAGTGATTGTAAGCAGCTCTGGGCAGTTTTCAGGTTGGCATCAAGTTTAGTATGATCTTAACCAATATATATTTACTACATGATCAGGTGTGTACACTAATCTGAATCAGTCTGCGTAGGTGTGGGGTGTGGCCAATTTTTTAATGAGTCAAAAGGCAGGTATCAACTAATGCCCCAAAAGTATAGCTGCTGGTGTTGAATGCTTTAATACTTATTTGCAGAGGAAAGACATTCATGTAAGTGTAGAGCTTTATTTGTGTAATGCCTTTTTAGACAGTTTATTAAGAATATTTTTCTACATTTACCCTTCTCTTTACCTTTTTTGTTTCATTCATTTATTCACCTATTTGCAAATTTGGAGTTGATTTTGAGATGAGATGGAGCTTATAAACATTGGCATGATAAATCGTATATCTGCTGCATTAGTTTTATCTGTTCATATTAAATATTTTACCTTTGTTTAAGATAAGTGATTAGCTTATCCTATTTGTTACTTTGAACTTTCATCAACACTATTTTGAGAGTTATGTTCAATAATTTGTTTTGTTCAAATAGAATTGTTTTTGAACACTTGTATACACCGACAAATTGCCTCAACTATCTATTCATGTCTATGTCCTATCAATTTATTAAATTAAATGTAAGGAATAGTAGTTTAAATGCACAGATTTATGAATGACAAGGATAATAAGTTTTTGATTCAAAAGTTCAAATTGAAGGTGTGTTCTGGTTGCTTCACATTTTCTTCAAAGGAATTATAATTCGATGGAAAATAACACCCAAAATCTTCTATGTGTCTACACATATGCTATTTTGGAATCTGAAGCTCTTGAATTTTTTTTAAGACTTTTATTTATGGGCGATATTTTACTTGCCAGAAGCAAACTAGAAGTCCACACAATACAAGCCAAAAGTTGCATTTTGACATTTTACCTGTATGATAATCTGGTAAATATGAAAAATAAAAGTAAAATTTATAAATGCTACACAGATAGTATTAGATTTACTGGCAAGAATAGCTATTGTTGAACTCTAAGATTTAATCAGTGCTTAAAACTTTGCAGATAGCCTGATCGTTGATTGTTCATGCATGAAAATCCTTCTCCCACAATCAGAAGAGAGAAAGGCATAGGGATCACTGAGAAATCACAGCATTGTGACATGTTCGTAGATCTTGCTATGCTGTTATCAAGCAAATGTGGAGAAGCAAAACATATCTGAAGGAAAATTATCCATAAATAGTTTAGGATTGCTAAATAAAATCTCTATTCCTCTGTTATTTGAGCCTCCCATGCCCTCATAACCCTTCTAAATCATTGCATTCCTCCAATCATGGCTACATGTGTCCCACACTTTCTTCAGCCTTTCTTAGGTGACTATACCTCCTGCAGCAGAGAGATTGAACTCTGCGATTCTCTCGTTAAACCATCAACCCCGCCTCACCTTTGAAACTCCCGCTAAAACCTACTTACTATCCTCATGTCACTGAGTTGTACATATCAATTTTATTTACAGTTAGCTGCTTGGGATGTTTTGCAATTTTAAAATGCTAAATAAATGCAATGTTGTTGTTGGAGACCGTACACATTTTAAGCAATGTTATGTTGCAGTCGCAACCCAGATTCAATTGGAATGACAAATATCAGAAATGACGATCAAGATTTTTGAGTCGAATTTGAAATGATTGATTTGCCTCCATTGTTCAACCTTAAATGAGATGCAGTTCATATCCAGGAAATGAAGGAAACTTTGTTAGTACTACTCTGAGAGAGACTGAACTCCATTTAGTCCCTGTCATTTATCTCCACAGCTTATTGTTGTTAAAGAGGATTTGTTGCTTATGTATCTCCTCTTCTCAAGCTCATGTGAGCCCAAGATGTTGAAGGAGCTGATGGTTTTGTGTGCTGAGTGTGGATTTTAAGCTATCGATGCTAATTATGAAAGCTAATTGCTACTTGTGTGCAAAATGTTCTGGCTTCTCATAATACGTTTCTGTTGTCAATGAGTCCTGGTGAGTTGTCTCAGTGTATCCTGTAGATGGTAAGAACCACTGCCACTGTGCATCAATGGAGTGAGTGAGTGAATGGTTGCGGATGGGGTACTCTCAAGCTGAATATCAGGCATGAATATTTTGAATTTAATGTTGTTAGTGAGCAAACAAAATTTCCAGAATATTATGGGCATTGTAATTTGCAGATGTATCCAGCTTGACTATAGCTGATTGTAATGTTTTGACAGTCAGTCTTCATCCAACAGACACAAGGGGATCAACATACGTCACTGAAAAGATAGTCAGGAGCTGGATGTAGGTTATGCTAGTGTCATGTGTGCCCTTCCCAGCATCGTAAAAGCACTAGTTTTGCTGAGGATGCTCACTCTTCTGACCCTTACTTGGTTTGGAAGATCAAACCTACTGGTCCTCGGAGGCCACGAGCCAGTCAGTAAGACCTGTGCTGTGTCAGGGCCTTGTGTAATGCATCGGGTCACATGGACAGGTGAAATATGAGTTGCTGGAGGAACAGGTATCATCCTGTGGAAGAAAAGTGGTGACTTCCTGCTCCAGGTGCCTGTACCTACAGTCTCGTGTGTCTATGTGGCTAGAGTAACCGAATAATAAAGCTGGTGGGCACATCTTCAACAGCCCCAATTGTGTTGTCTATCAATGCTGTCAAGTTTCTGGGATGATTCTGGGCATTGCTGACATTGAGAAGTAGTCAGAACCCATTTATGAATGATACATTATTGAGCTTCTGTCAAAAGTAAAACAATCACCTTTAAAAACTTTACATCAAACTCCAATGATTTAAAAATGCTACTAATATTTGTACCTTGCTTTCCTGGCAGATATAAAATCTCCATTGAAATGCTTGGAACTGGGCAGGTTCAATTGGTGCAGAATCCATGAGCTGATTCTTCTGCAGATTCATTCCTCATTGGTAGATGCTGTGTGGAATTCAGCAACAAACTGAATGGACAAATGTGTGTCAGCAGATCTGAGCCTTGTTTGGATTCACATCCTTTAAAGTAGTGGACTTGCTTACCTTCACCAGAATAAATATCTTGGATTCATTAACAATGTTTGATCCAGAATCCTTAGAATCCTAAATAAATCCACTGTTAACTGTATGATTATTAATGTCTTAACCTCTATCCTCAAAGACTCCCACCACCCAGGCCATACCCTTTTCACTCTGCTTACATCAGGAAAAAGGTACAGGAATCTAAAAACAAGCACCCAATGGCACAAGGACAGCTTCTTCCCCTCTGCCATCAGATCCCTGAATAATCAATGAACCAAAGATACTGCATTACTTTTTGAGCACTTTTTTTATTATAGTAATGTTGTACGATGGTAATAATATGAATGTTTGCACCTTGATGCGGCTGCAAAGCACCAAATTTCATGACTTATTCTTGTCAATAAATTCTGATTCTGAATGTCAAGTGCCATCCTCTTTTAAAGATAAGGCAAATACCTCTGAAACAGAACATTTAAACATATAATCCAAATGAGATTATATTTTGCTCACAGTTCCCACTTCAAACTTCAGAAATTAAAAAAAAATTAAGACACATAAACAAAAGCACAATAGAAAAGAGCAGTGTATGAAAGAACATGTGGTTCCCATTTGAGTGAGTCCAGGGTATTATTTTGTTTACTGTTTAGTTTATTTCAGAAATACTTCCAATTCAAATGTAACTATAGCAATTCTAACTAAAACAAGGACTTTACATTGGCTCCATTGAATGTATTTTGTGGAAGAACTAAAGTCTTGTTAATGCTTGCTCTCAAAGAACAATAGAGAGGTTTTACAAATGTATCAATATTCAGAAGAAATAAATCTTTTCTTGATGAAACTTGCTCAACTAAAGAAGGCTGAAATATGAATCAAAATCTTTAATATCCCTCACAGAATAACAATAGGGTCTTCAGTGTGGTGAAATTGGAAAATATTGGCTGAACCAGGCTTTTGCTGAATACACTATTGATCTGTAGCACATGAAGTTTATCACCCAATGCTCTAAAAGTGCACATTTGTTGCTAATTAAAATACCGTTTGCTGTATTTTGAGCCAATACTCTGCAGGATTCAGATAATCACTTTGTTGTGTCTATAATGTAACACTTTAATGAAGCTGACTCTCATCATAAAGTAATATTGGAGCCTGAAATCCACAGATTGAAATCCAGTATTTCTGCTCAATCATGGAAAGATTTCCCCAGGCCCTCTCATTGATCTTGGCATTAGCCTGCGTGGCACACTGAACAAGTTATTCAATCTTCCATTTAGTGAGTGTCCAAACAACTTCACTGCTTGGATCCCCATTAGTAAGGGTTAGATTAATCTAATTGGAGCTCTCCATGTTATCATCTGCTGCACTGTCCTCCTGGCTTCCCACTTCCTGTTCAAAACCAAAAGTATCTCCCTCAATCCATCATTTGTCGTGGAAAGAGAATGAAAGAGGAATAAGATATAAGAGCAGGGGTGTGTTGTTGAGGCTTTACAAGGCACTGGTATACACCAAACAGCTTTGGGCAAGGATGTGCTGGCTTTAGAGAGGGTTCAGAAAAGATTTACAAGAATGATTCCTGGAATGAAGGGATTAGCATATGAGGAACATTTGGACTTTACTCCTTGGGGTCAGAAGAATGAAAGGGGACCGTAAAAGCATTTCAAATGTTGAAAGGCCTGGACAGAGTAGATGCGGCAAAGTTGTTTCCCATGGTAGGGGAGTCAAGGACAAGAGGACACAACTTCAGGATTGAATGGTGCTAATTTAGAACAGAGATGAGTAGGGATTTCTTTGGCCAGAGAATGGGGAAAGTGGAATTTGCTGCCACGGGTGACTGTGGAGGTCAGGTTGTTGGGCATATTTAAGGCAGAGATTGATCGGTATTTGAATAGTCAGGATATCAAAGATTATGGGGAGAAGGCAGGGGTGTGGAGCTGCTGGAAAATGGATCAGCTCATGATGGAGCGGACTTGATGGGCCAAATAGCCTACTGCTGCTCCTATATCTTGTGATCTTATAATCTTTCAAAAGTATCAGAAATAAAAGGAGAAAATGCTGCAAACACTAAGCAGGCCAGGTTGCATCTATGAAAGGAGAAAATGCTGCAAACACTAAGCAGGCCAGGTTGCATCTATGAAAGGAGAAAATGCTGCAAACACTAAGCAGGTCAGGTTGCATCTATGAAAGGAGAAAATGCTGCAAACACTAAGCAGGCCAGGTTGCATCTATGAAAGGAGAAAATGCTGCAAACACTAAGCAGGTCAGGTTGCATCTATGAAAGGAGAAACAGTTTTAGGTCCAAAATCCACAGTTTTTAAAAATTGGATATTAGTTGCTATGCTCATCTCCAAGCACAGTCATGTCATGAACAGGCAGAACTGTTAGGAATCTTGGCATCATTATTACCACAGAAAAAATTCTAACAATATTCTTGTTTACAAAAACATTTGGAAGGACAAACTTGAACCCAGTTCACATGGGTAATGCCAGGATTCTTACCAATGTGGAAGAACAGAGGGACCTTGGGGTCCAAATCCATAGATCTCTCAAAGTTGTCATGGAGGTTGATAGGGTAATTAAGAAGGCTTATGGTATGCTGGACTTCATTAATCAGGGGATTGAGTTCAAGAGTCGTGAGGCAATGTTTCAGCTCTATAAATCTCTGGTGAGACAACACTTGGAATATTGTGTTCAGTTCTGGATGCCTCATTACAGGAAGGATGTGGAACCTATGGAAAGGATATAGAGGAGATTTACTATGATGTTGTCTGGAATAGAGAATGTGTCTTATGAGGCAAGGTTAGCAGAGCTAGAGTTTTTCTCTTTGGAGTAAGGAAAGATGAGAAGCGATTTAATAGAAGTCTACAAGATTATGAGAGGCATAAATAGGGTGGACAGCCAGCACAATTTTCCTGAAGCGAGAATAGCAAACACTAGAGGACATCTGTATTATGTGAGGAAAGGGAAGTTTAGAGAAGAAGACAGGGTAAGTTTTTTTACTCAGGGGTAGAGGGTACATGGAATTCATTGCCAGGTTGGCAGTGGAGATTGGTACAATAGGGACATTTAAAAGACTATTAGAGAGGTACGTGGATGAAAGAAAAATAAGAGGGTTATGGGTGTTAAAGGTTTCATTTGTTGCATAGGTTTATATAGGTCAGCACAACATTGTGGGCAACAGGGCCTGTTCTGTGCTATAATATTCTATGTTCTACAAGATAAAGTTGTGGAAATCACATTCCAATTATTGATTGCATTAGTTGCATGCAAGTGCACCATTGTGAAATTATCTTCAATATTTCTCAATAATGTGTGTAGCCATGTAATTGCCTTTATGAAGACAATGCTTCTTTAAAAGTCTGACTTAATTTGTGCACAGGAAGATTTGAGAAACAAGCATGGGATCATGATACAGGTTGATGGATGAATAATTTCGACACTGAAAACTCTCAAGCAATTTATATAAATTTTATACAGGCTGAGCCTTCATTTAACATTTATTCTGAGAAACAGGATTTTCAACACAACAACCTGCTTTTGAATTGAGTGCACAGAGATTACACAACTCTGTCTAATGTGTGATTTGAACCACAGCTGTCTGATTCACCAAGGTTACCAGCCACAGAGCCAAGGCCCTCTGTGGCTGTCTGTTCATGATTCCTGCCCATCCCACTGCAGACAGCACACCATCTACCTTTAGCACCTCATACAGGAAATAGATGACACATCGATGAAAATCATTCCTTGTGGCGTTATATTGCTACTTCAGTATGTGAATTGCCTGAAGATAAAAGTTTAATGAATCCAATATCCAAATGGTAACAAGTCCTTGCACATTTGTAAACACTTAAAACTTGAATTTGTTGCAAAGCTGCAATGGTCTGGAATTTTGTGTGAAGAACTTTGAGGTTGTCAATGCTCATTATTATCCTGAAGGAAACAGAATGTCATTTTCTGAGTTACACATATGCTGAGTTAAACAAAGAAGTCGGGAAGCTGCTTTTCGTGTTCCTGCCTGAATTGAGCTGTTACTGAACATTCTTCACTGTAACTTGATAAAATTAGTGAAAATATGAGGTCTTAAGTTTCACTCTCACTAGTCTAAGGCAACCAAAAAATGTTCTTCTTTGTTGCATGAGATTTTACTGGGGTGCACTTAATACTTCAATAGCTCAGTGGTTAGAGCACTGGTCTTGTAAACCAGGGGTCACGAGTTTGTTCCTCACTGAGGCCTCATTACTGTGAGGGCGCTGGACAAAGTGGTGACTCTCCAACTTTCTCATGGTAGACAAAATTACATTCTAAATGTTGTATTACGTGACAATAATGGAAGCTTTACCTTCTCAGTCTCTCCATTCCTCTAAAGAAAATTTATGTGCAGATTGTTATTCTTTCAAATAAATATTTCAGTCCTATAGATTTTAATGTAAAAAATAATTTTGAGTTTATTCTATCCTAATCTCACAAGCATGTTGCACTTTTTTTTATTTTACACTCTGTGAAATGTTTTAAATTTTAGTAAGATGTTGATTCTTTTTAGTTTTATTTGATTTGTTCCCTGTGTGAATTTGTCAGTGGATTGACAGCTCAAACTACAATTGCAAGGAAACCTGTGGGACTGAATCCTTACAGCAAATAACGTCAGGAACAATGAAATCTGTACAGTAAAATCCAGGCAAATATTTCATAGAACCAGATGATTCCAGTGGTTTTGGATTTGCAGGAGAAGCAGAATATCTGGAATGATTGCTTGATTGCTGTCGAGATCAAAGGCTGTCCCTTGGGAGATTAAGTAAATGTATTTGAAGCTAGAGCCATGTAGATTAGATATGTCTTCTGGAAGGAATAGAAATACTGATCAGAATCCTTTTTCTTTGGGTTTACTAACAACTCAAATGTTTCTTGATTCCTTTGCATAGATTTCTCTCTTTCACATTGCATTACATCCCTTGACTTTATGTCTGCTTCTCCATGAGGAAATGTTGTCGATGGTGTTTGTTTAAATTGGGAATCTTTCAAAATGCTACATGCAAATCAAACCGCAATTGAGAATTCTGATACATCACATTGTTATTTTGATGGTTCACTGGGACTTGAGAACTTGATGAGAGATGTGGGTTGTGGAAAGAAGGAACTTTTGAAGGACAGTACATTGATTAACTCTATCGACCACTCGTCAAACATGTTTATTGATAGTTATAATTTGGCAATAACACAAAGGGTGTCACGGTTGACATAGCTGTTGGCACAATGCCATTACAGTGCCAGTGACCCGGGTTCTAATCTGGTGCTGTGCTTAAGGAGTTTGTACATTTTCCCCATGTATGCGTGGGTTTCCTCCCATTGTTCAAAATGTACCAGGGTTGTAGACCAATTGAGTATAATTGGGTGGCACGGGCTTGGAGGCCAAAAGGGCTTGTTACCATGCTGTACGTCTAAATTAAAAAAAACTATTAAAAATGTAAAATTTAAATTTAAGTTTAATCTAAAATTTAACATATATGATATAAACTGATAGGGCTAAGATGAAGCAAATTACAAGCTATGACATTGGTTTGGACCAATCAGGACAAATTCTACCTAATTCTTCACATATAATAAAGATTAATTAGAAATTAAAATGTAACTCCTTGAGGACTTTGTACATGATTTAAATGAATATTTGTATCAGCAATGTCTTTTAAGAATCTGGAGCAATGAATGTTTGCAAGAATGTAAAGGCTGCTTATGTGCGACATAATCAGTTGCCTTTTAGGGAGGGTGTCAAAATCCAAGGGCATTTTTGTAATTCTCCTTAAAAGTTGTTACAATAATGCTTCAAAAGAATGAGTCAAAATATTGCAATGATTGTCATGGCATTGAAAGTCAAAGGTGTGTATATGTTCATAAGTATGAGTCATCCATATGTGCTTGATGACTCCTTTTATCATGTTGCCATCCTTCCTGTTACTGAAAGGCTACTCATGAAAATTTCTCTTGAGGTGTAATCACAAAAATTATTACTCTCTCCTTCAAACCATTTCTGCCTGAGCAATAAAACCTAAAGTTCATCTGTGAAACACTAAAACTGCATAGTGGATGATGCCTAATCCATTGAGTCTCTCCAGCTTGTCTTTGTTTGCTGAAGGTCATTTATGTCCATCCTGCTTTTTTTTTTCCTTCCGCTTCCTTGGCCTTCTCCATCTCCCAACTGCTGATCTCTCCAGATGTGGGCAGCCTCTCATCTGACACATTTGTCCAAATGCATATTCATTCTTAAGTCCTGTCAACTCATAGAAACTTGTCCTACTCAGCAGCATTACCAAGTCCCAACAGCCAGCTCTCCATGCTGACAGACTGTCACTTTGTAGAACTCCAAATAAAACTGAATTACTTCCCCCCATCCCACCCCTGACCTCACTGAGTCCTGACCACCTCCCCAGCTACTGTCATGACCTCAGTGGCAACCCCAACTAATCAATTTTGAAAGGGGGAGACAGGCAGAAGGGGCCAATTAGCTTATTCCTGCTTCTGTTTATGTCAGATTCAACCTATGTGTTTTCTTATCAATAGATATGACACTGCACCTCATGGGCTGGGGCATCTCAGGGAAATTCCTCCTGGGCTCCTGCTACCATGTGTCAAGGGGTTCACTGTCTAGGCTGCTCCTCTTTCTCCAGACATTCTACTACCTCACTTTCATCTCCCATCTAGCCTTAAGTCCAGTTGATACCTAACAGATGCAAAATATCTCAAAAGGCTCCCATCTCTGTTCAATTTGGCTTGCTACATATTGCATAGAGCTGGACAATATTGCAACCATTTTTTTTAAGCGCATTCATCACTGACGGGCATGCGCAGGTTTTGGAGGCGTGATCTTTAACTGCCTGCTGAGGACAGGTTGAGAAAATTTTATTTGGATCTGACTAAAATAGGTAGAGGGTGGGTAGATGGCCTATAAATCCAGGTGAATTGTTAACAAAGGGAGAGTATGAATTCAATGCTACTTTACAGGTGGCAGATTGTTGCTTCTTCATTCAATTGAATAATGGTATCTCCAACTACATCAGCAACAGTTTAATAACCTACAGGTGACTGACATTCCCTTTATTGGAGTTGGGATGTTAGGTGAAGTTATAGAAGACATTGGTGAGGACAAATTTGGAGCATTGTGTGCTGTTTCAGTCACCTAACTAGAGGAAAAAACTTAATAAGATTGAAGAAATGCAGAGAAGATTTACAAGTACTTGAAGAACTGAGTTAAAGGGAAAAGTTAAACAGGTTGGGACTTGTTTCCTGGAGCATCAGAGAATGACGGGAGATTTGAAAGAGGTATCAAAACTGAGGAGGGGTATAGATGGGGTAAATGCAAGCAGGCCTTTTACACGGATGTTAGGTAAGAACAAGAGGACACGGGTTAAGGGTGAGAGATGATATGTTTAAAGGGAACATTAGGAGAAACTTCTTCACACAGAGAGTGAAGCTACACAGCTGAAGTGCTGAGCGTTTGACATTTAAGAAAAATTCAGATGGGTACATGGATGGGAGGGGTACGGAGGGCTGTAGTCTAGGTGCAGATCAAAGAGAATAGGCATAAAAATAGTTTGGCATAGACAAGATGGGCTGAAAGGCCTGTTGTGTTGCAATGCTCTACGGTGTAAGTGGTAGGGTGATGACAATGAGGGATTGTTGTTTCCCTGCCCTGATGTCAGTGATGCAAGGAACTTGTCGAATTAATGCTGCATATCATTGCACAAGGACTGACATTTCCTCCAACCTGCTTTGTCTAGTTCTGACATCCTTGTGTCCGGTACATGCCATCCGATGAAATTGGTGCACCTCTGTCTCGGGGCATCTCAGGGAAATTCCTCCTGGGCTCCTGCTACCATGTGTCGGACAAGTCATGCTCTGCAATGCACTGTGACCAACACAGCAAATCCCAAATGTGAGCCGAAAAATAGCTCCATTTCTCTAATAACTGTTTTCCCTACACAAACTGCTTTTATTTCTTTTGCCCCTAATCCACTAGACTGCTCTTGTCTCTGCTCTTTTAAGTTTTTGAATCTGCTCTCTCCTGGCCTCTCCTTGCCATTAGTTTAAAGGCCTATCTAAAATGTAATAAGTTTGATATCCTGGTCAGGCTATGGTTAAGTGAAATTTGTTCCAATGCTACAAGAATTCAGGCTCCCATACCATTTTCTTAGCCACAGATTTAGACCTCTAATCTGCTTCTCCCTTTGCTAAGTTGCATGCGGATTGGTAATAGAAAAAATATTGCCTCTAAAATTTGGCTTTTTAAAAAATTTATACTGTAGTATTTATACTGTTTACATCTGGTACCGCACGGATGGCAGTCTCTTCAATCTGAGGCCCCTGCAAGCTCACACCAAGACACAAGAGCAACTTCTCCGTGAACTACTCTTTGCAGACGATGCCGCTTTAGTTGCCCATTCAGAGCCAGCTCTTCAGCGCTTGACGTCCTGTTTTGCGGAAACTGCCAAAATGTTTGGCCTGGAAGTCAGCCTGAAGAAAACTGAGGTCCTCCATCAGCCAGCTCCCCACCATGACTACCAGCCCCCCCCACATCTCCATCGGGCACACAAAACTCAAAACGGTCAACCAGTTTACCTATCTCAGCTGCACCATTTCATCGGATGCAAGGATCGACAACGAGATAGACAACAGACTCGCCAAGGCAAATAGCGCCTTTAGAAGACTACACAAAAGTGTCTGGAAAAACAACCAACTGAAAAACCTCACAAAGATTAGCGTATACAGAGCCGTTGTCATACCCACACTCCTGTTCGGCTCCGAATCATGGGTCCTCTACCGGCATCACCTACGGCTCCTAGAATGCTTCCACCAGCGTGTCTCCGCTCCATCCTCAACATTCATTGGAGCGAATTCATCTCCAACATCGAAGTACTCGAGATGGCAGAGGCCGACAGCATCGAATCCATGCTGCTGAAGATCCAACTGCGCTGGGTAGGTCACGTCTCCAGAATGGAGGACCAGCGCCTTCCCAAGATTGTGTTATATGGCGAGCTCTCCACTGGCTGCCACCGAGACAGAGGTGCACCAAAGAAGAGGTACAAGGACTGCCTAAAGAAATCTCTTGGTGCCTGCCACACTGACCACCGCCAGTGGGCTGATATCGCCTCAAACCGTGCTGTGCTGTAAGCCTGAACATGAAGGAACTTTTTAGGATAAGATGGCAAGATGAGGTACCGGATTTGTATAATTTTTTTGCGGGCTGAATTCCAAACATCTACGTTCTGTCGATGTGCTCATGCATGTGATGGGCAAGGCAGGTCAACAGAAAGTCAGATGAGCAAGTGGAAAAGCAAATCTACAGCCAAGGATGAACAAGAAAAAAAAACTCCCATAGAGTCAGAAGATATATTTAAAGAATTCCTCATGTCATTTTTGAAGCATTTTAATGTGTTGCAGTTGAAGGTTAGACCACATTTGAAATATTATGTACAGTTCTGATTGTCACACAGTGAGAAAGATGTAGTAGTAATGGAGAGGTTGGAGAGGAAAATCACAGGATCTTGCTGGAATAATAAGATCGCATCGGATATGGTGGGGTAGCAGAAGGCATGAGTAGGGTGGGTTTATTCTCACTGGGATATAAGAGCTGAGGAATGACTTTATGGAGGATTACAAAATTATGAACGACAAAGATAGAAAAGATAAGAACCTTCTCCCCAGCGCAGGAGAGCCTGGAACTAAAAGCCTTGCGTTTCAGGGAGAGGGAAGATATTTAAAGAAGATCTGAAGGGTATTTTGCATGAAGTGAGCTGCCAGAAGAAGTAAGAGAGGCAAATATAATTCCAATGTTTAAAAAGGTATTTGGACAGGTACTCAGGAAAGATGTAGACCAGTGGTTCTCAACCTTTTTCTTTCCACTCACATACCACTTTAAGTATTCACCATGCCACAGGTGCTCTGTGATCAGTAAGGGATTGCTTAAGGTGGGATGTGGGTGGAAAGAAAAAGTTTGAAAATCACTGTTTTAATTGTACCTAAATGACTCGTTATGTGCACGGCTTCCTAACTCCAAAGGAAATGGGCCAATGACAATTTTTCTGAAAAAAAAATTTCAGTAACAATTGGGTCTCGAGCAGTGATTCTCAACCTTCCCTTCCCACTCACGTACCACCTTAAGTAATCCCTTACTAATCACTGGGCACTGATGGCAGTGGGATTATGTGATTGGAAAGTAGAAGGTTGAGAACCACTGGTGTCGAGGGATAAGGGCCTATACAGGCCAATGAGATTAGTGTAGATAAGCATCACCACCAGCATTTTTATGCTGGTAAATTCGATAATTTATCCAGAGTCCTGGGAGGGATCTGCACATGACTTTTTCAGCTGGTGCAAAGTAGAACCACAGTCTATGAGAAGAGGAGAATTGCCACATAAAGAGGGAAAAAGAATGGCGGTGCTGCCAGAGTTGCTGTAACGGCACCACTCCTGCTGGTGAAGTCTCCGCGCTCTCCTGCGTGGCCCAACCACCCTGTCCGACTGCCTTTGGCTTTGTACGGGCTTTAAATGGCCAGTTCAAGGAACCAATGTTGGTTTATTTTAAAATCCCGCGACCATGGAGTCTGGCCCAAAATGGTGGGGCATATGACCGACAGCAGCCACAAGGGGTTTCAAACTCTGGTGAAGCGGAGGACTGGTGCATGGCACTAGTAAATGGGGAGACCAACCATCCCCCCCCCCCATTTGAAAAGGTGAAGCAGAGGGGATGGGCCCCAGGGACAGTGACCTTGGCGGCAGAGCAGTGACGGACTCTGGGGCTGAAGAACGCACAGGAGGCGGGCTGTTGTAATTTGAGGTGAGCTACCCGAGTAGGAATCGAGCGGTCAGCGACTGCGGCCAAAGCACTTACGCCAGGCAGCGGAGTGCTGGAGACTGACCGAAAGGGTACCAGGTCTCGGAATCAGGATGCGAGAGGCTGCTAGAGGCTTCCTGTTGTGTCAGAGGTGTGCATCTGTATTTTAGGTTATTAATGGTTTGCACTGAAGACTGCGTGGCTGCAGAGGCTGTGGGAATGCTGGCGGCAAAGCCAAGGACTTTCAGTGACTCTGGGCAGAACTCTCTTTTGCTTCTCTTTCTCCGGCTATAAGTGGCGCTGGGCAACTTCTGCTGATAGCAAATCTTTGTTTCCCTAACAGTAGACAAAAGGAAATTTCACGTGATATCACATTTTCTGTTTTATTACATGATAATAAAATAATCTTGAATTGAATCTTTAACAGGGAATTGAAAGCAAAGTAAATCCTGCAACTCGCTTGCAGTTAATTGTATGACCCAAAGCAGAATCTCACTGACAATGCAAAATTTGCAGATAGGTTAGAGAAGAAACTTGTCCAATCAGGTCAATTGCTTTTACATTAACCCAAACCAAACATTGATATCATGGTTATCTAACAGCTTGAAGGTCAAAAAAACAAAGTGTAATGTAGGTCTGAAAATCTATTTCACAGGGAATCTTTGCAAAGATACGCAGGTTACAAATTTCCCATTTATGAATTGAGCCATCCTTTTGAATAATCCTGGACTCAGAATAGTCAAATCTCCTCCTAATAGTAATTTGAACTAAGAATTTCTGGGAAATGATTGATGATAAGGGTGTTATTGCTACATGAATGTTATTTTATGACTTTACTGATAGTTTTAGTGGAGTTACCTCGTGCTGTTCCATGGTCAAAGAAAGATTACAAAAGGAGTTTTAAAAATTATCTTGAAGTTCACTATTTGAAGATTATGGGTGGCACAGTTAGTGAAGTGGTCAGCTCAACTCTGTTACAGCACCAGCGACCTGGGGTTCAAATCCGGTGTTGTCTATAGGGAGTTTGCACGTTGCACTCTGGTTTCCTCCACCCTTCAAAACATTAGGCGGCACAGGCTCATGGGCTGAAATGGCCTATTACCGAGCTGCATGTCTAAATTTGAAAAGATTTCTACCTGGAAATTCTACCCTGACTGTGATCATTATTGAAGCCACTGAATCTGAATTTAAAGGAGCAGAGTTTGATGCTTCAGAATAACATATTTGGACTTTACTGACAGGGATGAATCTTTCAGCAAACTTGAATTTTTTACATTTTGAATTGACATTTTATGGCTGATAAATTGTATCACATGATCATTCATTTATCTGTTCCATGTGATACAATTTCATTACATAAACATAACATAACAATTACAGCACAGAAACAGGCCATTAGGCCCTTCTAGTCTGCACCGAACCAAACACCCCTTTCTAGTCCCACCTCCCTGCACAATGCCCATAACCCTCCATCTTCTTCTCATCCATATACCTGTCCAACCTTTTCTTAAATAATACAATTGACTCCGCCGCCACTATTTCTCCCGGAAGATCATTCCACACGGCTACCACTCTCTGAGTAAAGAAGTTCCCCCTCATGTTACCTCTAAACCTCTGCCCCTTAATTCTTAACTCATGACCTCTTGTTTTAATCTTTCCTCCTCTTAACGGAAATAGTCTATCCACATCCACTCTGTCTATCCCTTTCATAATCTTAAATACTTCTATCAAATTCCCTCTCAACCTTCTACGCTCCAAAGAATAAAGACCTAATCTGTCCAATCTCTCCCTATACTCTAGATGCTTAAACCCAGGTAACATTCTGGTAAACCTTCTCTGCACTCTCTCCACTCTGTTTATATCCTTCCTATAATTAGGCGACCAGAACTGCACACAGAACTCCAAATTAGGCCGCACCAACGTCTTATACAATCTCAACATCACCTCCCAACTCCTATATTCCATGCAATGATTGATAAAGGCCAGCATACTAAAAGCCTTCTTCACCACCCTATTCACGTGAGTTTCTACCTTCAGGGAACGATGGAAAAATTGTTGATAAAGACCATTGTGCGCTTATTCAATTGATCTCTTCCCACATTCCCACTAGGGGTTTTTCTTTCCCTGTCACCTGAATGTGTGATCCACTTGTGACAGTATATAGATCTGTTTTTGGGAGATAAATTGGGGCAGGTTTGTTAGTGTAGGTCACATATAAACACTTTAAAACAGATCTATTTAAAATACTGGAGCTCGGCTCATGCTAGACACGTTGGCCCCAGACCCTTTGCAAAAGCTTTGGAGAGGGCCCAAGAGACTTCACTAATGGATTGTTGTTTACAAAAAGGCAACAGATGAAAGAACTTGTCAGAGCTGCCAACTGTTTGGAGTGGAACTTGCTGTTCTAGGAGAGTCATGTGGTTTTGCAAGCAGAGAGAGTTTTTTCTCAGAGAGAGAGAGAAACACACACACACACACACATACAGATCAGTTCTTCAGTTTTCCAGACAGCAGCAGCGACTGGGACTGTAACAGGACAAGCTGGCAAGCTTTTGGAAAACCCCATTTGGAAGATGGGTTGTGAGTTCTTAGTTCTGCCTGGTCAAAGTCCTTGTGGTTCTTGAAAGAGGAGAGGACTGGCTGTCTAATGTTTCACTTGAAATAAGTGAAACATAAAGGAACTCTGTGGTGACCTGAAAGAAAGTGGTTATCATCTGGAGAACACTGAGGGGGCAAGTTTCTTTGGCAAGACACTGAAGTGGCTGATGGAAGTAAATCAGTTGTGGGTGTTCTGGAACAACAAATCTTTCTCTCTGAAAACTGACAAGAACCTTCCTGAGCAGTAACCATTTACCTTTCAAGCACCAAAGCCTGGAGCACAGTATAAAATTGTCTGCAACCAGTGAACTTGGAGGAATGAGAAGTGAGATTGGACTGTAAATCAAAAAACTTTTCTCAACTTATACACACATTACATACACGTGCTCGGAATTAGAAGGGGGTTGTTAGGTTAGTTAAGTCAATAGTGATAAGATAGCTGCAGCCACAAACGAGCCTGCA
The DNA here is from genome assembly GCF_036971445.1 of Narcine bancroftii. Classification (NCBI taxonomy): domain Eukaryota; kingdom Metazoa; phylum Chordata; class Chondrichthyes; order Torpediniformes; family Narcinidae; genus Narcine; species Narcine bancroftii. Next base: position 36,906,072 of record NC_091474.1, on the reverse strand, counting down.
GCTGACGTGGACTTTTTACCCCCTCCATAAATCTTCGTCCGCGAAGCCAAGCAAAAGAAAAAAAAAAGAAGAAAGAGATAAGATAGTGTGATCCTGTTTTCATGTTTAAAGATAACTAAAAGCAACCTTTGTTTAAGTAACCATTTGTCTTGGTGAATATCTATTGCTACTGGGTTTTTTAGTCCTCTGGGCTTGTTACACACAAAATAAATGCACAAGCCTGCACATGCATTTGTGCAGGCCATTTATACAGATCAGGCATTTATTTCCAATGTGCTATGGAATATTTTATAAACCCAGCAAAATAAAAATGTGACAAACAGTGGCGGATTAACTAGGCTGTGTTTTAGAAAGGCCCCCCACTCTCCTGCCCACGGCCCCCATCCTTTGTCTGACGCTGTGACTGTGGTAAAACACAGAAATGCTGGAGGAACAGCCAGTCTCGTAGCCTCCACAGGAGGTAATGATACCTTGAAAAAGGGCTCAGACCCGAAATGTCAATAATACATCTTTACCTCCTATGGACGCTGTGAGACTGGCTGAGTTCCTCCAGCATTTCTGTGTTTTACCATTTAATTTAAAAATGTGAGTTCAGATTCTCCCTTTTGTTTTGCTGAGATTTCATTCAAAAGAATTTATACAATCCATGTTTTCTACAACTATCTCAAGAATAATAACAGACCAAATAGCTCTGGAGCGAAGGAATAATTAGGCTTTCACTTTATTAATAAAACTTGATTATGCAAAATCACAACCGAATGATGATTAAAAATGTAGACGCATTAAAGTTCAAACAATCGCTAACACCTTTGGTTGTTGTATTATTTGAAGAGTATCACTGATTTAGTTTAATGTTGTATAAATCCAACATTCAATTAATATAATGTGCCACTTTTTTTGCTGACCCTGCCAATTTCAACAAAATGCTAGGCAGGGGAGAGGTCGTTTCTCTCCCCCCCCCCCCCCCCCCCCCCGCATCCCCTGCTCTGCTGGACAGGGAGGATTTGCCATCTCCTGGCCCCATCCGGCTGGGCAGGGAAAGGTCATGTTCCCTGGCCCTGTCCCGACGGGCAGGGAGGGGGCCCCCATCCCACTAGACACTGGATAAGGTCCCCGACCCCATCCCCATCCCTCTGGGCAGGGAGGTTGCTGTGCCACTCAGGCAGGGTGGGTGACCATGGAAACCTTCCACGGGCCCGGGTGCAGACATGGGGAGGAAGGGTGGATGGTGGAGCAATACAGTAACATAGAATGCTGGTTGATGAGTGGATTTTGGAGTTAAGATTGGACATGTTAAACCAACAATAGAAAGATTAAAAAGCTGAAACTGTAAAATCTAAATTGGATTATTGATTTCCTGAGTGCAATCTTTTGTGATGTTGTGGTGAATAGTGACGGAAATAGTTTAATAAATTAATTCAAACCAAACAAGCTGAGGAATCATGAACAAAAACCTAAACAATTAAACAGAGATAAGAAAGAAGCTTTCCCACAAACTGTGTTAGCAGGTGAATAGCCTTCAAATGATTATAGTAGTTGCTGCCTACATTGCTTCTGGTTTTGGTAGTCTTCTCCAAAGATTTTGTAGGGCATTCAGCCAGCTCTCGATAAGGGGATGATGCCGTTGGTGGCAGCCACTGCCGTGGCTAGCCCGGCTTCAGCGGCCCCTGCTCCAGCATATATATACTGCAGCTCCCTGGCCTCATTCTCTTCTTGTGCTTGCTGCCGCTGGAGAGCCAACTGCGCAACCATGACCCCGCTGCCTTTCGGCGATCAGCATGCACTTGGCGCACACGCACTCCCTCCAGTGGCAGACATGCTGGTGAGCCAAAACCATGCCGTGATTGCGACAGCAGGCGCACTTTGAGGGTAATGCTTGGCTGTGACTATGGCAGCTCGGAGCTGCAGGACAGGAGGCAGACCTTGGACTCTCCTTTTAATTGCTCGTGCCAACTCGTCGAGTGGTGCGACAGAGGATGCCGTAATAACGTAGTCAGGGAGATGATAAACACAATCTCGCAGGGAGTTGCAGCTACGTCAAGAAGCAAGTCCCCAAAAGCATTAATTCTTCACTTCTATATGTTTATACGTTTGGTCCCTAATTTAGATCACAAAATAGTATTTGTAATGGAAATAATATATACAAAAGTACTGATATATCTCAGGTGGCTCAGGCCTCTTTACCCTCCAGGTCCCTAGGCTTCAGCCTAATGGTTAATCTGCACTGGTTGCCTAGCTCTTTTATTCCTTAGGTAAAGGTAGAAATCTCACACTTTTTCATATACAATAATTGGTAAAGGCTATGCAGCAAAAGTAAAATGGGAGAATATGTGCTCCATGTGCAATATGTATAAACATATTCTTTATGAACAGTTTTCTTATATTAAAACAACTAATATATGTGAGCTTTTATGTTTTTCTTGCTTTTAAAAAAAAAGATTAATAACATGAAATTGTGCAGTTAGCATTTTGCATCATTTGGGGTAACTGATAATATAAATTTATTTTCTCACTCAGAATTCGCAATCGTTGGATACCTGTATTCAGAGCATTCTCTCTGCTTTGTACCCTCCGTTCAATGCCACTGCTCCCACTGTGCTCAGTCAGGTCTTTCGGGTGATTGACACCGTGTACAAAGGAGATGGACTCTGCTGCCTACTGGATTTCTTGATTCCTGCAAAGCGCATCCTGGAGACAGTGCAACAAGATGCTTGTGTAAGTACAGTGAAGGACCTTGGGTTTTCCTTAAAATAAAATCTCAAGGAAGGATCAGAAAGACAGGTTTATATAAGGCAAGACCCAGTCTGGGACGCACACCATTTGTCTCTTTATGTTGAAGCACATCTGTGTGGTTTTCCATAATATTTTGTATGTATATCCCAGAATTGAAAGCTGGAAAAATCCACAAACAAAATAATTCATCTGGTGTTATTTGGTGAAATTTCAGCCAAGGTTTTTGGTAATAATGCAATGAAATTAATTCATCTGAATGAGGACGTATCTTCTGGTTTCTTTTCTAAATGGAATTGAATTGTGGGAGAGTGATTCTTTGTTTTAGACCTTGTAAAAATGATAATGATAGCACTCCATTTGATGAAGGTCAAGAGAATACAGATCCAGTTTGCTTCACCTATGGTCAGGGGACAAAACCCTCCCTCCCAGGAATTAATCTCCTGGTCTTTTGCTACACATCTCTGCCTTAAATGCACTCAATGTCTTGGCCTCTACAACTGCCTGTGGCAACAAATTCCACAGATTCACAATCCTCTGGCTGAAGAAACTCCTCCACATTTCTGTTCTAAGTGGACAGCCTTCAATCCTGAAGTTGTGTCCTCTTGTCCTCGTCTCTCCCACCATGGGGAACAATCTTTGTAGATCTACTGTCCATGCCTCTCAATATTTAAAATATTTCAATGAGATCCCTCTCATTCTCGTATATACCAACGATTAAAGGCCAAAATATGGTAACCCTTCCATTCCCAGAATAATCCTCATGAATTCCCTTTGAACCCTCCAATGTAAGCACATCTTTTTCTTAAATATGAGCCAAAAACTGCTCACAATACTCTAAGTAAGGTCCAACCATGGTTTATAAAGCCTCAACATCACATCTCTGATCTTCTTTTCTATTCCTCTTGAAATGAATGTCAGCATTGCATTTGCCGCCTTCAGCACCAATTCAGTCTGCAAGTTTACTCCCAAGTCCCTTTGCATCTGGGAAATTTCAATTTTCTCCCCAGAAAACAGTCTGCCTGTTTATTTCTTCTACCAAAGTGCATGGTCGTAAGCTTTTTGGACATTATATTTAATTTGTTACTTCTCTGCCCATTCCCCTAATCTGTCTAAGCCCTGCTGCAGCCTCCTGTATCCACAACACTACCTGCTACTCCACCTACCTTCGTATCATCTGCAAACTTGGCCACTTGTTTACTTTCCTCTAGCTCTATCTCTGTTGAAATATATTGTCCATATCCCGGCTACAGTTTGGAGGTCTGTACTGTATGTAACTGCCAACAGTGTCCTTTTACCCTTGCCATTTCTCAACTCAGCCCACAATGTTTCTATATCTTTTCATCCAATGTCATCTCTTTCTAATGATTTAGCATTATTCCTTACCAGCAGAGCCACACCAACCCCACCCTTTCCTTTCCTTTTGATACACTGGATATTCATCTCCCAATGACATCCATCCTTTAGCCACAAATCTGTGATAGCCGACCTGTAGCTGTACTACAAGGCCATCTACTTTATTTTTTTGCTGCATGCATTTAAACATAAAACCTTTAGCCCTGGATTTGTTACCTTTTTTTTTAACTCTGTGTGCCTGTTGCATTGCAACCATTCTAAATTTTTCAGTCTGGCACTCCTGATTTTGATGTTCCTATACCTTCTCCTTGATGGTAGTGGGGCAGAGACACTAAATGCTGGATGGAAAGTGTGCTCAATCATTCTTTGAGCACTATTTAAGCTCCTGGTGAACGTCGTCAGTAGAGGAAAGGGAGACCCCAATAATCCTCTTATCCGTTTTAATGATCCTCTGTGTTGTCTTCTGGGCTGGTGTTTTGCAGCTACCATACCATGCAATAATGCAGCCAGACAGGACATTCTGACATGTGCTCCTGTAAGATGTTGTCAAGATGGGCACCAGTAGCCTTGCCCGTCTTTTTTTTAAACTTTATTTATTAGTTCAAAAAACATAATATATGACATATACAGCAATTAAACATGAACATGAACATTTTTGTTATATATATAAAAAAAGGAAAGAAAAGATCCGCCCCCCCCCCCCCCCCCAACTTCAGCCAACTCTCCTAAGGAGAGCCATAAAAAAGAAAAAAGAAAGAATATATATTAAAAAAGTTAAATATACATATTAAAATCTAATCAATATAAATTGAAATGTGACTATTCCGAGTATAACAACCACTTATTAATAAAAAATTATAATTATCATGTGAAACATATGTAATTTTTTCCATTATTAAACAATATTTCATCTCATTATGCCATCTATTAATATCAATCATATTTGTATCTTTCCACGTACTAGCAATACATTTTTTCGCTACGGATAAAGCTAAATATACAAAAGCAAGCTGAAACTTATCTAATCCCAAGCCTTTCAGAGGTTGCAAACTACCCAATAAAAATACTGTCGGATCTAAAACTATTTTAATCTTATACAGATATTCTAAAAACGATTGAATTTTCTTCCAAAAAGATTGTACATGTATGGATGACCAAACAGCATGAAAAAAAGTCCCAACCATATCACCACATCTAAAACACAAATCTGATTCATGAAAACCATATTTTTTTAATTTTTCAGGTGTCAAATATAATTGATGTAAAAAATTGTAATTAACCATTGCATAATGTGCATTTATCCATCTAGTTACACTATCATAACAGATATCTAACCAATCCTTTTCAGAGAAAGTAAAACCAATATCCGCTTCCCATTTAATTTTAGATCTATCCCAACCCTTTTTATCCATACCATCCTGTAATATTTGATACATAAATGAAATATAACCCTTCTCTGGTACCTTCATAAGAGAAGTCTCAAATTTAGTCATTTTAGGTAAAATCATATCTCTACCAAACATACATTTTACCAAAGATCGAATTTGATAATAAAGAAATAAAGAATTCTTATCAATACCAAAATCTTCCCTCATCTGATTAAAAGATAAAAACTTACCCTCTTTAAAACAATCTCCCAAATTTTTCACACCTTTAAATCTCCAATGCAATAAACTTTGATTATGTATTGAAAAAGAAATAAGTTGATTATTATACAATGGAGTCAAAGCCAATAATTTACCCCTAGAACCTATAATTTTATTTTTCTATATCCATAACTTTATTAAATGTTTTAGTATAGGCACATTATATTGTTGTAACAAATTCATATTCCACCTAAACAAAAATTGATGTATTTCAAATTCAGAAATACTTGTCATCTCAATTTTAGCCCAACTAGGAGTCTGCAGAGGGATATAGTTAAGCTGGATGAGTGGGCAAAGGTCTGGCAGATGGAGTACAATGTTAGGAAGTGTGAGGTTATCCACTTTGGCAAGAAAAATAAAAGAGCTGAATATTATTTAAAGGGTGAAAATCTACAGCATGCTGTTGTGCAGAGGGACTTGGGAGAGCTTGTGCATGAATCGCAAAACGTTAGGTTGCAGGTGCAGCAGGTTATTAAGAAGGCAAATGGAATGTTGGCCTTCATCGCTAGAGGAATTGAATTCAGGAGTAGGGAGGCAATGTTGCAACTGTATAAGGTACTGGTGAGACCGCACCTGGAGTACTGTGTCCAGTTCTGGTCTCCATATTTGAGCAAGGATATACTGGCTTTGGAGACAGTCCAGAGGAGGTTTACTAGGTTGATCCCTGGGATGAAGGGGTTGACTTATGATGAAAGATTAAATCGTCTAGGATTGTATTCGCTCGAGTTCAGAAGAAAGAGAGGAGATCTTATAGAAACATATAGGATTATGAAGGGTATGGATAGGATAGATGTAGGAAGGTTTTTTGAGCTGGCCGGGGAAACTAAAATGAGAGGACACAGTCTCAAGATTCGGGGGAGTAGATTTAGGATAGAGATGAGGAAAAATAGTTTTTCCCAGAGAGTAGTGAATGTTTGGAATTCTCTAACCAGGGAAGTGATTGAGGCTGCTTCATTAAACATATATAAAATTTGGTTAGATAAATTTTTACATGATAGAGGAATTAGTGGATATGGGGAGAAGGCAGGTAGGTGGAGTTAGGTCATAAATTAGATCAGCCACGATCTTATTGAATGGCGCAGCAGGCTCGATGGGCCATTTTTGGCCTACTCCTGTTCCTACTTCCTATGTTCCTATGTACCGAATCCATCAATGAACTAGTACATTTAAGTTGGGCTGCCTCATAATAATTTTGAAAATATGGTAAACGTAATCCCCCTAACTCATATTTCCAAGTTAATTTATTCGAAGATACTCTCGAAAATTTACCCCTCCATAAAAACTCCCTAAACATTTTATTATATTTCGAAAAAAAATTTTATCAAGCCTTGCCCTTCTTAAGAAGTGTAGATGCTGCTGTGCCTTCCTGACTAATGAAGAGATGTTGTGGAGATCGGTGTTATGCCCTCCAAGGAACTTTGTGCTCTCTGACTCTGAAGCTATTGATGTGTAGTGGAGAATGGTTGACCTTCATCCTCCTGAAGTCCACAATCATCTTCTTTGTCTTGTCCACTTTAAGACTCTAGTGCCAACATTATTAAAATGTTATATTATCTGTGAAAAGAGTAATCAACACAAAATGTAATAATGTTTTATTTTCAGAATGATCCTGAAGTTGTACTTTTTTTCAGATTGCTTCCGATTTCAATTGAAATAATGCAATGCAAGTGTAAGGTACTGCAGCTGCTGGCATTCTGAAATGAGATGAAAAAGGCTGATGTTTGACATTCATCTAATTTTTAAAAAATTTATGAAGAGAGGAACATTTCTGGTCAATAACCTTTCACTAGAACTGGGACGTGACCCTGTTTTGAGATGAATAGAAGGAAGAAAATGGGAATGAACAAAAGCATATGTCCTTGTTCGGGAAAGGAGACAAAAACTCGTTAAAGGGATAATGATGCAAAGCAAAAGAGAATGATTGAACACATGAAAAGCAAGGTCTGGAAGTGTTAATTGACTTGTTAGCAAGTTATGGAAGGAAATTATAATATTGGTTGGAAATTTGGAAAGAAAATAGAAGCAGCCCATAATTCTTCTGTGCCTTCCTGTTCATGGGCAGAAGAATATCAGCTGTGCCTCCAGTAGTTTGATTTGTTGGAGTACTCATTTTCACAGAGAGCACAGAATTGACCTGGCAATATTGAAGTAAGAGTGGGCTTGCCAGTGTCCTGTGGTGAAATGGCTAAATTGTGCAAGTATCAGCAAGTGACTGCTTGGAATGCTCTACTAATGTGGAGCTTTGAGTCAAGCCCAGAAAGTACAATGAACCTGGGTTAAAATCAATAGAGGAAGCAATTAGCAAGAGGCCAAAATTAATTTCAGTATACATTATCAATTTCATTTTGAACCATATGAAAACATAAGAAATGGAAACAGGAGAGGCCACTTGGTTCATTGAGCATGCTCAGTCATTCAACAGCATTTTGACTGATCTTATTGTGGACTCAGCTCCACTTTCCTGTCTGGATGTTGGGAAACATAGAGACTAATACAAGGGAGGAGCTGAAAGAAATCAATATCTCTAAGGACATGGTCTTGGGGAAATTGAAGGGATTGAAGGCTGATAAATCCCAAGGGCCTGATAATCTACATCCTAGGGTACTTAAAGAAGTGGACATTCAGATAGCAGATGCTTTAAGAATTATTTTCCAGAACTCAATGGACTCAAGATCAGTACCCATGGATTGGAGGGTAGCTATTTAAAAAGGGGGGGGAAGAGAAAAAGCAGGGAATTATAGGCCGGAGAGCCTTACATCAGTAGTGGGCAAAAAGATGGAATCCATTTTTAAGGATGTAATTGCGGAGCATATGACTAGCAGAGAAGGGATTGGACAGAGTCAACATAGATTTACAAAAAGTAAATCGTGCTTGACAAATCTATTGGAATTCTTTGAGATGGTGACAGGTAAAATAGATGGGGGAGAGCCAGTGGATGTGGTGTTCCTGGATTTCCAAAAGGCCTTCGATAAGGTTCCACATAAACGACTGGCATGCAAAATCAAGGCATGGGATAAATAGTTCATTTTCTGAGTGGCAGGCGGTGACCAGTGGGGTGCCACAGGGATCTGTACTGGGACCCCAGCTGTTCACAATTTACATTAATGATCTGGATGAGGGGATTGGATGTAATATCTCCAAATTTGCAGGCGACATTAAGCTGGGAGGGGTTGTGTGCACTGAAGAGGGGGTCAGGAAGCTCCAGTGTGATTTGGATAAATTGGGGGACTGGGCAGATACATGGCAAATGCACTACAATATGGATAAATGTGAGGTTATCCACTTTGGTAATACAAACTAGAGGGCAGATTATTATTTGAATGGCAATAGATTGGGAGATGGGGATGTGCAGAGAGACCTAGGGGTTCTTGTGCACCAGACACTGAAGGCGAGCATGCAGGTACAGCAGGTGGTTAAAAAGGCAAAGGGTATGTTGGCCTTCATATCAAGAGTGTTTGAGTATAGGAATAAGGATACCTTACTGCAGCTGTACAGAGCCTTGGTGAGACCGCACCTGGAGTATTGTGTGCAGTTTTGGTCACCTTATCTGAGGAAGGATGTTCTTGCAATGGAGGGAGTGCAAAGGCGATTCACCAGGCTGATACCTGGAATGGCAGGAATAACCTATGAGGAAAGATTGCGCAATTTGGGATTGTACTCGCTGGAGTTTAGAAGATTGAGAGGGGATCTCATAGAGACATAAAATTCTGGCAGGACTGGACAGAATGGATGCGGAAGGGATGTTTCCAATGGTGGGGGAGTCCAGAACCCAGGGCCATGGTTCGAGGATAATAAGGCAAACCATTTAGAACTGAGATGAGGAGGAATTTCTTTACCCAGAGGGTGGTGAATCTGTGGAATTCATTGCCACAGAGAGCAGTAGAGGCAGGTTCATTGAATATATTTAAGAGGGAATTAGATATATTTCTTCAGTATAAGTGAATTAGGGGTTACGGAGAGAAGGCGGGGACGGGGAACTGAACTTTAAGATCAGCCATGATCTCATTGAATGGCGGAGCAGGCTCAAAAGGCCGAATGACCTACCCCTACTCCTATCTTCTATGTTTCTATGTTTTCCCCATAAGCCCTAATTACCCTACTGTGCAAAAATCTATCCAATTGTGTCTTAAATGTATTTAACAAGGTTGGTAGCTACCATGGAGTGGTTGCTAAAACATGGATGTTATTGGGCAAAGAATTCCATCGATACTCTGTTCTCTGGGGAAAGCAGTTCTTCCTGATCTTCATCCTAAATCTGCTCCCCCAAATCTTGAGGCTATGCCCCTTCATTCTAGTCTCACCTGTCAGTGGAAACAGCTTTCCTGCTTCTAGTGTTTCTTTCATAAATTTGTTTCCACAAGATCCCTCTCATTCTTCTGAATTCCTGTAAGTATAGTCCCAGATGACTCAATCACTCCTCTTAGGGTTAACCCCCTTATCTCAGGAATCAACCTGGTATACCTCCTCTGAACCAACATCAAAGCCCAATATATCCTGACTCAAGTCAGGAGACCAGAAATGTACACAATATCTTTGATACTGTCTGATTACTGTACAAGTATTCTGAATTTCTTAATAATGGAACTTTAGCTGGATGAATACAAATTTCATGTAGGATGTTGGAGAAACATTGAATTTAGCAGTTTAATCACATAATAATGCTGACACAGGCATTAGTTCAACTGACCTAAAAATATTTTGCCACTGATTTTTTAAAAAACTTTATTTATTTGTTCAAAGTACAGATAATATGTAACATATATAACAATAAACCATAAACGTGAATGTTATATTTTATATATATAAAAGAAAGAAGGAAAAAAAAAGAAAACCCCCCCTCCCCCCTTCAGCCAACTCTCCTAAGGAGAGCCATAAAGAGAAGAAAAAAAAATTAAGGAAAAATTAAGCATACATATTAAGATCTCATTGATGTAAATCAAAATGTAAATACTCTGAATATAACAACCACTTATTAATAAAGAAACTATAGTTATCACACTAAACATATTGCCGCTGATTTTTGTTTGTATTCAGCATCTGATGCCTCTCATGTCAGTGTTCAACAATAGTCAACCAGGATTGATAGACTTTCTATGACTGTAATGTCCTGGTGAAACCTTTCACCATGTTTGTCACTGACAGCATCAAGATCAGCAGGGAAGACGTCCACATGTGAAGGCAGAAAATGAATTTTCAATGACATGTTGCACTTCATCGTTTTGTAGCTTGAAATATGACAGAAAATCACAAATAATGTTATATCTAAGAAAAGGTATGTGATCAGAAAAAATTAAGGTAATTTTCGTGATCAGCAACCCAAAATCCCAAAAGTGTTCAGGAAGCAAAATCTTCATTGCCCTGTATTATGAGTCAGTTTTCTGAAGATTTATATAGAAATGATTGAAATCTTAATTAAAGCATTTGTTTACGTTTGTACAAATAACATAGTAATAAAAATACAAAACCATTCTTCTCTTTGGGCCCAGTCAATGGCTAAGGCTGAACCCATTTTTGAGACTAATCAATACACTTGGGATTCCATGTTGAGCTTAAATTTCTTTATGAAAAAGTAAATTAAGGCTTGTAATTTCTCCCCCCACCCCTCCAAATAAGTCCTGACATGTTTGCAGCTAATAATTTCTGCTTATGAAATCAAATACTAAATGCCGAATTAATTTCACCAAATGAATACTGTGTGGATTATGTGATCCATTTAAGCATATTTAGTTGTTCTGCACATATGTTACTATTGAGAAGAAATGTAGTTCATTTTTGAAATGAGGAATAGGAGGAGACATTTACTCTGGGTAAATGATATGTAAATCTTCCATATAAGTGACACTATGGGGATTGTTAAAGTCGATACAAATTAACTTGAATTGACTTTAACAATACCCACTGTGTTTCCCTATGAAGGATTTTTGGGCTCTTGAAGCAAAAGATTACTTGGTATGCTCTCCTGATTGTTTACTAAATTCCACAGCAAGGGAATATTACATTGTAGGAATATACAGTGATTGAGTGAACCACACTGCTAATTTATACTTGCGCACAGGTTTAACTCGTATAATCGCAAAAGTACACAAAATGTTTTAACAGGTATTTTGCTTCTCAGTGTCACACTGATTGTATAGGCCAATTGTGATGGAATACACCCTGGCTTTGTGCAAACATAATGGTTTAACCTCATACCAGTAACATTCCCTGAGCCATTTCCTTTTCCCACAGACTTTGCTTTGTGACCTGTTTTACCATAATTGTTACATTACTGCCTAATCGCAAACTAGTTTAATTTTTGAATTAAAATTGATCCAAACTAAGATTTGATTTGTTAAGATTTAAAGAGAGAAATCATCAGTTCCAATAGGACCTCCTGAACCTTGCCCTTCACCCCCACTCTTACATTTCATTGTATCCTCGACATGGGTGTGTTCGTAAAGCTCCAACATTCTGGCTCATGACCAGAGGAATGTTGAATACAGACATTATTATTTGGATATGCAGCTAGCCACTTGGAACAAACTTTCTACACTCTTCCAAGCCAACTGGAGGAAAATAACTCGATGAAATCCACATGATTTATTTGTTGTTTAGCTGATGTATCATAGAAATGCAGCAATTCCGTTGAATGTGCAGTCCAAATCAGCCTCCAGATTTATTAAAGGTGAAAGTTTATTTTCTGTTTATATTGGACAGAAGCTTCCTTTGGAGAATGTTAATTAACTACTGTGAATGGTCATGTTGCCAACATTTCAAAAATAGCAGATCTGAAAATTATTACTCGGAATGATAGCACAATGTTCTCAGTGATCCCCTCTAATTGAATATTATGTCTACTTCTTTCTCGACAGAAAGGAATACATTTCACAAGTTCAGTTTTGTTTACCTAAATTTTATCAATTACTGTAGTGGGATTTTATATTTGTGTTCAACACCAAGTAAGCATTGTATTTTGGTGCTAAATCTGAATTAACTCTCCAATCTGTCTCAATGACTACATTGGCTCAGACTCTTTTCAAACCTATTAGTATCTTTTGAGATCTCCATTCAATATGCTAATTCATTTTCCTCTTCGTCAGTTGTGACGGAATCTGCTCTGTATTCCCAGCACATTCTGTTTTGATCACACATTTTCCGAAGCAAAGAAACAGGAGCAGGACAAGGTCAATCAGCACCTCGAAGCAGATCTACCATCCAATAACATAATGTCTGATTCAGTCTTGTCCTCTTGCTTGCAGTCCAATTATCTGTCAATCTCTGATAATAGACATCACTCTGTATTCAAGTCCTCTGCCTCCACAACTTCCTGGGAAAGAGAATTCAGAACCCTGAGCAAGAAGAAATTCTTCCTCAACTAAGTCTTTAATTGGTGACCCCTTATTCTAAAACCATTACCCATCTAGCCTAAGTCTGTCCTCTCCATCTCAATAAACAGTATTATCCCCAACTCTACATGAGGTCCAGCAGTCTTCTCAGCCTGCAGATCTGTTAGTTAACCTGGTGCCTTTTCTCTGGTGAATGCTCCAACTTCCTCTGAGATTGTAACCCTGATTACAATTACTTGTTATAATTTTTAATAATAACTCTATCCATCTTCTCAAAGCATTACCATATGAAAGTGTAAGGCCAGTTGAGAACTTCAACTTCAACTTCAATCCCATCAATGAAGGTCTTGTGGGCTAGCCTAACAGAGAGAAAGTAAGATTGAACTGCAGGAAGTTCTTGTGGAGCAACTCAAGATTTAGAGGAATTCAACAGGTCTGCAGCATCCATGGAAGTTAATAGATTCACCAGTTGCTGATGAAGGGTTTGGCCCAAAATGTTGACTAGCTATTACCTTCCATACATGCTCCCTGAACCATGAAGTTCATCCAGCAGGTTGCTCCATCGTTCCAATATCTGCCGTCACTCTGAATTGGTGGCCTCGGATCTGGAGGCATGGCTGGCAATCACAAAGAATGAAATGTGGAGGTGAACAAGACGGACCCATATATGTGAAAGAACTAGATACTGTATCTTCTCTTAGGCTTTTGTCATTGGATGACCATCTTCCTGCAAATGAAAGTGCAATACAATATTTCCAGTGATTCATTCAGCTTTTTGAAACCCATACACACTGGGGAGGAAATTACTTTGTGGGAGTGTGTGCTGACTGCCAGCTGGTGAAAATGATTGGAGAATCATTGCTCTTTTCATGCTGAGCTATTCCTAATATAAACCAAGTGGTCCTCTAAGATTGCTGGAACATAATTTTCCACCGATTCACAAATCTGTTCTCTATTTAAGCAAGCTAGAGCAAGTATTTTGTGAGCTAGACTCTTGTAAAATGCCTGTTAGTAATGTGGAAAAATGACAGCAGATGAATTAAGCCAACAATTGTGCAATGCTAATAATCGGAACAGTTTCTGTGGCTATGCTATTTCTGGCCATCCTTCTGAATATTCATTGTAAATGGGGAGAAATTCCATTGTATTGAGCCATCGATCATAAATAAACTGGTCATAAATGCCACAAGACTTTATTGTAATGGATTCCCTCTCACAGAAATATAACTGTAGACCATTTTGGCAAGATGACTGATTTGTGACCATTCTGTGTGTTCATTTTTGTCATCCCCACATACATTATGTTATTAGAAATAACTGCAGCATGAATTACCAATTCCAAAATTATTTACCATTTACCTTTTGCAAATAGAAATGTTATTTGACGTAGTTTGTGAAAAGCCTGAATTTCGTTTTGAGGCCATATCATCTTTGTCTAGAGTTTCTAACACATGATTGCTTTAATTAAAAAAAATTATTTACAACCCCATAGAAGCTGATTCTGGCCATTGAGATCCATGCCACCCAATTTTCCCCAATTAACCTACAACAACACACGTTTTGGAGGGTGGGAGGAAACCGGATCACCTGAGGAAAACCGACGTAGGTCATAGAGGGAGTGTACAAACAGACCGTGCTGGATTTGAACCTGGGTCACTGGTGCTGTCATAGCATCGTGCTAACTGTGTTGCTTTTATCTACTCTTGCTTCCTTAACATCTTGACCATCAAAATTCCAGGAAATGCAACAAGTCAATAGAACCTTTCACCCTTGGGAGTTCAAGCACTATCCCAATATTTCCCCTTGTATTTAAGACACGTTCTAACCCTTACTCAGAGAGTGGTGGGTGCTTGAAATGCATTGCTGGGGGTGATGGTGGGGGCTGCTACCATAGGGACATTTAAAAGACTCTTAGGCACATGGATTTAAGAAGACTAGATGGTTATGGACTATGAGGTTAGGAAGGGTTAGATTGATGGTGGAGTAGCTTTATACAAGTTGGCACAACATCACATGCTAAAGGGTCCATATTATGCTGTACTGTTCTATGTTCTAACAAGGCAATTATTTGCATAATCCTAAATGCAAAATCACAAAATGTTGTAAGAACATGTACAATTGGATATCAGAATCTTGCCTGCTTTTCACCATTTTTTGCTTTCACTCAGTGACAAAGTTAAGTCTTGGTTGGATCCAGTGCAGGCTTCAGGAAATGACGCAGTAAATAGAAATCAAAACCTCTTGGTTCTCTACAAGGACACAAGAATTAGGAGCATAGTGAGACTATCGCACTATTGAGTCTGCTACTGCCATTCACTTTGACCTTCCACCTCAGCACCATTTTCTGTACTATTCTCACATCTCTTGATTCCCAATGTGTCTCCTGATTGCAGTTTTGAATGAACTCAGAAAATGAAGTCCCACATCCATCTAAGATAGATTCAGTACCCTGTAAATGAAGAAATTTCTCCTCATCGCTGTCCTGAATGGTCCACCTATAGTATGAGGCTACCACTAGTTCTATCTCTCCTTTTAGCCCACTAAGGTCCAAGAGTTTTCCATGAACTAAGAAAGGATTGTAAAATTCCTTTATTTGCTAATCTAATCTAATAATTAAGTTTGTTAAGAGCAAGGGCACAGAAATTGCATAGATAATTACACTATGGTAGGATAAGGCCTTCTTTTGTAATCAAAACTTAAAACTTTATTTTCATTAATCATATGAATTTTGAAAATGAATGCATCTCATAGAACCGCAGAATGCATAAGAATACAGTGCAGGAACAGTCCCTTTGACCCACAATGTGTCTGATGAACACAATACCCTCATTAAAGTCCACTGCTTGCGCACGATTCATACCCTTTTATTCTTGCATATTCATGTGTCTGTCCAAAAGCCTCTTAAATTCTACTTTATATCTGCTTCTATTACTACACCTGGTAGCTTGCTATAGGCACCTACCATTTTATGCATAAAAGAAAAAACTTGTCCTGCAAATCTCCTTTTGACTTTCTCTAACTCACCTTAAGGTGACAACTTTACCCTGGGGCAAAGGATTCCGACTGTGTGCCACCTCTCATAACCTTCTTTCTTGTCTCCCCCCAGCCTTTGACATTCCAGAGAAAACAAGGTTGTCCAACCCCTCCCCAAAACTCATGTCCTCTAATCCAGGCACCTTCCTGATAAATCTCTTCTGTACTCTTTCCAAAGCCTCTTCAGCCTTCCTGGAAATAGGCAACGAGTATTGCACATAAAACTCCAAGTGTGGTCTAATCTATGTTTTATACAGCTGCAGTTAATAGCTTATATAGCCAGTTTCCACTGTACCTCCAAACTAGAAGCAATAATTTTCAAGGCTTTTAAATGTCTTGAAATTAATCTCAATAAAAATATTTTAAAAAGAAATAAATTAGTCTTTTTTATAGATTACATGCTCGTGTCTGGCACCACATACCTTATTTGATAAACCTGAGCTGGCTGACTGAGTTGAGGTTTATAAAAACATTCAGAGACCCGGCACAGTACAACTTTGTGTACAGCTATCACAGCACCATTGTTTTTTTTCCTTGATGGTGCAAAACCCTGCAGGTTAAGATCACAAATGGATGAAATAGTGCCACTCCCAAATGGTGAAGTGACTGTTCATGGGAGTGCGGAATCAACATCCTTCTCTATATTAGCAACTAATCTGCAAAAGTAGCTCAGTGGCTACTTAAGTTGCTTGCTTGTAAATATTTTGCCAGTAAATTTCCTATTAATGTCTTTGTTCTTCTTCCTTAGGCTGAATATTCAAGCCTCCTGTTCCGTCATGAAGGCTGGCCTTTGAGCATCCATGAGAAGGTAGTGGTACAGTTGTCATCATTCAACATCTTTCTTCTGCGCCCAGGTGATTTCTATCTGCAAATTGTACCTGTTGGGAAGCAGTCTGCTCGGATTGTGTTGAAATGCTTGGGCAGGGACCTCCGTAGCATAGAGGAGAAACTAATACCAGAAGTATCTTATACCAGTATTTTCACGGAAGAATGGCTGGAAACAATAAACAGTGAAAGTTCTGGAACACCGTTGTACACTTGCCTGCTCGCCACAGATAACGGAGTTGTAAAAGAGCCTTGGTCTAAAATAGTAAAACCTGAGTTTGTAAATAAGAGCAAAGTAACACCCCGAACTGGCCACAGAACCTATTCTGTTCAGGAAACAGAAAACAACTGTGGTTCTGCTGGGATGACATTGCAGACAGGAATGGAGACCACACATTCAGTTAGGGATTCTTATCCAGGCTATGATAAAAATAACAAAAATTCTTTGCCTAACCTGGGCCAAAAGGAAGGCACAAAATGTTTAAGTCAGCAGAACACAAAATTGGGAATGATCTCCCCCAGTCAATGTGAAGTCGCCAATGAAAATGCCGAAGGAGATTATGTGGATTTAATGATGTTTTCTAAAGAAAAATCCTCTGATAACAGGACTGCACAGCGTACTCTTAAGAAAGGTGAATCTTCTGTGGTTCCAGTCAATGGCACATGGGCATGTGGTGGGACAATTAGATTTGCAACAGAACCTTGCACACCATGCTTAAGCAGAAGGACAAACAGAGACTTTGAAAACCAAGGGATAAAATGTCGCTATCGCGAATCTTACATTGAAGCTCTCCAAAACCCATTGAATTTTGGGTTCAGCTTTCAGGAGGTAGACACTTCTGCAGAGGACAGGAAAGACATCCTGACTAACCACAAATGCAATAGTGATTCAAAAAGCCCAGTCGGTAACAGGAAAATCCAGGAGCTGAAGAGTTCCACCAGATCTACCGCTGCTCCTTCATGTAATGCTACAAATAAGGACAAATTATTAGTGTATCCCGTTCCCTGTTCCACTTCAGCTAAGACAAACTCCCGATCCACAGCTAAGTTCGATTCTCGATTAGATGCAGCGTCTTCAGACTTTCACAATAAACATGCAGTTCCCGATTGCACAAGAACACGTCTTTCAGTTGGCGAGACTGTGTCCTCTGATCCTTTGCCCAGTAGGAAAAGTGTGGAAAATACAAAAAGATGTTCAGCCGGATATGTATCTCCAAGAACCCGAAGATATAAATCCCAGGGTAAAGGTAAAAATAGAAATAATTATGTTTGAACAGAAAAAAAAAATCAGAGTGTAAATATCTATCAGGACTTTTGTCTGAAATTGTCTGTTGCAAAAAGTATAATTACCTTTTTTATTCTATTATTCTCTCTGAAATTAATGAAATATGGACCCTTGTTTGCAAAGTAATTGGATGAGAGTATAAGAAAAGGAAAAACTATTCTGTGAAATGCATGAAATACTCAGAATTTGGTATTATTTCAGGATCTGCTGTAATTCGGATGAGTACCTGCTTGGTATTTCTTCTCCATTCCGGTTTACCTTAAAAGCAATAGAATTTTGTAGTATTCTGCTTAAGGCCATATGGGTCAGAATTTGTGAACTTCTCGTAACTGGAACTGGAAGTTAGACTCAAACTCGGCCGTTTGGACTGAGGCAGCAGCCCCTCCTGCAGCCTTTACAACAGACTGTGACATGGTTGTTGGCTGGTAAAGGGACAGGGCATCGGGCCTCATGTCATGGCAGCATCAGTCAGGCTTCCAACTTTATCAGCCCAACATTATTTTCACTGCTCTCTTCCATTTGATCGGTTGTAGGAATTCTTAGAAAGCTTTATTCAATTTTTTACTCAATAGCGATCTCATTATATCCTCCTTCTCTATACTATTTTTGTGCACTTATTGCTGCTTTTCAAAATATTCAAATCCCCAAACTTATCATTGTACACCTAAATCCATCTTTGGGGTTAATCTCTCGATCACTGGATGGGTATAAACCTCTCAGACACTTGATGGGCTGGTCTTTGCTGGGGGAAAACTGTCAGTCACTGGATGGATAATTTATCACATGGAATTTTAATTTCTCCGTGGATGTTCATTGACAATTTTGAAGCATTTGAATGGAGTAGAAAGACAAGAAATGCGTTAAAAATGCACAGCTGGAGAAACTCAGCAGGTCAGTGTCCTTTATATGGCAAAGGGAAAAATACATCACCAACATTTTGGGCCTGAGCCTTTCATCAAGTAAGAGTGTTTGACCTGCTGAGTTTCTGCAGCATTGTGTTTTTACTTCAAACACGGTGCCTACAGATTTTCGTGTTTTACATTTTTTAACTACGTAAGAAGTGTATGCTATTAATTTATTTTGCACCATACTGGTACCTGTCCATTGGGATTACCTCTTGTGTGCAGCAATATCTCACCTGAATCTTATTATTTCCATGTCCTGAGAATGATGCAATTATAACTCTGTAAAGGTTTTGTCTAACTGAACCTCTGAATTTCTTTTTGATTATTTTAGATTTTCAAAGACTCATGTAACTTCAACAAACAATACATTACATTCTTTCCCCATGCAATTTAATTTACAGGGTCCATTTCTACCCCTCCTCGCTCCCTCCTCTCCCCAAATTCAAAGAAACATAAGAATGCAGAAATACAAAAATACAAAAACCACATAAATACTGGTGAATTGAATAATCCCCCTCAAAGCTAGATAACCCCAGATGTTAAATAAAAATGGGTGGGGGCAAAAACACATCGTCTGTGCCACGTTCCCCAATTCACACTCTTAGTCATTTACTTACCAGGACACTTATTCATTTATTCTGTGGGTTGTGGGGGTGGGGGGAGGGTAGTGTACATTGTATCTGTGCACCTATAAGCTTCAGATAAGGTTGCCACACCTCCTTAAATAGTAAGTGATTTTCTCCAGGGAAATGCAACACTGTATTTCCATATTCCATCATGCAATATTTAGCTGGGAGACAAGACTTTCATGCAACTACTATACACTCCCTGGCTGCTGACAGGGCGACCTTCACAAACCAAATTTGGTGTTTGGACAGTCTAAACTGTACTACCCCAATGTCCCCCAGAAAATACAACTCCGGATCTTGTGGAAAATCCACTTTTGTAATCTTTTTCAGAATGTTCCTCAGTTCTTCCCAGAAGGTTCTCACCCTTGTACACAGCCAGGTGGAGTGGACAAAGGTTCCAACCACCACACCGCACCTAAAACACTGTTCTGAAATTTCTGGCTTTGATGTGTAATTTTTGCAGCGTGAGGTGCAACTGATGCAAAAGGTTATATTGCACCAGCATGTGTCTAGCATTGACAATTCTCGTCATGCTATTTCAGCCATAAATCTTCCCACCGTTGTTCATCACATCTTTCTCTTGACTGATGTAAGCCCGGTTTCAGGCCCTCACTTTGGAATATGGAATACATATTAGAGATAAATTCACACACATTCCCCTGTTGAATTAGAAACTCCATGTCGCTACAATCAGGCAGGGTCATTTTTGGTCCCAGTTTATCCCTTAGGAAAGATCTTAATTGCAAAAAGCAGAAGAATGTTCTGTTCAATAACTCATGTTTGATCCTCATTTGCTCAAATGACATGAGATGTTCTTGTTGATAACAATCCTCGATACACCGGATCCCTTTCTGCGACCAGGATCTTATTGCGCAAAGTAAAAGGTATTAAATTGTTCTGGGTCAAGGGCATTTTTGGAGATATCCCCACCTTCAGTCCAAAACATCGATTTATTCTCTGCCACATCAGGCATATATGTTTTATTATGGGATTATCTGTTATTTTTGAGGTCAATTTGATGTCTCATTTGTATACAAGTTCTGCTGCTATCTTCTCCCCTATTGCATGTAGCCCAATTTGTGCTTAAGAAGAGGCCCTGCCTCAAAAAATGAGGCAATAAACCTCACCTTGGATGCCCAGTAGTATTTTTTTTAAGATCTGGCAATTTTAAGATCCCCAATTTATATTCCCATGTCAACTTTTCCATGGAGACTCTAGACACCTTCCCATTTCACAAAAAGTTTCTGACTCATGCATTGAGCATCTCAAAGAAGCACTAATGTTATGGGCAGAGTTTTCCATCTAGCCAGGTCCTTCTCAATCTTCTGGACCAAAGGGATATAATTTAGCTTATATACATATGTCTTTATCCACATTTATCACCAGATATTTAATGCCTTCCTGTGGCTACTTAAATTGGTTTCTCTGTTGGTAGGGGCTATAATCCCCTTTTGTCAAAGATATAATCTCCCTTTTGTCCAGATTAACTTTATAACCCGAGACCTTCCCATAATCCTCCAGTGTGGTCCTCAGTCTGGCTAACGACCCTGCAGGTTCTGTCAAATACAGTAACACATCATCAGCAAATAAGTTGATTTTGTTTTCCACCTGGCCCACCTTGAATCCCTTTATGCCTGGTTTCCGCCAGCAGCTCAATAGCTAATATAAACAGATTACTTTACTATGGATGATTTTAGCCTGGGGTTTATAATACAATGTACTTACCCAATTAGTAGTTATTTGACCCAGTCCAAATTTCTCCAGTACCTTGAACAGAAAATCCATTCAAATCTATTGAAGGCTTTCTCCGCATCCAGGGATATGGCCACTCATAGGTCCATCCCTGACTGTGCCAAAAATATTAAGCAATCCAGCTACGTTGTCTGCTGATTGCTTCTTCTGAACAAATCCAGCACTATTCGGATTGGTTAATTTCGGCAAATGCTTTGCCAAACTTTTGGCCAATGCTTTTACTATAATTTTATAATAAATCTGCATTTAATAAAGATATAGGCCTACAGGAGGATGGCTTCATTGGGGTCCTGTACCTTTTTAGGATCATCGTAATGATTGCAGCTGAAAAAGACTCCAGGAGGGTATGTGCCTCTGCCACCTGTTCCACTACCTTTATAAGATGGGACATTGAAAGGTCTTTAAATTTCCTTTAGAATTCAGAGGGGAAACCATCCTCTCCCAGCAATTTAACCACTTGCTGAGTGCTTAGAGCATGTTCGATCTCTTTTCTAGGGAAGGAGGCATCTAATTCCTCTCAATTCTCCTGATCCATATTTGATTGTTCCAATGAAAGCAAGAAATCATCTATTTTAGCATCCTCGTTTCCCGCCCCCCCCCCACCCCCTCCTCTAATTTATATAACTCCTTATGGAACTTTACAAATGTTTTGTTTATTTCTTCTGGTTGGTGCAAAATCTTGCCTTCCCCTGTTTGAATCACATTGATTGTCCTCGAGACTCTTCTGCCCTCACCTGCCATGATGAGACTTTGTGAGCCTTTCGCCCCAGATCATAATACTGTTGCCTCGATCTTAAGGTCAACTTTTGTGTTTTGTATGTTTGCAACATATTGTTTTTGAGCTTTTAATTAATTAAATTCCTATATTTTTCCTCAGGCCCTGATCTTTGGTAATCTTTTTCCAGTTGAGCTATGTCCTGCTCCAAATTATTATTTCCTTCATGTATCCTCTTTTTATCCCTTTATTTCCAATAATTTGGTCCCTTAAATAAACCTTCAATGTCTCCCAAATTAGAAAATTGTCAGTAGAAGGGCACTTTGTCTCGCTGAACACTCCTATCTGAGTTCTGACAAAGCTACAAAATTCTGACTTTCCCCACAGCAGTTATTTTAGGCACCACATCCATACGCTGTAGCCTGTTTATCTGGCATTACAATGGATAAAGTCAGGGGTGAATGGCTGATTTATATACATATATTTATATACAGCCTTCTTGGCTGATTTATCCATGACCATATACAGACAAAAATTGAAATCCCCTCCAATTAGTATATTCTCACACCCCTCAGACACCTTCAAAAATATATTGTTTAAATTTTTCATTGTCGAAATTCAGAGCATATATATTCATAAGTGTCCAAGATTTTAAATATATTTGACAATACATCATCATGAACCTCCCTGCTGGGTCAGCGACCACCCCTCAGACCACTACCAGAACATTTTTTCCTATTAAGATTACCTCTCCCTTGACTCTCGAATTAAAGGACTTCTTAAGGTGTGCCAAGATTCTTTTTCTCTTAATCTCTACATTTAACCCATTTATATTGAAACATAAACTTAATTGTTTTATTCATTATCCCAGTTCCTCTCCATCTTCCTCTCCCCCCACCCACCTCATCTTCCAATACTTATTTACCAACCCTTTTGTCTTATATCGACTCCTGGCACAGACACCCATGTGTACAACAAAACAAAAGAAATTGACAAAACTGGAACCAATAATTCAAAAGAATGCATAAAAACCCCAAATGATCCCCTCTCTATCCCCTCTTTCCCCTAATCCACTCCTACCCTTCCGGACACCCCTATTCCAAACATTGGTGTGAACACCTCCAATTTTGAGTGTGCCTGTGACACCCATTCAATGCTCACCCCCCTCTTCCACCATCTTAAAGCTTCCCACATACCTTTCCTCTTTAAAATTATGACATTTATAATAAACAAGTATAATCACTTTGTTTTCCATTAGATATACATTATGTACAACCAGAGCCTTCTGGTCATTGACCCTGCATCCCTTTATCTTCCTTGGGGAGCCTCCTGCACCACTGTGAGTCTATTATCAAACCTCACTGCCTCTTTAGCTTCCGGGAAAATCTTCTTCCCCCACTCCCAGCCACTCCCAGGCAGAAGCACCTTTAAAGTCACTGGATATAGTAACATGAAACCGATACCCTTGTATTTAATTTTTTTTTGCCTTATGATATTTCTTTCTTTCTTTTTATCAATCCTATGCTTGTATCTGGGGTGAAAAAAAGAACTTTTTTCCCCCTCAACTTCTTACGTGTCCCCTCTTTTTTTCATGACCCCTGCCATTGTGCACAGGATTCACTCTTTGTCTTGATAGCTCCGGAGCCTTATGAGGACCGAACGAGGCCTCTGTCCTGGCCCTAGCTGATGGAAAGGGGACAAATAGGCCTCTTCCACCTGAAATTTCTCTCCCCTCCCCTTTCCATTCCCAGTGCCTCAGGGATCCACCCTTTATAAAACTCAATGGGGTCTTTCCCCTCCTTCCCCTCCTTAAGCCCTACAATTTTTATATTGTTTCTCCTATTAAAATTTTCCAGTATATCTATCTTATCGCAAATCTTTAAGCTGTACTTTACCTCAACATCTCTATTATTCATTAACTTCTACCCTGTCCTCCATCCTATCGTCCCTCTCCTCCACCATATTAACCCGTCCAGATACTCCCCCCATGGCCTTACAGAGTTCCCCTATCTTCATGTCAATTCCTTTTATACACCCTTCAAAAAAAGCTTGGAAGTGGAACTCTCATGTTCCACCAGATGTTGCCGTGATTCTCCGGCCAGAGATTTCACTGCTCCCTTGCTTTGGCCTAGAACAATTGGTTATGGTTGAAGCCATCAGGATTGGATCCCAAAACCAAAAGGAGTGCTATTGCACTCTTGTTCGTATCCTGATCGTTTGCTGTGGAGCACGGGAGGAATGAGAAAACAAAGAGTGATTGTTGGCATCCTTTTAACTACAATGTTGCCCATTGTCTTCCGGGTGGTGGGAAGGTAAACAGCTCCAGATTTCTGCCTTTCTACTCTTTGCAACAGCATACAGTTTCGAGAGATTGTAGGAAGCTGTGCTTATCCCATAAGCATGTTAATACTTAGCTGTGGAAAATATTTGTGCTGTGCACTGCTGTCCAATATGTTGTTCAATATGTTCCATATTTTATTCTAACAGTTATTTAATTCATACTGAATAAAATCAAACAGCATCTATTTTGGGGTAAAAGCTCCAGAACATATTAATCTCTTGCATACTTCTGATTTATTTTATTCATATGATGTGATGGATGAAATTACTTTGATCTTCAGAGCTCTGAAATTAACTGATGAGGCTGAAATTAGCTCTGGTACAAAATTAAAGCTGATGAGGTGAAAGGCAGCATTAGATAGGTTAAGTGAATAGATAAGGATGTAGTAATTGAAGAATGGGGCGGATTGTAAAATGGTCTGTTTTGGCAGGAAGGATCAACAGAGACATATCATCTCAATATGACAGGAGGCAGGGTTCTGAGATGCAAAGAGATCTGGGTGGTGTGGCGCATGATTTGCTAAAGGCTAATACAATAAATCGCCTGGTATCTGGTATTCATGCAACTGGCAAAAAAAAACAAGGAAAAGAAATGTAAAAAAATAAAATAGATGAGAATAAAATAGTAGGTAAAAACATGACAGTTTAAAATTGTAAAAGTAAATGTTCTCTCAACTGAAACATAAATAGGAGCAAATATTCAGCCAGTGGAGTGCCTTGGTCATGCTTTGCTCATTGAAGCTGTTCACATAAAGTTTTGATAAAGTAGTGTTTAAATAAAATGGCATTGCCCTGAATGAAGACCTGGTTAATGCAACTTGCCATTGGGGTGACTCCCTGAAAGTGTCTCTTTATGCATGCTTAGTAAGAATTGCCTTGGTCAGAGGCTTTATCTGTAAACTTTAGGGAGGGGGGGGTTAATTGACTATGATATTATTGTTCATCTTTTGGGCGAAGGGGAGAAACCTGCAGATGCAGTGACGGTTAAATGTCTTCAAAGGATATGACTGAAAATAAAGTAAAATGCTTTATATATTCATGCAAGTGAAGTTTGTTCAGTGAAGTACAGTATTTTTTCTTTTGCCTTTTAAACTGTTTATTCTTAATGCAGGTGTATTAATTAGGCACTGTAAGAGGAAGTCTCAAACAACCAGAAAATACTCTTATTCAGCATCTACCAGTCTCCATAGGTGCTGGATACCAAGTGTTTTATTGTAAACAGGTAGGGCAAATAGTTCAGAATGCTGGTGTTTATTTCTAATGGAATTAAATATAAAAGTAAGGAGGTCATATCTCAGTTGCATAGGTTTTGATAAAGCCACAACTTGTACATTTAGTCTCCTTGGTTCAGGTGAGTTAATCCACTAGAAGCAGTTCAGAAAAAGCTTCCTCAACATGGGATGGATGGGTTGTCATGAGGAAAGGTTGGATAGGCCAGGCCTGTATCCATTGGTGTTTAGAAGAGAGCGTAGATTTGATTGAAATATCAAATTCTGCTAAGGAGAATATGGAATGGATCTTTCCTCTTTTGGAAGAATAGAGAACTGGGGGCTACTATTTAAAACTAGCAGTACAAATTTAAGACTGAGGCAAAATAAATCTTTTTCCTGGTCTCAGAATGATGCGAGTCTTTTGAAGTCCCTTCATCAAACCAGTCTTGAGTATTTTTAAAATGAAGGGAGGTACTTGATAAGCAAAGGGTGCTTCAGGATATCAGGATTGGCAAGGAGTTGCAGTCACAATCAGATTAGCCTTGATTTTCTTGAATGGTAGATCAGGCTTGATGGGGCTGAATAGTTTCTTCCTGCTTTTAGTTTGTAAGTCATATATAATGATTGAAATTGGCTCAGAATTAAAATGTAGGGCACTTCGCAGGGAAATGAAAGGCCCCAGTGGTAAAAGATATCAGTCACCAGAGTAGTGATTGCTGTGCTTTATCATTTACAACATAATTCGGAACATGGATGGTATCAGCTTTCTTGCACAGACTAGGAATATTTGAGATATAATTTGAAGAAATATTTCAGATGTTCCGCTCCTTTGGTACAGTCATTCAAAAATCAATGAACCTTAAATGGTTCAAAGGTTTGTTTCAAACATTTTGATGCAAATCCATTGGCTGATTAAATTCAACTCGCACTTTGAAACTGTTCCAAAATCAAAACATAGCAACAGTGAGCATTAAAGCAAGACATTGCAACATCCATTTTGATATCAAACACCCAAGCCCTAGGCAATCCATTTAGACTCGTACATTTTATAGGACTTAAGTAACAAACCTACAACCAGACCATTGAGCCAATACTAAAATGTCCATCCTTTCTGATTATATTCCAATTCCACAGTGTAAATGCTTCAGGCTGTTACCTGCACAGGGTATGGTTCTGAACCTCAAATGCACAAGATTCCTTCTGTGTTTCAATGTTAAATTATTCTCAGCTGTTCTGAAGTCATCCCTGTATATTCACTGTAAGCTGCCAGAACAGAAATGTTACTTGAGAGACCATTTTTTGGCACCATTCTCTTTCCACATACCAATGGTTTGCAATATTGAAGCAAACTTATAAATGTTCCAGGGCTGTAAAAGTTAAGCCTATCAAAATATTATTTTATATTTAACTGAAATATTGCTGAATAATACAGCTGGCTTTCTTATCCCTTGTTTGAATTCACAAATGGAAGGACTGCATCAGGAAGACATTTGATTCTCTGTATGTTTTTTGTTAAAATTTACTTTTACAGAAAGCCATAAACCTTATATATTTGTGGTTCTATAGGAAGCAGCCTGCAGCGTTTGGACTGATTAACTGGATTGTGGCCCAGAGTATTGGTTGGATGTTGTCATTAAAAAAAACTATGGTTGTTGAACTCAATAGAATTCTATGAGTCTGAATTATATTGTTGCAAATAAGCAGTTTTGTTGGATCTCCTGACATTATCTATGCATAAAAGCGGACGACAAGTCCTGATTGATAATAGAAGATTCTGAGGAACATCTTCAGACACACGAGAGACTACAGATGCTGGAATCTGGAGCAATTCCAGAGAGTCTCCCCTCTGCACTCTCGGTCTTGATGCAAAGTTGCGACCCAAAATGTTGACTGTTCACTTTCTCTCACACCTGCTGCTTGACCTGCTGAGTTCCCGCAGCAGATTGTTTCTTACTTATTCAGTTTGTTTCCACATCTAGTGCCAAGTGGGTGAAGACAAGTACTGTAGAAATCATATAATAAAAACTGCAAACTCTAGCGAATGAGCTTTAACTGTCTTAGAGATATCAAACTAAATACCACACAATGACTTTCTTCCCAGCTACTAAATCATGGCAGCTTGGGGAATGGAAACCTGCCAGTGTGGTTGAGCACTAAATTTTGCAGTTCATCCATCTATCAAGCAATTGGAAATGTCATTCAAGACACTAAGTGTCTAAGTTCAAACAATACACTTGCACAGAGGGTCTAAGAGAGAAAACCTGTTGACCATGGTTATTTTGGGTGGCAGTTTCGTTATTTTAAACCCATTGCAGATGCTTCTAAATTTCAAACAGTGTGGAATGAGAGTTATTCAGGATCTCTAGATAGAACAACAAAAATAGCTTGCAGATTATCTTTAAGATAGCGAGCAAAATGTTACTAATACTTGAGGAAGATACATTACTAGTAAGGGACCTGTGCCCTAGTTATTAGTTTTGATACCAGTATCACAGCAAAGTCATTTCTGATGCAGTGAAGTGCTACAAAGTTGGTGACGTTATTTTCACATGAAGGAAGGTCCAGCTCTCTGTGCACCTGCATTCCATCATTTGCAAGTCTGCCAGTTTGTAAGGATTTGAAGTTGGGTTAGTCAACTTTATTTCCATTTGTAGCAATCCAATAGTTAATGGGGCAGCCAATTTTTTTTAAATGAAATCTTAAAATAACGCCACGCCATGAAAGTCCTTGTACTAGAGCTGAGCACATGCAAGCAAGATTGTCACCAACAATCAAACAAATGCAATATTAATCCAAATGTAAAAGGATATTTGAGCTACACCTGACATTTGCTATTGGTATCAGTATTTATTCTCCACATAAAGTTCACCCACTTCTCATCGTCAAACCCAATCCGCATATCCATCTACTCCTTTCTCTATCATCTATCCAGCTTTGCCTTAATTGATTAAAAATAAATTCTCCCTATTTTCTATAAGGTTAAGGCCAATGAATAATGAAGAGTGGTCAGTGAATAACAAGGGGGGACTTCAGACTAAAAGTTAAAGAGAAATTGTTTAAGAATAAAAAAACAATTTACAGGAGGTACTCAGCGGGTGGAGCAGCATCTTTTGCTTGGGGGGGGGGAAGGTGATAATTTGGTTGGGGGGAAAGAGGTGATAATTTGGTTGGGGGGGAGAGGTGATAATTTGGTTGGGTGGGGGGGGAGTGAAGAGGTGATAATTCCACCCCCCCCCACCCCGCACTGATGCGACTCAGTCTATTGAGTTTCTCCAGTATCTCCAGGACAGTCTCTTGTGTCTTGTCCAATAATTTTAAGTCCCATGTATTGGGCTCTGTTCTGTATGCTCCCACATTCATGGAGCTAAAATTATTCAAAAGCATTGATGTTTCATTGTGGTGCTTTTTTTTTAAACAAAGCTTTAACATTTCCAGCTTGCATTCGAGTCACTGAGAATTTTTTCTGAGTGAGGCAAGTAACCCAATGCGTTACCATCCCTAGTATCAGCTTCCTTCTCATCAGCTCTTTAAACTGTAAGTAGTTTTGGCAGATGAAAGAGGATTCACCACTAGTTTAGCCTGCACAGTAGATGTGGTGCCTTTAATGCAAAGCACTGTGAAGTTATACCAAACATTTCAGACCACAGAAAGGTGGATTGTCTGGCAGTAGTCATGTCCTGCAGTTTTGAGATGTTAAGTAAAAATTGGATATTTATTGAAACTCATGGCAAATTAGAACAGGTCGGGACAAGCTGAGAGTGATTGGATGCCTTATAAATAATGTTATCTATTGTGCATGGTTCAGGAATTATATCTTAATCTTGTGTGGGAATTTTGCTGTCTTCAACAATGAATGTCACAACGGCACCATCAGGCAGCTAAATAGCATGTAATTGCTTCTATTTTGATTAGGTTGCGCTCTTTGAAATAGGCATGAGTGATAATCTTGATCAGTTTTGTTAATGTTGCTGAACGTGAGTTAATCTGAAAACAATTAGCAATTATACCACTTGTGGTGCATCCAAGTTAAAATCTTGGAAGATGACAGAAACGTCTAATAGCTTTATTGATAGGCATGATCCAATTTCTTAAACATATTTGAAGTGAATGAAAATATACCTATTCTTGTTCTGAACCAGAAAAGATCCCCCGGCCCATGCAGTCAGCTGACTCTCTCAATTCTGATCTCCAGTTCTTTGCAGGTGGGGGCTCGTTCAACCAGATTTTAGAAAAATAAATGATCATTCTCAATCCTTAATGTAATATTTTCATGTTAGTTTGACTAATGAAATTGGAAGCCAAATCTAATGGAATCAAGAGAAAAACTAAGCCTTTTTCTCCTCTCCCATTCTTGTTTCTTTTAAAATTGGGTTTGTAGCATCTTACGACAAACATTTTATTTTCAATAGGGATAGATCATTAGTAGTGGCATCGAGAGCAGAGTCTCTGCCTTCCAGCTCCGGCCGCCCAGAACAATCCTGACCTCTTGTGGTGCCTGTGTGGAATTTACTCATTCTCCCTATGACCACCTGAGTTTTTCTGGGTGCCATGATTTCCTGCCCACGTCCCAAAGACATGTTATTTGGCAACTTAGAAAATTCCCCCTAGTTTTGGTGGAATTTGAGGAGGATAGAGAGGGAATGCAAATGTAGGGAGAATATAATGGGAGTCCTGAACGATTCATGTAAATGAGTGATTGATGGTTTCTATGAACTTGCCACAAGACTTGTTTTGATGTCCTATAGTTCACTGACTCCACGCAAACTTTTTAGATTGTTGACAGTCTAGTGAGATCTTGTCCTATAGTTCACTGACTCCACGCAAACTTTTTAGATTGTTGACAGTCTAGTGAGATCTATAGCCTACGACTCCTGCATCATGCAGGAACCTTGTGGTGCTGCTCACTGCTGGGGAAACTACCGCTTGCTGACTGAGCTCATGCTCTGGCATTTCAATCTACAGGAGCTGCTTGTGAAAAAGCAATGCATAGGGAAATGGAGTGTTACTGAGATTGTAAATAGTAAAATGTGGCCACTTGGCCTCCAGAAGGGCAACACAATTGGTGCAATGGTTAGCACAACACTATTTAATTGCCCAGCAACACAAGTTCAAAACCAGCGCTGTCTGTAAAGAGTTTATAGATCTCCTTGCATTTGCATGGGTTTTCTCTGGGTGGTCTGGTTTGCATGGGTTTTCTCTGGGTGGTCTGGTTTGCATGGGTTTTCTCTGGGTGGTCTGGTTTGCATGGGTTTTCTCTGGGTGGTCTGGTTTCTCCTCACCCTCCAAAAACATACGGGGTTTGTAGATTCATTTATGTATTTAAGTGGCATGGATTCATGGGCCAGAAGGGGCTGTTACCATGCTATATCTCTAAAATAAATAAAAAATTGTGAACAGCAAGTGGATGGTCATCTGAAACTGTGGGAATAGGTTGGAATCTTCAATGTGTGTGCCCCTATCAAAACGCTTGATGGTAGGAAGTGATGGAGGTGACTGCAGGTTGACAGTTTGCAGCCTAGAACACAGTACCATTCAGAATAGCCCTTCTCAGGGTGAAAAAGAAAGTTTAGAAATGTGATCGTCTTTGCAGATCATATTGTTGTGAACAGCTGGCAGGCATTTCCTCAATGTTGATATGAGTTTCAAATGGTGCATTTGCCCACCTGGCTCCAGTGTAGTGGACATCACTATGAAGGTGTGGAGTGATCTGTGTGTGAGAGAAGTTGTGGGACCATCTACATGAGTCAAATCCTGCAGGCAGATTTTTCTGTGGTGCCATGAAGAAGAATTCAATCTTTTATCTTTAGATTTGTCTTGATGAAATTTAATTTTTACTGCCGAGAAGTCAGCAAACACATTCAGTGACCAGAAGACAGGTCTGAAGACATTGTTTATCAAGTTCTGTGTTACTGCAGTTTTAGTTTTGAATTTCTCTTGGTTCAAGTCATGTTTCAAATTCCATTTTCATGTCTGTACAGAGTTGCATTGGCACAGGTTTATGAATATTGCTGTTGTTGGAGTAATTAACAAAATGTACATTGCTGTTGAGGTAATGCATTTAATATCAGCCGTAAGATCTGATTAAAATGTAGCCAGACAAATAGGGTTCTGCTGTGGTCTTTTTAACTTGATAAATTATATTACTTTAAGAATGAATATGCAACAAACTCAATCATGATAGCTGGTTCACAATGTCAAATCCCAAGTTGATTGTGCTTTTGGCATTGGGAAGATTGTCATTACCTCTTATTCTGGACACTCCAGTGCAAATCAACTATCCATGCCTTTTAAAAGAGATTTAGTATGAAGGTCTACAGATTAAACTTTATTTTCTGGTTCTGCCCTGATAAGTCAAGGCTTAATCCCTTTCCTCATACTTCCTTCTTGCATCCTTTTTATTCTTGAAAGGAATCCTTCGGAAAAATGAAAACATTTCCTTGCTGTTGCACTATTGATTTATCACATTAGGACTGGAAGTAGTGATTAATAGGCTTTAATCTCCATAGATCATCAGCACGTCTCGCACGTTACCGGCCCGGTTCTGAGGCAGGTACTGAGGGAGGGGTTTGGGCGTAACAGCCTTTATGAGGATTCTGAGAGGAGGAGTCACAGGTACAGGGGCGGGCCAGCCCATACAGTACATTCATACAGGCAGTGCTAACAGCTAGCAGAGGTTTCACCACACTTGCTATTTTCAAAATCAGTGCATTGTGGAAGTTGCTATGCAAACTAAATTCAAACACAGTGCATCATGCTAAAGGGAAACAGAGCTATACAGACAATAAATTCTGCATTCTAAATGATTGAAGTGTTTAACTCCAGCATTGCAAAACTGCATCTTATGCTCTTTAATCTGCAGTATCCATGGTATTCATGTATGCCTGTGGGAAAGGTTGATTTCCCCTTTTCATTTGTTAGCTTTTACTTCCCCTGCAGAAATCAGTTATCTATTCAGTGCCATCCAGGGAGTATTCTGACTTAAATATATAAAAGCATACAGAGTTCAAAGCTGATAGTTCAGGACACCATGGTCAAGCAGAATAGGAAAAGGTTTAAGTGGTTATGTGAAGCTGACCCCCGTTTTCAAAAGCCTTCTGATTTTTGATTCTGGCAGAGACCATAATTTATGAGTAAAATGCTGGAAATACTCAGCATGTTGGACTTCACCTGTGCAGAAAGAAAAGAAGTTGATGCTTCATCTTAATGAGGTAAAGTTAGAAAATAAGCATATTTTAATGGCAGGAATGAGGTGGTCTGAAGAAAATGAAAGAAAAATCCAAGAAAGTTTGGAGTCTTAAAGAGACTAAAATGGCACAAGTAATGGTTCTTGCTGTGAAGGGGTGGTAATGGCTTGTTAATCACAACTGCTCTGTCTGGAGGAGGTGTAACTAGAAAGAAATGAAAAGAAACAGAGGAATAATAAAATCAATGCTGGAACTGTAAGATATAAAATACTGCACTTGATGGAAATTAGAAATATTCAACAAGTCAGGCAGCATCTGTGGAGAGAATAAAAGCAGAGTTAATGATGCAGATTGATGTCTTTCATTAGAACTGGTCATTTGTGACATAAGGCTTTTTCAGGTGCGTTCTACACTAAGAATGTGCCTGAAGAAGCAGAAACGGCCTTTTAAGTTGCCGTTCAGGTGGCAGTGTTTAAAGAGCAACGCTGACCACCTGAAGGACACAGCTGCACAGGAGGCGACTCTGAGCCCACTCTGACTCCTGCCCAGTGTCAGCTGTGATCAGCAGCCTGACCCTTTAACATCCACTTTCAGCCAGCTGCATTCAAGTGGCTGGGAGAGCCACTGAGCTGAGCTGATTATCCCTCTCGGAGGAGGGTTACGTAGCTCGCCTCAAGAGTGCCTCCAACACATTCAGGCGGCCTCAAAGCAGCCGCATATCACCTAAACACGCAGCTTTACATGCGGGGCAATTGGCCACCTGAAACTGCCTATAGACTGGAAAGGCTGGCTCTCTGAAATTAGTGAATTCAATGCCCATTCCTATTAAGTGCCTAAATGGAAGATTAGATGTTCTTCCTTGAGCTGGTATTTGGTTTTATTGAACCAGTGTTTGAGGCTGAAGACGGGAGAAGTTAGAGTGGGGATGGAATGGAGAGTTCAAATGAAAAATAAACCCATGGTCCTTCCCAATTTGCCTCTGTTCACTTATACATAGTACTGGTGATGCTTCCAGTCTTATAAATAACTCAAATGTTTCCTCATCATTGCTGCCAATTTTCTTGCAACTCTGGCTTTCTCATGTCTGACTCTTCCTGTTTAAGGACCTGGCATAGTTAAGCTTCACTTAATTCTTTGTAAGAAAGGGTCTTGTATGGGAAAGACTGACAAGATATTCCTATAACTTCCTGAACCTTATAGAACTCAGAAACATTTATGAGGTTTGACAGAGTGAGGAGTCCAGAACTAAGAGCATGATATCCGAGTGAACAATTCTCCAGTCAGGACTGAGATAAAGTGTGCTGTTATATAGTTGCAAATCTTAGGAATTTTCTCCTTCATAAGACATAAATGGATATTTATTTTAGACAACTACAGGATTAGGAGTTAAGGTGACCAATTTAAAAGCAAAGATTGCATCAACCATTACTTCAGAGACTGACAGAGCAGGCTAAATGACCTACTCCTGAATCAGACGACTCTTTTGGTATGCAGTGCCCATGCAGACCACTGAGTCTACAACGGTTCTCTGAAGAACAATTCGATGAGTTCCTCCAGCCGACGCTGTCTTTGAACCCTTTCAAATTATCTTTTTCCTGAGTGCATCCCATTCCTTTCTGAAAACTCTGATCATCTGTTCACAATAAACTGTAAACCAGACTCTGTGTGAAAATCTTTTGCTTTACTTTTTCTGCAAATCTTTTGAATCATTGTCTCCCAAGTCCTTTAACTATCCATCTAATAGGAAGGAAATAAGAAATAGGAGAAAGAGTAGGTCATCCGGCCTGTCAAGGCTGCTCCGCCTTTCAATGAGATCTTGGCAGATCTGATGATAGAGGCTCATCTCCACCAACCTGCCTTTTGCCATATCCCTTTACTTTGTAAAAATCTATCCAACCTTGTTTGAGGTAGCCCCCATTGCTTCAATGGACAGCAAATTTCTTAGATTCACCACCCTCTCCATCCTAAATGTACTTCCCTGAATCATGACGTTATGTCCCCTAGTTCTAGTCTCCCCCATTTACCTCTTTGCTCAAACTGGCCATGATCTTCTGCATCTTAATTCAATTTCTTATCCACATTGCTCCATAGAAAGCACTCTAGCTTCTTCCAGTTAAAGACTGATGCTCCCTGGGACTTCAGTAAATCCTTTCTGTAAAATATTTCTTCCCGGTGAGGCAACCAGATTTGGAAGCAAAACTCCAGTTGTAGCTAAACCTCAGTTTTATGAAGGTTCAATATAATCTTTTTGCTTTTGTCATCTACCCTTCAATTTTCAACACCCAAGGTTTCACATCTTTTACCTCCTTCTTGACATGATTTGCCATCTTCCAAGATTTAGGCATGACTGTATCCATGTCCTTCTATTTCTGCACACCTTTTAGAACTGCCTACTGATTTAAATTCACTAAACTATAGTCATATATTTTGGTGTACAAGTCAACCCCCATTTTTCAGCCTAATTTTAAGGGTGTTATGGTATATCTGGCTTATAAGTTGACTCCCATTTTTTGAGCTGTCTGGGCCTCCCAGGAACAACCCAAATTTTTAAAAAAACGCCCCAATCACAAGTAACAAAGCTGTAAATTAGGAAGTAAATAAAAACCTCAGTCAACCAGACAGCAACAGCCCATGGAGCTGGAAAGGCGACATCATGCTCCAGGCGGGAGCAGAAACCTCGGCCTACCAGGCAGTGACGGCCCCTGGAGCTGTAGCGCCGGCATTGTGCTCCCAGCAGGAGTAGGAACCTCAGCCTACCAGGCAGGAGTGGCGACCTCAGGGTCCCAGGTAGGAGCGGTTATGGCGGCACCCAGCAGTGAGGAGCGGCAGTGCCGACGGTGGGGAGATGCTTCCAGCATCAACATAGGCCAAATTGACGTCAATTTGTTTATTTTTAGTGAATTTAAGGTCTCAAACGTATATCTGGTGTATAAGTCGACCTCACCCCCTTTTGGAGAATTTGTTTTTAGGGTTTCACGACCTGACTTGTACCTCAAAATATACAATATATATTTTTGGAATTATGCAAAATGAACCAACTATTTACATTTAATGGCCTGTGGCTCTCCTTTCAAATGAATGAGCCTACATCAGATGTGCCAGAAGAGCTGATGTAGAGCTGTGGGGCTGGATGCACAGTGTCATTGACCCCTGAGCTCAGAATTTTGTGTATGCCCCTGGACGCCATAGATTCCAGTGTTGGAGCACAGGTCAGATGCATTTGACCTCCAGCAAGTTCCACATTTCTCTAGAGCAGTGCACTAGAGAAATACACTGATGCCTTTGTCAGCTAGTTATCTAGTTCATTGTCTCTCATCATTTCTCATGATAAAGTATACCACTTTGCATTTCTCTGTGTTATGTCTTCCCTGCATTTTATCTACATGTAATTGCAATATGTAAAGCCCTCCAAAAGGTAGTGGATGCAGCCCAGGACATCACATGCAAAACCCTCCCCACCATCGAGAACATCTACAGGGAACGCTGCTGTCGGAGGGCAGCAGAAATCATCAAGGATCCACACCCCCCAGCACGTGCTCTGTTCTTGCTGCTGCCATCAG
This sequence comes from Narcine bancroftii, assembly GCF_036971445.1. Taxonomy (NCBI): domain Eukaryota; kingdom Metazoa; phylum Chordata; class Chondrichthyes; order Torpediniformes; family Narcinidae; genus Narcine; species Narcine bancroftii. The sequence goes on along the minus strand of NC_091474.1, from coordinate 36,869,576 downwards.
GAAAGAGGTCTAGGTGCCACAAGACTCATACCACCAGGTTCAGGAACAGATGCTACCCCTCCACCATCAGACTCCTCAACAACAAACTCAATCAGGGACTCACTTTTGCACCTTACTGATTTTTTTTGTTCTCTCTGCATTTCTTTATTTGTTTACATGTGTGCGTTGTGTACAGTTTTTTTTTTTGCCTTGCCTCGCCCGCAGGAAAAAGAATCTCAGGGTTGTATGTGAAGTCATGTATGTACTCTGACAATAAAGCTTCTGAATTCTGAAATGTGTGTACATTCTCCTCAATGTTTGCACAGCCACAATGTTTTTGAGTTAGACATAAATTTGGAAATGTTACTCTACATACCTATGTCAAAACCCATTAATATGTATATAAAACAACGTTCCCTGCATTGATCTCGGGGGAACACCGCAGTCTCCCTCCTCCAGCCTTAAACAACCCTTTAGCAGATTACTCTGCTTTGTGTCCTTAAGCCATTTTCTTTTCCATGCTGGCACAGATGCTTTTATTCCATGGGGCCTCAGTTTTATTCGCTGGTCTTTTATGTGGGACTTTGTTTAACAGCTGCTGAAAGTCCACTGCATTCCTTCCATTAATCTTCTCTGTCATCTCATCAAAATAAAAATCAGTCAGTGAGTCAGCCAAACATAACTTGTCTTTTAATGAATCTCTTCTGGCTCTTCTCTGTTTACTGAGTGTCTAATATATTTTTTCTTTTATTGATTCAAAACTTTCCCCACCAGCAAGGTTAAATTGAGCAACCTGTAGGTACTTCAAATATTCTCCCATCCCTTTATGAATGGATTTTAATTCATTTACCACCTTCCTTATATCTTGGAGGATTGGAAGATTATGATAAGTCCTCTAACAACTCTGGACCATTTCCTCATACACCTGCGGTGCATTCTGCTGAGATCAAACTGACATTTACTCTCCAGTCAGTCTTTCTACTACCTCTTCCTTATCAAGTTTCACCCTATCCATTATCTCCATTACCCTTATTTCTATTGAGATTTTGGCAACATTTTCTTCCTCCTAAAGGCCAATACAAAATATTTATTATTATTCTGAACATGCCCAGTACCTCTGTATCAATTCAATCTTTAACCTGAATTGGCCCCATCTTTCCTCTTACGTTTACATGCCTTCCCCCTTTTTGTTTAAATTGTCACATTTTCTTTGAGCTGTTTACTCTTTAACTTGTATTTAACTTTGGTCTCACTTACACCACCAGGCTAATGTGATCCATGCACATTTATTCTTCATATCCCGATCTGCTTCTGTGAGCTCAGGTTTGGATGCTGCCCCTGAGGCATGTACTTTGACTGTCTCTAAAACTGTTGAAGCCTCAAGTATTACTTTGTGAGAAGTTTGAGGAGATTTGGCATGTCACCAAAGACTCCTGAAAACTTCTACAGGTGAACTGTGGAGAGCATTCTGCCTGGTTACATCACTGCCTGGAATGGAGGCGCCAACTCTCAGGACAAGAATAAACTCCAGAGGGTTGTTAATTCAGTCTGTGACATCACAGGCACCAGACTTCACCACTCCATCGAGGACATCTATGAGGCGGTTTTAAAAAAGCGGCCTCTATCCTCAAAGACCCCCACCGCCTAAGCCATGCCTTCTTCACTCTGCTACCATCAGGGAAAAGGTATAGGACCCTAAAGATGAGCACACAGTGGCACAGGGTCAGCTTCTTCCCTGCTGCCATCAGATTCCTGAATAATCAATGAACCAAAGACACTGCTTTACTTTTTGTGCACTGCTATTTAAATTTTTAAAAATATTATTGTTGTAAGATAGTTCATAATACGTATGTGTGTTCTACGACGCTGCCGCAAAACACTGAATTTTGTGACTTGTTCATGACAATAAATTCTGATTTGGAAAAGATCACAGACAGGCTGAATTAGAATCGGACATCATAGTGAATAGTGATTCCATGCTGATCTTTGATTGTACTTTAGTCTGACTAGATCTCTCATTCCCTCCACCACTAAAGAATTTTCTTTCTCACTCGTTTCTTATAATCTAATTGTACATTTTAGTGTAGATTATAATCTGATTGTACATATACAATGTGATGAAACTGCATCTGTCCAGCCACATAAAAAGACGTACAATACCCTAGCTTAAACAATAAAAGCATATATATTGCTAGTTGGATGGCTGAATCGGGAGTGGAATCCTGAAGGCACGTTTCCATAATTACCAGTTAGTACCAGAGTGCAGCAGCCCTTCATTTCCCTCTGGTTCAGATGCAGCTGCAGGTAATCCTGTTTATTTTCCAGAGATTGCACATTTGCGATTAAAATCATCAGGAATGTGGCCCTGGATGGATTCACTTTGAGCCTTAAGCGAATGCCGGCATGCTTAGTGTGCATCTGCTTCCTTTGTCCCCCGTTTCCAGTATTAGACTTGGGGCTAATGGTATTGGGGCCCACTGCCTTCATTAAGTCATTTTCTAGAATATCTTCATGATCTGGTCCTCTAGCTTGGTAGGCCCTCAGGGTTTAGGGTTCCTTATATTTGGCAGTGTTTTCTGATCATAAACAAGATGAACAGAATGAGAGATTACACCTTTGGAACCAGAATAGCCACTGCAGTCATGTATGCCTATGCCGTTACTTCACTTACATCTCACTGCTCTGACTTACATGTAGGATATTTTTAGGCCGCATCGCATCTGAACGAGACTTCTCCTTGTCGTTGATTCCTATGTAATCGCTATGGTTATAAGAACATTCTAGGCAACCCTAATTAAGTGCCAGTCATTATTGCAACCATCCGAGAAAGTGGTGCAATCTGCAACTACACTTTACAGGTCACTTGTGTATTTACCTGGAGTTAATTGTATCCCTGTGAAGGTTAATATCTATATTATCCATCCATGTCATTGCAGTTGAATTCATGCTTGATGAAGAAACCACTGCACTTTTATTTTCTTCTATGGATTTCAGTGCATAGGTCAGAACTCAGTCAAAAGCTTCTCTCCCAAGGAGTGATAATGCTCAGATATCCTGGCAAGCTATTCCTTCTAGTTTATTACGAAAACACTGGAGGAACTCTGCTGGTCTTTTCAGCACCTATAGGAGACAAAGATTTATTGCTGACGTTTCGAGACTGAGCCCTTCAAGGAAAAATGAGAAAAGGATAAATCAGAAAGTCTCAGAATTCAAACAATGGGGGAGGAATCCAGACTAGCAAAAGGTGTTAATTGGATGTGATAAGGTACTAGACAGAATTGATCCTGTCTGTGCAAAAGGAGACGGGGAAGGGAGAGACAATGGGTGAATGGGGGAGGGGGAGGGTTAACTAAAGCCAGGGAAAGGAGAGATGACGAGGGGAGAAGGGGTGGTGGGGGTTTAACGAAATCCAGAGAAGTCTATATTAATGCTGTCTGGTTGGAGGTTGCCCAGTCAGAAGATGAGGTGATGTTCATCCAATTTATGAGTGGTCTCAGACTTGCAGTGCATGAGACCATGGGCAGGCATGTCAGCAAGGGAATGGAATGGAGAATTGAAATGGGTTGCCACTGGGAGATCCAGCCTATTGCAGTGGACAGAGCCAAGGTGCTCAACAAAGTGATCTCCCAGTCTGGGGCCAGTCTCTCTGATGTAGAAGAGATCACAGCAGGAGCACTGGGTGCAGTAAATGCCCCCTGCAGATTCACAAGTGAAATGTTGCTTCATTTGGAAGGACTCTTTGGGGCCCTGAATGGTGGCGAGGGAGGAGGCGTGGGTGCCAGTGGGGCATCTCCTGCAGTCACAAGGTTGGTTCCAAGGGGACGATTGGTGGGGAGGGAGAAGTTGACAAGGGAGTCATGGAGGGAGTGGTCCCTGTGGAAGACAGAGAGGGTAATATGTGTCTAGTGGTGGGATCATGTAGTAGGTGGTGGAAATGGCTGAGGAGAGTGTGTTGGCTGTGGAAGCTGGTGGGGCTGTAAGTAAGGACAAGGAGAATCCTGTCCTTGTTGCATGTGGGGTTGAAGGGGGCCAGGGCATATGTGCGAGTAATGGAGGATTTGCAGATGAATGCCTTGTTGATAGTGGTAAAAGGAAAGTCACGTTGTTTGAAGAAGGAAGACATCTCTGATCTAGCATGGAAGTCTTCATCCTGGGGTGCTGATGATACAGAGATGGAGGAATTGAGAGAATGGAATGGAATCTGTACAGGGGACAGGGTGGGGGGAGGTGTCATCGAGGTAACTATGAGAGTTGGTGGGTTTGTAGAAAATGTCTGTCGAGAGTAAGTACCCTGAGATGAGACTGAGAGATCAAGGAAAGGGAGAGCATTGCTAGAAATGGACCAAGTGAATTTGAGGTCAGGGAGGAATTTGGCAGCGAGTGGATGAAGTCAACAAGCTCATCATGGGTGCATGAGACAGCACCAAAATAGGCATCGATGTAGCAGAGGAAGAGTTGAGGGGCCTTGCCTGTCCAGGCTTGTAGCCTGGATTGCTCCATATAGCCAACAAAAAGGCAAGCATAGCTGGGTCCCCATGTGAGTACCCATGGCTACCCCTTTAATCTGGAGAAAGTAGATGAGTCAAAGAAAATATTACTGAGGGTGAGAACAAGTTCTGCCAACTGGAGGAGGGTGGTGGTGGTGAAGGGGGATGGTTGGTTCTATTGTCCAGAAAGAAACAAAAGGCTTTGAGGCCTTTGGTATAGGGAATGGAGATGTTTAGGAATTGAGGTGATCGAATTCAGGGGACTGGAAGTTGTTGAAGTGATGGAGTGCATGTGAAGTGTCCTGGATGTAGGTGGGGAGGGACTGGGCCAGAAGGTACAAAACAGAGTCATGGTAAGCGGAGACCAATTTGGTGGGGCAGGAGCACGCAGACATGATGGGTCAGTCAGGATGATTGGATTTGTGGATCTTGGGCAGGAGGTAGAAACGGGTGGTGTGGGTTTGGGAAGCCATAAGGTTGGAGGCCTTGTCAGAGGTGACCAGAAGTGATGAGTTCAGAGATGGTGCATGATACAGTGGTTTGATGAATTTTGCTGGGGTCCTGTTGGAGGCCCGAAACATCGGCAATATATCTTTGTTTCTTTTAGATGCTGAAAAGACCAGCTGAGTTTCTCCAGCATTTCGGTGTGCTTTCGACAATCACAGGGTCTGAAGCCTATTGTCCTTCACTCTTCCAGTTTATTAACCAGTGACCTTTCTTTATTAGAACGGCTACAGAAGAGGTTTCCTACTCAACGCTTGGATTTAAATCGTGATCTTTTACATTCAGGATTCGCTTGTTTACCAGGTAATTTCAGTTATGAGCATTAAGCCAAAGACACTGCATGCATAGGGTAGACTTTTAATGAATTACAAGATAATGATGTTGCAAATAGAGGGGAAATATTGGAGACAATTTTTTTTCTAAAAGGTGGAGTCTCTTAGCCAAAGTTCAATAGTTTTTCACCTTTTCAAATGTATTTTCTTCCTTACCCTGACCAGGATTTGCATTGTATGTGATGTCCCAACACTATCAGATACGTGTCTATAGTTTTCATCAGAAGTCGTAATGATTTAAAAAGAGAGGTGGATGAAGCCATAATCTGACATTCTGTTCTAATCTTTATTTCCAGGGAGCAGAGATAAGTCAGGGAGAGCGGTTTTACAAATCTGCACTGATAATAGCTTCCTACAGGGGAAACCCTGTACCAGCAGTGATCTTGTCAATCTTCTACTGTACCTCCACAATATTCCCAGGTGAGATTTTCCATAGTATTGTTGCTTCATTACAGGAAGATGTTCCACATTTTGGGGTAATTCTATTTTTCCATTTTGGGCAGAGAGATGCCTTTAGCAGTGTGTAGCGTGAATAAAAACTCTCAGTCTCACAGTAGTCTTCAGAGGGGTTCTGGGTTTAGGCGGGAAACTATGTGAGCAGATGGGGGTGGAGCCAGCCATCAGCACAACTCACTACCGGTGAATTTCAGTTCACTGCACAGTGTGGAAATTACAGCCAGTCACCACAGTGCCAAGATAGTGACCAGTTAACAAAATCTAACTCCAATCAAATGCATCATACCTGTACAGACCACCTCAGGCAGTAGACTGCTTGGTTTGGCTGGATGTAAAATTTAATTGCTGCAGTGATGAAAAGCTCAGTGCTGATGCTCATTCTCATTTGAGCTACCGACACAGAACTTAGCAATTTTCTTCCACATCTGAGGATTGGAAAGCCAAGATCATCCAGCTTTGATGTGCATGGCACAGTGGTGGAGCAGTAAATGCTCCGGTTGTGTATCTCCAGGAACATGGGTTCAAACCTGACTTTGGGCAGTCACAGTGTCAATATTGCATGTTCTCTCCATGACCATAGCAGTTTCCTCTGGCTACTCTGTCCCAAAAGATGTACTCGTACATTAATCTGGAGCTGTAAATGACCCCTTAGAGAAGGAAATCTGCAGAAGAATCAAACGAGAGTTGACATGCAAGAGGGAGAGAACAAAGTACAGGAAAATAAGGAAAGGGGAAATGGAATTCTTGGGGTTGGTCTGAGCCTGACAGGAATCCTGTGGGTTGAATGGCCATGTTTTAATTAAGTCAAATTACTTTGGTGTGCTTATCTGGGTTTGTACGTAAAGTGTTTGTGCAGTCTGTCAATTTTGAAATGGAATTGCTTTACATAGCTGGCTACATCTTTGTTTATTTCATTCTTTTACAAGCGACGTGTTTTCCATAATATGCAATCAAAGTGAATCCTGAAACACATCTGAAGAACACAAGTTTGAGATATTTCAGTGCTTTATTTGGTGGCGGGGTCCCAGGGTTTGTGAATGTCATTAGCAATGGATTAGTACTGCCATCTACTGGCAATAAAAAATGTGGTGGTGTAATGAGGACCCAGGCTTGCATTTGTGCATTTCCTTAGGTGGACTTTATTTTTAACTTGTAGTCACTCCTGTTATGCAAGGAATTGTAGCAGCCAAATAACTCACTGCAAGATCCATCATGTCACCTGACACAGAGAAAAACTTCTGCAAAACTAGCAACTGTTGGAGTAGATGATTTAAAGCCTCATCTGGCACCTTATAGATTCCTGCAATCCATCAGTGCTTGACTAAATTGTCAACCTACGTTTTATTTTTGGCTAAAGCTGCTGGAATGGGAGTTGAAACTGCCTTTCTGGTCCTGAGGTGAACATTCAAGGTCATCTTCCGACATGGGCTAAGCCACATTATGGGTGTTTTTAAAAATATTTGATGATGGGATTTGGGATGTGTTGGCCAATCTGAATTAATCACTCGCTTGCAATGGACAGGTAATAATGGGACTTCTTCAATGATCCATTCTGGCTGGTGAAGATTTTTCTGGATCTGCATTAGACAAATGGTTCAGGGGTTTAAACCAGCAACCCTAATTTCCCAACAAGAGAGCACATAATTTATTTAGTTCTGAGGGTTTCAGGAATAAATGGGTTGTTTTTTCTTTGAATATTTTATTATAATTTTCATTGACTCCTAAAATTCAAACCATATAATCTTTTTTAAAGTTCATGTAACATACAATCTGTGTTTATTTAAATTAAATTAAATTAAATTAAAAAGAAGGTGAAAAAAATCAAAACAGAACTGAAAGAAACATGTTGCCTGCACCATGTCCTGCTTCTTGGATCACATTTATTTCCCTGCTGGGATGGATTACTGCAGTACCCCTATTTTGAAGGAGGGTGAGGACCTAAATCAATCTGAGTGCCAAATTATTTCAAGTGAGGTTTCCACACCTGAACGAATACATTATGTTTCTTCCTTAGATTGTATGTGGTTTTCTCCAGGGGAATGCAAAACAAGGGGTTATTTGTTGTGTCAAGTGATTCAGTTTTATTGAAAAATGAAATGTAAAGAAAAATTGGTGACTTATTCCAAACTGCAGGGAGTCTGTCATTTTTTTTTTCCCCACAAGCAATAGGGACTGATGCTGTGGATGGGAGGTTTAGTCACACATGGTAAGCTAGCCATTCCAAAGGAGGACATGGTTATAGGTTACCATATATATTATATATGTATATGTAGAGTAATATATGGTAACCTAAGACCATGTCCTCCTTTGGAATGGCCATCCGCATGGCATGTCATACAAAGTAAGGCCCTCAGAACATTCACTGCTACTTGCCTGTCCAGATGCTGACTTGTGGAGTCTAGCAAGGGTAAATTGATCTGCATGGAGTCCCTGTGCAATGCATTAACCTGCTTATTCCTTGTATCCACTGCTAATCCCAGCCGACAGTCCTCCTTCATCTACCAACGCCTTTCTGATCTTTCACTCATCTGTGGCTCCCAGGCAAGCATACCAATCATCCACTCAGCCTAGCCCTTGTAGAACAAAGCACCGGTTGGTTCTCTGCACACTCTCAGCCTGATACACCGCAGTAACTGCCATTCATTTCTAAACACTGATCTGTAACTGAGGCCTTAAAAATAAGGCCTTGAAAATTCTACTGTGGGTTGTGAACAGGACAAATTCCAGCAACACTCCTTTCGCATTTATATGGATAGTAGATCTTGTTCTATTAGGCATTTGCACATCCACATTATGCTGAAGTTCATGAATGCTAGGGTAAACATAAGTGATTTACCATCATTTAAACTTGCCTCATCACAGGAAGGAGGTTGGAGATCTGGGTCTGGCCATAGTGGTGGATGCCAGAAAACGCCCCCCACAGCCTGTACTATTGAAAGCTTTTGGATTACTGCAGGTGAGCATAAATGAAATAATACCATTTCAATTCTGCACCCCACTTCCTGACCCAACATGTCTGTCCATAGACTTATGTACTGCCAAACCAAGGCCACCTATAAATTGCAGGAGCATCAACTAATAACCATCTGGGCACTCTCTAACCAAATGGCATTAACATTCTGCAGGTTCTGTTAGGTCACTCCCCTCATAGGGTGACCATTTCCAAAAAGGAGAACATGGTAACCTGGTCAGAAGTTACCATATTTTTATATAGAGAGACATATATAGATAGATATATACATATAGACATAGATAGATATACATACACACACAGTATGTTTCAACAATATATTTTTTAATAAAATTTAAACCATATTGCAAAAGCAACAAATGCACACTCACTGTGCATGTATGTAAGGTAACCTATGAGCATGTGCTCCTTTTGGAATGACCACCTTATTTCCTGTCTCCCTCACTTCCCCTCCTACTGTCTCTTTTCCTCCAGCTCTCCACCCTTTCCCTTTCTACTCACTTTACTCAACCTTTTTCTTTCCACTCACATACCACTAAGTAATCCCTATGCCATTGGTGCTATGTAATTAGTAAGGGGTGGCTTGAGGTAGTATGTGAGTGGGAAGGGAAGGTTGAGAACCACTGCTCTAGACCCAATTGCTACTGAAATATTTTGCTTGAGAAAAATGGTCATTGGCCCATTTCCTTTGGAGTGATGAAACCTTGCACATAATGAGTCAATTAGGTATGATTAAAACAGAGATTTTTCAAGTTTTTGCTTTCCACTCACGTACCATCTTAACTAATCCCTCATCCCTAATCACCTATGGTATAGGGATTGCTTCAAGTGGAATGTGAGTTTAGCGGGCATTTTGAAAACCACTGATTTGAACCATGTTGATGAAGGCAGGCTCTATTAAGGATGCAGGCTCTTGTTTCCTGAGTTTTCTTTGCTCCACTTAGAAAATACTTTGATTCCTGAAACATCCAGGTTGCCTTTGAGTTTGGTCACTGTCTGAAGAGAGGGAACTCACATAATTGGTCAGCTTGTATGCGAAGCACTCATGTTTCCAGTATTGCAATGACTGTTGTTTCATTCTATAGGAACGTATTCCCCACTCCATCCACTGTGTACTGATATTGACAGATAAAGAAGCTATGCTCAAACTCGAGAAATGTCCAGGAATATCAGTAAGTGTTATTGATAAGAAATCTCACCTGCACAAAAAGGTTGTTTCAAATTCCAAATGGCACCGCTTTATGCCAGTCAGACCTGTTCCATTGGCATTTTACACTTATGTTTTCTTGTGGGAGAACTCATGGAGTGGCCATCGTCAATCTCACTCTATATAGGCTGGTAAGGTAAACTCGTGAGAAAGGCAAACACTTTTGTACTTGACTCTACCACTGAATCCAAAATGAAACTGAGTTGATTATTCCTTTCTTCTGTACCAGGCGTTTCTTGGATCAAGTTCCACTCCAGAGACCTGAGCACAAATGCCAGACCTAGAAATTTAAATGCACAGTGATTTATGATGATTTCTGAGTTGTTTTGTGCCATGCCAGAAATGAGAATGGGTAATCTTGAGCTTGGTAGCTCAGCCATTTTGCACAAGAGCTTGATTGAAGTTGGCTGCGAAATGTTCCTGTTGTTGGGAATGCTTAGCTTTGTCCCATCACTTCCTCTGTGGCAGCATTATTTGAGGAAGGCTCCGGCACCTGACTGAGGACCTGGTTCTGTTAGATCCCCTTTAAACCTATTTATTTACCTGCTCTCCAGCCAATGAGCACTTTTCTGCGGTTGCTGAGGGATTTCAGAACCGTAGACTTTTGAAGGAGACAGTAAAGGAAAGCCTGTTGTCTCAGGTTTAAGTGCAAGGTCTGTGCCATTACTGTTCAGAGTTATCCCTGTTGTCCTACCTCATAGCTAACTTTCAACCAAAATCATAAAACAGATGATCACATTCTGGGAATGGCAGGGTATTATTACAATACCAGATGAAGTCCAATTTACTAAATCTATAAGTGAAATCTAGAGTCATTAATCATGGCCATGAAATCTATTTGATTCATGAAAATCCATGAGGGAACGATAGCCTTTATTGTCGTATTACTTTTATGTGGCTCCATTTTGTAGCAACATAGTTGGTTATGAGCTGCTCTCTAAAGTAACGAACAATTTGTTTGATTAAAAGATGTTCCTTCAAGTTCTACCATCAGATACAAAGATGGCAGCAGGCACACAGGAACATTTCTGCCTGCGAGTGCCCTCTCCAAGTTACACGCATCATCCTTCCATGCAGATGTGTGGCCATTGGCTCATCTACAAGTTGTTTTTTTTTACCCTTGCGGAGCAGAGTTTTGGGAAAGATGTTTTTTTTTGGTCCGCTTTATCTATGAAACTTGAGAGCATCTGTTGAAAATTCTGTGAATGGCCTCCTTAAATGGATGCTCCCAAATAACTGTAGAATTGTTATAGTACAGCAGAAGGACAATCAGCCCAATCTGGTCCATGTTGGCTCCTCGCGGCGGTAACTACGAGGACACACTGATCGAAGCGCATTTGTTTGCTTACACGAGTGGAAATCGAAAGATGTTGAGATAATTATTTCCCTGGCAATGAGTCTCCTCTTCAGGCGAGGTGCACTACAGAATCAGCCTTTATGGGATAAAGAACATTCAAAAATAAGGAAGTCGTGTCCGGTGATATGACAGCTTGTTAAAAAATAAAATGTTTATTTTTTTTTAAACAGATTGAAGTTTTGACATCCTTGAAAACACTGCACAAGTTCATCGACAGCAACCAACTGACTGAAATGCTGGAGGGGACTTTTCCATACAATCACACTGAATGGATTCATTTTCGTATGGTTAGTAGTCAAACTTCTCTGATAAATTTACTGTTTCAATTAAAAAAAAAATATAGTTTGAGTTGCATTTCCATTCAAAAATTAAGCACAATCTCTGCCTGAGATACACCCAACAACCTGGCCTCTTCAGCCTCCCGTGGTAACAAAATCTAGAGGTTCACCATTCTCTGGTTAAAGAAATTCTTCCACATTTCTGTTTTAAATGGGCATATGCAAACCTGAACTTGTGGCCTCTTGTCCTAGATTCCCCCACCAGGGAAAGCAACTTTGCCACATCTACTCTGTCCAAATCTTTAAACATTCAAAATGTATCTATTAGGTCCCCTCATTATTTTGAATTCCCAGGAATACAGTGAAACATGAACGTCTGTAGACACTGTGATTGTAGTCAAAACACAGAAATACAGGAGGAACTCAGCTGGTCTCGCAGCATCCATAGGAAGGAAAGATATATCCCTGATGTTTTGGGCCTTTTCTCAAGTTTTGAGTGAAAAATATCAAGCATCTGAATTAAAGGCTGGGGAAAGAAAAAGGGAACAATTGGAGGAGGAGGAGGACAGAGCCACAGACTAAAGGTGCCACCTGCATATGATAAGAGGATTGGTGGAAATAGATTTTGGCTCTGGAAAAGGGAAGAGAGAATTATACAGGGGGACAGAGGGAAGAAGATGGGGGAGGGGCATTCTAACGGAAACTGGAGAATTTGATGTTAACACCATCCGGTTGGAGGGCGCCCAGAAGGAAGATGAGGGCTGTTCCTCTAATTTGTGGGTGATCTCAGACAGGCAGTGCACGAGACCATGCACAGCAAGGGAATGGGGTGGGGAGTTAAAATGGGTGGCAACTGGTAGACCCATGCTATTGTGATGGACACAAGTGAGTTGCTCAACAAAGCCATCTCCCAGTTTGAATCCAGTCTGTCCGATATAGAGGAGACTATAAAGGGAACACTGGATCCAGTAGCTGACCCCTGTAGATTCACAAATGAAATGTTGTACAGTCCAAGAGCCATCATAAGTTCCCTTCAATCCATGAATCATTCTTGAGAATCTGCTTTGAAACTTCTCCAGTGCTAGCGCATACTTTCTTAAATAAGGAGCCCAAAACTGTACTGCAAACTCCAAGTGAGTCCTCACATACCTTAAAAAGCCTCAGCATCATATCCCTTATACCTATCCCTCTAGATATAAATGCCAACATTGCATTCACCTTCTTCTGGAGGTTAAACTTCAGGGTATCCTGCATGAGGACTCTCAAGTCCCTTTGCACCTATGAATTTTCCCCATCCAAATAATAGTCGGCCCTTTTATTCCTTCAACCAAAGTGCACGACCATGCACTTTCCAACATTGTATTTTATTTGCCACTTCTTTGCCCGTTCTCCTCATCTACCAGAGTCTTTCTGCAGCCTCTCTATTTCCTCATCACTACCTGCCCTGCCACCTACCTTGGCATCATCTGCAAACTTAACTACAAAGCCATTTATTCCATCATCTAAATTATTAATATTCAGCGTATAAAGAAATGACCCCAACGCTGACCCCTGCGGAACACGTTTGGTTACCAGTCGCCAACCAGAGTAGCATCCCTTTATTCCCACTCTCTGTTTCCTGCTGAGCAGTGTAAGGTAAAACATCATGAGATGGGAATGTGTAAGGAGTTACCCTGTGCAGGGCTGTAACAAGATGTGAATGCATCCTTGTACTTACAAGATAAGAGAGACATTGATGGATTGAGAGGCAGGAAGCTAGCAGGGAAAGGATAGCAACAGTTTTAGTCATTGGACAAGTAATGATATGATGATGTTCTAAGCACGTATCCAAGGGTATAAAAAAATCACCATTTTGCTGATAACGGCAGAATGCATTCTCCAACTAACATTGTTAGTTGCAAGTGTTACAATCCGGTAATAAAGAACAAAGAACCCTGATTTCGACTCAGTCTGGTGTTTGTCTCACTCATTCATGAACAAAGCAGACCTAACAGCAGCCAATTCTCTATCTATGCTAGTATCTTTTCTGTAATTCAATGGTCTGTTATGTTGTTAAGCAGCCTCATGTATGTAACCGTGTCGAGGGGCTTTAGAAAATCCTAATAAACAACATCCATTGCTTCTCTTTTGTCCAATTGTCCAATTGGTTGTGGTTTCCTCAACCAATTGCAGTAGGTTTGTCAACAAGATTTTCCCTCAAGGAAACCATGCTGACTTTGGTCAATCTTGTCATGTACCTCCCTCTTTTCAAAACCTCATCCTTGATGATCAACTCCAATCAGGTGCATAATTTCCTTTCTGCTGCCTCCATCCCTTTTTAAATAATGGAGTGACATTTGCAATATTCCAGTCCTCTACAATCTTTTGATACTTGTAAGATCATTACTAATGCCTCCACAATCTCTATAACTACTTCTTTCAGAATGCAAGGGTGGTATTGCATCTGGTCCAGGAGGCTTAGCTATCCTTAGACCTTTCAGCTTCCCAAGCACCTTCTCTCTGGTGATCGTGACTGCACTCATTTCTCTTCCCTGACACCCTTCAAAGTCAGCTAAACCGCTAATGTCTTCTACAGTGATGCAACATTCTCATTTAGTTCCTCTGCTATCTCCTTGTCTTCCATTACAATTTATCCACCGTCATTTCATATCGGTCCTAAATTTACTCTCGCCTCTTTTTTTACTCTTAATCTGTTTTTAAAACGTTTTTAGTGTCCTTTTTGAGATTATTTGCTCACTTTCTTTCAAAGTTCATTATTTCCTTCCTAATGATCTTCTTAGTTGTTTTATGTAAGGTTTTAAAAGCTTCCCAGTCTTCTCTCTTCCCACTAATGTTTGGTTCCTTGTATGACCTTTCTTTTGCTTTTAATTTGGCTTTGACTTTGCTTGTCAGCCTCAGATATGTCACTTTACCATTCAAATATTTCTTCTTATTTGAAACGTACTTCTCCTGCACCTTATTTATTTCTTGCAGAAACTCCACCCATTGATATTTTGCCATCCTCCCTACTTGTGTGCCTTTCCAGTCAATTTTGGCCAGTTCCTCTCTCATACCTCTGTCGTCCCCTTTATTTCACTGGAATACTGATACCTCCCTCTCAAACTGCAAGGTGAATTCTGTCATATTATGATCACTGCCTCCTAAGGATTCCCTTACCTTCAGCTCCCTTATTGACTCTGGTTAATCACACAATGCCAAATCCCGAATTACCTTTTCCGTGGTTGGCTCAGCCACAAGCTGTTCTGTTCTAAGAAGCATCCTGAAGGGATTCGATGAATTCCTTCTCTCAGGTTCCAGCACCAACCTGCTTTTATTGAAGTCTCCCACCATAATTGTAACAATGCCCTTTCAGTAGCCATTCTCAGGGAGCACATTACTCTCTGTACAGATGCAAATCTTTCCTTTATTATGTTATTTAGAAATACATACTTGCTGTTTTCACCCCCTCTGCCCGACCCAAGTTTTCCTTTCAGTGTAACCTACTAGTAGATCTCATGAATATGAAGGAGATTGCTTGCACTTGAACACCCCATTTTGGATAATGTTCTGGATAGTAGAGGAAGGGATGTAATGTTTGAGCTGCCATTATTTGGCAAAGTTGAAAAACAAAACATGAGAGATTAAGCTGATATCTTGTCACAGAATGTAAAGGACACACACACATTCTCTCTCTCTCTCTCACACTATAGAAGAGGAGGGTTTGAGGAGCCTTGCCTGTGTAGACATGCATCTTCACCTCCTATGGACTCTGTGACTGACACCTGCTGAGTTCCTCCAGCATTTTGTGTCATTCCTATAATCACAACTTCAGCAGACTTTCATGTTTCACAGGATGTAAAGGACCAGAGAAATTACTATAATTTTTAAAAAGTAGTGGTCATCATTGAACTCTACTGTCTCCAGCTGTCCAGTATGGAAAACTTGGTAATCATTGTTGACCTTTTTTTTAATCCAAGCTGATGGTGATCTTCCTAAAACAGTTTGGTTAACTCACTTCTGATGAGGTGCTTTGTCAAATGCTTTATTTAAATCCATATACTCCCATAGATGACAAGGGGCTTATTGTTAGAAGTACATTGTGGTTAAAGGAGTTTTTCTGATCATGGCCACGTTGCTTTTTTGTGGGACATTGGCTACTTCATTTCCTACAAAGCCTCAATGAGGCAAGGATTGGCAACAAGTCTGGGACATCCTGGGAAAATGAATGATGCTGACCTCAATTTCCATGGAGTAGGGAGGAGCTCTCCTGCTCATTGAAATAGGTTGGGTTAAGACATAATGTAGGTGTTCTTTTGCAACAGCAAATCCATAACAACACTTGGGGTGAATGAAAAAAAAACATCTATCCCTGCTTTTAATGACTTGGAGTGTGCTGCACACAATAGATGCTGTAACCATCCTGGATTTGAAAAGTTACTTCCTTGCCATATTTAGATGATTGCAAGTGTGAGGCAAAAAGATACAGGGTAACAATGAACACTGGAGTTTGGCTATGAACACAATGTGTCCTCGTGCTGAATGGCCTGTTTCTGTAACAATCTTTCATATTTTCTCAATATTTGCATTGTGCCCTTGACACTTGATTCCTGTGTCCTCATAAAAAATAGAAATGTAACACTAAGAAGGAAAAATCAGCATTAGTTGTGTGAATTGATATACTTTCTCAAGTATTCAGTATGAGTGGAAATTCAGAAATGTGACTGCATCCTTGTGAGTGATAACTTTAGAGTATTGAGACTAATATATTATGCCAGATGTTTCCATTCCATTTTACTAAATGCAACAGTTTGCATGAATAAATGTTTATTGAATGAAATACCTATAGGGTAATGGTTTAATGGAGCTATTTTAATTAATGCCAGTGCAATATCCTCAGCAATATAGCCTGGTGCCAAAGGCATCGGTTAGGATAGTGGCAGATGTTCCCGTTCCATCATGTTGAATGCTTAACAATCTGTTGAGTAAACATGTCCGCGAAAATGCATCACCATTGTTTTTGCTCCATCTTAAATCATATTGAGATTCTTCACTTTGATGCAGGAAGAAGCCAAACGGGAGGAAGCAGGAGATAAATAGGAAGGCTATGAATGGAAGAAAAGTCGAGCATTGCTTTATTGCATTAATGTTTTGGGAAATAGTTTTAAAGGAATTTATAGAACTAAAGGATGTCCCTCTTTTGCTTATACTCTCAACGGCAGATTGAAGACTGTTTTTTTTAGCTTTCTTTCATGGCATTATCAATGCATTTTTGTTTTAATTTACCACCAGCAGTAGGTTACCTCCCTCAGGGAGCTAGAATTGATGCAACATCTGCTTTTTAAAAAAAACATTCATGTATTCATACAAAAAAATTAACATCAAAAGGCAATTTGAGTAGATGAAGCTGAACCCTTTGGGCCTCCTATGGCATCAAGAACATTTTGATCCTCCTGAGTTCTGTGTCGTGACTGCAGTCCTGAAGTATTGTTCCAAACATTGATTTTTCTGAGTAAACACACTGCTTTCAGAAGATTGTGCTCTAATTTTGGTTTATAACTGTAAGATCTTCGCTCACAATTTAACAAAGTAATCTTCTGGGCTTTTACTGCTGAAACCATTGAATATTTAACACCTCAATTACCCTTAATTGTTTACTTACTCAACTATAAAACTTAATTTTAAGAAATCAAGCTTCCCATTTCTGTCCTTTTTTTTTCTTTGCAAACAATTTGATTGCTCTTTTTGGCAAGTAACCAAGGTTCAATTCAGTATTCCCCTGGTGGTCTGACCAAAGCACTGAAGAGCCCCAGTATAATTTACAGTCTTGCTCTATAACCCAGGCACATGGTCAGAGAACTGAAAGCAGTGAGGAAATCATTAATCCCAGCTCTTTTGCTGTCTGTGAACTTGCTCCCACATAGATTAGATCAGTGGAGTTCCAACTGCACACTGTGGAATCTTGCTCAGAATCTATCCCTGTGTCTGACATTGTCCCTATTCTGGGTTCCCTTGCTCCTTTTTTGTCAATCAAATTCTGATCCAGTTGCTGTGGGAATTACAGCCATGAACTAATAAACGGGATTCTCCAGAGTATCAAGGCGTTTATTAAATGTGACTAATCTATGATAGTTTAATCTGCTGAAGATTTAATACACAAGCTTGTTTATATGCTGTAAGGGAAACATTTTACAGGATGATCTGCTAAAATCTGGGCACTAATACTCATTGTGGACTCAAAAAAAAAACTCCATAGTAAGGGTTTGGATTTCTGAAATCTATCATCTACTGTGATCAGTGATAGCAGGCTGTTATATCATCTACTTGTAGTGCTATGCCATTACGCTATTGGTATGCAATGTGTTGGTTCCCCAAGTAATGATGCGTACCTGATCTATTTTCAAGAAGGCCAGGACAAATTAATCTCTTAATGTTTTCTCAGAACAGCAATGCAACATTTCTACCAGCAGATGTCACTGCTATGCTTTTGAATACAGGGACTAAGGGTTTGTGAAGGGTTCCAGCCAGAATTGTTGACTATTTTATTTCCAGCAATGATACTCAACCCACTGAGTTCCTCCAATAGATGGCTTTTTGCTCTAGATTCCAGCATTTTTTAAATTTTTTTTTATTTTTCACACTATAAACCATATTGACCAAGATACATACAGACATTTTTCTTCTTAAATATATACAGTGTCGTTTTCTCCCCCTTTTCCCCCCTCCCTTCCCTCCCTCCCTTCCCCATTTATTTAAAGTTCAATCTATAAGATACATTAAACCCGTTAAATAATGTTGTCACTTAATAAAAATAAACAAGAAATTTTACTGAGTCAGTTCTTTTCGTTATCTTCTCCTTCTGTCATTTTAGGTGGTGGAAGTCCACGGTAGGATTTCTCTATTGTGCTTCATGTATGGCTCCCATATTTGTTCGAATATTGTAATGTTATTTCTTAAATTATATGTTATTTTTTCTAATGGAATACATTTATTCATTTCTATATACCATTGTTGTATTCTCAAGTTGTCTTCTAATCTCCAGGTTGACATAATACATTTTTTTGCTACAGCTAGGGCTATCATACCAAATCTTTTTTGTGCTGCATCCAAATTGAGTCCAAATTCTTTGTTTCTTATATTACTTAGGAGGAAGATCTCTGTTTTTTTTTGGTCTATTGCTTTTTGTGATTTTATTTAATATCTGGTTTAGATCTTCCCAAAATTTTTCAACTTTCTCACATGTCCAAAATGCATGAATTGTTGTTCCCGTTTCCTTTTTACAGCGAAAACATCTGTATGATACTGTTGGGTCCCATTTATTTAACTTTTGAGGTGTGATGTATAGCCTATGTATCCAGTTATATTGTATCATGCGTAACCTCGTGTTTATTGTATTTCTCATAGTTCCGGAGCATAGCTTCTCCAATGTTTCATTCTTTATCTTTATGTTTAGATCTTGTTCCCATTTTTGTTTAGGTTTACAGTTTGTTTCCTTGTTCTCCTTTTCTTGCAGTTTGATGTACATGTACATGTTTGTTACAAACTTTTTAATTATCATTGTGTCTGTAATCACATATTCAAAATTGCTTCCTTCTGTTTCCCAATTTGTCCTTCAAGTAGGTTTTCAGTTGGTAGTATGCAAACATTGTATCGTGAGTTACATTATATTTATCCTTCATTTGTTCAAAGGATAATAATTTATTTCCCGAAAAACAATTTTCTATTCTTTTGATCCCTTTTCTCTCCCATTCTCTAAAGGAAAGGTTATCTATTGTGAAAGAGATTAACTGATTTTGCGTCAATATTAGTTTTGGTAGTTGATAATTTGTTTTATTTCTTTCTACATGAATCTTCTTCCAAATGTTGAGCAGATGATGCAATACCGATGAATTCCTACGTTGCACCAATTTTTCATCCCATTTATATAGTATATGTTCAGGTATCTTCTCCCCTATTTTATCTAGTTCTAATCTGGTCCAATCTGGTTTTTCCCTTGTTTGATAAAAATCTGATAGGTATCTTAATTGTGCGGCTCTATAATAATTCTTAAAGTTTGATAGTTGAAAGCCTCCTTGTTTGTACCATTCTGTTAATTTATCTAGTGCTATCCTCGGTTTCCCCCCTTTCCATAAGAATTTCCCTATTATTTTCTTTAACTCCTTGAAGAATTTCTCTGTTAGGTGTATTGGTAATGACTGAAATATGTATTGTATCCTTGGGAAAATATTCATTTTAATACAGTTTATTCTTCCTATCAGTGTTAGTGGTATGTCTTTCCAATGCTCTAAGTCATCTTGTAATTTTTTCATTAATGGATGGTAATTGAGCTTATATAGATGGCTGAGGTTTTTATTTAGTTGTATACCTAGGTATCGTATTGCTTGTGTTTGCCATCTAAATGGCGATTCTTTCTTAAACTTTGTGAAATCCGCATTATTCATTGGGATTGCTTCACTTTTATTTGCGTTTATCTTGTACCCTGATACTTCTCCATATTCCTTCAATTTCCTATGTAATTCTTTTATTGATATTTCTGGTTCTGTTAAGTATATTATAACGTCATCTGCAAATAGACTGATTTTATATTCCTTCTCTTTTATTTTTATCCCTTTTATTTTATTTTTTGTTCTTATCAGTTCTGCTAGTGGTTCTGTAGCTAACGCGAACAGTGAGGGAGATAGTGGACATCCCTGCCTTGTTGATCTACTTAATTTAAATTGGTTTGATATATATCCATTTACTGTCACCTTCGCCAATGGTTCGTTTTATAATGCTTTAATCCAATTAATATATTTCTCTGGTAGGCTGAATTTTTGTAGTACTTTGAATAAATAATTCCATTCTACTCTGTCAAAGGCCTTCTCTGCGTCTAAAGCAACCGCTACTGTTGGAATTTTATTTCCTTCTACTGCATGAATTAAGTTAATACATTTACAGATATTGTCTGTTGTTCATCTTTTTTTAAATAAATCCAGTTTGGTCTAGATTTACTATTTTTGGTACATAGTCGGCCAATCTCTTTGCTAATAGTTTAGCTATTATCTTATAATCTGTGTTAAGTAAAGATATTGGTCTATATGACGCTGGTGCAAGTGGATATTTCCATGTCTTTGGTATTACTGTAATTATTGCTGTTTTGCATGAATCTGGAATGCTTTGTGTTTTATCAATCTGGTTGATTACTTCAGAAGGGGAGGAATTAATAAGTCTTTAATTGTTTTATAGAATTCTATTGGGAATCCATCCTCTCCTGGTGTTTTATTGTTCGGTAGTTGTTTTAATATCTCCTGTAATTCTTCTATTTCAAATGGTTTTATTAATTTATTTTTCTCCTCTGTTTGTAATTTCGGTAGTTCAATTTTAGTTAGAAATTCATCTATTTTGTCTTCTTTCCCTTCGTTTTCAGTTTGATATAGTTGCTCGTAGAATTCCATGAAGTTTTCATTGATCTCCGTTGGATTATATGTAATTTGTTTGTCCTTTTTCCTTGATGCCAATACCATTCTTTTAGTTTGTTCTGTCTTAAGCTGCCACTCTAGAATTTTGTGCGTTTTTTCTCCTAGCTCTTAATATTTTTGTTTTGTCTTCATTATGTTCTTCTCCACCTTATATGTTTGTAGTGTTTCATATTTTATTTTTTTAACTGCCAATTCTCTTCTTTTAGTTATCTTCCTTTATTGCTAATTCTTTTTCTATATTTGTTATTTCCCTTTCCAACTGTTCAGTTTCCCGATTGTAGTCCTTCTTCATCTTAGTTACATAACTTATTATTTGCCCTCTGATGAATGCTTTCATTGCGTCCCATAGTATAAACTTATCTTTCACTGATTCCATATTTATTTCAAAGTACATTTTAATTTGTCATTCAACGAATTCTCTAAAATCCTGTCTTTTAAGTAGCATGGAGTTTAATCTCCATCTATACATTCTTGGTGGGATGTCCTCTAGCTCTATTGTCAATAACAGGGGTGAGTGGTCCGATAATAGTCTAGCTTTGTATTCCGTTTTTCGAACTCTCCCTTGAACGTGGGCTGATAACAGGAATAGGTCTATCCTCGAGTATGTTTTATGTCTACCCGAATAGTATGAATATTCCTTTTCCTTTGGGTGTTGTTTCCTCCATATATGCAAAAGTTGCATTTCTTGCATCGATTTAATTATAAATTTGGTTACTTTGTTCTTTCTGTTAGTTTTTTTCCCAGTTTTATCCATGTTTGAGTCCAAATTAAGGTTAAAATCCCCTCCTATTAGTATGTTCCCTTGAGTATCTGCTATCTTCAAAAAGATATCTTGCATAAATTTTTGATCTTCTTCATTAGGTGAATATACATTGAGTAAATTCCAAAACTCCGAATATATCTGACATTTTATCATAACATATCTCCCTGCTGCATCTATTATTTCCTCTTCTATTTTGATTGGTACATTTTTATTGATTAATATAGCTACTCCTCTGGCTTTTGAATTATAAGATGCTGCTGTTACATGTCCTATCCAATCTCTCTTTAATTTCTTGTGTTCCACTTCAGTTAGATGTGTTTTTGTACAAATGCTATATCATTTTTTTCTTTTTTCAGTAAATTTAACAGTTTCTTCCTTTTGGTTTGGTTATGTATTCCATTAATATTTAAAGTCTTATAGTTCAACATAGCCATTTCATACTTTGTTTATCTTTCCTTTCGGTTTCCTCATCACTACCTTCCCTTCTTATCCATTTCTGCTTTCTTTTTTTGAACACATTATAAGACAACATTTCTAAAACATAAAATATTTCCACTATTCCCATATCTAAAATTCCTTTAACCCCAATAGTCCCTCCCCTTTCTGAGTTGCTCTTTGTCCCTTGTCGGGCAACCACATCTCCCCTCTCCATTTGGATTTGCGAATCCGCTTGCAAGTGTCAACTGATTTTGCAGTGACTGTAATTCTGCCCCACCCAGCCCCCCCGAAAAGATTTTAATCTTCATATATAACAAAGGTCACTCTCTTAATTCCTTCCTTTCTTTAGTTCTTACCTATACTCTATTTTTTATAATATATATACACATACACATACACATATATATATATATATATATACGTACATACACACATACATATAGTTTGTTGTCATTTTTGTTCTTGTTACATCTCTTCATCTCTCTGTCTGTTTTGTAGTTGTTCTACAAATTTTCGTGCTTCTTCCGGATCCGAGAATAGTTTGTTTTGCTGCCCCGGAATAACTATTTTAAGTACCGCTGGGTATTTTAACATAAATTTATAACCTTTTTTCCATAGGGTCATTTTTGCTGCATTGAACTCCTTCCTCTTCTTCAGGAGTTCAAAACTTATATCTGGATAGAAAAAAAATTTTTGACCCTTGTATTCCAGTAGTTTTTTGTCTTCTCTTATTTTATTCATTGCCTTCTCCAATATATTTTCTCTTGTTGTATATCTTAGGAATTTTACTAGAATGGATCTTGGTTTTCGTTGTGGTTGTGGTTTAAGGGCTAATGTTCTGTGTGCCCTTTCTATTCCCATTTCTTCCTGTAATTCTGGTCTTCCTAGGACCCTGGGGATCCATTCTTTTATAAATTCTTTCATATTTTTGCCTTCTTCATCTTCCTTAAGGCCCACTATCTTTATATTGTTTCTTCTATTATAATTTTCCATTATATCTATCTTCTGAGCTAACAGCTCCTGTGTCTCTTTAACTTTTTTATCAGATTCTTCTAATTTCTTTTTTAAGTCATCTACTTCCATTTCTATGGCTGTTTCTCATTCTTCCACCTTGTCTACTCTTTTTCCTATATCTGTCATGATCATCTCTAATCTATTCACTTTTTCTTCTGTACCTTTTATCCTTTTTATTTCACTGAATTCTTGTGACTGCCATTCTTTTACTGTTTCCATCTATTCTTTAAAAAAATATATATCCATGTACTTGCCCTTCCCTTCATCTTCCATTTCTCTGTGTTCTTCCTCCTCTTCTTCTGAGTTCACTCCAGGTTCTGTGTCCTTTACCTCTGTCTCTTCTGGTTTTCTTGTTGGGTTGTTTGTTTTATTTTGTTGGGTATTTTTGGTCTTCTTATTTTTATTAGAAGTGTCTTGGTGTTGGTCTTCTTCCTCTGGGTTGGTCATCTGTTGTTTCTTTGATTTCTTATTTTTATTCTCTTCCTTCTTGTTCTCGTTATTTTCTATGTTTTCCTCTTGCTGTTGTGTTATAGTTGCCTGTTTCAGTTGTGGAGATCTACTCCTCAGCTGGTCCCCCCTCCCGTCAGTATTATTTTTGTCTTGCGCATCGTGCATGCGCGAATCCTCATGCATGCGCGGTTGTGCACTTTTGTTTGGCTCTGTGAGCCATTTTTGTAGTCCCGAGTTTGGGGCTTCGACTGACCTCAGGGAGCGGGCTTCTCTCTCCATGGCGGGCCTCCTCGTACAGGTAAGGCCTTCACCTTCTTCTTCCGACGTCTTTCCTTCTTCTTTTCTTCCCATTGTTTTTGGTTTTTCTTTCTTCACTGCCATTTTCTCCACACTTTTACTTTCACTTTGTTATGGTTTTTATGTTTGTGCCTTTGTTTTTTCTCTATCTTTTTTTAACTTTTCTGGAGAGGGCTGGAGTTCCCCTACTGGCCACTACTCCATCACGTGACTCCAATCTAGATTCCAACATTTGGTGTCACTTGTGTTTCCAATGAAATAAACAGTTTTACTGATGTTTCAGATTTCCAACATCTGCAGGTTTTTGTATCTCTAGCACGATCCCTTCTGCTTCCCCTTTCCTCAATGATCTTCTATTTCCATCTCCTCAGGATAGACCAATTGTGATGAACGTGCCATCACCACCTCTTCTTCACCTGTACAAACACAATCAGTGCCACTCATTTTTTTCTTACTCATGTGCTCTCTTTCGCACATGCCTTTCTCTGCAACGTGCACCATGTTAATTCTAACCTCCCCATTCTCCATTCCGATGAGATATATCAACTGTTTTTCTTCCTCCACAGATGCTGCACATGATGAGTTTGATCTTCATTTTCAATATCTGAAATCTTTTTCTTTTCAATGACTTTAATTATTTTTGTGTTTCAGAGACTTGAGTCATTTATTGCAAACTGCAGAGAGGCTTCCAGTTTGTTACTGGACACCATTAGGATGTTCAAATCAAATAAACCTGGCAATAACACACAGGTACGTGGCCAAACAATAAATAAAAAGCAATGCAGCACAAAAGAGCATAAGAATATAGCAGTAACATGGCGGCAAAGTCCTCAAAGTCAGTTGTGCCTGGCTGATGAAAATTCTTTGCAATTTGATGAAATTGGCTAGAAAATTCACATGAGGTGACTAGAACTGAACACAATAATCTTAAGTGTGATCTCACCAGAGATTTGTAGATTTGCAACCTTTTCAATTTCTTTTCATGTTTATTTAATGAGTAAATAAATTGCTTCACACTGCTCCCAATATAACTATATTATTCCTTAAGTATTCAGAATGAAACCTAATTCAGTAACAGATACCATCACACTATCAAATATCTCTACTTATTAGTCTATGCCTCTTGCAGTGAAGACCAACATTCCAGTAGCCTTTCTACTTGCTTGCCATACTTGCATAACACACTTTGTGTCTTGTGCGCAAGTACTTTTAGACTCTCTTGTACTGCAACACTTTTGAGTCTTACTTTATTTAAATAAACATGTTCTGCTTCATTTTCCCACATTATATTACACCTGCCATCTACATGCCCACTCACTTAACCCATCACGATCTCTTTGTGTCCTCCTCACAACTTGTTGGCACACCTATCTTTGTATCATCAACAAATTCAGGCTGCAATCCAGGTTGTTAATCTGACACCTCAGCAATGTCCCCGTGGCACTCTGCTGGCTATTGAATGTCATTCCAAAAATACTCCATTTATTGTATCTCTCATTTTTCTACTGCCCTTCCAGCCTATTATAAAGCCCAGGCACTCTTGCACTAACCACTTATGCATCACTTTATCGAATGCCTTCTGGAAATCTAGATGCTGTGATGTAGCTGAAGATTAGCTAGTTTAAATTTGATTGGATTGAGATTGCTTCCTTTTTAGAGTTACCAGTTTGTCTTTATCTTTATTTGATTGAAGGAGGTTATAGATTGTATCAACAACCACAAGATGACCATGCAGAGGGTTTTGCAAGATGCCCGATTGGTTAATTTAGAACTAGAAGGTGGAGCAAATCTCGCCAGACTCAAGAAAGAGGAAACCCGATTCAGTTTCTCGGAGGACTACAGGTAGGAATGTTTGATCTGAGAGTTCATTTTTACTCTGCCTCAGTATAATTACTATCTGCATATTCATTATTAGGAACCATATGTAAACAATATATTTTGAATGAGGCATCTACAAAATGAAATTTCCAACACTTGTGTCTACAAAATAATCATTCTCGTTTTTGATAAATGAGAGCTGAACTTATCACCTGCTCTTTACTGAAGCATCAGAGTGAAACTGCATCAGTTGAGGTTTTCTACCTTTTCCACAACTAGGTCAAGTATCTTCCACTCATCTGCTACTGCTCACCCCCTATCGCTTCTGTTTTCAATAGCCTCTGCTGGCTTCAAACATTCCTAAAGACTTGATTTTGAATAAGAAATTCTCCACCTCACGTGCCCACCTTACTTCCATTGTCTTCTTCAGCTCCATGTTCTAATTTTCCAGCAAGCTGCCCTGCATCCACTCAGTTCACTGCCATATGGATGACAGTCTTCAGTGTTGTTGGTTGATGCTCTGGAAGCCCCAAAACATCACCCTCTTAATAAATTCCCAATCTCTTTCATGTGACTCCTCAACATCTCTGCCCAGATTTACCTTCATTCATTTCTTCAAACTTTAGCTTCATTGTGACCAACCTTTTTATTATTGAGGTACGGTAGAATATGTTGCCATGTTTAGTCACGTTTGTGGAATCTTATTCATTCTTCCTTTCATGATTTTCCTTCTTCACTGCCCTTAATCGTTTAGGTGCCCAACTTACCTTCTCTAATGAATACACAAAATACGCTCACATTAGATTTTCATAAATATATAATATTGTTATGTGCAATCATTGTAATTTGCTTTCATTGAAGTGACTAGAACAAAATTTTGGAAGTGAGCCACCTGGCCTTTATCACCACAGAGAGTTCAGACCAGGTCTCCTACAGAATCCCCAAATCACAGTCCAGTCTGCTTTGTCAAATTTGAACTAGCTGATACACTATTTATCAGAGAAGTCCAAGCAAGATGTGGTACCTCTGCTTTTATGCTCTTTGTCAATAGACAGGTCTTTGTCTCCTGCCCCTTGATCCCCAACTCACCCCTTTTGCGTTTTTTGCTTGGCTTCCGAATCATCTGCTAATGGAAGTAGCTTCCCTCTATTTATCACATCCAAACAAGTCATGATGTTGCAGTGGAAACTTTCTACTTTTTTTTGCTCAGCTTCTATGTTGTAACTTTGCAGCTGAAATCCCTTAACTATGAAAGTATTTGTACAGAGAGAGATGCTTTTTCATATTTACAACTTGTCATGTAATAGCGATATTTAAAATGGCAGTATATATGTATCTGTAAATTTGCAGAGACGCCATTGATTCAGTAACACCTCTCTACAATATGGTGGAAGAAAGTGTCCATACACTGGTGATGAGGTCCAATCAGTGCCTTCAGCATTTGGAGTTCTTGCAGAATCTGAGGACACTTGAGGACAAATTTAAACAGGTTGGTGAATAGCTGAAGGTAATTAAACTTGAAACAGGTTCTATTTCCCTTGATGCTGCTTCGCCTGCTCAGCATTTACAGCATTTTCTCTTTTATTTCGACATCATAGAATGAGAACATAAATACAATTTGCTGATGTCTTGATGAGGGGCTGTGAACCTGAAACGCTGACCATTTATTTTCTCCAGTTGATGCTACTCAACCCGCTGAGTTCCTCCATGCTCCAGATACAACTCTCTGCACTCTCTCCTCTGTTTTCAGATTTAGAGCATGTATCTTGTCTGTCGCCAAAACAGATTTGTCCAGTTTAGCAATTTTTGAAGAGAATGCGACACATATCATGTAGAAGCAAATTTCATTTTATTAGCTATTTTGTGTCTTATGAGGAGTTAGAACATAAGAAATCAATGCAGAAGGAGAATATCTGGCACCTCTAACCTGTTCCGCCATTCAGAAAGATCACAGCTGATCTGACTATGGACTCAACTCCACATACTTGCCACTTTCACATAACCCCAACCACCTACTATTGTGAAAACTGTGTCTAAAGTTTGTTTAGTGAGATAGTCTCTTCTGCTTCTGTGGGCAGAGAATTCCACATATTTACTATTAACTGGGAAAATCAATTTC
Source organism: Narcine bancroftii (assembly GCF_036971445.1). Classification (NCBI taxonomy): domain Eukaryota; kingdom Metazoa; phylum Chordata; class Chondrichthyes; order Torpediniformes; family Narcinidae; genus Narcine; species Narcine bancroftii. The sequence continues at coordinate 36,841,672 of NC_091474.1, read as the reverse complement.
CCCCCTCATCTCTGTCCTAAATCTGCATCTTGACAAAGGTCCTTTAGTTCTAGTTTCACCTCCCAGTAGAAACAACTTTCCTGCCTCTATCTTATCTCCACCTTTATCATTTTATACGTTTCCACAAGATCCCCTCTCATTACAGCGAGTATTACAGCAAATTACAGTGAGTACAGTCCCAGACGACTCAATCTCTCCTCATCTCTGGAATCCACCTGAACTTCCTTTGCACCACCTCAAAGCCAGGATCTATTTTCTCATGAGGAGACCAGTACTGCAGACAGGTGCAGCCTCACTGGTACTCTGTACAGATGCATAAAAACCTCCCTGCTCTTCAATTCAATCCCAATAAAACCCAACATTCCATTTGCCTTCTTGGTTACCTGTTAGACCTGCAAACCAACATTTTGTGGTTCATGCACAAACACTCCCAAGTCCATCTGCATACAGCATGCTGCAATTTTTCACCATTTAAATAATAATCTGATGTTCTATTCTTCCTTTCAAAGTGGATGACCTCACATTTATTAGCATCAGATAGGCAATGAACATTCAAACAACTTGTACATACGAATGGGCTGTTCTCCAATTCACACACGCGCATAATTGTGTCCCAATTTGTCCATGCACACAAAGCTCATAATGTTACCTCACGAATGCTAAATAAGAACTGCAAATACCTGTTCCGCCTTACATATAAAATTCAGCTTATGGACAGACCCAGGTATGGGAATTCATTCGTTACCTGGGGAGTCCCTTTATTCCATTTGTCAGACCGTTGCCCAATCACTTAAACTATCTATATCTCTCTGAAGGCACTCAACATACACACTTTGCTTTTTCACTCAATTTAATGTCATCAGCAAATTTAAATATGCTGTGCCCAAACCCTCCTCCAAATCATCAATGAATTTTGTGTACAGTTGTGGAAACAGCATGTCATCTGCAGCACTTGGCTCACCCACTGATATACAATCAGAGCAAAACCCAGTTATCCCAACTCTTTGCTAACCAATCCTCTATCCATTGTAATATGTTATCCCCCAACTCCATGCATCATTCAGGAGCAATAAAGGGGTTAATGGGAGGGGTGAGGCTTTGGCTCTTGGGAAGAACAATAAGGAATGAGAAAATTCCCCCAAAATACAAGGAGCATGTGGTGTGAGAGACCAAAGACTTATTAATCCAGGAACATGTGACTACAGGAAAGATAAAGGCATGTGGAAGGAAGGCCATGTTTTAGATTTTCTAGCAATGCACAGAATTCAACTTCAAATTGAATTCATACAATAACTGAGCCAGATTGATGATTCCTTTGGACATCTAAAGATGATGGGACTATTAATGGGTACCATTAGAGAACCAACAGCGCAAATTTGCAAAGAATAGAAACTCCTCTGGGAAAGGAGGGGATGATACTAACATTACCTTCTGTGTGAGAATCAAAGTAACCACAAGCCTACAGCTGAGTAGCTCCCTTCTGGCTCTAATCCCACCCACTCCCATTTTGCCCAGGAATTTACCTCAGTTCATCTCTTCAACTGAATCCAATGGCTCTCTCCTGGAATAAGGCAAATCAGGGATTTTATAATTGCAGAAGGCTCCAAATGAAATTACAAGCTACAAATTTGGGGAATGGAAGCAATGCACACACCACCTATTCATTACAAAATGGTGTGCGCTAACAACCATTACAAAATGGTCATCTTATCCAAGTCAACAGTTCCCATTTACATTATTTCATAGGAATATTAAGGTACAGGAGTAATAACCTGTAAATGTCAAAAGGAAGGGTGAGATTGCTGATTATGTAACATTCAACAGAAAATGGGAGCAGGTCCCATGAGATGCTAATGGCACTTCTGTGATTTCCAGCATTTCCTGCTCATAATTTCAGTAATATGTTGATTTAAAACATGTAATCAAGCTAGTTTTTATTTCAAACAATTATTGAGAATTGTTTCTTCACTATCTCTTTATTCTCTCTGAAGCAAAACAGCTGGCTCCTTTGTGAAGGTGAACCACATCTGCAGAATTCAGTAATAAATGGAGATTCACTCAAAGCATTACAAGAAGCACAGCAAAAGTTCAGTGAATTTTTTGTACTGGCCACAGTAAGTCATGTTGACTATATCTATATGTTTTATTTATGTACACTGTTCCTAATACTATCATTCACAGAATGAGGGCCCCATAAGCTGTGAGTGCATTCAAGGTGGTATTCAAGGGTAGATGTGGTTTATATGGAAAGAATTCAAGTTTGTTTATTATCTTCTGACTATACATACAGTATATGCAATCTGATAAAACCATGGTTATCCAGACCATGGTGCACATACATGTGCACACACAATACACAACATGTAATAATCACATATATACATAAAGATATAATTAAAATAAAATATTTTGCATACTTTGGAATGATTTACTCAGTTAGAGGATATCCATCAATTTCACAGCCTCCGGGAAGAAGCTATTTCCCAGCCTGTACGTTCTGATTTTAATGGTCCTGTTTTTCCTTCTTGATGGTAGTGGGTGAAAGGTATTATCCACTGGATGAAAATGGTCATCTGTAATTCTTTGATCCCTATTTAAACACTAGTCCTGGTAAATGTCTTCAATAGAGAAAGGGGATACAGATCTTCTTGGCCATTTTGATGATCCTCTGTATTGACTTCTGATCCAATGCTTGGACATACCATACCATGATATGGCCATACTGAACAATTTCAAATCTCCTCCTGTAAAATGTTGACAAGATGGGGGCTTGATAGCCTTGCCCTCCTCAGTTTCCTTAGGAAGTGGAGGAGCTGCTGCACCTTCCTGACCAATGAGGAGATGTTGGCCTAGGATTGGTCACCCTATATATGCTCACCAAGGAATTCTGTGCTCTCCACGATGAAGCCATTGATGCATAAGGGAGAGTGGTCAACCTTCATGATCCTAAAGTGCACACTAATCTCCTTTGTCTTGTCCGTGTTGAGATTCAAGTTGTTGTTCTCACACCATTTTATGAGCTCTTTGGAAGCTGGTCTATCATTATTGCGATGTGGTCAACTACTCTTGTATCATCTGCAAACTCGATTATGCTTCAACTGAACCTGGCAGTGCAGTCATGAATCATCAACCAGTGCTCAATGTGATACGACTTGAGTTTTCGCTACCAAACTAGACTGCCTGTGGTCTTTTGGTCCACAAATCCAGAACCGTGTTGCAGAGAGGGGTGTGCATACGAACATTAAAAAGAAACATATACACAATCCTCATCCTGAGTTGTTCTTGAGATGATGACAGCATTTTTCTTAATTCAGTACGTAATGAGGTTGCATCTGTCATGCTGATGAGTAGAGAAACACAGAACAAAATAGGAATTGAATTATTTATCTCACATGTTTCAAGATACAGTGAAAAGTTTTGTTTTGTGGCTATCCAGGCAAGTCAATTCATACTTAGGTGCAGCAGATAGTCCAACAATAACACAAAACTGGAAGGTATTGTGTCACAGTAAGTCAAAGAGTGCAGGTAAAGTGTTACAAGATAAAATGCAGAGGATAGAGCCAACTACAGTTAAACAATGAAGGGACATCATAAGGAGGTTCATTAAAGTGTGTAATAACAGCAGGAGTAAAGCTGTCCTTATATCTAGAGATACAAGGACAAGCTCATCTATCTTCTGCCCAATGGAAAGGAGAAGACGAGAGTGTGACCAGGGTGGAATGGGTATTTCATATCTGTTAGTGTCACATGCTTTTTGCAGGAAATTGGAGCTGATGTGCTGACTCTGGCTTTCCAGGTGGTGTGTCTGACAGATCTTATTGAAGGAATCTTAAGCCCTTTTTCCACTGGCATCCCAGTTAATTGGCCGTGTAGTGTCCTGGGAGAGGAAGCCATTTGTGCTGTTTCCACTGGGCTACCTTTAGCCGGGACACTGGCTGCTTTTCCACTGAACACACTCATTCCCAGGGATCGGAAAGTCTAATTTCGAATGGAGTGGAAGGTAGTTGTCCTTTTTCCACTGGTTTAATCAGCACGCTGGCGTTAGCTGTCCCCAGGGATATGAGTAGGGTTAGAGGACGTCATTCCCTGGTGTGATTTGATGTCATTTGACGCCAGCATGCTGATTGTTTTTCTTTTCCACTGGACCATTAACAGATTAATTCCTGGGACAAGGTGTCGGTGGAAAAGGGGCTTTTGTGAACAAGCGTATTTAATAAATGGAACTACAGTGTGCTGGAGGGATGGGATATTAAAGGTGGAGGTTGGGATACCATCATCCAGACTGCAGCAGGTCCATGATGGTACATTTGCTTCTTGAGTGTATTTGTAACTAGCACATCTGGGTAAGTCAAGAGTTTCTGCCATCAGTAAACACCTGGATCCAGACTCCACCATAATCTTCTGCAATGTCTGTGCAGAGTTTCCATATTCCATCTGTGACCTTGTATGTATCCTCTTGTTGCTCCATTGTACTCCCATACCCCTGATTAGTTGGTAGATTAATTAGCCACTGTAATGTATCCCTTTTTATACACGTTTGGTAAAAAAAATCAAGGGGAAATTGGTGGGTAAGTGTGAGAGAGAATTAAGTTAGAGGGATACATGGATACAAGTAGAGGAGGGGGGGGGGAAGAGGAGGTGGGATTCACCAAAAGACCTCCTGTTCTGTTGTTCTAAGGGTAAAATATATCCTTTAACTCAGTGGTTTTCCACCTTAAGCAATCCCTATGCTAAAAGTACTCTGTGAGTGGGAAGGGAAGGTTGAGAACCACTGCTCTAAACCCAATTGTTACTGAAATATTTGGCTTGTGAAAAATTATAATTGGCCCATTTCCTTTGGAGTTATGAAACCTTGCACATAACAAGTTAATTAGGTACAATTAAAACAGTGGTTTTCAAACTTTTTCTTTCCACCCACATACCACCTTAAGCAATCCCTTACTAATCACAGAGCACTTATGGCATAGGTTTTGCTTAAGGTGGAATGTGATTTTGGGGGGGCAGTTTGAAAACCACTGCTCTATCTGGCGAAAAGGCTTTTGACATTCAATGCATCTAGTGCAATTAAATTTCTGGCCAGTGGCACACCCCAGATGTCGATCTGTAATAATAAAAATGACATTGCTGTGGGATAGTTAAAGATAACCATTTGCATAACTCTTCTGTAGTGCAAGTATTTCCTCCTTATCATCCAAATCTGGCATGTTGCTCACCTTCCATTGGTTATGGTGGGCAGAGACTGCATTTTCATCTCAGGAACTGGAATGGAATGCAGTGAAAAAGCTAGCTCTGACATACTGACAGAAGAAAGTAACAGAAGAAAGGGATGAAGATGCTCAGGCTTCAGAGTAAATGCAACACTGCCTTAGGATGAATTAACTGACTTTCAACAGCTGCACCCATCTTCAGCCCTTCGAGAGTTTCCGCAGATTCTCAGTAAGCACCCACACATTAACAGGTGAAACAGCCTTTATCTTGCATTTTGTGAGCAAGGCACATCAGAATTTTCTACTTTATCAGGTAGTTGCTAGTTTTGTGCTGCAGCTGGTGCTAAAGCATTCAACAGGGATGGCGCCTTTGGCCATTATCTTTGCTCTTTTCGCTGCACCATTGTACACATATAATGTTGCAATTGTCTTCCTCCAGGATCATGCAAAAACAGTGTCCATTGACACCCACTTTATTGCACCAACAAGTTTCTCGACTCTTTGCTGGAACTACAGTGTGCTGGAGGGATGGGATATTAAAGATGGAAGAGGTGATAGTTCCCCAACTAACTCATAATTTTGACATCTCACCACACCATCCATCTCAGTGAGACTGGCTTGAAACTGGAATGAACTGATTTCAAATTTGACCTAGTATTGAACTCTGGACCACATTGAGATGTCATTATGATGAAGCCCTCCTTCGTGCTTTACTTACCAGGAGCTGTAGCTCACCCCTGGTCACTCTCATTCATTACACTACCCAAGTATCCTGAAGCATCCCTATCTCATCCTATAGAGGTGTAAAGTCAAGAATTTCTGCTCATGTGTTCCATCAATAACATCAACAGGAGGAAATGTAATGATCAACATTTGTAGTCAGATCCCCTGATCTGAGAGTGTTGTCAACCTATTACCTTTTTATTGTGTGGGTCATTGATCTGATCTGTCAGTTCAGGAAAGTGCATTGAATAGATTTTCAGGCACATCATAATTTCATGTTAGATCAGCAAGTAGATTATTGACATCTGAATGAAAGATATTGAGAAGATAGCTAAAAAAATATAAAGATGGCGCAAAACAAATGGAGTGATGGGGACAAATTATATTTACTCTCCAAAACCTTGCAATCTCTTGCTGTCTTTGAAATCTTATCAAGGTTTTGACCAAGGGTCCTCATACCTGGTATCATATTTGTTAATGCACTTATGAAGCACCTTGGGTTAATAAAGTATTACAAGTATAAGTTGTTGTGGATTCCAGAAATTAATATTGGTCCACCTCAATTTTCTCACAATTACCCTTTACAGCAGGAATATAAAAAGAGTTTGGAGCTGTTGCAGGAGGCAGACCAACTGGACAGTTCCTCGTATCCTGAGTTTTCCATGTTCAAGGATATGGTGGAAGAGTTTAAAGCACGACTCAACAACTTCCATATTGGTGCCAAGAAACGTCAGGCAGAATTGGATGCCCTAGTCAACCTGTACAACTACTGTGAGAAGGTTGGTGTAAAGATAACAGAACTCTAAGCACTGTAAAATAAATATTGTGTTTCCTTGCCTTCCTCCCCAATGCTGCAGTCTAAGCTAAGTTAACATGAGATTTGTTTTTTCTCCATTTTCTACAAAAGGATTGATTACACATGAAGAAAATGTTTCACGTAAATCCGAGGTCTAATCAATACATAGAATGAGCAAAGGTGATCCACTTTTGAAAGTTATTAGTTGATGTTGATCTAGAGGCCCAAACTAGTTCTAATCAACTAAAGTGATTTTATTTCCAACCAAATGGCTGAACACTAACTACTAATTTCTCAAAGAGTAAGCTCTGAGAGATTATGACATAGAATTGAAGTCTTAAAATCACAGAAACCTAAAGCCATAAAAAAACTTTGCATTTTAAAAACTGAATTAAACAATTAAAGGGTGGAGAGGGAATGATGGTAGTGGGCTAACACTGAACAAACATTGATGACCTTTGTATGACTTTGACTAGGCTGAAGAGCTTGGAAATTGTCAGCGAATATGAAAGATAAAGAAACCCTCCAAAGAGGCATTATCATTGAACATGTGAGAAATCACACAAATCTCAGGATCTGCGCCTGCGTAAATTCCAACTTGAAAAGGAGACCAACTAAGAAATTGCATCTTTCACTGCAAATGCGACTACGTGACCACAACAACCAATCATGTTTCGGATTTTTTTTTCCTCCAGTCATACTGCAGGATTGTTCCATTAACTAAACCAATCAATTCAGTCAAGGACATGGAGGTCAAAGAAGACCAGCATCCAAATGTGTGCTAGATGAAGGGATTACAATGTATAGTACTGGCAAGCAGGTTGTTCATTCCTAAATGTTGGAGATAGAGTTGTAGAATGGCCAGCAGTTATTCAGGACATCTCTAAACTGGAGAGAACAGTACTGGTTATTAAGTCTGCTCAGTGTTGACGCACTCCTCTCTGCAGAAATCATGATAGGGGCTATATTTCCCCAAAGACTTGCCTGGTTGTTTGTTATAATTTTGGCAGGATAATTTATCAAAACTCCTGAGAAACAAAGTGAGCAGTTTTTCTTCATTTTGCTGGTGTTTCTGTGGAAAATTGAGAAAAATCCCCATGGAAATAAACAGCTCTGTGCATTTTTTTTTAAGTATGTGTTTTGTTCTGGCACTTAATGTATATATAAAGCACACAACAAACCTGTCAAAAGATCAAATCCATGCAACTCAGACTGAAGAATGGAAATGATAAGTGAATGTGTGGGAACTCAGAGCCACCCTCTTAAGAAAGACATTCAATGATTTTGTGATATTTATTGTCTGTGGAAAAAAAGTGCCAATAGAGTGAGCAGATAAATAAATATTTCTTTAAAATTATTTGTTTTCTCCAATTGACTGTTTATTTTCCAGCATTTACTAGTTTTGTTTCAGTTTGTTAATATCTACAGTTTTTTTTTCCTGAGAGCATCCTTTACATATGTGGTCTCTTTTTATTAGGCACTAAAGTTGACAGAGGATTGTAAATGTTACCTAGCGCAGCTGGGAGTGCGTAGCTCTACAAAATTTAGTGAAGAAACGCAACAGTATCTGGAGAAGTATCATCAAAAGTTTTCAGAGTTCTCCCTTGAAAGATTTCAGCAGATGAAGGGTCAATTCTCTGGCCTAGATAATGTTCAAGGCATGAAGCTGTGGAATGAAACTTTGATGAATTGCGAAGAGGCCAGGCAACTCCTTGAGGAAAGTTTGGAGTTGTGCAGGAAGGCAATAAAAACTGACAGAAGTCCTTCCTCAGATACCGAGAAAGAGTCAAAGAACACAAAGCAAAAGAGCAGCAAGGATTTGGTCACAAGAACCTCTCATGTGAGAGGAAGCTTTTGGACGGAAGAAGGAATAATCTGGCAGAGAAAGGTAGAACATAAACATTTCCCTGCAAAGAATGTTCATGATCACAAAGAAAATGGAGCAAATAAACCAAACCGGGTACAAGCAAAGTCTTCAGTATTTGAATGGCCAATGTGTCTGAATTCAAAAGATGTCTTGAACATTGAGAGGAGCTGTGAAATCTCTTCCCTCCCTTCTTTCTCAGATCCCATCTTTTCTCCTTCTGTTCGTCATAGAAGCTATCCCTCCAAGAAGATCATGCAGGCAGCCCAGGGCTTCCAGCTGTCACGACATGCTAGCTTTTGCTCTGAAGACAAACACTCTAGGAGCACAGCAATGTATAGTAACGGCAGTGGTGCTGCACCAGTAATCGGTTCTGCTCTCAGTGCACCTGATGGACCAATACAGAAACAAGCCAAGGAGAATTCACGGTAAGAATAGAAGTTTTGCACTTGGGCAGAACCCTAGTAAATGTGAATATAAAAGAACAATACATTTTTTTCTCTATTTTAAAAATAATATTTACAATTTGACTAACCATTCTCCAACTTGTGTGTGTCACCCACAAGTCCCAAATAAAAAGTCTTGAAGTACTTTACTGGAGCTCAACGGACAAAGAAGTCTGCTTAATTAGCCCCTTATTATCAAGTTATACCTCTAGCTTCACCTGCTCAGGGTAATAAAAGTGATGGAGTTTTTAATACAATTGGATGCACATTTCAAAATTTGCTGCTTCATACCTGATAAATGATCATTACCAGAGCCTATGATGCAAAATATGGCAGAGATTCCTGATGTAAATATTGTATGACTCCCCATCAGACCTCAGGCAAAGTCACAGCCCAAGTTTATGAAATTGGATGGCACAGTTTCAATGACCAGAATCTAGAAGAGATCCTTCAAATTTTAGGACAGGTCATGAACCCATCCAGGAATTCCCAGGTGAACCTAATCGTTCCCAATGTATATGATAAGCTAGAGTCGTACAGCAAACCATCAGTCGCTTTAGCCCACCATGCCCATTTACCTGCACCTGGTCCATAGCATTCTAAGCCTCGGCTATTCAAATGCTCATCTGAAAATGTCAAGAGAGCACCTACTTCCACTCTCCTCCTCCTCAGGCCATGCATTTCAGATTTCTACCTCTGGATGTTTAAATTCTCTCAGATCTCCTTGCAACCTGTTATCACTAATCATTACTTTGGTCTCTCCCTTCCTATTTCCAGGCACCCACATCTTCTTTGAGCATCTCATCCTATTCTTACCCTTTCTTTTCCTTTTAAAATCTAGCTGCTTAACCAGGTCCACATGCACCATCCTTATTTGGTTTGTCCAAATGAGATTAGATGTATAAGATGCAAGATCTTCAATGGCCAACTTTAACTTCTTTTGTTCTTAACTTTTTTTAAAACCATCTGAAACTCCAGGTAGTATTTTGAATGATAACTTTTGGATGTTATTCTTCACTGTGTAATTATTGAAAGATTTTTATTTTGTTTTACTTCTGTTTGCTTCTTGCTAATTCCCAGTAATAAAATGCATCACATTATGGAGGAGATACTGATCACCGAGAGGGAATACGTCCGTTCTCTTGGTTATGTCGTTTCACACTACTTCCCTGAAATGGATCGCATGGACCTTCCTCAGGATCTGCGGGGACAGCGAGGGGCAATCTTTGGAAATCTCGAGAAGCTGTACGATTTCCATAGCCAATACTTCCTGAGGGAGCTGGAAGGCTGTGCAAGGGACCCCATCAGAGTTGGACGCTGCTTCCTCAAACATGTGAGATGCCAATTGATCTCCTTGGCATTCTTTACTGCCATGAAAGTTATTTCTCCTATATTAGAGAATTCCTTCTGATTCTCTCTTCCATTCCCCATCCACCTCAATATCTCTCTACTCCCCCATCAAGTGTCCTTTTAAATTCCTTAGCTTCAATTTCCTTTGTGACACATCATAGTGACACTGAGCGTGGTGGGGGGGTAGGGGGGGGAAAGAAAATCAAAATTGCCAAGAAGGATTGGGAAATAAATAAATCGGATGTTGCAAACTGAGTGTTGGCTGTGCACATCTGGTCCACACAACAGAGATAGTATCCCGACATTCACCAAACATTCATGGTGCCAAGCCTGCTGCAGAAAAATCAGAACCAATGAAATCTTTTTATGTCATTTATTTTATTGAAATTAAATTGTGCAGTGCAAAAACAATTCTAGGTCATTAATATCTGGCATGACTTTTTTCTTGAACAACTAATCCTTACAGATTTTTTGAAATATGAAACAAAAAGATGTTTGAGAAATAGAATTGAAAGGGGTTGTTCCATTAATCAAGAAAAGTTTACATCTTTCTTTCTTGTATTATAGGAGAAACAATTTGGACTTTATGCACTATACAGCAAGAATAAACCTCGATCAGATTTATTACTCAGCAGTCACGGAAACACCTTTTTCAGGGTACGTGTTTCAAACTGGTGAAGAGCTCTTGCATTGACTCGATTAAAACTTTTAGTTTTCAGGTGCTAATCTAGGTCAAACAAAGTATGACCAATTCAATATGGTAGCCATCCTATTTCCAACGGCTGATGGGCATGAAGTTGTGACAAAACAGCATGGATCATTTTATGCAATTTTCTTCCCCTTTCTTCCCCCCCCCCCCCCCAAGAGAAAGCAAGTTGAAATTTTTGCCTTCCCTCTTTGGCCCCAGTATTTAAACCTTTTTCTCCAAAATAGAGTTGTGTCATTTTGGTACTCAACTTGTGACCCAAGTGACTTTTGTCCATACGACTGAATTTTTTAAAAAATAAAGAAAAAATATAAAATTTATGCTGTATTCGACAAACTATAACAGAAATACAGAGCATGCAAGAGCAAAAATGTGCATGCTGACCTTGTTAGTTGATGTCCCAGGGTCTGTTGGCTGGGTGCAGCCATCTTAATTCCTGTGCATGAGTCTTCAGTTGGCACATGCACGAGAGTTAAGGATGCAAATTCAATATCGTTAGGGCACTCAACTCTCACACAAGAGCCAACCGAACTCCAATACACATGTACACAAGAATCAAGATACCAGACCCTGGGACCCCAACTAACAAGGTAAGCATGGACCAGAATGTAGAAAGATTTGCCAAGGTTGATTTGCAAATTCAGGTCACTAAGTTGTTATAATCAAATCTATGATGAAAAAAAATTTGATTAAAACGTTTGCTTTAAGGCTTTGGTACTCCAAGTGCATGGGAAGAATTCTGACTGGGGTCCATTTCAAGATACGACCGATACTTTGGTCCCAATTACGGTTGTAAGTCGGGTAGTCCCTGTACCTCAAAGTGTTTTACTTTCCTTGATAAAATACATGCTTCACAAAGCATAACATTGTACTCTTTAGAAACAACTTTTAAAAAAAATCCTGAGCATTCCTTTCTTCTCATCAGAATAGGAAGTCAATGAGAATGACCCTGATCTTGCTGCTGTGTACGGATGATAACTGAGGCTTGACTGCCCAGACGAGATTTGGTTAGCTGGCAACATTTTTCCTTTGTAACAAATCACTGTTAATATTATCAGCAATTTATTTTACATTGCTTGAAAGGAGATAAAATAGTTCAAATTAATTTTTTGTTGGTATGACTTTTGCAATGTATGGAATAGAATATCACAAGGAATTATAACTATAGAGAGGGCAGAATTCAAGTCAAAAGTTTTCAATGGGAAATTCAGCACTGAAACGGTTTAAAACATTTCCTTTCTCTTGACATAGGCCAAACAGCTGGAATTAGGTGACAAGATGGACTTGGCATCATATCTTTTGAAACCCATTCAGAGAATCAGCAAGTACAACCTTCTTCTGAGGGATATGTTCAAAGAATGCAGCACAGCACAGGAGAATGAGTGCAAGGAGCTGCAGGCAGCTCACGAGATTGTGTGTTTCCAGCTTCGATATGGGAATGATCTGCTCGCTATGGATGACATACAGGAGTGTGATGTAAGCTTACATAATCCTTCGCAAGAATCAGCTTTTTATAATTGTGTATTCAATTACAAAGAATTGAAATATTATAAAATTGTACCAATATCATCTTACCATTCACACTTTTATACTAAGCTTTGAAATGAGAATATCTGATATGTTAATAATATCAAGGTTAAATACTGTATCCTGCAAAGTTTCTCTACTGTGCTTTCTAACTGGCATAGATATTTGTGCTGTCATTTTCAATTTTGGCAATAAATTGGAAATATTGACACATTTAACAGCTATGACATTGCACCCATTCTTCACGTGAGGGTTCACGATAAATTGGAATTTTATTCTCACGGATTAAATACACTGGTCAAGATTCATAGTGATGAGTAGAAATGGTCATGAACTCCTCTTTTCCAGGGCCCTGAAACAAGCTTTGTGCCGATTTGAAGGAGGGATTAGAAATGACATACCTGGATGGGAATTAAAATACTAAAAATAAATTAATCCTACTTAATGAAGATAATGGTTTGTGGTGAAATTAAGCAGCCAGCCCAGAGCAGAGCAGAGCGCAAATCTGCAAAATTATTATTTGGTAGTTTTCATAATCACACCCGAAATTCGGCACAGTTGTTGATTCCTTAGAGGTTCAAATGGACTTTTAAATTTTGAAAATCTTCACAGTATGGCATTGTCATATTCTTAATGTAAGATCTTTTCCCTAGGTGAACCTGAAGGAGCAGGGCCAATTGTTACGGCGAGATGAGTTTGTTGTATGGTATGGGCGAAAGAAATGTTACAGACACATTTTCCTCTTTGAAGATCTCATACTTTTCAGTAAAACTAAAAAAACAGAAGGAAGTAATGACATCTACATTTACAAACAATCCTTCAAGGTAAATATTAGAAGACTTCCTCATCGATGTCTACTGCAGCATTCAAATGGGCTTAATTTCCACTTTAAACCTGGCAAGTTTAAGTACACATGTGGAACATTTACCACATCTGTTTAAATAATGCCAGAACATTGTAAAGTTATTCACTTCTATTATTTGGAACATAGAAGAAACTATTGGGTTGAAAAGTTGAATAACTAAACTATGATGTTCGATCAATCTCAGTACTAACCTTGTGCTTATACATTCCTGTTTACAGACTTTTATTCAATCTGCAGGGTTTAATGTCTCTAGATGAAGAACTTCTCCATGAAGTAGAGCAGTTAGAATTATGGAGTTAATACAATTTTTGTGAAAGTAAATAAATTGCCTTTAGCTTGGCCAAAAATCTAATCTGTTATTATTGGCTGCTTTCTCTTACCTTACAGAAATTAAATGCTTTATAGCAAATATTACAGGTTACATTCTGCTAAACTAAATCATTGCAATTTACCCTTTAGTTGCAAATTTGTTCATATAGGATGGGATTGCTTACAGTTTAATCATGGGGTGCACGATTTCTGCAGTCCTTAGCTCAATTATTAGTTTCCATGTGAACATATGAAATATATACATACCTGGAGTACGAGTGGACCAGTCATTTCCTTGAGCCTGATCAGTCATTGAATAACGTGGATAAAAGGGGCTTGGAGCAATACAGACCATGTACAGGCAAATGGGATTAGCCCAGAGTACTATATTGGTCAACATGTACAAGTTCAGCTGAAGGGCCTATTCAATGTTGCAATACTATAAACATCATGGCTGTTAACCTGATCCCATCTTTCCCCTCTTCCTTATAATGTATCTATCCACTGCCCTTTAAGGAAGAGTGTTGCGGACAGGTACTCTCTTAAAATATGCTTTGATTCAATTGGAAAAAGTAGTTGAAACATCAGCAGCCCAAGTTCCATCAAATTCTTCCTGCATTCCTCAAAACAACACTCTACTGGTCTTGATTTTACTAGGATGCACACGTTGAAAAGTGGGAATTCTAAAGCTGTGGCCTTTGATTTACAGCTGAAAAGCTGAGTTGGAGGTTTTTTTAAAAAAAATATTTTGAGAAGTACGATAAGTCATGAGCTTCCAAGTGATAAATTTGCTGCTTTATGATTAATTTAGATTATTGTAATCTTGTTTTATTGTTTGACAATTCAGACATCTGAAATTGGAATGACGCACAACTCTGGTGAAAGTGGACAGCGTTTTGAAATTTGGTTCAGAAGACAGAAATCCCAAGATACTTACATCTTGCACGCACCAACTCCAGATGTGAAACAGGCATGGATTGATGATTTGGAAAAGATATTGTGGAACCAAGCACTGAGGAACAGGGGTCAGTGAATTAGCATGGATAAATTGAAGATTCATCTTCAGAGAGATTAATAATCTCGTCCTTAAACTCATTCTCCTCATTTTAATTCAGATCTTGTGAATTTTCTTTTTCTTCATATTGTTGCATGTTTTGGTGATTGTCAAGCAAAAGTTATCTCACTTAAATGGCAGAAGAAGGTCTATTTCATAGAAACATAGAAAATTTACAGGCCCTTTGGCCCACAAAGATGTGCCAAACATGTCTCTACCTTTAGAAATGTCTAGGCCTTCATAAACAGAAAACTTACAGAAAGTATTTATTAGGTAATTTAATTTCTTGCTAAAATTTTCAATATGTGGAGGACCATCTATGATCATTGCCAACATCTTGCTGGCTATGACATTTAGATTTCGGAAAAGATGAATTTATTTTTTATTGAATTGAGTTTGTTCTACTTTTGTTGATAATGTCTGGAGACAAAGGAAAGACACTACTATGCATCTGGTTAGTGAGTGTTATGACAAGACAACAGGTCATAAATATCTTTTAAAGTATGTATCAAGTTGTCTTTGTGACAATAAATGATCACATCACTGTAAATACCCTTATTAATCACTAACTATATTTAGCCATTTAATTCTCTGCAAGAAAAATGCTCACATGATTACTTAACCTTGGAGTGTTTTCTAAAGATAGTTGCCCATTTGTTTGTCTAATTCCCCTTTACCTTCGATTCTGCCTTTTGGCCAATCACCAATATTTTAATTCCTTTACCATTAGTCTACAGGTGCCTAGACCCAGAGCTGATTAAGTTCCCCCAAAGCTGAACAGTTATCCATCTCACCTCCTTTAAGTCTTCACCAAAATAAAATTAGCCAGTCAGGTACTAAATCGAAAGAAACACAATAGGCTGCAGATACTGTAAATGTAGTGCCTAAATATTTGAATGGAACTAATTGCACAATTGGAGGTGACTTGCATCTGACTGCTAATATTGTGAAATATATTGCTTTTAACTTCACTAACATTACTTTTCTCAATAAATATTTCCACTTGCAATTCTAGTTGTTGGCCATTGGTTATTCTGTGTAGCAACCTCGGTCGAAACTTCTGCATTGAAGCATCTGGTTTTATATTGCAGTGTGCAGGTACTTGGTGTCTTGTTTAACTCCAGGGAGCCCACTAACTGGTATTAACATCACTCAAGTGCTTGGAGATTGTTCTTCAACTTTGTTTAAGCTTTTTGTTTCAACTAAATGCAAAACAGCCCCCTATCAATGTTGAAATTCCTTCTTTAGAACTCCAGAAGCAGGAGAGGGTGTTTATGGGCATTGGCAATAAGCCATTTTTGGACATCAAACCTAGCGAAGCAGCCATCAATGACAGATCGGTTGACTGCACCAATAAAGGGAAAGGTACGAGCTTAACTGAAAGGAAAATTAGTAAAACTTGGTTGCAGGAGGGGCAGGACTGGCAGCTCAATGTTCTGGCCTTCTGTTGCTTTAGATGCAATAGAACATTGTGTGTGTGGGGTGGGGGGGTGGTGGGGAAGAATGACAGGTGGAGGACGGTCATTGCTTGTCAGGGAAAATATCACACCTATGCTCAGGCAGAACAGAGGGTGTGTCTACTGAAGCTATATGGGTGGAGCTGAGGAATGTGAAAGGTATAACCACACTCATGGGGTTGTAATATAGACTGCCTAATAGTCCACGAGAATTGGAGGATCAAATCTAGAGAGATTAAAATAATAGGAGATTTTAAGTTTCCACAAATTGTCTGGAAATCTCACATTTTAAAAGGGCTGGATGACTTGGAGTTTGTCATACATGCTCAGGAAAGTTTTCTAAACCAATATATCAAAGTACCAACAAGAGACAGTGTCATGCTGTACTGGATCTCTCATTAGGGAACAAGTCAGGACAGGTGAAAGAAGTGTGTCGGGTGAAAACTTTGGGTCTGGTGATCAAAGTGCCATCAGTTTCAAGTTAACTATGGAGAAGAATGGGTCTGGGCCAGGGGCTGAGATTCTAAATTAGAGAAAGGGCAATTTTGAGGAAATGAGAAAGGATCTAGAATGCGTGGATTGGGACAAAAGGTGACATTGAGAGCACAGAGTTTGTATGTTCCTGAGAGGATTAAAGGCAAGGTTAGCAGGCATTAGGAACCTTGGTTTTTGAGGGATATTGGGGATCTGGTTCGGAAGACGAGAGAAAGGTGTATAGCTGGCATAGGCAACTTGGAGCAAATGAGGTACTTGAGAAGTATTAAAAATGCAAGAAAAATCTCAAGAAATAAATCAGGAAAGTCAAAAGATATGAGGTTGTATTGGCAGACAATGTGAAGGAAAATCCTAAGGGTATATCAAGAGGATAATAAGGAACAAAATTGGTTGGCTTTGTATGGAGCCAAAAGAGATGGGGGAAGATCTTAAAATGTTTTCTCCTCCTCCTCTTCCTCCTCCTCCTCCCCCCCCCCACACATCAGTATTCACTCAGGAAACAGACACAGAGTCATGGAAAATAAGGAAATCAAGCAGTGAGGTCATGGAATGTATACAGATTAAAGAGGAGGAAGTGCTTGCTGTCTTAAAGTAAATAAGGCTGGCAAAATATTCCCTCGTACCTGGAGGGAGACTGGTGTAGAAATTTCAGGGACTCTGCAGAAATATTTAATATGTCCTTAGCCACAGGTGAGGTGCTGGAGGATGGGAGGGTAGCTCACATTGTTCAAAAAAAAGGCTCCAAAAGTAACCCTGGAAATTATAGATCAGTGTGCCTGATAGCAGTAGAAGGCAAGTTATTGGAAGGTGTTCCAAGAGATTGAATATACAATTATTTGGATAGCCAGAAACTGATTAGGGATAGTCAACGTTTCTATGTTTGGTAGTTCATGTTTAATCAATCTTAGTTTTTTTTTTTGAGGCAGTAACCAGGAAAGTTAACGAAGGAAAGACTTTTGACAAATCCCACATAGAAGTTTAGTTCAGATACTAGGTATTCATGAAGCCAGAGAGTAGTGGTGGATGATTGCTTCTCAGACTGGAGGCCTGTGACTAGTGATGTGCCTCAGGGATTGGTGCTGGGACCATTGTTGTTTGTCATCTATAGCAATGATCTGGTTGATAATGTGGTAAATTGGATCAGCAAGTTTGCAGATGACATTAAGTTTGGAGGCACTGTGGCCAGTCGAGAAGGTTTTCAGAGAAATCGGGCCCAACTAGAAAAATGAGCTGAAAAGTGGCAATTTAATGAAGAAAAGTGCGTGGTGTTGCATTTTGGAAGGACAAACCATGGTAAATAGTACAGCACTGAGGAGTGTGGTAGAACAGAGTGATCTGGGAATGCATATGCACAACTCCCTGAAAGTAGCATCACAGTAAAGAGAGCTTTGGACATATTGGCCTTCATAAATCAGAGTATTGGGTACAGGAGCTGGGATGTTACGGTAAAGTTGTTTAAGACATTGATGAGGCCAAATCTGGAGTATTGTGTGCAGTCTTTGTTTCCTAGATATCAATAAAATAGAAAGAGTGCAGAGAAGATTTAATAGGATGTTGCCCAGACTTCAGGGAGTGAGTTACAGGGAAAGATCAAATAGATTAGGACTTTATTCCTTGGAGCATAGAAGAACAAGGAGAGATTTGATGGAGGTATTTAAAATTATGAAGGGGATAGACAGAATAAATGTCTATCTGAGGGTAGGTGAGGTACAAACCAGAGGACATGGGTCAAGAGTGAAAGGGAAAAGTTTAGGTGAAAACATCTTCACACAGAGAATAGTGGGAGTGTGAAACGAGTGGTCAGCTGAAGTGGTGAATGTGGGCTCAATTTTGACATTTAAGAATTTGGTCAGGTACATGGATGGGAGAGGTATGGAGGGCTGTGGATTAGGTGCAGGTCAGTGGGACTAGGAAATTTAAAAAAAAATGGTTCAGCGCAGACTAGAAGGGCCTTAGTAGCCTGTTTCTATGCTCTAATGCTCTATGTCAACTTAGTCTCTCCATGGAGACTTAGCAGAAGAAATTGTTAACTTGTAAAACAAAAAATGACTACAGTTAAACATTAATTGGCACCAATCTTGGAATCATCTTCAAAGCAACAAGAGGTAAATTTTGAGAGTGAAATGTCAGAGATGGAACTGGGCTATTCCTCTCTGGTTACATTCAAGTTATTTAACATCTAGGATATGGAGATGAGGCTTGACCATTGCCACAACTAACCTTGATGTGACATTATAAGTCTTCATGTACCTAAAATATAAAGACAGCAATTTAGTGCTGTGAAATTTTGGAGTCTGATGAAATTTTGGAGTCTGATGCTATATCTCTCATTGATATTTTTTCATTAATTTATCTTGTATGTTGCATAAATGCAAGACATTAAAGTACGCAGTTGTTGAGCGTGAAAATTATTATGATTTTATTCTTCACTATCTTGCAATACTGGAAAAGCTCATGACCAAAAAAATCAGATTGTCTTTACATTTTCATTCAGTTACCTTCACACATTAAAAAAAGAAATAGCCCTAACCTGGAACAATATTCCACGTGCTTGCTGAAGGATACTGAAAAATTAGATTCGAGACGAGAGCACTCACTTTGTGCTTCATCTTGTGCAGTCCAGTCTCAAAAGCCTAAAACTCTCCATCCTGTACTACATCTGCATTCATCCTCCCATTTCTGTTCGGACTTATTTAAGGACTCTGACTTTACCTCATTTCATTTCCCCCCATCTCCGTATTGTATAGTTTGTTTACATGTGTACGCGGACTCAGTTTTTTTTGGCACTATCAATAAATAGCAATTCTGCCTCACCCACAGGGAAAGGAATCTCATGGTTGGATGTGATGTCATGTACGTTCTCTGATAAATCTGAAATGTGCCCGATCCAAGGGGAAAAATTCTCTTAATGATGCACAACCTTTAAAAATTGGATTCCCATCTTTGCACACAATTCCACTGACCTTATGTTCTTTATTGTCAAGTTTGGGGGGGGCGGGGGTTTAAGGCTTGTATATTGGCAAGATGACAGCAGGCCTCTTGTCTGACATCATTTGTCAAACTTAATTTGCCTACTCCCACAGTTTTCTCAGAACCAATTCAGAGCTAAATTGGCTCATCGGGAATGCATAACAGATCTAGTTTTGATCCTACAAGGCAGATAATTGGTCTCCTGATACTGATCAAAATACATTTTCACCATCAAGATGCTAACAAAGATTGTGATGTCTGTTACAGAGCATTCCAAGAGACCGAATTCGATAGGATCTAATGGTAGCGCCTCCTCCTCAGGAAGCCAGTCTTCCTCCTCCTCTTCTGGCATTGGATCCCTGACTGTGCACAGTTACACCTCATCACCTTCAACTTCAAGGAGCAACAGTGGCATCAACAACTGCTTGTACCACACACGGACGTGCACTGAGGAGGATAATTTGGAGAATGACTCCAGTGGGAGACCTTTCATGAGTGAGTGACAAATGCACAAATACTGGTTGCCATAAGTTAGCCAAGGCATTCAATGCCACTTGATGCAGTCTTCAGAAGGTAGAATAGAACCATAGGATTTATACAGCATGGAAATAGACCCTCAAGTTGCAACCATCAATCCTGTACTACTTCTATTCTACTCTCTCCACCTTCCCTCAGATTCAGCCATTTACATAGACACAAAGTGGCAATTAATCCAATATCCCATATATCAGGACTGTGGAAAGAAACCAGAACATCCAGGGGAAAACCCACACAGTCATATGGAACACCAGGGGTCAGGTTTGAACTCAGGCCACTGAACCTGCAAGGCAGCTGCTCTACTACCACATTGGGTGAAACAATGAATTTTTTTTTGCCATCATGCTGACAGAACTAGAAGACTAATTTCTGAGATAATAATATGGTTAGATTTCCAGTCTCAGTTTGAAAGAGAGAAACACAAAGACTGCATATGCCAGGATACTGAATAAACAAAGAATTGCTGGAAGAACTCAGTAGGACAGACAGCATCCATGGGTAGGAATGGTCAATGTTTTTGCATCTGGACCTTCATCAAGACTCCCTCGTCCACTCATCCCTTCCAACGAATTCTCTCCTCATCCCCGAGGTACCTACCTCTATGACAGCAAGAAATGCTGCACTTCTCCCTCACCACCATTCAGGACTCCAAATTGTCCTTCCAAGTGAAGCAGCTCTTCACTTGTGAATCTGCAGGGGTCGTCTATTGCAGGTGGTGCTCCTATAGTGGCCTCGTCTGCATCAGAGACTGAGAGGTGCGCCATGAAACCTTTCTCTGTCTGCTGCTATAATAGGGTCTTCCCGACATGTCCATTCCAACATGACTATCCATGCCTTCATGCACTGTCAAACAGAGGCAACCTGCAAAATGGAGGAACAACACCTTCTTCTGTCCTGTATAGGCAGCTTCTAACCAGATGGTGTTAACATCAACTTCTCCAGTTTCTATTAAACCCCTCCCCTGAGTCTTTTTGTCTAACCTGGTCTCCTTTCCTCCAGCTCTCTATGGTCTTCTCTCTCCATTCAGAGAATTATCCCCTCCCTTATTACCTTTTGTCTCTTTTATCCTCCCACCCTTATCCACCTATAATCATTTACCTGTTAGCTTGTGCTTCTCCCTCTGCCCCTTCCTCCCTCCTCTCCACACCTCTTTATTCAGGTGCCTGCCTGCATTCTGCTCCTACCTTAATGGGCTCAGGCCTGAAACATTGGTTGCCTTTTGCTTCCTATAGATGCTGTGGGACTTGTTGAGTTTCTTTAGCAGTTTTCTTTTGTATTTCACAACTAAACCTGAAGCACAGGTTAAGCAACAGCTTTGACATAGATTCAGACTGTTTGGGATAAATGATCCACGTTACCATGTACCCTCTCCAACAAACTATTCAATCACAAGTCTAGTGCAGCTCTGTCCATGGGCTAAGGCACCAATTTGTCACCATGAATGCTTCTGATCATTCATTGGCTAAACATTTTTATGAGGTAGAAATGATTGGTTATTCATGGCATCTAGTTAAATAGGGGTGAATTTCCAGAGGTGGATTTAATCAGTCATTTATTTTATCTTACTGTAGGAGCTTTTGGAGAAAAAAAATGATGGAACCAATTACAGAGTTGTATCAGCTTTCCACTGCTCTTACTTCAAGACTACACTGGGCCAATGAGAACTGTGCCCTGTATGATTGCTACCTATTCCTGTAAATGTCATTGAAATCTACATTTGATGGAATGAGAGATTAATAGAGGAGAAAATGTGAGAAACATTTCTCACCATCTTTGTAATATTCTGGCTAAACAGGGAGAACTTGCTGTATTTGGAAATGTTATTGGATGGTGCACATGCAATAATGAAAGATTAAGTTGATGAGAGGCTTTTATTTCATCCACAGTTGAGAGTTCGGAAACATCCTCACAGTGTAACTCTACAGAAAGCGTTAGTGGCTTCAGCAGTTCTGAGCACAGCAGCATTTCTCTGACTGGAGGAGAGGCACAGGAAATGCTGGCCACCTGTTCATGCAAGTCTAGTTTAGATCCAAGCCCACTCTGTGCACCTCCATTATTGACAAAGGGAGAGTTGCCATTAAGAAATTTGATCAATAAGGTATGTATCCCACTGTAGATGTACTTTGTTTTCATCTTTTCCCCTTTATCATTCAATGGATGCCAAAATACTGCTGCAAGGTGTTATTTCATGGGCCTCAATGGTTGTCTTGGATCTAAACCAAATAGTCCCCAACGGATGGAAGGAACATGGAGAGTAACATTTCTCAGCACACTTCCTGTACCCTAAAGGAAATTGATCCTAGTTTTTGACATAGTGATCTCTCATAGGAGTGTCTGCCATTATTTATATCTCAAGTGATAATCAATTTATTCACCCACAAAGACAGAGATTTCCTTCAATAATTTTGAATCAGGAACATCCCACAGATACAACCAGTTTCTCACCTTGGGTAAGTGGTACATTTATCTGTTCCTAGCCAAGCAGCAGTGCATGTATCCAATTACCACCCCACTGAAGATCTCAAAACTCTCTGTAAACACAACATTGAATGATTGTTTCATTTAAAAAAACAAATCTGTGGGAGTTTGCAGACATTTGAAGTAAAAACTAAAAATGCTGGAAATCTCAACAGACCTGATATGATGAGCAGTCCATAATCTTTCAGAATAGGCTCGCATGAACATCAACTGCTTCGGTCTTCACAAATACTGACTGATCTGCTGTGTGTATTCTGCATTTCTAGATCATAATTTTTTGACTAGTGGACATTGTGATTGGAGCAAAAACAAACTGCTGGAGGACCCCAGCAGGCTGAGGAACGTCTTGGTGTTGGGTGGGTGAAGCTGTAGAGGAATTGTTGATATTTCAGGTTAAGACCTGGTCTTTCTTCCAGAACAATCCAACCAGTTCCCTTTCACCGACTCTCTCTCTCTCATTTGGAAGAACCTTACCTTAGAAGAACTGTTCTTTGGAATAGGTGATTTGGCTGTGCATATATTGGATTTAGAAAGTAGGAAACAGGTAGGGCTCATGAGAATTGTATGGTAGCCAGGAAGGAACTTAGGGGGCACAAGGAGGCCTTGGCAAGTAGGATTAAGGAGAACAAAGAGGTGTAAGTACCTGGAATGCCTTGCCAGGGGAGGTGGTGGATGCTGAAAACAATAGGGGCATTTAAGAAACTCAACCAGGCACGTGGATAAAAGAAAAATAGAGGTTTACAAGGTAGGAAAGGTTTCAATTTTTTTTGGTAGGATTACATAGGTCAGTACAACATCAAGGGGTGAAGGTCCTGCACTGTGTTGTCCTTGGATCTTTTTCATAAATTGTGAAGTATGGAGTGGGATGATATTAGGGGGTTATTCACCAGCTCAGTGCAAGTGAATCTGGATTCTGTCTATTTCAGACAGATCCACTTAGGATATGCAATATCAGCCAAAATTAGCAGACAAGTTACAGTACCAGTGATCGGGAATTGGGTTCGAATCCTGCGCTGTAAGGAGTTAGTATGTTCTCCCTGTGTCTGCATGGGTTTTCCCTGGTGGCTTCAGTTTTCTCCCACCATTCAAACATACCATGGTTGTTGGTTGATTGTGTGTAATGGACTCGTGGGCCAAAATGGCTTGTTAGCGTGCTGTATGTCTAAATTTAAAAATTCTAAAAAGTACACTCACATTCATTTGTTTTTTTGACTGGTGAAACAGAACAGGAGGATGAAACCACCAGTGATTTAAGAATCACCAGTTTTTCCTTGATTTACAAAAAAAATGATGCATTCTTGGAGAGTATGTCATCAAGTAAAAATGATGTTAATGGAAACGGTTAGGCGAAATGCACATTAACAAGAAAGTCTGTAGGTGCTGGGGTCAGATGCAATACACGAATGTGTTGGAGAAATTCAGCAGGTCACACAGTGTCCATAGGAAGTAAATGATGACTAATGTTTCAGGACTGAGCCCTTGAAGTCAAGATCAATAAACAGGCAGGCACCCGAATAAAAAGGTTTTGGAGGAACAGCAACTTGTATTCCATCTGGGAACCCTCCAGCCAGACATCACTGATGGGTTTCTCCAGTTTCCATTAAATGCCCTCCCTCGAGTCTCTCATCCCTTGGTCTTCCAGTTCCCCACCCCCTCCCCTTTTCGATCACAGAGCTATCTCCTTCTTCCCATCACCTCTGCTTTTTTTTTCTACCCTCTCAACTCTTGCCTCTTCCCCACATTTTTATTCAAGTACCTGCCTCCTTTTTGCTCATACTTTGACGAAAGATTCAGGCCAGAAACGTTAGTTACCCCTGTACCTCCAAAAGATACTGTGTGACCTGCCGATTTTCTCCACCACTCTTGTGAGCTGCACTAGTTAAAATGTATTGTTGATGTTTAAGTATTCTTGTACATGGAGAGTGGCTTGTTATTCATCTGGACAAATAGTTCAGTGAAAACAAAACTGAAGACGTGTCGAAGAGTCAATGGCATTAGAGTGAAAATATATAAAGTGAGCAAGTCTGGAGGATTGGTTTCCAATTTGCATTGTTGGGAATGCCTAATCTTCAGAGAAAATACTAATCCAGTTCGCAGAAGCAATTGGCTGGCATCAAAGTGCTGAAGATGTGCTGGGATTCATAGCCCACAAGTGTTGTTCCACACATCAGAGTGTGGTTAAATAAGACTCTCACAGATCGGTGGGTGAAGTGCAGTTCGTAGTGAACAGCACTCCTAAATCTCTTGCATTTCATATTATCCTATCCAAGTTATTGCACATATACAATTATAATTAAATAACATGGAACTGTCCAAAATTCAGGGAGCATTTTTCACTTTGATACTCTCTTCCCAATTCGATTTTCTTATAAGGAAATGTTTAGGTTACTGATCAAAATTAAATAGGTTGTATTTCTTTGCCTAAACAGAGCCAAATTACATGATCAAATAGTGATAAAATACAACAGAGGATTGTGAAATATATTTTCTCTACACTCACTTTAACCACAAGAAACAATGTTTTGGAGATAATAAATCCCAAGGAAGTGTTCTTGTGTCAAGGGTCCCACTGACAAAAACTTATTCTCAAATATTTTGACGCCTTACACTAGTGAGCAATAATCTCCTTAGCTCATGTACAAATTTGAGAAATTGCCGTATTTACACTTTTGTCAGCTTGATAGAGCACAATACATCAGTGATTACTGCTGTTTGATTTTATTGTATTGACAGTTTAATGTTTTAAAGCAGGAAAGGCCACTTGAAATGTCTGTGGAGCGTTCAACTGCTGTCTGACTCTGAAACACCACTTTGGTAAGTCCTTCCATCTGCCAACAGTTTCAATGTCTCTGGTCAACTCCTCTCAGCTATCAGAGGCTCATTTATCAGAGAACATATTAGGGACCTAGTAAGGAGAATATTGCAACTGTAGTTTGCTGGATGGGGGTCGTAGTCAGGATCCATGAAGAAAGCTCAAAGAGGGTAGGTAAGAGCCAGTTTATTTGGTGTTGGACGTGGTCTGACAGTTGACCCAAATGCCAACAAAGCAAGCCTTATTTACAGCAAAGTTCTGCTCCTGCTAGAATTGGTTCAGCCATCCACAGAACAGGCTTTCACTCAGATTTTGCAGAAGCAACAACTCAGAATTTTCGTGGATACTATGGTCTAGAATCCTGTGCTTAGGTGCACCATGTTTATGCAGCACCTGGAAGCAAGTTCCCATTGCTACACAATCAAACTGTGACTCAGTTGTCATTTAAAGAGGATGGTTCATACCCAGATTTCCGGGGTGCACTGTACATAACCATTGCATCAGTGAGCTCCTCAGTGACATAGTCTGGAATGAACTGCTTGAAAGGGTCATTGAGGCAGTTCATATTACAACTTTTACAGGAAATGGATCCAACTTGCCAAAGCAATATTTTCAGGACTAATTGGAAACACAGAGAAATAGGAATAATTGTGTGACCCTTTCAAAGAGCAAATACAAGAATGATGACCTCCGAATTTAAACAATTAATTCTCTTTGCATATCCAAATGCAGGCCTATTGGTGTGCTGCCCCAGTAGCACAAATCTTGGTCCAACTTGCCCTTGCCAACCAAAATCCCTCACTAGACCTACCTTCCTGCATTGGGGCCATATCTAAGCAAACCTATTCATGTATCAGTCCAGATGTTTCTTAAACAATGCAATAGAACCTGCCCCAATCACATCCTCTGGCAGTCCATTTCCATACACCCACCTCCTGTGTTTAAAAATAAAGTTACCCTTCAGATTCCTGTTAAGTCTATTCCCCCTCATTTTCCCCCCCCCCCCCACCTCACCTTAAATCTATGGTTACAAATTTCCCTAATCTGGACAATGGACTCGGTTTTCACCCAATCAATGATTTTGTACACTTCTAGGAGATCACCCCTTATCCTCCTACACTCTAAGGAATAGACTCCAACCTGCTGAGCCTCCCCTTGTAGCTCAGCCCCTTTCCTCCACCCTTCCAATAAGTAAACCAAAAAATTCTCCAAATGGGGCCTCACCAGCATTTATACAACTGCAACACAACTTTCCAACATCGATACTCAATACTCTGACTGACAAAGGTCAATGAGACTACTCCATCTACTTGTGACACCACTTTCAAGATGCAACATACTCCTGGATTGCTCTGCTCTATAACATTTGCCAGATCCCTGCTGTTCTCTGGTGTGGGACCTACCCGAAATCCATCACATTTCTCTGTACTAAGTTCCGTCAACCGTCCCTCTGCCCACCTGATCAAGATAAATGACAAATAGCAATGGGCCCAGCATCAGATCCTGTGGCACACCACTGGTCACAGGCCTCAAGTCTGAGAAACAAGCTTCCATCATCACCCTGCACTTACGATATGAAGCCAATCTTCTAATTCATTCTGCCATTGGATCCCATGCAATGTAACCTTCCAGAGCAACCTGCCTTACTTTTCATACACATTTTTCTCATAAGATGGTTATAATGTTTCCTCTATGATAGTACTGCAAAGCACTGAATTTCTTGACTTGTTCATGACAATAAATTCTAAATCCTTATTCTGAACCTTGTTGAATGCTTTGCTGACATCAAGACCAACTCTGTGACACTGATTCTCTGGCTTGTTCTGTTTTCATGCAATCTGCCTGGGCTGGGGATAATGATTTAAGCCCCGTATTTGCCAGGTATCTATCTACATAAGGAGCAGTTTATGCAATCATAGTTATTCCAGGAATTTTAATTCACAAACTTCCTGTAAAAGGAAGTTGAGAGCACAAAGTAGGATTCACGAAACAAGTGTGTAACATTTCATTTTAATTGTTTGTTCTCCAGGCCTTCGAATCGATAAATTGCTGGTGGAAGATTGGACTCCCAATTAAGCTCCAAGATTTAATTCCAGTTAAGAGTTGTCGAGATCAAACAGACGTGGAATTTGCCTCGACAGATTGTGGTTTTCCTTTTCAGAGAAACAGACGTTGAATTATAGCAGAATTCCAAAAGAATAGCCTTTCTATTCTTTGAACTTGCTGTTCAAGTCAGAGGGTCAACTTGAAGGTCACTGTAACCAAGTTATGAGCCTTTTCCTTTATAGGTCCTTCAGGACACTGTGCTCAATAGCATCCAGCTGTGTTTTTCCACTGATAACGTCTGTGGTTTGGAAACAACCTCTATCACTCCATTTTTGATACGTGTGACAATAAACTTGAATTCAACTTCATGGCAACCTCGGACAAAATATCAAACTAGGAAGTTTGATTTTTGGAGAATGTGGCACAACAGGGATCTAAATGAAATATAAATATAACCGTTTCAATGTTATGAAAGACCTATGATATATTGTATATTATTGTTGCTGTCTTTTGCACATCTTTTAGCTTCAATTACAATTATAAAATGCAGAAAGTTAATTTGTAATACTTGTATATTTTTACAATATTAAAAAACCCGTCACTTTTCTTCATATACTAATAATCTTTTGACCTACTTCGTATTTTTCATAATTCAAAGATAACATAAACTTTATATTAAAAATTTCAATCAAATTTAATCCAGTTACTGTCTGCTTCAGGTGTCACAGAAGTAAATTATTCTGTTGAGTCCCCAGAGACACAAGACAGACAAGACATGGATGAACATTTTTATCAATGAATAGGGACTGTACACTCAAGAGTGTCCATAGGTCAAATTTACCTTTTATTCCCCAAACTGTTTAAAAAAAAAAATTCCATGCTGATGCAGCAATCGTGAAACATATTAAAATGGCAATGAAAGAACCAATTGTTAGTTAGTGCAATGCTGTTACAGCGCCAGTCACCCAGGTTTGAATCTGGCACCATCTGCAAGGTATTTCAGTGACTTGCGTGGGTTTTCTACCACCCTTCAAAAACTTAAATGTATGGGGGGGCGGCGGGTGGTGTGGTAAGTTAATGGGGTATTTAGCAGCATGGGCTTGTAGGCCGGAGGGGCTCAATACCAGGCTCTATGCCCAAATTAAATTAACTGATAATCTGTAACGAGTTAGAAAATTTGCATGGTGATCTAAGGCTATGTTAGAAGCAAAGAATTTTTAAAAAATACGAGTGCCAGATGATTAAAATCAACTTCCTGCATTTATCAGCTGCTACCATGCTGGGCTTGGAAGTTCCAGACAATAGGATAACCATTCCAGCAACAAGGCACCCGATTCTACCCAAAGGTAGAAGCAGTTCCCTTTTGATATTGATGCTAACTATGTGACACACCTCCACAGAGGTCTCAATGCCACAGAAGTGTTGGACTTAAAATACTGTAAAATATTGAAAATACTGACATTTCTTGTGGTGTATTTTTCTGACTTTTACCACAAAGGTGGTGTGAAATGTAGGATTTTTGTACTCAACAACTTTGTGCTACAAGTAGAAGAAAATTGCCCCCTTTAGTTGTTCTACTGTCCCCTTGTGTAAATTAGAATTAACTTAATAACTGCTGAGTTTTCTGGAGTTACTGAGTAATTTCCATTCTATCCAGACTGTAACATTGTTGCTACGCAACTGAAAATGTATTAAAGGTTTGATTTGAACCATTTGATATTAGAAGCAGTGTCACATTGGCGTTTCTGTTCTGAAATGAATTGTTCAGTTGCAAACTAGGAGACAGCGAATGTTATGAGCATTCATTGAGATTAATGGAAGTGGAACATCAAATGGTCCCAGAGCTGTCTGGTTCCTTCAACACTTTTGATGAAAATACATTTGAATTAAATTGAATTTACTCAATTAATGTGCAAAGACTGGCACTGCAGGAATACACAAAATATGTAAATTTGTTGTTTGTGGTGCAGGTGCTACTTGGCAGACAAGTGGAGGTGGTCTGACGTGCTTTGAAATAATGCTGCATCAATTTTGCTTTGATAATTGTGGTGCTTGTGACACGGGTGAAAGAGGACCCAAAAGGTGGGGGCAGGAATAGCACCCAACTTCCTGGGGACACAGTATGAAGGCCAGCAGTATTGGTGCAGCTGTTGTCTCAGAAACCTGGTTTCAATCCTCACTGCAGATGAGGGAGAGCGGGCAAACTCAATCCAAAATTGGCTGGAATGAGGAGACCAATGGTTGATAAGTGTATTTGTGTGACTGCATGTGTTTAACATGGAGTAAAACTTTACCCACGTTTAAATGCATTCAATTCAGAATTTAAAAAAAATAAAAAGCATGTTTGTGGTTGAGAGCGAGGAGGGAAACTTCCAACTGGTGGAGGATTCATATGATGTGGTCAAAGGGACGAGAAGGATAAAGCAGTGCATTTGGGGATGTGCGGTGAGACCGGAACAGCCCAGGATGCAAGTCCATTGATCCTTAAACAGGTAGCAAGACAGTTCATTACAGTGATTTAAAAAGGCATACAGGATAATTTTCTTTGTGAGCAGAGAGTTTGTACTGGCTGGAACTGTACATTTAGTTCTGGGCAAGACCACAGGAGAGATGTGCTTGCACTGGAGATAGAATGGAGAGTTACCAGAATCTTGTCAGGTAAGGAAAATCTTTGAGGGGGAAAAATATTGGATTGGCTTTGATATTTATTTGTCCTGCACCCCCCCCCCAAAAAAAAACAGAAAGAACAAGGAGTAGGAAAATGGGATTCATATAGGTATAGGTGGATGGCAATATTCTATAGACCAAAATGGGAGGATCAGATGTGGATTGGAAAGACAGTGACATCATTAGGGTTGGTGTCACCCTCACCCACCCATTGACCCCGACCTGTACAAAAATCCTTAATGTTTTTTGGACTAGCAAAAAAGACATTAGCAATATTTGAAAAAAAGTTGTAAAAGTATAGAATAATGATAAATATGGATGTAAATTTTAATATTTCTTAGATGAATACTAACAGCAAATTTGTTTTGTAAAATCTTGTTAATTATTAGTAACTGAGCAGAAGCCTTTTTTCATTTTTCTCCTTTTCCTTTAATTACTTCTTCATTCTCAAAAATACTTATTGATTATAGGTTCTCAAATACCAACTACCACAATATTGTAGCTAACACACCATAAAAATCGGACAAAAGCAGTGACTATAAAACTCCAACAGTGCGTGATTTGAAGCGTCATTATAATTGGGTAATAATGACAGCTCTTAGAAATAAATTAGCATGGAGTTTTAGCCTTGTAGGTATATTGATGCATGCAAGCTGGGTTTACGAAAAATGTTGGTTGTTATAACTAACTACATACTCACATCTCTACTCGTCCATGTAGTTTTATATAGATAGTCATTTTGGTGTGACCTCCTCCCCGTGAAACCAGTGGAAAGACAGAAAGGGGAATAAGGAATGCTTAAAACCAAACTATTGAAATGTTGGAGGACAGAAGAGGGACAACCAGATAGCACAATTGAAAGGTCCTGTAGATTTTTTTGTAACATTGATCAAGTTAAAAATATTGGTTGGGTCATTGGGAAGTTAGTAAGTCAGTGGTGAATGAAATGATGAGAGGCAATGTCATGGCCAGACAAGAGTTCCTGAGCAACAACGAGGTCAGACAAAGTGATGGGAGTCACAGGAAGTGAAATCTCAGCAGAGTGGGATTGAGCACTCACCAATTTACACAAGTCCCATGAAGAAATGCATCAGCCTCAGTGGGCTTTGACACAGAAATGCTGAAGTCAACTTTGATGCAACTTTTGCTGCACAGAGGATTGCCAAGAAAAACTCAGACACTGCACAATTCACAATAGGTTGCAAATTTTTCTTTACATATTATTACAAAAATCACATCTCACTACACAAGCACATTTTTTTGGACAATTTCCCCTGAAGCTTGGAAGATTGCACTGATCAGACAAGGACTGACTCAGGATTTGAACGAGGAAGCATTCCTGGGCTGAAATCCTACATCTTCTGAGAGGAGAGCAAATATTGATGGTATTGGCAAGTCTCAGAAACCAGACTTGGGCAATTATGGGCCCAGCTTCAATTCTTTGCACAATCAATTAATCTTAGCTTTCACAATGAGCCCACCAAACTAGAGGATATCAGGGACAATAACATTAAATCTTTGTAATAGTACTGTATTCATTCACATAAAAAAGTATTGACCGTAGTTCACCTTATCTCAACAGTTGATGCTGAATCACAACTCTACTAGTCCAGATAGTTTCATGCCAACAAAGATGGCATTCACGTCGTAACAAATCTTGCTCGACTTAAAGGGTCATTTGGTTCTTTAACCAACTCTCTTCACCCCCATCCCCCCTCAAAGTTCAAATGAACACACATTTGTCATTTGTAGAATTTGTGTGCAAATTATCATTGAAATCAACAACTTTAATGGTGTTCAAATAATGCACTTTACCTCTCATTATTTTTAATCATTATGTAATGGGACCAGCTTAACGTTTAAGCAATTTAATGCACAGAAGTCATAGATTGTTAATGATAAAATATACAGTGGTAAGTAATTAACCCAAGAGAAAATAGGAAGGAACAGGCACTCAAAATGAAAAATTAATATATGTAAAAGTACGAGAATGATCTAGCGCACACATGTCAAACTCAAGCCTGTGATATTATTATATTTGGCTCGCAAGATCATATCAAATATGTATTAGAGCTGGCCTGCTGGCCGCCGCGCCAGTATAGCACATGCACAGCTAATACTACAAATCCCAAAATGCTTTGCAAATGCATTGGCCCGTCAGCCCGCTTATCGCCCCCACCTCCTCTCTTTAGTTTCATTAACATCTGCGACCTGCCGCCTAACTCACATGTAATAAACCCCTTACGAAAAATGGCCAAACGAAAGACAGAAAACAGGACCTTTCAAGACAGGTGGGAGGCAGACTATATGTTCATCATTTTAAAAGACAAACCTATTTGTCATTGAAGCAAATTGTTATTTTATTTTTTATTTTTTTTTTAAACTTGTTGGCTTGTGAAAAAAAATTTAAAAGGAGCTTAAAGGCTATAGAGAAATATTATTTATTGAATATTTTACTTTTCATTTGTTAATGCTTCTTCTGGAAAGAGTTTAACCAAAACTATTATTAAACATTTATTTTAAGAAGAAAAAGTTTAACATTACATGCAGATGTTGATGAAAAATTTCAATAAATATTTAGTTTGGCCCACGACTTAGTCCAGGCTTTTAATTTTGTCCCTCTGTGAATTTGAGTTTGACACCCCTGATCTAGAGGAAGCCAGCAAAGTACAACATGTCATCAATAGAACAATTAAAGGATTTTACCTTTTTTAAAAATTTGTAACGGTTCATTTCAGCTGGTTGAAATATATTTCAAAAGCATATTGTGATTTATAATTAATCAAAAACAAATAATGTTGCCAATCTGACACTGAAACACAAAAGACTGCAGATGCTGTGATTATAGTTAAAAAAAACTTTCAAGTCTTGAAAAAACTTTGGGGTTATACATCTTTGTCTCCTGTGGACACTGCACAACCTGCCGAGTTTCTCTAGCACTTTGTTAATTAGCTCTGGACATTTTCATCTCCAACTGCCGCCGGGACATCAACCAGCTCAACTTCACTACCTTCCTCTCCTACTCCAACCTCGCCTCCTCAGAATGCTCCACCCTCCACTCTCTCTTCAACAACCCTAATGTCATTATCAAACCCATGGACAAGGGTAGTGCTGTTGTAGTCTAGCGCACTGAGCTCTACCTTGCTGAGGCCAGTCAACAGCTCTCTATCAACTCCTCCCACAGGACCCTACCATCACCCATCAAACCACCATCTCATCGATTCTGGGCACCTTTCTCCCTCCCCCCCCCCCCCCCCCCCCCCCCCACAGCCACGAACCTTGTACTCTCCCATCCTCGCACTTCTCGTTTTTACCTTCTACCCAAGATATATAAACCTAACCCTCCAGGCAGACCTATTGTCTCTGCTTGCTCTTGCCCCATGGAACTAGTTTCATTTTACCTTGACTTCATCTTTTCTCCCTTAGTTCAATCCCTCCCCACCTACATCTGTGACACGTCACACACCCTCCACCTCCTCCAAGACTTCAGATTTTCCTGAACTGGACAGCCTCATCTTCACGATGGATGCCCAATCCTTTTACACCTCCATACCCCCACCCCCCTCCACATACAGCAGGCCTTAAAAGCATTTCACTTTTTCCTGGAACTTTGACCTGAGCAGTCACCTTCCACCCCCACCCTTCTCTGCCTGAAAGAATTTGTCCTCACCCTTAACTTTTCCTTTAACTCTTCCCATTACCTCTAGAGTAAAGGAGTAGCCACGGGTACCCGCATGGGTCCCAGCCTTGCCTGCCTGTTTGTGGGTTTTGTGGAGCAAAACATGCTCCAAGCCTACACAGGCAAGACCACCCCCCCCCCCAAACTCTTCCCCTGGTACAGTGACGTCTGCATCAGTGCACCCGTAAGAAGTTTGCCAATTTCCACCCTGATCTCAAACTCACCTGGTCCATCTCTGATTACACTCTCCCTTTTCTGGATCTGTCTCTATCTCAGGAGACAGACTCTCCACTGACATTTATTACAAACCTTCCAACTCCCACAACTACCTGGACTACTCATTCTCATACCCTGTCCCCTGCAAGGACTCCATCCCTTTCTCTATCTCTGCCGCATCTGCTCCCAAGAGGAGGTCTTCCAGTCCAGAGCCTCTGAAACATGGCTTCCCCTCCACCACTATTAATTCAGCCCTCACCACATCTCATCCATTCCCCACTCATTGCCCTAGCCCCCCTTTCTCCAGAAACGATAAACACAGAATTGCCCTTTTCCTCACCCCACCATCCTCCACATTTCTCCAGTATTTATGTGTTTTTTCACTGAACCATGGTGTCAGAGTCTTGCATTTAACCTATGTATTAGCATTAATCACTAGACTCAGTTGTTCAGGCAGTAGTGATACAAAGAAAAACAAGAGTTCAGTACTATTCTTTCTCAGTTCTGATGTAGTGCCTGTTCTCATCTAGTCACTTTTCTTCAGTTGATACTGAGGTGATGAGCACTTCCAACATTTTCTATTCATGCTTTATAAAAAGGATATTGAAGATAGAAACAAGCAGATAGACAGAGCAGCTGAGTTAGAGAGCTTTGGTGTGGGATGACTATCATGTAGGTGTTGGTCTTTAAAGGCTGTAGTGAGGAGGTAGGGGAGTGATGGGGGCCAATGCACCTGCCAGGTTTCCCCCAAAACTTAGTGATTTTGCTACCCCAGGTTCTATTTGACATCAATAATTTGCATTCAAGAGCACATTACACTTCATTCAAACTGGGAGAAATGATGACCCTGCAGCTGCTTGCACCATTAACACCACGTCTGTAACACTGGTCAATCAATGACACAGAGCCAGTCTTCCATGAAGGTCAGGCTGCACAAAGATGGAAGAATCAGCCAACATCTCTGTGGGGTGCTGTAAGACAGAATCAGACACACACAAGGTAAAGACTCTTCTTCTTTGGCTTGGCTTCATGGACGAAGATTTATGGAGGGGTAATGTCCACGTCAGCTGCAGGCTCATTTGTGGCTGACAAGTCCGATGCGGGACAGGCAGACACGGTTGCAGCGGTTGCAAGGGAAAGTTGGTTGGTTGGGGTCGGGTGTTGGGTTTTCCTCCTTTGTCTTTTGTCAGTGAGGTGGGCTCTGTGGTCTTCTTCAAAGGAAGTTGCTGCCCGCCGAACTGTGAGGCGCCAAGATACACGGTTTGAGGCGATATCAGCCCACTGGCGGTGGTCAATGTGGCAGGCACCAAGAGGTTTCTTTAGGCAGTCCTTGTACCTCTAGGTACAGAAGACTGTACAACAGGCTTTAATCCACAAAGACTTCCACAGAGCCAGGCTGGCTGTAGCTGCAGTAACTCTGAGTGAGGCCTCAGGAGGCCGGCGCAGGCTTACATCCCAGAGGGTGATCGACACCCAGCCAGGTGGGGCTCAATCCATTCAGGCCAACTGATTGACAGCCGGCCAGATGTTGTCCCGTCCCCTTACACTCCTGCAGGTACAGAGGTTGCCCCCTGCAGTAGGCCGGTGGTGTACCACCACATTCACCCTTCATTAAAAACTCACAATAAGCAACCACACTAGGTGGTGCTTCATGAGCTCATTCCTATCTTTATTCCTTTCACCAGCTACACAACTCTACAAAAGCCCTGATATTTTATGCACCCCACATTTCGTGATCCATTCTCTTGAAATTCCCAGATTCACTTCATACTTTCCCCATTTTGTTGACAGCTCAGGGAGGGTTTCATTTATTTCTATTCCTTTTGACTGTCTGAACTTGGGTTTAGAAATAGAATTTTGAAGCTATTCTTCTTTTACTAGGACCCAATTAATTAAATCACGCGTACTTCACATGTTGAAGGATATTGTTAAAGTGCGCCCATCTGGATTTTAATAATTATTCCCTGTCACAGAGATGATAAGGTTCAAGCGTGCTGTGTTTATATTGCAAAGAACATTGAGCCTGATTTTGAAGTCAGCAGTGAAATAACTGCAGGCGCTACTCACTCAATGAAAGCTAGACGCAAGGCCCTTTCGGCCAGGCCTCCAATGGAGGCTAGCTACAAGAGCGGATCGAAAACTTAAAACTTACCTTTCAGACAGCAGCCCTAAAAGGCTGCTCCTGTGTCGTATTCATGTTGAGTGGTACCTTGTAGCGCCCCGCCTGAGCAATGGAGGCGGGGCAACTGGTGCCGTAGCGCCACCTGTCATAAATACGCAATAGATCAATGGCTGGTTGCCTACCCACAATCCCCATGCAGCTGGAACCACTCTGTTTCCCAGAACAGTTCCAGCTGCATGGGGGATTGTGGGTAGGGAAGGTGCCCAATGCTGCCACTGTGTTTTGAGGCACAGACAGCAGTCCCAAAGGCATGACCTGCATCAGCTGCCCCCGATGGCTCCCACCGCCTCCCCTTCCTTGAGGTCATGGAGGGAGAAGGGCGAGTGGGGAGATGGGTCATGGGCTGACCGCATCATCAGCCCGCCGCTAACCAGCTGCTTGCAGTAGCTGTTCATTCATGTGGGGAACTGTGCTCTGCCAATTATCCTTCCCCAAGTGGGACTGCAGTCAGCCGCTTGGAGCCGGCCATGGCACGTTCATAAAGGGAAGTCTCCCCACGCAATCGTGGAGAATCTCCACCTTTCCAGACTGGCTTTTTTTTCACTGCATGAAAGGGCCTACAGATTGAGTAGTGTCTGTGGTGAAAAGTTCCCTTGACACGATTGATGTCCAACAACAATGTCAAAAAGTTAGCTGAGCACATTAAAGAAATCTCATGGCAGTCTTTGAAATCTGGGCTGACTGCTATGATCAGCATTTATTTTAAATTGTGAATTCTCAGACAAGAAATTTTTAAATTGATCAGCAGAGTTTGTTGACGTTGTCAGAAGCTCAGATGCACTGAACCTTCGATTTGCTGCAGCCATGCAGGAGTACAAGATACACAAACAATAAAATTCTGTTTCCCCTGGCAATTTAGTGTGTTCATCAGAACAAGGTGCAACCCATTAAAAATAGCATTAGAACCCAGAATATTTCATTCATGTTAAACAAGAAAATCTGCAGATGTGGTGATTGTAGTTTGCACAAATATGTTGGAGAAACTCAACAAGTCATCCAGCGTTCTTTATGTTCCAAAGATACATTACCAGTGTTTCAGGCCTGAGACCTTCATCAAGATGGGAGCATAATGTAGGTGGGCGTATGAATAAAATGGTGGGTTGGTGGGGGGGGGGGGAAGAAAGGAGGAGGAGCACAGGGAAGAGGATATGGAATTGTGCTATTAGTTATTGTAGTGGTATGTTATTAACTACTAGGTTACCAGGTGGCTCACTGGTGACTTTACACATATAAATGGTGGAGACCCATTTTTCCACCGCCCCCTCATTCTGGCCTAAGCTTGCACAGAGGCAAGACATTCAAGACCTAGCTGTATATATTGGCCTATTAAAACTAACGTTTTACCTGCACTCTGGTTCGTGTGATTTGATGCCTGGTTGCCATCAGTTATAAAATGTATTTTTAGTAAAGTTATTTTTGTAGATTTGGACCCAGGGACACACAATTACACCAGATAGAGAAAGTCTGGTAAGCAGCCCCAATAAAACTGGAAATGTTTGTTCATTGAAATATCTCAGACAATGGGGTTGCTCAAGGAGGACATCTAATTGAACAAAGGACACTCTGCTTCTTTACCCATGTTGTTAGAATGGAAACTGAGATGGCAGGTGTGTATACAAGGAAGCCATTCTGCTGGCTGGTTCAGAGTAAGATCCACTCAAACTTTTGGAATTTAAACTTCAAAGACAAGAATGATGACACGTTATGTGGTAAAGACACCAAGACAAAAAGCATTTTTGAATATTAAGGAACTAATTTCAAACTGGAAGTAAGACAGGATAGAAGAAGGTGCTTGACCATTCTGTAAGTCACACAGAATTGAAGATAGAGTAACCAGAAAGGTATTGTTATATGTCACTTCCGGTCAAAAGGAGAACACAGACTAAATGGTGTTCGAAAGAGAATGACCACTTCAGATTTGAGCTTAAACTGTAAAGGTTTTGCCATATTATTCATTTAAAATAAAATAAAAATACAGACGGCTTGCCCATGCAACAGGTGAACCAGCTCACGGAGTCGTGGCAGATCTGACTGTGAGAGCTCCGGGTGCAGGGCAAGCCCACAGCCTGGCAATGTCATAAAAGTCCCAGGAGTCGCAAGCGTCATTGTGTTCTGAGGGATTTAAGCGCACGCGAAAGTTCTATTAAAGTTAATTGGTTCAATTCACTTTCAACTGCTTGGATCTTTCACTCACTGCATGCCTAGTGCACACACACAGTTAAAGTTAAATAAGTTATTAATAAGAATTATTATTTTGAAGATGACTTTCCTTTGCTTCTGGTTTAGGTCACAACAGAGGGACAAGAGGAAAAATATGAGAAGTGATAGCTTTCTGAATGGCAAGGAAATGGGATGGAAAATTTAAGGAGAGGGATCGACAAGAGAGGGAGACCAGGGGATTGGCCTAACAAAAACTCAAGAAAACAAGGTTAATGCCATCTGGTCGGAAATTGCCGACAACACAACATTGGTTATGTATCTTAATAGTTGCTACATAAAGAGCAAAGAGTGTCTCTAGCACTTTTGTGTAAATTAAGTTATGGAAATGTGCCATGAGACAAAAATAAATACAAAAGAATAGATAAATATTCACAGCTGCTGCATTAAGGTTAGGGGTATTTCTGGTGAAAGTGATTGTGTTGGGTTGGGGGGGTGGGGTCCAGGATTTAGACTGAGCAATGATATATTTCCAAGACAACATGCTACGAAACCCACAAGTGTTACAGAGTTCTGTGTTGTATATTGGCCTATGTGTTGTGTGGTTTTGAGTTGGAAAGTGACAGATTGCCTTTAAGAGCCAAGGTGAAGGTGGACTGCTGAGAGAGTGGGAGATGGACTGGGCATGTGCAGAAAATGATCTAGAAATTTCTGGACTTGGAAGACAAATCACCACTGGGTGTGGTTGTGAAGTGGAAGGAGGCCCAAACAGAGTAATTGTCTGGGAGGCAGTTTAGAATGTTGGGCATTTTAAAAGGGAGGAACATTCTGAAGGATCCAGACCAAGTCATTGTTCCTCTCTCTGCAAGCAACACAAGACAACCAAACTGAATTTTGTTCATGATCTTTGGTTTGGTTGAGATCAAAGTTTTGAGAGTCTTGTGTGTTTTTTTTGTTTGTTTCGTGTCTAAGTTTTTCTGTGGGTTGGTTGGTTGGAAATAGAACTTAGTCTTTAATTACATATGTTATATTTAGGCTGGGGAATTTATTAGTTTTATACTATTATAGGACTTTGCATAGTAACCAGTGGGCATTGTTATAAATGGGGGGGGGGGGGGGGGTGGGATTTTAAATTAAAGTTTGAAGGTGAATTTTTTTGTTAAAATAATTGTTCATCTTTACCCCTGTGTGATATGCCTTCTTTGTGGTTGCTGGTTTGATCTTGAACCACCCAGTCACTTATGTTACAAGTTTTTTAGTCATCTGATTGTACATATGCAACATATAATCCCTGGACCATAATACTGTGGTGGTACACCACTAGCCTACTGCAGGGGATGGCGTCTGTACCTGCAGAAGAGCACTGGAGGACAAGGCAACACCTGGCCAGCTGTCAATCAGCCAGCCTGAATGGACCTGCTTCTGTTAGATAGCTCACCACAAGTACACACACAGTACACCCCTACACACAAATGACATACATCCATAGCGATCCACAAATATGCATAAAAATAATTTAGTGGCTTCTAGAATTGTTCAACAGTCTCACCCCCTGCAGGAAGAAGCTGGTTCCCAGCCTGGCAGTCCTGGTCTTTAATGTTCCTGTACCTCATCCTTGAAGGATGTCTCTCAAAAGATACTGTGGGCTGGATGGCAAAGGTCTTCAATGACTCTCTGGCCAGGAAGACACCACAGTGACTGCACTTCCTGAGAAGACTGAAGTGGGCAAGGCTATCAGCCCCCATCACGTCGACCTTCTACAGGAGCTCTATCCAGGGTGTCCTGGGTGACTACATTAATGTGGTATGGCTGCGGCAGTGTCCACAGGATCATAAGAATGGCAGAGAGGATCACTGGATTCTCCCCTCCATCAATTGATGTAATCTTCTAGGATCATTGTCTGAAAAGGATAAGCAAAATCTTTTTGAGGACCCCCTATCATCCTGCACACAGCATCTTTCAGTTGCTCCTGTCGAGAAAGAGATACAGGAGTATCAGTGGCAGCACCATCAGGCTAAGGAACCGCTTTTCCCAATGGGCAGCGAGAATGCGGAACAACTAAATGTACTGCTCACACTAACCATCTGAGATGCTCACACTTCCAAACAATATTTATTTGTATATATTGATATTTGTCCTGTAAATGTATTGATTGCTTGTATGTGTGCTACGTCTAGTTGTGTGGCTGTGTGTTTTGCAACAAGGACCGGAGAACACGGTTTTGTCAGGTTGTACTTGTGCAATCAGATAATAAACTTCACACAGTCCAGGATCCAGCTGCAGAGAGGGATATGGAGTTCCAGTAAGAACAGTTTATCCACCAGCCTCTGAGGTACGATTATGCTGAACGCCAAGCTGAAGTCAATGAACAACAAAGCATAATTCTCCAGGTAGCTCTGGGGCACTGCATTGTCTGTGGATTGATGCGGCTGATAGGCCAACTGAATGGTTCTATTGTTCCAGGTTGGTGCACTTTGATGCACTCCACTACCAGTTGGTCAAAGCAATTCATGATCATGGAGGTCATGAAGGTAGTAATTTAGTCTAGCTACTGTAACACTGATGGTGGCAGTCTTGAATCCTGTGGGGACAATGGCCTGCTGAAGTCAGGTACTGAAGATGTCCA
The DNA here is from genome assembly GCF_036971445.1 of Narcine bancroftii. Classification (NCBI taxonomy): domain Eukaryota; kingdom Metazoa; phylum Chordata; class Chondrichthyes; order Torpediniformes; family Narcinidae; genus Narcine; species Narcine bancroftii. The sequence goes on along the minus strand of NC_091474.1, from coordinate 36,800,503 downwards.
TTAGGACTATAGTCAACTGGTCCACACATTCCCTCAGACCTGTTCAGGTTTGTTATCTGGTCCTGCTGCTTTGTGTAGGTTCACCCCGAATAGGATCCTACTCACCTCAGCTGTGTCTAAGCAGGGTACTGTTCATCAGGAGGGGATGGAACTTTTTTGGTGTTGTGTTGTTTTCCCACATCAAACCGGGCACAGGTGTTCAGCCCATCAGGAAGGGAAGTGTCATCATCACTGACCTGCAAGGTTGACTTGTGGTCTGTTATTGTTTTAAAGCTTTGCATATATTGCTCATTTCACACAGTTTTCTGTGGATCTTCTGTGATACCCCCTCTTTGCCTGGCAGAGTTTGGCCCTTGCTATTCTTAGTGTAGTTTTATCACCTAACCTGAAAACAGCATCCCAAGCTCTGAGTAGTGCACAGACCTCGGCATCTAGCCATGGTTTCTGGTTCACTTGGCTGTGCAACGTTTGGTCATGTTGACACCCTCTATACACTTGCCTACATCACTGGTCACTGTACTTGTATTCTCAGTGATGTGGTCATGTTAAGTGGCTGCATCCCCAAATCTCTTCTAGTCTGTATTTCTAAAGCAATCTTGCAGCTCTGCTGCGGTTTCCCCAGTCAAGTTCTGATCTCCCTGCAAACTGGGTTGACTTGTCTCACCAGGGGTCTGCAAGCAGGGGATAGTAGAATGGAAATGAGTTTCCATGCCACATTCCTGAAATGCTGGCATCTCTTGAGGGCAGAGTTCACAGGTTTGGATGTGTGGTTGGAGTAGCAGAGGTAAATAAATGCAGTGCATTTTGTTGATGCTCCAGAATCCAGCCACTGTGTGCTAGTCGTGAAGAGAATAAATGTCTCGGGTAGTTGATTGAGTATCAGTCACTTGTTCCAGATGTATTAAGCTTCCTGAAAGTTGTTGGTGCTGTATTTGTTCAGGAAAGTGGGAGAGTATTCCATCTTGTTCCTGAAATTTGCCTTGTAGTTAGTAAAATGGTCTTTTGAAAAACCAAGTCACTCACCACCAGATAAGCATCCAAACTGCTTGTCAAGCCATGGTAAACTATACGATTGGACCAGTATTGCTTCTGATCATTGATGACAGGCCAGGATATTGATAACATGGTGTCTCACCAATGCCATGTGAAAATGGACCGAGTCTCTCAAATTCAAAATGCACGTTGCTTGGAACTTTGTAACATGGATTTTACTGGTCATTTATCAGCCATCTCCTATATGTCATTTAGGGTTCAGTTGCCCATTCAGCGCCAGCTCTTCAGCGCTTGACGTCCTGTTTTGCGGAAACTGCCAAAATTTTTGGCCTGGAAGTCAGCCTGAAGAAAACTGAAGTCCTCCATCAGCAGTTCCCCACCATGACTACCAGCCAGCACCCCCCCCCACATCTCCATCGGGCACACAAAACTCAAAACGGTCAACCAGTTTACCTATCTTGGCTGCACCATTTCATCGGATGCAAGGATCGACAAAGAGATAGACAACAGACTCGCCAAGGCAAATAGCGCCTTTGGAAGACTACACAGAGTCTGGAAAAACAACCAACTGAAAAACCTCACAAAGATTAGCGTATACAGAGCAATTGTCATACCCACACTCCTGTTCGGCTCCAAATCATGGGTCCTCTACCAGCATCACCTACGGCTCCTAGAACGCTTCCACCAGCGTTCTCCACTCCATCCTCAACATTCATTGGAGTGACTTCATCACCAACATTGAAGTACTCGAGATGGCAGAGGCCGACAGCATCAAATCCACGCTGCTGAGGATCCAACTGCGCTGGGTAGGTCACGTCTCCAGAATGGAGGACCATCGCCTTCCCAAGATCGTGTTATTATGGCGAGCTCTCCACTGGCCACCGAGACAGAGGTGCACCAAAGAAGAGGTACAAGGACTGCCTAAAGAAATCTCTTGGTGCCTGCCACATTGACCACCGCCAGTGGGCTGATATCACCTCAAACCGTGCATCTTGGCACCTCACAGTTCAGCGGGCAGCAACCTCCTTGGAAGACCACACTGACAAAAGACGAAGGAGGAAAAACCCAACACTCAACTCCAACTAACCAATTTTCCCTTGCAACCGCTGCAACCGTGTCTGCCTGTCCCGCATTGGACTTGTCAGCCACAAACGATCCTACAGCTGACATGAACATTACCCCTCCATAAATCTTCGTCTGCGAAGCCAAGCCAAAGGAAAAAAAAGTATGCAAGCTGTGATGAAATATTTCCTCCATTGTATATAGTTATTGTTGGCTACTGTATATATGGAGCTGGCCTGTCCACTGATGACCCATACCATAGGACTCCTCCCTCATGAACTTGAGCCACCCCTCCATTCCTTTACCTGGATCCAGGCCAGCAAGGTTCTTCTGTATATTAAAGCCCATCGTTCCCTCAGCCGGTGGTTACTGATAGTGCCCTACACAAGCACAGGCTGCTTCTTTACAGAGGAACTGCAAATGGAATTAAATACTGCAATCTTCAGCAAACATCCCACTTCTTGCCTTCTTACCTTCTGGTCATTGGTTCAATAAATGAAGATATTTGCACTGACACTGCTCGGAGGAACTCCTGCAGGGATAATCTAGATCTGGGATGATTGATCTCCAACAACCACAACAGGGAGGGAAGAGGGAAGGGTAAAGGAGTCAGAAATAGGCCGTAGTGGGTAAAACATTTGCTTTCATCCTTTGAAGGACTTCAGTAGAACAAACGGATTCTAAAAACAATCCTGCGGTGTTATGTTTAAGGCTACCTTTTTAAAAAAAGATTTTATTCAAATTGTACCGTTGCCACAGGGGGACTGAAATTAATGTTTCTGGGTCAATGATCCAGAACTATCTCAGCCCCTGTACTAGTTAGCACATTAACCCCACACCTGGAAATTGATTTCTCACAGTGGACACAGTTTCACTTCTCTCTCTGAAGCCTAGTCCAATGACAAGATCTCTTAATTATGTTCACTCAAAGGCATGCTACTAGGGTGGGATCACAAAGAAAACATTCAGCAATTTTAATTTTCCAATACATAGTTGTGCTAGATTGCTGAGGGGAACCTAGTATTCCTCTTTAAAGGAGCTAGAGAATTAGTCTTTTACACTTTCTGCAGTGAGAGTGTGTAGAGGAATCTTCAGATGTTTCAGCCAGAACCACATCCATTGAGGGGAGTGATTAAATTCAGGCCAGATAGTCTCTTACTCTATGCTGAATAGTGGCAGCCATAGCAGTGAGGACTATTTGATGAGGATCAAGCTGTGAGGCACACAATTGAATTTATAACCTGTGGGCAAGAGGACAGGAGTTCAGAAAATTGACGGCCATGGGAGGGGTTGTCACTGAATGGAGGGCAAGAGAGGAATTGAATCGACAGGGAGGCAAATGGGTTAAAGTGACTTCTGGCTGAAGAATGAAAGCTTGTGCAGGAAGTTAGGGAGCAGGAGAAGACTTGTACAAGATAATCACACAAAAGGATCTCCCCAAAGTGGGTCTACATCACCAATTCACACTAAAGCAGGTCTCACAGCTGCAGTGACTGCCAGTGCCAGTGAAGTGGCCTGCATACAACCAATGTTTAGGATAATACGAGGCTCCTCAACTGTGCCTGGGCTCCACACTATCCCCAATTTTCACCCACATTTGAATTACAAGTAGCACAACAGTACAATTGGAAATGAGGCAACGACACAGCACTGGAGTACCTGGCCTTGGGCTTGCTCATTCCATGAACTTTTATTTTAATTTATTTTATTTATATAGCACATTTAAACCAACTCGCATTGACCAAAGTGCTGTACAGGTCATAAATTACATCTCAACTTAAGCAGCTATTTAAAGTGCAGTAAAGAAGATACCAGAAGTTTAGAATTTTACATACAACATGGTAACTATCAATAGTCACCTCAAAATGCTTTAAAAGAGTTAAAGGGGCTCATTTGATGGAGGGAGGAATGTTGTTCTACGGTTTGGGGGCTGCTATTGCAAAGGTGATCTCCCCAGAGTTTGCGATTTGAGAACAGAATAACCAAGTGCCCTAAGTTGGCCAATCTGAGGGGGTCTTGTAGGGCATGAAGGGATCAGTGATGTAGGAGGGGGCTTTGTAAACAAACTGGAGAACTTTAAAAATCTATCCTGAGCCATACTGGTAACTGGTGAAGGGAGGTGAGAATCGGAGTGATGTGGTCCCTTTTCTTGGCTCCTGTCAGGAGCATGGCTGCTGCGTTCTGAACCAGTTACAGACGGGATAATGATGACTGACTAATTCCCATGTAAAGAGAGTTAGAGTAGTCTAAACGGGAGAAGTTTGCCCATTCTCCAGGACTTTCCTTCGGATGCTCCAATTTTTCTGCAACATCCCAAAGATGAGCGTGTCAGCAGGCCAATTCTCTGCTGTAAATGCCCTAGCATGTTGGCAAATGATAGCACATGGGGGAATACATGGGAGGTAGAGAAATGGAATTGTTGTACATGGGTAGCTGTTGGTCAGTCTGGTTCTATTGGGTTGAAGGGCCTGTTTCTGGGCTGCACTTCTGAACCAGTGTATTGATCCAATGTCCAAATAAGTTCCTCCTTTCCAAGCAGCAAGAGGATTAAAAGTTTGAAAATAACTTTTTAATTGTACCTAATTGACTCATTATGTGCACGGTTTCACAATTCCAAAGGAAATAGGCCAATGACGATTTTTCTCAAGCAAAATATTTCAGTAATAATGGAGTCTACAGCAGCATTTCTCAACCTTCTCTTCCCACTCACATATCACCTTAAGCAATCCCTTACTGATTACTCAAGGAGGAATGTGAGTTTAGGGGCAGTTTGAAAACCACTGTGTGAGGTTTTCTTTAGGGTCGATGAGCAAACATTCTTACCTGTTGTACGGGCAGTAAAAATAAGGTAAAATAAGTTTAAGGTGAGAGGAAGGAAGTTTAAAGGGGATCTGAGGAGGTCGATCATCTAGAACACACTGGCAGAGGAGGTAGAAAAATCAACAGCAATGACTATGTTTAAGAGATATTTAGACATACAAAACAGAAGGTAATCATAATGCAGGCAAGTGGGATTGATGGAGATGGGAAAAACGGTTAGAATTGGTGTGGTGGACTGAAGGGGCCGTTTCTGTGCTGGATTCACGTGGAACACTAACCGCTGTGCCAGTTAGATAGAACAATAGCTTTCTGTGATGTGAAATTAGGATGGCTACTGTTCAGTTCTACAGAAGGTTACCCTGGCTAATAATTCTCCTGCTACATGTCAAGCTCCCATGATTTGTGTTGCATTGGGGGAGAGGCTTTGAATGCAGGCTGGAACCTTGCAATGAAGGTGGGGAGGGCAAAATGAAAGAGTGAATCATTTGAGGCCAAACCTTGGGCCCACCCTCAGATGGAGTGTGGTGAATGGTTTGAGAAAACATCTAATAGCAAAGAGCAAAGCAGTGATCTCATCTCTTCAAAACCTCACCAATTTCCCCAAACTTGCAATCACTTGGCATTTTAATTTTTTTTTTTTTTAAATTTTTAAGTTGGCTTTTCCTGTTCACCTTGATTTAGAAAACAAATCAGTCCACTTGCTCAGTAACAAGAGGTCATTCATTCACTTTTACTCTGACAACCAGTTACTGTTACTTGTTTCCATCCATTTCTTCATGAATGCTACACACAAGGCAGGATGATGCAGCATAATTAAATCATTTTGGAACTGCAAACTCCACCCTTCTGAACAAATAGGCCCAGCTTTGATGGGGTTGTTGAATTGCAGCATTTTATTTCTCAGCAGGCTCTGAGAGAATATCGGTTCCTGAAGCTTTATAGAGGAGGAAAGGGAAATGGGGTGGAATTGGAAAAGTTCAATTGGGGCAGGAGAGCAGAAAATTTAAAGGGCACTTAGTTCTGATGTTGAAATTGACCCCCACTATAAAGAAAGGAAAAAAACAGCAGACCAGAGCGCGTACAATCACGTTATTGTCTTATGCTAGCGGGAGGGAGGGATACAAAGAAAGAGTAAATAATGTAACCCATACTTTGCACTGATCCCCACTCAAAGTACACAGCATCCTTGTACAGCTTACATGGTCCTTTGGACAGATGTCTACATGCAGGTTTACAAATTTTCTTTTGGCAATCTAATTTTTTTTGCTACTTTTTTTTTTTTTTTACAAATAGTTCCAGTGAATTACAACCCAGCAACTTCTTGATACACCATATCTCTTAGTTAATACTCCCCATCCCTGTCATACTATACTTTACAGCTGTGGAGTGCCTAATCTTCTAAACCAGTGGTTCGCAATCTTTTCTTTCCCCTCACATACCACTTTAAGTCATCTCCATCATGGTTTCAGGTCCTTCCCAATCATTCAAATACCTGAGACCCTCCACCTCAGTGACATATGTGATATTCTACTCGAGTGGAAGCATCAATTTCTGCCCTCTTCCTACCACTCTGGTCATTTGTCTCAATCCCCAGTCCAATGCCAGGCTGGACATTGATCGCTGATCTCTCTTTCTTCCCCCCCCCCCCCCCCCCCGCCCCCCCCCGCCCCCATCCCACCTTGACTGGAATACCATTCATCTATTACACTCCCCTGAATTCCACCCCCTTTTTTTCCAATGTCACATTCACCTTGGCATTACAGTGATTGTCAGTTCAACACCAGGTTGAACAACCTCTCTCCCCTTCAGGTCCAAAACTCTGTCGTAGTTGTAGGCTACACGTTTTGCTTGGAATTGTGGTTTGTGAGACTGAGAGCACAACTCGATCATTGGTTCATGCCTTTCAAGCCAATTTAATGCAACCTCTAACATGATCATTGAAAAGTTGCTTTGCATTTGAAAAGTATTCAATAATGTGCCAAATGACTAATTTTGTTTTCCTGGTACAGTATCTGGGACTGAGTTCCTTGCATTAACCTGTCACATTCAAATGATGATAGATTTGTGCAATATATTCCACAATAGTGTTGACATAATGATGAAAATAAATAATGATATTCATTATTACTGAAATTTGTTTGGCTACACATGGCTGTCTGCATTATTTAACAGCTTCAGCTATACATTTCTATGCTGAGATGGGGCCTATTCACATGGAACAATGTTCTCAACCTTTTCCCACTCACATTCCACTTTAAGTATTCCCTATGCCATCAGTGCTCTGTGATTAGTAAGGCATTGCTTCAGGTGGTATGTGGGTGGAAAGATAAAGTTTGTAAACCACTGTTTTAATTGTACCTAATTGACTTGTTATATGCGCAGTTTCACAACTCCAAAGGAAATGGGCCAATGACAATTTTTCTCAAGCAAAATATTTCAGTAACAATTGGGTCTAGAACAGTGATTCTCAACCTTCCCTTCCCACTCACATACCACCTTATGCCATCAGCAACTCACCAGGTCTCCCAACCCACCACCTCTACCAGCTAGAAGGCCAAGGGCAAGAAAAGCAGGGACCACCACTCCCTCAGAATTTGTCCTCCGGGCAACACACCATCCTGATTCAGAAATACATCACCACTCCTGGGTCTAGAACTCTCAACCCAGCAGCAATTTGGATATGCCCACAACCTATGCCTGTAGCAGTTCAAGAAGGCATTTTGATGCCACCACCTCATGCACAATTAGGGATGGGCAACTGGCTCAGCCTGCAAAGTCCACATCCCTTAAATGAGAAAACTTAGCCACAAACCTGGCTGCTACCACTTCAAAGACCATTTCACCTCAATTTTATCTGCCCAAGTAGGCTCTGGCTACTGGGATCACACACCTATGCAAATTATTCCACCTCATGGCCACTCATTGCCAGGACAACCAAATTATGGAACAACTCATTCAGTAGAAACACACCATCCTCATCACATATGCTTACCAAGAACACTGGAAGCATTCCCTTTTTACCCCCACAACAACAATAATACCCAACTCAATTCTCCTACCATCAATTCATCTTCAAGTACCTTAACACCCCAAATTAAAAGAACCAGAAGATTTCACTTTAAACCCATCACATTAGAATCTCAATTTATTTATGTAAAGAAAGTTAGAAAAATAGCCATCACTTTCTACTCACCAAAGCACTTCCTTCACTCTAAGTCCATTGCAATAACACAACTACAGATTTTTTTTTTCTCTTTATCAGTGCTTTTTCTGCCTGGCCTTTCAAATATCAAGAGACCAGCCAGCTGAAATTGATTGGCTTCAATTGAAAAGGTTACAATTACAAAAGGGAGCCTCTTGTTTAGTTGAAGTTGCAAATGCAAGTGAAGGTCTGCAAAGAGATATTTAAATAGTTACTGGTTTTTATTGCTAAAATGCAGATCATATGTAAATTGAAAATTAAAGCTCTTTCTCATGAAGGCCCACACTCTAGAGACTTCTACACAGCTGCTTTGTTCTGGGATATTTGTAACTTTTTTACACTACACCTGCTGACTAAGAAGCGTCCACACGGAATGGTGGGGTCATTCCAGTCCTGGGTTTTTTTTTCCGACAGCAGACGGAGTGTTAGCCCCGCAGTGTTTAAAAGGCGAATCTGGCGTTCCGGGACCAACTCAGATAAGGGAATATGACGTTGAGATAATGCATAATGTGTGCGACATATCAGTATAAAATTTGAAAAATTTAAAGCAACAGTCAGAATTCAGCATCTAACAGTCACGATGTCTACAAATTGGGGGGATAAAGAGATCTGCGAGCTCCTTGCCCTCTGTGCTGAGGCCGAAATTAAGCGTGACGGTGAAGGATGGCCTGATACTGGAGAGGCTTGCTCTGAAGCTTAGAGACTGCAACTTTGCCAGGGGCAAGTCACAGGTGATAAGCAATCTGCATAAAAATCACCACCAGCTAAGTGATCACAATGGCAGGAGTGGTAGAGGGCATTTGGACAAGCCATGTTTTGATCTGTGCTCTTTCATCTGAGGCACAAGACACTCGCCAAACCCAGTTACTCTTCTAAGCAACAAGGAAGATTCATCTTCCCCTGAGATTGATCCAGCTCTGACTCCATCCTCCAGCAGCAGTTCTGATGTTGGAGTCCCTCACGGCATGAATACAGAGGCCAGTAAGAAAGAATCCACGCCTCAAGATGCACCAGGTTAAAACTTAATTCTCTTTATGATTGACATTGTTTTCGCAGTCAACACTCCAACTCAACTAAAGATGGGCAGAAAATATGGCCTAACCAGCTTTATTTACACCTGAGAGAAAAAAAAGAGCAAGGCTTTTGAAAATCTAGTACTTTGCAATTAATGTGAATGTAGTTCAAATCTGTTTGAGTGAATGGTTAGTGTAACCATTAATGTGGTGCTATTACAGCACCAGTGATGCAGGTTTGAATCTGGCACTGTCTGTACTGGGTTTGTATGTTCTGTCCATGTCTGTATGAGTTTCCTCCATTTTCCAGTTTCCTCTCACTCTCCAAACCATTTTGGGTTCTGTGTTAATTGGATGGAATTGGGCAGCAAGGGTCTTTATGGCCAGAAATGGCTTCTACCATGCGGAACTTTTAAAAAAATTATGATCAAAAGTTTTTCCTGTGTTACTGAGTGGAATATATTGCATGAAAGAATAATTAATAATTTATTTCAATTGGTTGTTATTGATTTTGTTATGTGTTCTATCTTGGGGTGGAAAATAACCAATAGGGGTTTAAGGCAGTGGGAACACATGGTTGGTAAATTTTCACCAGTTCAGAACCCTCAGAGCAGAATTTCTGACTGATGGGTTTTGAGGCAAGAATGTATTGTGGAAGGGATGGCTGGTGAAGGAGGGTGGGAGCAATAGGACATTTGCTTCTTTGGCACACGATCTCCACTCTTATCTGGGGGCCTTTGTGGGTACGATCAGTAGAATCTGCGCTATACCTCAAGCTGATACACTTTTGAAATGGGTCATGGCATCATTTTCTCAGAGGTTTTGATGTTACGCTGACAGCCTGCAAGCAGTACTGAGGAATGAAATGACCTCTTTGAAATCAACCAGCCAGCCTCCTCCCTCCTTGGCTGGAAGGGTCAGAGACTAAAATCTTTACACAGTGGGTACTCAGCAGAATCAAAGCTTTCAAGCTTTCAAAGATTAGCTTGTTTCTTTGCATAGTTTTCAAGTGAGTAACTGGTTAAACCCTGTCTCCAAGATAACAAATTTCCATTTAGTAAAATACACTAGCTACAGTCAGCAAGGTGAAGCCCATGAACTGACGAGGTTTGGTAAAGTTAGGAAATAAATGTTTGCTCTGGCCAGACTCCAATGAGCAAAAGATGTCAGAGCTTATTTTCATGAACCTGACCTTTGCCAGTTAAGGGGAGGCAGAGGCCACAGGCAGACAGTTTGAACACTTTATTCAGTTGCTATTTTATTAAATTACATCAGTGATTTAAAAATACCCTGATGCTCTGCTGTCCCACGGAAAAAAGGGTCTTCTTTGTATTTGCAGATAATTTCTGAAGATGATCAAATAGGAATAGGATGATGCAATCTGGTTCGATTTGAGATCCAACTTTCAGCTCATGGTAGGCCAAGGTGGGAGTGTGAAGGACCGCTTTTTATGCTGTACATTCTATTTATGTTTAGAATTACGTGACTCAAAGCAGGAAATTGTATGAGGATAACAGAAGATTAAAATCTGTTCATGTTCCTCAGTCCAAATGGAATGACTGAAGCTGCTTCCAAAAAGGAAACTATTTTTTTTTAACAACAACAAATAAATGGAGTGAAACGTGAACAAGATTCAGGATATTAATTGCCTCACCTAAACAAAACTGTTGGAGGCTTCCCACTTTCTATTGATCAATGTAGTTTCTCCTTGCTTATTCATAAACTTGCCTGCAAAAATATGTAAGGCAGCAAAATGGTAAAGAAACAGCAACAAAGACTGTTAGTTTAATTATGAACACAGCAAGTTTGGGCGAATCTGGAGGAGATTGCTTATAAAATGTTCAAGGCAAAGACGACCAATTTTACTTCTATGGGCAATTGGACAAGTGCCTAAAAGCAGAACCAAGGAATTAGTTTTGGGTCACACTAAGAAGGAAAGAAGACAACTTCGGTAATATCAAAGTTTATGATACCATTGGTGTACACCAGGATAATCATTCCATGCCCAGGTAAGCAAAGTGCCTGAAACAAATATGTTAACAAACAGATGATGAAGAACATCAATGTCATGTCACGAGAAACACATCAATTCTGGTAATTTCCAAAGAATCAAGTTGAATATTGACTTTAATGACTCGGTAAATAATGGGAGCCATGGCTGGCAGCCTTCAACTCAATTTAATGATGATACTGAGAGGGAGTTTATTGTCATGAACAACGTAGATATGCACCAAAATTCTTACTCGTTGTCAATGAGCAGATACTTTGCTGAAAACAACTACAGAAACAACAAAAAAATCAACAACGATATTACAGAGTTAAACAGAAAAGTCTACGGATGTTGAATTGAATTAAAAAGAGACAACAGTAAATACAAAAATGATAGATACTAAATATTCACATTTATCCTAGTGCAGTAAATGTGACTTTGCAATAGTGCAAAGTCCTTTGCCACAGTCTGTTTGTGGACTCAGAGCTGTCCCTAAAGGGGACATTCAAAAGCCTGATAGCTTCTGGAAATAAACTATTCTTCAACCTGGAGATACAGATTTTATACCTTCTGCCTGAAGTCAGCAAAGAAAGGAGCTGTGGCCAAGTTGATAGGGGCTGGGGTGGGGGATTGGGGTAGGGGAGGGAAGAGGTGGGGGTTGGTTTCTTTTTCTGATTTTGGGAGTGATGGACCTGACGATGTTTTTTTACCTTCTGGAGTTTCTGCACTCATAGGCAGTCAAATTCCAAACCACTTCGTATACTTTCCAGAGTACATCTGAAGAGGTTCGACAGAGTAGAACAAATGAATGCCTTGCATATTTTGCAGATTCAAATTTTTGTCCAATATCAAAAATAATTTCTCTCTCATACTTTCCCATTCTATACTCCATCAAGTCTGAGGAAAGAATTCCCTTGACTTCTTGCCTCAAATGTCATCAATAATTTCAAAGGATTGAATCTGGTTGTTATTCCATTACAATTATTGATGGTGTTTACAACAGTAGGGATTATGGGAATTCAGCTTAACTGTTAGGATGCAAAGAACGGTATTGGGAACTCCAGGAATTTAACAATGTATTAATTAGTTGTGTGAATGAAATCTGCAATGGGAATTATTAACCAAGGTCAGTCTGCCACAATCAGAGGTGTGGCTACAGGTTTCGAACCGTCTTGTTACTCCAGGTGCTCACGAAGGCTGGTGGAGCTTCACTCCTAAACGCTACTCATTTGGAGTATAAATCTATGGTTGACTCACCCAGAGATTTTTAATTTTAGATTTCAATTTTGAGATATGGCATGGTAACAGGCCCACCTGGCCCATGAGCCTGCACCATCCAGAAACACTCATGACCAGTCAACCTACCAACCCTTTACATCTTTGGGGGATGGGAGGAAGCAAGAGTCTGTTTCATCCTCCAAATGGGTGCTAATTCTTCAACCAGATTGTATGGGAAGAACACTCCACCATTCTTCAATGTTAACTAATACCCCTTTTACACAGAGATCCCACTAAATTGGCATGTCAATGACCTGTGTTTAAAGCTAGGTCGGGTTGGATCAGAGCATTCACACGGAACCAAGAAAAGCCAATTCAGTGCGACCTTTTACATAGGGACCCAGCATCCAAGTGCAAAAGGAGGCAGGACCTGCAGCATTATAGCGCTGGCATCCTAGGCAAGCACATAAGCCTTTTACGTAGGAGCAAATGATACTACCTACCTTGGAGAGTAAGTATCGGGATGAAAATGACCTCCATCCTGGTTCCATCATATTCACACAGGAAAGTTAAGCGATTAAAAGGACAGTGTAAAATGGCCTAATGCCCCAGAACTCCGGCCTCCCACACTTGGGTTAGCCCATCGGACAAAGCTTCCCCTCTCTGCTGCTGGATATCCATTCTGTATTTTGGCCTGTTCAGTTGTTCCAGTTCCCGGCATGGACCTCCATTTGGTACCGTAGGTGGGGATTAGGGACGACAGCCACTTTCACATCATCACTTTCCCAGTCATCACTGCCTCCTCATGCTCCGGCTTGATAGAGCTGGGTTCACCAGCCGCATCTGAATGGCACTGCCATTATTATCTAAGTAGGGCCAAGATGGATGAAATTTTATGAAGAAAGGATTGATGCTGTCACGAGCATAATTGGCAATCATCCTGTTTTAATACAGCATCTGTTCAGCGAGATAGTATTCAGAAGCTAAACCATAGTCATGGATACTAAGGGAGGTTATTAATTCATTCTTCTTCAAATTAGACAAAATTAAGATTTTAAAAGACAAACATTGTAATAAAGGTCTTGATGTAGTTTTCAATGGGTTTATTCCATGATGCCATCCTGTTTCCTGTAACAGCTTGTTTGTCTCTCTCTGTATAAATATATGTGCTTGTGGAAGTAGATTTCAGAGTTCCACCTTCTCTCCATGATATATTTTATGAAATTAAGTCTGTGAAATACAACGCTAAGCCTCATTGACATTGGAAGTGCCATCCACTGAAAACAGAAGAATTTATATAGAAATGGGAATCAAAACTGCTGGTTGATGATGAAGAGGCCCCATTATTGAAGCATTTACAATCTTTGGAATAAAATAAATCAGGATATTGGAGAAGGGCCTAAATCACCTAAAATGCTATTGATTAATCCTCTTTTGGTCTTTTCAAGAGATAACCAGTTTTTAAATATATGCAACTGCAAAGGGAGTGTTAATGGGGAAGATTGTTACAAAAGAGGTCAATTAATGTTATTTCAGCAATTGAGAAACAAATATGCTATACCACGTAATATTCTTTTTTGTTACTTTCAGTTAAGAGCATATTTGGGAGATAAGTTGGGGCCAACAATGTTTCTGTCTAGCTGTTCTGAGGTATAACTTATTAAGAGAGGGATTATTAAAAAATTTATATCTTTGATATATTCATTATTACAAGCAGGAACTCTTAAACTAGGATTACATAGATCTAGACGGAGATGGGAATCAGATTTGAATATTACAGTAGACCAACAATTGTGGGAAAATTTATATAGGGATTGTATAACTAATATATTAATGTAAGATATAGATTCGTTTAATACAATTATATCTTGCACCACACAAATCATATTGAAATCAGATTTGTCAGATCAATGTTTTAGGTGTGGTGAAGATGTAAGAACTTATATACATTGAACGTGTCTTGTCCCAATGTGAAACCTTTTTGGGGGACTATAGGTAACTTTGTGCAACAAGTTACAGAAGTTGTTTTTTCATTAAATTCCGATTTATCGTTATTAGGAAATATTAAAGTTACAAATCCTAAATTGAAGTTATTAATTTATCAATTGAAATTTGTTAAATTAGCATTAGTAGTAGAAAATGCAGAAAATGTATTGCAATTACTTGGAAATTGGATACATCTTTATGCCAAGGTGGTACACTGAAATTCAAAGTTGTATTCCTTTGGAAAAAATTACATAATTTAAGAAATAAATACTCTATGTTTTACAAATCTGGTGCCTGTACAAAAATAATGGGATTAAATTTGTAGTGATATTCTTTTTTATCCTCTAGCCCTGAAGAATTCCCCTCTGAATGTTTATGTTAGAACTGATGTACTGCACGACATCTCACTGCAAACCAAAGATTCTTTTTTACTTTCTCTTTTCTTTCTTCTCATCTTTTTATACCTATATTTTCTTTTAACTTTTTAAAATTTGTATATTGTTTTATTTTTCTTTTGGGGGCGAGGAGGGATTTTGGGGTGGGGTGAAAACCATCATGTATGTAATCAATTTGTTTTTTTATATCTGTATTATTATAATAATTGTAGTTACTGCATGTATGGAATATTAAATAAAGGAAGTTTCATCCACCCTTTTCCCCACCCCCCATCTGAATCAGGATCAAACCAGACATCACTACCCCAATCATCAGATCTGACGGGTCACGTAATTTGAGTGAGTCAGGGACTGCCTGTGAGCAATTTCTTGATAGTGATCAATGGCCATTATGCCGTTTATACCTGAAGTTCTTCTGTCATCTGCTCGCTCTTGGGTAGCTTCCATTGCCTTGGACAAGACAACATTCTGTCGTCTGCTTGCTCTTGGGTAGCTTCCATTGCCTTGGACAAGACAACATTCTGTCGTCCAGGAGCAGCCAATATACATTGCATTTCTTTTTCTTACTTTCTTTTCCTCAATCTCCTCTCACCAGGTGCTTGTTAGAATCCACACTGCACTCTGTTAGTATTTTTCGGTTTCAGAAATCCCACTTTCAGTATTCACTTTATGGAGTAGTTTCAGTGGGAATGGAGCAAACTGTTCAATGTTTGCCAGTCAACAACAAGGTGGGCCACTCTTTGCCAAAACATTGGAGAGGGAACAAACCCCAAGGAGTTGTCATTCCACCCCAGGTTTCTAAACACGCCCTGCATAACTGAACCATCATTCTCATTGTGAACACAGTACTGAATCTTGTTGACTACATCAATTTTGTAGTGAGAAATGTCACTGTCCTACTTTTAGTTTGGATTCAACCTTGTAATTTGGATGAAGGTGATTCGACACAATCACTATTCAACACAGCACTATTTGTTAAAATCCCATCGTCAGCTACATCCAGAGGCCTGCATGTATTGTTAACTGGGAGACTCTGTCAGACTCTTCTTCTCTGATTCAATTGTTCCTGATACTGTCCATGACCCAGTCCAATTGTGAGAAGATCCAACAAGTGAAAATCCTGACCATTTTATCTCTGCAAGCCAGTACCTCTCCATCGGTTTACTTGACTGAGCCTTGTTCCAAATGACTGAACCTTTATTGTTACCTTTCCTAGATGCCTCCTGCTTTGTGTGCATATTCCCCTTTCTGAGACCTGGACCCTCTCTGGTCTGCTCTCGTGGTCTCCTACCCTGCAGCTCCTCCCAATCTTGTTCTTGACTGAGTTGAGGGTGACAGGGGTGGGGGGAGAAATGTTATCCCACCCTGGCACCCTGTAGTGGTCTGGCCCACTGCTCCCCCAGAGCCTACAACCCTCATAGTCTGGACTGTCAAGCGTGCACACTGCTATCTTGGGTCTGGACTTCAATGTTAAAAAGATCTCACCACCAGCCCCAATTATAGCACATTACAGGACAGTCACATAGGAACATAGGAACATAGGAAATAGGAACAGGAGTCGGCCAAAAATGGCCCATCGAACCTGCTCCGCCATTCAATACTATCATGGTTGATCTAATTTATGACCTAACTCCACCTACCTGCCTTCTCCCCATTTCCCCTAATTCCTCTATCATGTAAAAATTTATCTAACTGAATTTTAAATATGTTTAATGAGGCAGCCTCAACCACTTCCCTGGTTAGAGAATTCCAAACATTCCAAAGCACTTTGGCCCATCTAGTCCATGCTGAAATATTCTATAGGCGGTTTAAAACTGTGTGCAGACGCAGGCTGAATGACTGGGGTGTACAACGAAGCTCTGGAGGATATGTCTCTGCTCTTCCAGTTGCACACCAGGGGTAATGCACCCATTTCCATTCCAAGAGACCCCTCTTCACTCACACCACCAGCAAGCACGGGCTAAGAGGCTGTTCCACTTCCAACACCACTTATGGTTCTTGTACCAAATTCTAATCCAAATTTTCCCTCCAGGGAGATTAAACTGCCCAGCAACCCATCTGTGCCAGGAATTTCAGACACTTTTAACTTCAAATAAAGTAATTTTGCAGAAGCTTTGTATATTTGCTTAGCCATGTGGAAACTCAATGGAAAAAGTAGAACTTCCTTCAGGTCCTGGATTTGTGTGTACTTTGACAGTATTCTATAAATCTCTGTTCAGTTCTTCTAGTCTTCAATCGTGATGTGCATTCACCAATGCCATGAATTTTATTTTAGGCTGACCCATACTGTTGGCCCTTGATCATTAGTATTTATTAATCCATGTACAATAAAACTGTTAAACCATTACCCACATTACGAATTTTAATTTTACGGAAACAGCACATTACAAGGCCCTTCCAGCCCATGTAACTCATGCAGCCCAATTACACCCAATTAGCCGACCAACCCTGCCATGTTTTGGAGGGTGGGAGGAAATCAGAGTACCAGGAAAAAATCGACAAGGGGAGAACGTAAAAACTCCTTCATGTAGCACCGGATTTGAACCCGGGTCACGAGTGCTGTAATTGTGTTGCGCTCACCAGGCCGCCTCGAGTTTGGCAGTGCTAGATTGGTGGACTTTTGGTAGAATTCCTTATAACACATAAACACCTTTTTGGTTTACTTTAGTTCCCAATGGGAAATGGTAGTATCTCAAGTTCTCCACTGAATATATAAATTTAAAGGAAGCCTGGGTCGTGGGCCCCTGTGAGTTTCAGAGGAAGATGGGAGAGGGTCTCAATGGATTGAAAAGGAGTCCGGGAAATGTGGCCCCAAGAGGGGTGCAGTGCTGCTGGAGCTCACTGGATTGCTGCTCCGGCCCCTCATGGCTCAGGGTACTCCCCACCACAACCACCCAACCCTCGCTGAGTGCTATTATGGACATACTAGGAACCTCTTTCCTTCCTCATCCTACCATTTGCTCTGAATTATACAACACTAAATACAACACGGTGGTCACGAAGGCCAGGTCTTATGAGACCTTGTTTTTGCTGTTTTTGTGAGTTCTGACACCTAAAAAATTAGCACTGCACCCCTGGGACCCAGTAACTTTAATGTGTTGTGAAATAGTGAGTGTAAAGGGAACATGGAAATGGGGCTCTGGTGAATGTAACAGGAGTGTGGGAAATGGGGCCCTGGTGAATGTAAAGGGAGCATGAGAAATGGGGCCCTGGTGAGTTTAAAGAGAGCATGGGAAATGGGGCCCTAGTGAGTTTAAAGGGAGCATGGGAAATGGGGCCCTAGTGAGTTTAAAGGGAGCATGGGAAATGGGGCCCTAATGAGTTTAAAGGATGTATGGGAAATGGGGCCCTGGTGAGTGTAAAGGGTGTGTGGGAAATGGGGCCCTGGTGAGGC
This sequence comes from Narcine bancroftii, assembly GCF_036971445.1. Lineage (NCBI taxonomy): Eukaryota > Metazoa > Chordata > Chondrichthyes > Torpediniformes > Narcinidae > Narcine > Narcine bancroftii. Next base: position 36,782,430 of record NC_091474.1, on the reverse strand, counting down.
TGAATTGAGGGTAGGAAATAAAGCCTTGGTGAGTGTAAATGGAGCATGAGAAATGAGATTCAAGTCAATGTAAAGGGTGCATGGGAAATGAGGCCTTGGTGAGGGTAAATAAAGTGTTGGAAATGGGGCCTCTGGTGAGTTTAAAGAGAGCATTGGAAATAGAGCCTTGGTGAGTTTGGAATGAAAGAAACCAAGGCCTGGTAATAAAAGGTATTTTTGAGATTTACTGTGTATTCTTTTGTCAAATAATGCATTCAAAATGAATACATTGAGTATGAAGCTGTCAGAATACTTCTTCATAGAGGTTGTCGAGCTATGAATTCAGATTAATTTGACGTTAAAGTAAATTTTGGATCTTGTGTATGTTTGTGTTTTGGCTAAAGTTCTCTTATAAAAGCATGGAATCTAGCAGAACATGTGATTTTCAATAGAATCAAATAATTGCAATGATTTGAAGCTTTCACAAACCTTAATTGATTAAAATTAAAAGTCATCTGGCAGTTCAGAGCATTTTATTGTATTGATTTAACACTGCACAATTGAATGTACATATTGTAGGTCAATTGGAGGCCTTTTGACTGAAAAATACTGAGAAACCCATTTCCTGTCCTGATTCTGGTTTAAAGTGGCTGTAGAATAGAGTAAGCAGCTTGTTCTTTTACACTGAAGAGCACAGAGATCTGTGTGCAGTGCCCTTGCTTGGCGTCCCAAGTCTTGAGGGTTGTGGACTCTAGGAAAGCAGTAGACAGGGCACCGGAGCAGGAGAACACCCTCAAATCTCCAACCCTGCACCCCCCACCCCTGCCACCCCACCTGTCCGCCAAAAGGAAGAAGCCTTGGAAAAGACCCTGCGGGCTGGAAGAGCACAAATCCATGGCAGTGGACCAGTCGGGACTCGGGAGCTGAATGACTCACACTTGGCTGCTGGTGAACAGGTATTGGGACTGGGATTCATGAGGAAGACATTGGTGTACAGGCCTCCCAAAGGGTCTTGAGCACTGACAGCTCCTTAATTGTATTGGAACAAGGGGCCAAGGAAGGTGACTTGGATGCCTTGAAGTTGAGTTTATGATTGGAACAGATGGGGGTGCTGTGCAGACACGAAGATTACAGGAATGCAAGATGTTTTGGTGTCAGTGTAAGTGGTGGGACCTGAGGCTCTGATAGCTCAGTGGTTAGAGTACTGATCTTGTCAACCAGGGGTTGTGAGTTCGTTCCTCTCTGGGGTATCATTTCTGTGAGGGGTGCTTGACAAAGTGGCAACACTCTGTCTACCTTATGATAAACAAAGTAAACAATTGCATGTAAGTGACATTTTAAATGTAGTGTTACCTTTACTATGAACGCTCCCTTTCTCTGAAGGGACTCTCTCTTTTCACTGCTAGGTAACAGCTCTCCATAAGTCCTTTATCCCAGAGATAATTACTGAGCAATTGGTTGGAAATTTGATTATAACAGCTATAGTCAACTACAGTTCAGCATTCAACACCATCATCCCCTCAAAACTGATAAACAAAAACTCACTGTATAATTGAATCCTGGATTTCCTCCTTCAGACCACAATCAGTGAGAATTGCTAAGAACATCTCCTCCACAATCGCCATCAGTACCGGAGCACTGCAAGGGTGCATACCTATCTCCCTGCTTTCCTCAATTACTGAGTCACTTGGTATGACAACAACACCATCTACAAACTTGCAGACGATACAACGTCAGTGGGTTTTTTAAAAAGGGGCAATGATTCAGCAGACAGGAGGGAGATTGAAAACTTGGCAGAATAGTGCATCAACAATAACTTCGTATTCATTGTCATCAGAACCAAGGAGCTGATTGTGGAGTTAAGGAAGGGAAAACCAAAGGTGTATGATCCATTAATCATTGGGGATCAGTGGTGGAGAGGGTGAGCAAATTTAAATTCCTGGGAGTCACCATCTTGGAGCACCTTTCCTGGATCCAACACACAAATGCAATCATGAAGAAAGCACATCAGTGCCTCTACCTTTTCAGGAGTTTGCAGAGATTTGGTATGACCTCGGAAACCTTGGCAAACTTCTACAGATGGGAAGTGTGCTGACTGGGTGCCTGGTATGGGGGGATCAATGTTTCCAAGCAGAAAGCCCTGCAAAAAGTAGTGGAAAAATCACAGGCAAAACTCTAACCAATTTTACTTGTACCTGAACTTTCTTTACCACAAGATATAAAGATTAGACCACCTGGTGGTGCTGCTGCACTCCTGTTCTGAGGACACACTGCCTGCCAATCAAGGTCAAAGACTCACCCCAAGCCATCAAGGTGACCCTTGCAATTACTATGGGTTTCAGTGATAAAAAAGAGGAAGCATTTATATTTATCTATAGAACAGAAAGTCAACCTGTTGGAGAAACTGGACAATGGTGTAAGTGTGAAACATCTAACAGAAGTGTATGATGTTGGAATGACCACCATCTATGATCTGAAGAAACAGAAGGGTAAACTATTAAAATTCTATCCTGAGAATGATGAACAGAAGTTATTGAAAAATAGAAAAACACCGCATAAAGCTAAAAGTAAAGATCTCGATCGTGTATTGATGGAGTGGATCCATCAGGGTTGCAGTGAACATATGCCACTTAATGGTTTGCTGATCATGAAACAAACAAAGCTCTATCATGATGAACTGAAAAATTAAGGGAACTGTGAATATTCAACAGGGTGGTTGAATAAATTTAAGAAAAGACACATTGCATTTTTTAAGATTTGTGGTGATAAAGCATCTGATCACAAAGCAACAGAGAAATTCATTGATGAGTTGCCAAGATCATCGCTGATGAAAATCTGATGCCAGAACCAGTCTATAATGCTGACGAAACATCACTCTTTTGGTGTTATTGCCCTAGAGAGACACTGACTACAGCTGATAAGATGGCCCCAACAGCAATTAAGGATGCCAAGGACAGAATAACTGTGCTGGGATGTGTTAATGCAGTAGGCACGCATAAGTATAAACTAGCTGTGATAGGCGAAAGATTACATCCTCTTTGGTTTAAGGGAGTGAATTTCTTACCGGTCCATTAATATGCAATCATAAAAGGCACGAGTCACCAGGGATATCTTTTGATTGGTTTCACAAATATTTTGTACCAGCGGGTTGCGCTGACTGCAGAGAAACTGGACTGGGTGACGACTGCAAGATTTTGTTACTCCTCGACAACTCTTCTGCTCATCCTCCAGCTGAAAATCTCATCCCCCGAATGTTACTTTGTTAATTCAGCCATGTGACCAACCCTATTCTTAGATCAATGAAGAGTGAATATAAAAACACTTTCTTGAACAGAGGCTTGGGTGTGGCGAGTTTCCAAAAGGGGTTTAGCATAAAGGGGGCCATATACGCTTGGGACAGTGACAAAAGACACAGTTGTATATGCCTGGCATAATCTCGGTCTTCCAACTATGTTCATCAACTATGAAGATGATGAACAAGATGGTGATTTTGAAGGATTCCGTATGTCAGATGAAAAAAAAATTGTTGTGTGACCTCCTTACATATACATTCAGAATCCATCAGCAATATGGAAAAAAGTGGATATTGAAGACATTTTTAACATCGATTATGAGGCTCCATTTGTTTATTCACTGACTGATGGTGAAATAGTCAAAATTGTTCAGAATCAAGGTGATCACAATGAAGTTATCACTGCAGAAAAAGTGCTTGTAGATGACATGGTGAAACTATATGATGGACTTATTGAAAGACTAGAGCAGCATGCAGGACAAGAAATCGTGTCAGTTTATAAAATCAATGAGAGGCTTTGAAGACAAAAAAACCCATTGTTAATGAGGCAGATGACCCTGGAGGAAACTGTTGAAAAAGCCGCCGAGGATCATTTCTAGTGTTTGGTGCTGCATTTATCTTCTTTTGTAAGCAGAGATCAAGGTTTTTTTTTGGTAAGTACTAAACATTATTTCATGAGAATTTTCCACTTGTGGTGTCAGCTGGCACTCAAAAAGCCTGCCGTTGTTGTTGTTGTTTAAGCATTGATACAGGTCTTCTGCTGATGCTCCTGTACTGATTAGTTCCGTTGTCCAAAATCCAAAACAAACCCCAAAATCGAAGAAGCGTCTGCTCCCAAGCATTTCGGATAAGGGCTACTCAATCCTGTATTGCAGTTATTGTACATTAGCAGCTGTGATATAATGAGCAGTTGTAAGGGTTAAGAACCAGACCAAAGTCAAGGTACAAAGCACACTTTTATTTCAGGGATGCAAACAGGATCAAGATACTAGGCAAACCTCTACACAGTTACACACACAGTCTTTCTTTGGCTTGGCTTCGTGGACGAAGATTTATGGAGGGGTAATGTCCATGTCAGCTGCAGGCTCGTTTGTGGCTGACAAGTCTGATGCAGGACAGGCAGACATGGTTGCAGCGGTTGCAAGGGAAAATTGGTTGGTTGGGGTTGGGTGTTGGGTTTTTCCTCCTTTGTCTTTTGTCAGTGAGGTGGGCTCTGCGGTCTTCTTCAAAGGAGGTTGCTGCCCGCCGAACTGTGAGGCGCCAAGATGCACGGTTTGAGGCGATATCAGCCCACTGGCGATGGTCAATGTGGCAGGCACCAAGAGCTTTCTTTAGGCAGTCCTTGTACCTCTTCTTTGGTGCACCTCTGTCTCGGTGGCCAGTGGAGAGCTCGCCATATAACACAATCCTCCATTCTGGGGACGTGACCTACCCAGCGCAGTTTGATCTTCAGCAGCATGGATTCGATGCTGTCAGCCTCTGCCATCTCGAGTACTTCGATGTTGGAGATGAAGTCGCTCCAATGAATGTTGAATGAACGTTGAGGATGGAGCGTATGCAAGGGGTAAATGTACACTTTGGATAACAAGGGAGGAACCGACAGGAGAATGGGGGAAATACACACATTCAACACTCAGGATCAAAGTGGTAGTATGCGCCCCAACCCCTTGACCCATACAGACATGGCTCTTGCTACCTAACCTCAGGATTCACCCCAATCCAGTGCAAAAGGTACTACTTACATACTTCAAAAGAGGCAGAACAAAGGGGCCCACGACCCTTTATATATTTCTGCAGGCAGTATTAGGGGTCCAATCAATCGGGGGAGGTAGGGCCCCATTGGCTGCTGTGGCCAATGGCTTGAAGCCAAGTACAGGGGATCAGCAGGGGTCAGTCAAGATGATTCACCTGAGCCAATTGAGTGAAGGTCAGAGCTGAGTCTGGGCAGGCTGTCTGCACTGCAGCTCCTGGTGATTTAGGTGGGCCAATCGCAAGGGTCACCTTGATGGCTTGGGGTGAGTCTTTGACCTTGATTGGCAGGCAGTGTGTCCTCAGAACAGGAGTGCAGCAGCGCCACCAGGTGGTCTAATCTTTGTATCTTGTGGTAAATAAAGTTCAGGTACAAGTAAAATTGGTTAGAGTTTTGCCTGTGATGTTTCCACTAGCTTTTACAGGCCTTTCTGCTTGGAAATATTGATTCCCCCCCCCCCCCCCCCCATACCAGGCACCCAGTCAGCACACTTCCCATCTGTAGAAGTTTGCCAAGATTTCCGAGGTCATACCAAATCTCTGCAAACTCCTGAAAAGGTAGAGGCACTGATGTGCTTTCTTCATGATTGCATTTGTGTGTTGGATCCAGGAAAGGTGCTCCAAGATGGTGACTCCCAGGAATTTAAATTTGCTCACCCTCTCCACCACTGATCCCCAATGATTAGTGGATCATACACCTTTGGTTTTCCCTTCCTTAAGTCCACAATCAGCTCCTTGGTTCTGATGACAATGAATACGAAGTTATTGTTGATGCACTATTCTGCCAAGTTTTCAATCTCCCTCCTGTCTGCTGAATCATTGCCCCTTTTTAAAAAACACACTGACGTTGTATCATCTGCAAGTTTGTAGATGGTGTTGTTGTCATACCAAGTGACTCAGTAATTGAGGAGAGCAGGGAGATAGGTATGCACCCTTGCGGTGCTCCAGTACTGATGGCGATTGTGGAGGAGATGTTCTTAGCAATTCTCACTGATTGTGGTCTGAAGGTGAGGAAATCCAGGATTCAATTATACAGTGAGTTTTTGTTGATCAGTTTTGAGGGGATGATGGTGTTGAATGCTGAACTGTAGTTGACTGTAGCTGTTATAATCAAATTTCCAACCAATTGCACAGTAATTATCTCTGGGATAAAGGACTTATTTGTATGGAGAGCTGTTACCTGCAGGGCTTTTTGACATTTTTAACTATATCTTTGTACATCAGAGCCCCACATAAGCAAGTCAAGTGGTGAATTTAAAAAAACCCTTATGATGGCATGTCAACACTAAAAAAAAATTGGTTTTTGGATCTTTGGGTACAGGGTACTTGACCTGTTACAATATCCATTACAGAAGCCTAATAGCCTGAATACTCCTGAGACTGTCTGATCTCAGAAGCTAAGCAGCTCAGACTTGGTCAATATTTGGCGGGGAGACCACCTAGGAACACCAGGTGCTGCAGGTTTCTGTGAGGGGCGTTGGACAAAGTGGCGACTCTCCATGTGTCTTACAGTAGACAGAGTTGCATTTTAAATGACTATTACATGACAACAACGGAACCTTTACCTTTACTCCTGCACTCAAATTGGACTGAAACAAAGGCTTGACTTGCACTTTTCTCAGTCACTTGCTCAAACTGCATGTTAGTGATCAGAAATTATGTAAGGTGATTCAAGTCCCTCTGAACCCTAATACCTTTTAATATCTTAGCATTTAAAGAAAAATATTTTACCATGAATGTGCATGATCTAGCATTTTTCCACAGTATATTCCTGCTCAATCATTTAGCCTCTCTGCATTTCCCCAAGTCCCTCACCACCCCCCACCCTGCCACCGAACATCTCTCAATCCTCATGACAACTCAATCTGCAGCCAGCTGCTTCTCAGCCGAAATTCTGAATACATTAGACTCATTTTTCCCTGCAACATCACTGATGCAATCTGTGAACAGCTAGAATCCTACTTGTCTCTGAACCCCAAAATGACCAGGTGAAAAACAACCCCAAAGTTGCCAAAACTCATGAAACATTTGATAACCCTCAGGTAATTCACATTTCAAATCAGTTTAGAAAGAGTGGGTTGGCTATACGGATTGTGGAATGGACACACAATGAGATGAAGCAGAAGTGACCAAGGTTGACTGGACCATCAAAGATAATTTGATCATTCTCTGTCATTCAATTATAACATGATACTATACTATTAGAGCTGTATATCCATCTTAATATAAATCAACTAACTGAAGCCAATTATACTTTGGTGTTTTATACTTTGGTGTTAGTAGAAGTCAGTTTAAGTATGTATGCTTGGCATCATCCCATTTCGTTTTTGGCTGCTTGATTTTCATCTTTAGGTGCACACCTGGCAGGGATTGGGAGAGCACAGGAGTACCAGCATCTTGCAGCTGAAGGCATCAGCTACCACCTGCTCTTTGGCTGCCCTTGATGCTGTAAGCATTCCTTCATTCACCCTGTTGCTGAAAGGTCACAAACACATTCAGCTGGAACAGTCAATTCACCGTGCACATCATCACCTGGGTCAAAGCACCAACCTCTCTGCAGGCCGTTGCACAAAACAGTACCTGCCTCATCTGCAGGAAGTACTGCAGTGTCCCAGCAGATCTGCCCAGAAGATTGCCTCCACCACCTAGTACCCATGCTGGGGAGAGGGGGTTGGTGAAGAGATTATGGTGCAGCAGATCTGCCCAGAAGATTGCCTCCACCACCTAGTACCCATGCTGGGGAGAGGGGGTTGGTGAAGAGATTATGGTGCATCTGATCAAGGCTATTAAACTATCTGTACAGTGTTAGCAGTCTGGACTTCAACAGGCAGTCCTTGCACCCATACCCATCCTGTCACTTGCCTCATCTCATTGAGGATGGTAACTAGTGCAGCAGGCAAAGAAATATGCAAACTAAAGCTCAGTACACTTAGTCTTTATTAATTCTCAAATTATTCAACATTTACGGACGCTCAATTATTCCTTGCAGCCCTTAATTACTTTAAATTTAATTCCCTGTTCTATCGGGCTACCCTATACATTCAATCAGAGAACTTGTAGCTTCCATTTGGATATCACTCATGTGGATGAACTAACCAGGATCACTTCAATGAATTCCTCCTCCAGCAATGGTTGTTCTTGAGTTGTCCTGCCCATCTAGTCGACTTTCCTTCACGTACATTTTCCCTGATTTTCCAGAATGTTCTGGAGCCTCACATTTGAAGAGGTGAGGATGCAGCTAACTCCATAAATTGAATTGTTCTGGCAGCCTACCCTGGCTGGTGGGGTTCTTGCCTTCCTCCTCTTCTCAGGACGGCTCACAGGCCCTACCCCCACTCTGACCCTACAATGCTCCTAGTTGGCCCTAGGCATCTGACTTGGTGATCAATGTCCAAAGACCAGGTAAATGAGACAGATTGGTTTTCTTATTCACGCTTAATTGGGTTGTGTGTGGACCATAGATGTTGAATGTCCCTTGCAACGGGAGCTGATTTATTCAGGTTGACTTAGTTCTTCCAGTAAACTGGTGCTTGATGTATCCGTGACTTCTCATACCATCATGCTTTATAGAGATATAACTGCTAGCCATGTGGTTACAGCACTGAGTGAGTGATAGGGATGGAAATAAAGAGCGCAAAGGCATTGAGTGCATTCTGCAAGAGCTCCGTGTTGGAGATCTGGATGCATTAATTCATGTTGCAGATGATAAATGTCTTCAAGAAATGGAATCCTTTCCAGAAGTAGGCAGATTTCCCACCTGGTGTTTCAATCATACGTATTTTCCATTCAAATGCAAACCTCCTCCTGTGGAGATAGCAGGGAATGTTATGCAGGCTACCCAATGCACATCTACATGAATGAAGACTGCAGCTTTATGGAAATGCGTGGCAGTAACCAAATGAACACTGGCCCTCAAAACCTGCGCAACACTCTGCCTGGCCCCAGGACATACTTAGAAAGGGGTGAACATGGAGAGATTCAGCACAGTGTTGACCGTCCTACTGATGGTCAGCACTATGTGCACATGGAACAAGGTTGGAGGTCTTGGTCCCCATGCACCATAAGCTGCCCATTTGCTTTGCTAGAGAGAGATTGCCTTGTCACATAAATTTCCTCAGGAAACTTTGTGTGATTGAAACTGTCTGTGAACCCACCCCTTAGGGCAGGTGATCCTCTGATTGGCCATGAATTGCTAACTGGTATCCAGAGCGACTATGCCAGTGTATGAGAACCTTCCTCTGGTACTGTGCCTCATGGCAAAATCATGAGATAATGTGTGATAGCATCATTCTTTGAAGATAAAGGAGACCTTTGAGGAAAAGAGGAATGCCTGCATGTGTTAGAGATGCACTAATCCCAAAAATTCTCTGCTTCTCCTGGTTTCACTCAGCCAATCACCTCCCACAATTGTACCATGCATTGCTTCCTTCCCACTAAATCTTTTCCTCTCTCCTTGCCTGAAGCCTTCCCTCAATGCCTTTTATGAACTGAAAGCCCTGTCAGTTTTCCTGTATCCTGTTATTTATTTGCTGCCCTGGCTGTGAAATTGGCTGGGAGTAAGTTACATTTATCACCCAGAATAAAACGCTCCTGGAGTGACATGATGTAACCATTCCCCCCCATTCTCTCATTTATCATATTAATGCTTCTGTTCAGTTGGGAGACAACAGCATTGAAAAATAATCTATTTTTAATAGATTTCTTTATATTAATATTAAAATGCTTCATTGTTGGGTTGCAACACTTCCCTTATTTTTGCATTTGGGATGAAATATAGCATGCAAGGATATGGAACAAAAACAGAATGCTTTGAAAGCAGTTTATGATTTCATGATATGTTATCACCACCAAGAAAAATCATTCACCACTGTCTGCTGAAAATGAATTAAAGGAGCAAAGAGAACACAAGACACAACTTGTGTTGCAATTTCACTGGAAATATCCAATTTGATTTCTGTTTGGCTTTTATTTATTCAAACTGGAATTGCAAGAAAATGATGTCCAGAACCAAACTCATGTGCCAAGGGAAATCTACATGTTTCTTCAGCTATTTTCATTTGAAACAAGAAAAGGCTCCACCGCTGTTAACGAAACAAGCAGCACAAAGAATAATTCAGGCTGTCGACTAATGTTGATGATGGTTAACTGGCCAATGTTAATCAATACCGAGAACAAGTGAGTGGTCAAACTCGGTGGGTGAGAGATAGGGCGTTGATGGGTCTGAGAATAAAATGGGATTATCAATCACTTCTGCAATCTCCTCATTGATACTGGTGGGTGGAGTCCACATGGAAAGTGGGGAATGACAAGGGGAGTCTATTTGGCTGCCCCGATGACAATGGTTGCCTGGGTGACCCCAAATGTAAATTTTCCCTTGTTGATACGTAGTGACTACCCCTTGAGCATATTCATTCTGAGAGTGCACTTGGGGGATGCTGCTACCAGGACTGGGATGGGGAGGCTTGCCACCTAGGGGGAGGCAGAGTGTGACCTTTCTGGCAAAGAGGATGGGGCCCCCTAGCCCTCTATATTAACTTTGGGGCCCTTCCACCCCTTGGGATTCCTGGGGATAATTGTGTGGTCTGCCCTTGTGTCGACCAGCCACATCCAGCACTGGATGTTTCCATTTTTGCAGTGGACAGCCACTGGGATAAATGGCCTCGGGTAATCAGGATGGGACAGGACTGCTGAACAGATCCACCAAGGTCCCTGGCCTCCATCCTATGGGGCAGGAATGGAATTGTTCCAGACAATGGGGATGTCTACTGTGACTGTGTGCTTTTGTTGGCTATTTCCTGTCGTACCAGTGAGATAATCTTTGTTCTGAGGGCAGCAGGGACCATCTCAGCTGAGGGAGGAGCAGAAGGCTATGTAGTGGGGACACGGTGGGCAGCGCAGTGGGTGGGATGGTGGGCATTCCCTAATGACCCTCATTCCCTCACTGACTGTGTGCCACTGCAGTCAACCCATCAGGTCCCACTCTAAAAATGTGGGGAACGTGGCCCGCACAGTAGTCACCACCTGCAGGGAATTGTTGTCCATCTTCTGCACGGACAGACTGCTCAGATTTCTTGCCTCAAGGTGGGAGAGGTGAATATGGGGGTGGGGGGCTGGAGTAGACATGAAGCTAAATGCTCACCCAATCGCTGGTAGTATCTGTCAGTCAGTCCAGCCAAGTATTGCTGAGTTTCCATGATCTCGTACCGGCCCCTCACCCATCCACCCAGACCCTTTAAGTTCTCGCCAATTTCCCCAATTTGGAAAGCCAACGGGGGGTTGTTGTGGGTCTGGGACCACGTAATTACCAGCCAGGCTTGCAAGGTCTCTGGGACATGGTGGGGAGGGGGGGGGGGAGGGAATGGGCATAATTGGACTCAACCGCCTCAAAGTGATCAATGTTCAGCCACACATCCTCATCTTGTGACTACTCATCACGCTCTTCCCCATGCATAATGGTAGTTCTGATTTTTTACAGGATCGACCTGCCAACCGGATTGGGAGTCCACCTGAAGCTGCCACACTTTGACTAGCTGGCAGGCAGCTCCAAGCTGCTGATATGCATCATGGCAGCATCCAGTGCCTCCTGCAAGGATCCCGATGGAGCTTTAGTGATACTCAGATAGGAAAGGTGTAGATCAGTGGTTCTCAACCTTTTTCTTTCCACTCACGTACCACTTTAAGTATTCCCTATGTCATAGGTGCTCTCTGATTAGTAAGGGATTGCTTAAGGTGGTATGTGGGTGGAAAGAAAAAGGTTGAGAACCACTGATTTATAATTTGAAAGGTGTGGTATTTGGCCTTCATGAATTACTTTTAACTTCTAGGAACAGTTCCCCAGAGATAATTTAAAAAAACCTATGGGAACAGGATTTTCAACAGTTAATTTCTGAAACTACATGGAATTCTATTTTGATGTGAGTGCATTCATCCTCTCTTTGTGCTAGACCCTCATTATTACAATTTAAGGTAGTGCACTGGGCCCACTCTTCCAAAGTTGGACAGATTTATTCTAATCTCTCTTCTAAATGTATAACTGAATAATGTTTTGGTTATGTTCTTTTCCCAATTTTTGGGAAGGGGTATTTTGTACCTTGTGTTTTATTAATATTAATTTGAGTCCAAAATCTTGCTATCTTTCAAATAAGTGGGCCATCTGGTTTGCTTGTGACTGCTTCACCATCCCTCGCCTCCCTTATTGCAAGAAGGGCCATTTTAATGAGATGGAAAAATATTGTCCCTCCCACTCATACTCAACGGTTGCCCGATGTGATGACATGTCTGCCCTTGGGGGGGAAAAATTAGATGCTCCACTACTGAAATGAAAGTTTGTTTCATTATGGGGTTCTTTTCTTAATTACTTTCAATATTTGTAAGGTTAACTAGTTTTTGAACCCAATATTTATCTTTTTTTATTATTAGCAGTGGATTGTTGTGTTAGTCAGTAGCCTCTGAATGAAGGGGATTGAATTAGATATTTAGTAAAGTGTTTTTCATTTTATCTTTCTTTTTTAATATAACATAGGACTCAGTACTATTTGTGTTGCTATACAAGATTTGTTAATGCCTTATTTTATTCTTATGTACCTATGGAATATTTATTTGATAAAACCAATAAAAATATTTAAAAGTAGTTGAATATTGTGTTTCTAACGTGGAAGGACTTTGTACATGGTGTATGGATCCAAATGGAAGTGACCCATCTTATTTTGGATTTGGTGCTAATGCAGCTGACTCCAAGATAAAATGACTTTGAGTTGCATCACTCAAGAATGCAAAAATATTTTAAAAATCCATATGCTGGCCCTTTAAACTACTAACATCAACATTCATGCCAATAGGATCAGAAATTATTTTGAAAGATCTTTCAAATTTGGAGCAAATTATAGTTGATGGAATGTCTAAAAAATTTATTTCAATTGCGTATATTTTTATTTACAAGAAGAAATACCCAAGGCAGGTTTATTTAATTCAAAAGAAAGGTGGGAACAAGACTTAGATGCGATAATTGATCATCAGGATTTGTGAAATTTATGTAAAGAAGTTGGGTCTAATAATATTAATGTAAGATATAATTTTTCTACACCAATTTTATATTACACCTCAGAAGCTGAATAGATGGAGATTGAATTTATTGAATCAACGTTTTTAGATGTGGAACAGAAATTGGAACTTCTTTTCATTCTACATGGTCTTGACTGAAGGTTAATTCTTTTGGGTCTCAGTAAATTTTTGCAACAAATCACTGGAGTGATTTTTTTTTCTGTTAAATCCTTAATTATTGTTTTTGGATTCTCAATTAAAATTTGTTGTTAGTTGCAAGAAGGGCCATTTTAATGAGATGGAAAGATACTGTCCCTCCCACATACTCAATGGTTGCCCAATGTGATGACATGTCTGCCTTTGGGGGGGGGGGGGGAAATTACTGAAATTAATCTTTGTTTCTTTATGGGGTTCTTTTCTTAATTACTTTCAATATTTGTAAGATTAACTAGTTTTTGGTTTTTGAACCAAATATTTACTTTTTTTTTATTATTAGCAAGGAAATGTATCACTGTAACTTGGAAATCTGATATTTCATTACATTAGATAAATGGCATGCTGAGTTTTAAAGTTGTATTCCCTAAGAAAAAAATTACTTACAATTTGAGGGGTAAATAATCTTTATTCCTGCAAATTTGGAGCCCGTACACTAGAATTATAAAGTTAAAATGATGCTTTACTTACATTTTTTTGATTCTCCTGTCCAATGTAGTTTTCGCTGAATGAATAACAATTTTATGCTGGTTGGGAACCTTGAGTGCATTCTGATGCAATCCAAATTAATTATTATGCAGTTATGACATCATGTATTCTAGTTATGGGATTAAATTAGATTTGGGGAGGGGTGGGTTTGGAGGGTTTTTAGTTAGTTTTAGTTTTTCTATATATTTTCAGCATATTTGTTAACATTACTTATCATTATTAGTTATTGTGATCTTGTGTATGTTGATTAAATAAAATATTGAAAAAGAAAAGGTTCATGCCAATCGAAATTTTATTCTTGGTTCTAGGTTCTGTTGATGAACGCTCTGTTTTCCCAATCCAATACTTCTGTCAGCAGAGGTAAATAATTATTTATAACTAAAGTTTGATCATGGGACATTCATTGAATTCAATCCAATTTTTTATCACAGTTCCTGGTCGTGGAAGTATGGTGCACAATTTGACTTGATTCACGTCTTTATTTTCTTAGACATTATTGAATTTAACAATTTTTTAAAAACTTTCAAGACTAATCAGTCTATTCTCTTTCCCCTTTGAATTTATGTTTTTGTAATGTTTCATATGAAGGCCCTTAAGCAGAAATGTTAATTCTGTATTCCTTCCTACTGCCCCGTCCAGGCCTATTGAGTATGTTCCGCATTTTCTGCCCTTCCTGATTTCAGATTTTCAACATCTCCAGATGTTTTGATATCCATTGATATTTTTTAATCTCTCTCCTGACTGGTGTGTATATTAAGAGTAACTAATTAGAGAAATATTTTCAGTCAAATGTGTTGCTGTCACATGGAAATCTGATTTAAAAAAAATTAAATTGGTTATAATTTATGGAAACTTAAGTGGAAATTTTTGTGGGTTTTAGCATCGTATTTAAGATTCCTATCATTTGATGAATGATGGTATTGTTTTCTGAGGACAGGATGTGAAGCCAACTAAAGTAAGCAAGACCTTTATTAAGCTGTGTACATAAAACTAAAGATATAAATCACATAACAGGGGAGCAGAAACAGAAACTTTAAGGCACAGTGAATATCATGTAGGTATCCTAGAATAATCCCATTTTATTTTTATCCACATTCCCATCAACTCTCCCGAGATTACATCACTCACCTACGTTCCTGGGTTTCCAGTTAACCTATCATCCCACACCGCTCTGGGATGTGGCCGGATATCTGAATACCCGCATATGTTGGCATGGTGAATGTGCATCATTCAGGTGCCTTGACGTTTAGCAAAGGTGATTGTGTCTCTCTGTTCACCACGATCTCTGACCCTCCAAGTTGTAGTTGTTGCTTCTTCCCCTTCAGTGGAGGGTCCAATTTTGAGCTGAGACCATAGTCAATGTTAAATTCATGATTATACAGAGGAAAAAATACTGAAGTGGTTTCCTGTTGCCTTCTTCAGTTGCAGTGCCCATACTGGATGGACAACCCTCGCCTTTGATCACCAGATGCATCTGCCCAGCATTTTCAGTTTTGCAACCATGAGTTTCAATTTGCAAAATTTGCTTGTTTTTTACAAAAAAAACACAAACATCTGCAATCAGTGGCTTCATGTGAGCCTAGTTGGAGGATAAACAGGTACTACACCTTGCCCAGTGGTGACCTATAGGCTATCCGATGGAAGGAGTGCTTTACACTCTGATCATGAAGCCATGAGATAGCAGTTCTATCAGCTACGCCACAGTCTAACCCTAAATTTCAGATGCGAATAACTTCCCCCAATCCCAATTTCTAACTGTCATTAGTGAAACAATCAGAAAACCTTACTTTTTCCTGCTTTGGCTTTTCATTTAGGAGCCTTAGAAAGGCAGAAATATAATGCTTCAAAAATAACTTGCACCAATAATGCAACCCATATTTGGCCGTATAGATTTCATTACCTCAAACAGTCCTCATGCACTTATGTAACACAATTCTGTACCACATTATTTGTCAATTCTTTAGAATTGTAATCATTACCTTTAGCAAACCATTGCTAGTTCGTGTCATGTCCGGCCCTCTTTATTTGACCACAGCTGTGTGCTTGGGGTAAACTTGGTGGAAGTGTTGAAGAAAAGACCAAGGAGCCAGTCACCCTGATGATAACTTTGACATTATAGTTGGAGGGGGAGAGGGAGAGAAGAGAAAAATGAATCAGGATGGCAGAGCCCCCACACAAAATATGGAATTATAATATTCCATCATTACGATTCAGTTAACCTTTACTCTCAATGTGCCAGAATGTTGAGGTCAGTCTTTATTGTTGTTGGTTTTCTCCTAACACAGGGGATGATAGATTGTGATTTTGGTTGAGTCCCTACTGTAGAAACACAAATTTCACAAATAGAAAGGAATTAACTCTCCAAAAATCAAAATTTCTGTCAGTAGAGGCAAGACATTTTTCATAAATTTGTAATGGTTACTCAATCTCTGATCAACTTACCTAGCCAATACAGGAAATAAAAGATTTCTGAATCTAGCAATCTCTTAAGCACAATTACGTAATCATCAATTTGAGCAAAACCTTATGGATCTCTCATAGACAACTGGAGGTTTCTTAGTGCAGTTGTCATGGTTTCATGGTAAGTATGTCACAACTGATAGTCCATCAGTTCCATGAGTTACTGATATATCATCAATAATTCACAAAAGGCTGAGTAATGGAACAATCCGGCTTTTAATAGCTAAAGACAGGAACACTATCAAACAACCATCCACCTTCTTGCCTGATCAGAGCAAAAGCAAAGGGGAAGCCTGCAAGGGGTTATGGGTAGAATCAGTTCAGGAGGTGTGTCCAGTTGATAGCAGCCAATTACGGTGTAACAGTGGTTTACCACAGTTGCATTCAATGTGATCATTACAGGAGTTCGAAGTGGTGTCTTAATAGACCTGAAGAGTCTATTAAGAAAGACATACTATTTCAAACTTGATACTGTTGTTGCTAAGTCAAATGATATTGTTGGTCTTTATACGTCCTCTGCAACTTAATTATTCAGAAAGGATTTGAGATAGAATTCAGTGGGAAGAAATATTTGGCCATTGTGATGGATGAGATTCCGAGACTCCTCTCCAAGATGATGTTGATTGAGAGGAGTTTACTTTTCTGCCCACTATGGCAATCTTTATGACAACTTTTCATTTAATCAAAATATTCTGATCAGCACATTTCTCCATGTGTACATGTTCCTACTACGCCTCAAATAAAGATGGCTGTCAATAAGAATGCTGCTTCTCTTCAGCCACACTACACAAAGCTCAACGAGCTCTTTAAATCTCGAGGAATTGAGCCAAGCCAAATTTTTGCAGCAATTCTATTCTTATTGGTGGATTCCCTTCAATAGATGGCCCTTTTGTCCACTTCAGGAGATGACAATAAGATTTTTTTTTGCAATGGAGGTGGTCCTCATTTCAAGTTGAATTTATATTACATGGCGAAAATTTCCAGATCTCTAAGAAATACCCTAATTCTTCTCCTATGTCTTGTGATCTAAATACCCCTTGTAAATGGGTTGGTGTTAAACATCAAACACTCCAAATGATTGATTAAGTGAATTAAGTGCTGTTTGTTTATTGTGGTATTATGTAGAATTTGATGAAAAAATTTTCTTGGAATAGAATATAAACTTAGCTTGAAACATGCCAAGATGATTAGACATTGGATAAAGGCAAGTGAGACTTGCATCACTCTACAAGCTTTTGTATTGGGTTTCATTTTCTTTTTTTTCAGTGAAAATTTATTGGTCATTACCTAGCTCACTTTAAATCATTTTCCAGCTGAAGCCTCAAGCTGATTGCCTAACATGACAAAGGAAAACAATAGCAGTTTGCTGTGAAAATGGTTTGTTAGTTTAACATTGAACAGAACACACTTGAAGTATTGAATCATAGAATCGTTATGACACAGAAGGAGACAAAATGGCATATCGATTCTTTTTAAGTCAACCCTAATTGTCAGCTCTCACCCTCCGATCCTGAAAGTTATTTTACATCAAATACCAATGAACTTGTTTTTGAAAACCCTTGTTTCCACCATCTTTAAATACAGTAAGCTCCACTACTTGTTATTGAAAACCCTTGTTTCCACCATCTTTAAATACAGTAAGCTCCACTACTTGTTTTTGAAAACCCTTGTTTCCATCATCTTTAAATACAGTAAGATCCACTACTTGTTTTTTCATGAAAATGTTTTTCTGCTCATCCTCCTTTGGCTTTTTAAAACTGTGTCTAATGTTCTTTGAACTAGTAACAAATAAACATCTCAATTTACCATTTCTAAGCCCGTTATGATCATGTATACTTGCATCAAATCTCCAAACCATTTTCTTCCACACAATTTTTCTGGACAAAACCTACAGCTGAAACGCATCATTGCTGCAGTTCCTTCAGAATGTCATTTCTGTATCCTTTGGGTTCATTTCTGGCCATGAAACCTATTCTCTGAGGGTTTTCTCTAGCTCCATTGATAAGATTCATACTCCCATATGCCTCACACAAATTCAAATATAATGTGATGTCATTGGACCCCTTAACGTCCACGTTCCATTCTTTGAGATCGGGCGTTAAGCGAGCCCATTTAAAAAGATGCAGTACCAGGGATGGCCATCCTGTGGTGCAGCAGTTGTTTTGAAGCGGAGTGTCTAAATGATTAAGTACGGTAATGTTTATCTTGGTGGGGAATTCGTCGCATTGATGAAGGGAGGTGGGTGGTGAGTGTGCTGAGAACAGGGGAGGTGGGGCAAGTGCTGCCACGAATGGTGGGGGGTGGGGGTGGGGTTGAGTGCTGCTGTGAGCAGGAGTGGGTGGGGGGTTGAGTGCTGCCATAAACAGAGGGGGATGGGGAGTGTTATGTTTCTGTGTTACTTGGGAGGCTTCTTAAATAACTTAGAGATGCAAGATTCAAATAATAAGAGACTTTACTTACTGATGCTTTCCACCATCTCAGGATCACACACGCACACACTTTGTGCAGTTACAAAATAGTTCACGTTATCCCAAGTATATAACGGGGGTTGCTGCCACGATCAATGTGCGTATATATTGTACACAGTAGTGAAACCCTGATTTAGCTCGACCCTGCTTTTCTCGCAATCCTGGAGAATTTGGACCTGAACCATCAAGTCATCGCGGTGTTCCACTGTACTAATCATTCCCTCAAAATGCCCTGACCTCTTGCAAGTTTTATCGTCTTCCTCCCTCTGTACCTGCATTTCCCATTGAACCTTTCCATTTCATGTATCTTGTTTCATCATATGTACTAAACAAAAAGTAATATTTTACAACTCTCTGGTGAATTCTTTTGCTCATTCTGCCAGATATCGATGTCCTCTGGAAGTCTATTCCAATTCTCATGTTTTTTCAAACCTCCAGTGTTGGTGGTCAATATGGAAATAATATAAAATATGGTAAAACAAATGTTAGAGGAAGTGTGGTGATCCACCGCTGGCCTACTGCAGGAGAGCATGGAGAGCATGGGGACAAGACAACACCTGGCCGGCTGTCAATCACCTTCCAGGATATAACCCTGAGCCGGCCCTTCGAAGTCACTTTCAGAGCTCACAGCAGCAAACTCTCACAGCTGACTCTGTGGAGTTTTACGTCGAATAAATTGTAGTGCACTGTCAGTCAGAAGCAAACACATAAAACCAGAAGACTGTACAACAGGCTTTATTTGACGTAAAACTCCACAGAGTCAGCTGTGAGGGTGTGCTGCTGTGAGTAACTTTGAAGTGCCGGCTCAGGCTTATATCCCGGAGTGTGATTGACACCCGACTGGGTAGAGCTTGGTCCATTCAGGCCGGCTGATTGACAGCTGGCCAAGTGTTGTCCTGTCCCCATGCTCTCCTGCAGGTACAGAGGTTGTCCCCTGCAGTAGGCCGGTGGTGGACCACCACAGGTAGCAATTTATTTTGCTTGACGATACCTGGGAGTAGACCAGCACAGCCAGAAGAGCTGCTTTCCTCACCATCACTGCAGCCCTAGTTCAGGCCAGTGCTGTCTATGTGGAGGCCGGCTATTCTTCCTGTGACTGCACATGGTTTCTTTGGAGGTTCCTATTTCTTCCCAAATCCCACAAACATTTTGGCAGGTTAATTAGCCACTGATTGTCCCTGGTGCATTATTGATCAGTGAATTCTGGAGGCAAGTGGTATGAATGCAGGGAGACTAAAACGGAAATAGACTAGGATTGGTGTAGAGGGTTATTTGAGGGTCAACATTGACAATATTGGTCAAAAGGAATGTTTCAATTATAACTATGATGGGTGTGATTTTTTTTGGGGGGGGGGGAAATCTAGTCATGCCCAGCTCTAATCAAATTTGAGAAGATGGTTGTGAGCTACTGATTCTGACTCATTTTATTTTCCCTGGGTAAAGATATTCACAATCAATTTATTTTCACGGAACTCATTGTTTTGCAGTAGCATTGTGTAATGGTAATGATCATGGTTGCAATACAACTAGCAATACTTTACTGTTTAATAAGACTTGACTGCCTACAGGGGGCTGACACACAGAGCAGTATGTAAGATTTGTAATGGAGGCTTGCAGCCTCATGGTAGTGTTCCCTTTAAAGAGGGAAGAACCTTTTCCTTCATCCATGTGTTACCTAAGAACTCACACATATGAATACAAGATGAAACACGTTGTGATACAAATATTCATATTATAACCATCTTATGATATTACTATGAAAATAGTACACAAAAAGTTCATGAATTATGTGGGGAAGATGATGTCCTTGTGCTCATCTTTAGGCCAGCTCTTTGCTGAATGCAGATTTGAAAACTGTGTAGAGAAGGATACAGGGCTCCTGATCATGGTTCATCTCCAGTGGCAGCGCGATCTATGGTCTGTTCCCAGGGACACACTCGGAGCCGACATCCGGAACTGCTGGAAAACCATAAACCCAGTGAAAGGTGCACTTTGGGCAGCCCAAAACCTATTGGTCTTTCACCATACTGAGATGTTAGTCCTGGAGTGCTGGCTACTGGCTACAGGAGAATGTGCTGAGGGACACACTGAGGCTTGGTGGAACCAATACAGGGGTATTGTGGGGTAGGACACAGTCTAGAATCCTCCCATTACTGGGTACTGAGGGGAAGCCAACAGAGGTGGGGGGGGGGGGGTGAGAGTGAAATGACAAGGTGCCACAGTGGTGGTAACTGGGTATTGAGAGAACAAAATATGTACTTTGATGAGAATTCTGTAAAATCAGTGATGAAATTGCTCCAAATCTCAGTCCGAATTCTGCAACTGGGTCCTTGGTGCTGGACCCCTCAGCCAGGGGAAGCATTTACTTGTCAAACACTTCAAGAATCCATTTTTTTAAAAAAGGTTGTATATTTTTACTGCCTTGCGGGGAGAAACACAAGGCGGGGAAGAACGGCCAAGTCATCACCTTCCCCTGCAGGGAGCGGGGCTGTGTGCCACCAGAGGGAGGTGTTAGACGAATTCTTAAAATAGTGAAATAACTGTAGTCATATTCTCAGGAAATTTAAATCTGCATATTATCTAAGTAACTGGTCATAGTTTCCCGTTGCGGTTGGGCGCGCAGATATGACTATAAAAGTTTGCAATCTCGCCTGGAGTTTGCAGTGTTCACTGTGAAAGCAGCAGTAGACATCTCTGGAGAAAAAAGAGACATGGCACAAGGTGAGTGAAGTTGAGGACAGCGGATTGTTGTAAGAGTCTAGACTATAAGTTGGGGGGGGGGGGGGAGACACAAACTTTTTTCCCCTCTCTCGAAGTTAGAAAGAGTTGGAAAAGTTACGTGAACACCTGTTAAATGATCTGAAATCTTAGAAAGGGTGCGGAGAATGGAATCACTTTCGAGAAAGTGAGACTAATTCAGTGGGTTTTGGATTTATTTTAAAATCTCCCCCTCTTTGACTGTTCGGCCCGCAGCGCTGCAAGGGGCAAGCTTCGATTTGCAGTGTCACGCTAACAACAACGCGCACAACACCGCCGCCTTCGGCTTCACACGTCTGGTCCTGAGACGGGGCCAACGATTCACCGTCACGGTGAACTTCACCTCGAGGGGATACCAGCCACAAAGGGACACCATCGCCTTCATCGTGGAAACAGGTAAAGGGCGCAAACCAATTTTGACATGCACGAAGTGATGAGCTTGCATTGGTGTGCCGCTTGTCCGCACATCCCAGCCCAGGGATGACCCTAGGATGGTGGTGGTGAAGGTGGCGAAGCCGATTTCCGTCCACGATCTCACCGCCAGATGATGGCCAGGGGGTGCCTTTCACTGCGATGACAGCCAGAGGTTGGCCAGCCTCCGAGTGGAAGGGAACTAGAATTAGCACGAAGTTGGCGAGTTGTCGCCAAGTTCCCGTGTTGGTGAAATGAAAGGTCATTGACCCCCCTCCCCCCCCCCCCCCCCCCCCCCCCCCCACCTTCACTCTCCCCCTCTGCCCAGCCTGTTAGGGCATTCGGGCAGATCACGCTGACAGCAAAACTCTCCTTGTCAAAAAGAAAAACCAGCAGCAGGTTTGGAGGGGCTGCTTTAGGGGGAAGGGAAGTGTGGATGTTGCAGGTCTCTCCTTCCAAATGCCGAGCGTCCTTCTCCCCTCCCCGACACCATGTGGCTTCACTTGGTGAGATCCTCCAGCAGTTTGTGGTTTTTTTTTGCTCCACGTTCCAGCATCTGCAGTCTTCTACTCTGTAACTGGTCAAGAGACACAAAATTAGCCAGAACCTGATAAATTGCTTTCAAGTACCTTTTGTGGGCTTGCCCCTCTCCTGCTTCAACTTGACATAGTCTGAGGTACCTCTAAAAGTGTTTCCCTCAGCATTGCACCATTTGAAGCAGTTGACGGTGACTTGCCTTGTTTGGATCTTCCATGGAATTGTTCAACTCTGAAATTGTCTCCCTAATCCTCCTTACTTTCATCTTTAAGGTGTTGGACAATCCACCTTCCTGACAAAGCCTTTTGGGTCATCTGCTGTAAGATATGGCTCAGTATCTATTTCTATATTTTGGATATCATAAATATGAATTGTTGCTCAGTGTTAATGCTCTTTCCTTTCGATTGAATTAACATTCAACATTGAATATATTATGTTATTTAAGTTTATAGGTTTAAATATTTGTGATTGCCTATCGCGGCCATGTGTTGGGCATCCTCTGATATCAAAGCTTATCTACATACTTTTAATAAATCATATTCTTCACAAGATTTGTCTCCAATTGTTTGAAACTGCAGAATGGTGCTTCGTACAATCAGATAGTGGGTGGGCACACTCACGGCATGTTACAACCCTCTTATTTATCATAGTTTTATTATATGAAGAAGAGAAATCTTGCTGTCATCCAGTTTGTTGCCATGTGAAGTAGTTATTATCAAATCATGTCGTTCATTGAAGTTAAATTACTCTTCTTTGGAATTTTCAACTGAGAAGCAATTGTTCTCCAAATATGGAAGAACAATACAAATTCCAAAGAATATAACAAGGATGAGTTAATGGCCGGAATTTTGCAGGTGAATTTCAGCATTTACATAGGTATCTAATAAGTTCCTCACGTAACTGTGGTAACTTCAGAATTTCTACGTGAAACTCTGAAGGTTGCTGTTAGTATCTCAGTCTCCAAATGTGCTCTTTGTGGAGTCCAGAATGTGTTTGAGTTTCCACTACTTCCGGTGAAGAATTTGCCCCTGTGTCATGCACCAGTTGGCTATCTTGATCAAAATCAGACAAAAGAATTTGGAGGAACACTGCTAATCTGCTTTTGGACAACATGTTTATAAGACTTTCAGAAAGTGAGATGAAAATGAAAAATTAAGTTAAAAATGGCTGTAAGGCCAGGAGGCAAAGAGAAAGAGCAGAACCATTTCTGATCATTCATTCTAGTCCAACAATTTTATTTTGGTAAATTAAAATCATTTATTACTGATGAATTTCTCATCAGAAATGTGCAATGTCTGGTTTTCATGATCACACTGAAACCTTTTATGGTAAAGATAATGCTGATAAATATAAAGAAGATTTACCCATTTGGAGGTCTGGAATTCAGGGGGTTGTCTTAGGATGAGAAGTTGACCACTTAAATCTATGATGAGGAATTTCTTCTCTCTGAGTGGAAGGGAACTAGAATTAGCATGAAGTTGGCGAGTTGTCGCCAAGTCCCCGCGTTGGTGAAATGAAAGGTCATTGACCCACCCCCCCTCCACCTTCACTCTCCCCCTCTGCCCAGCCTGTTAGGGCATTCGGGCAGATCACGCTGACAGCAAAACTCTCCTTGGCAAAAAGAAAAACCAGCAGCAAGTTTGGAGGGGCTGCCTTAGGGGGAAGGGAAGTGTGGATGTTGCAGGTCTCTCCTTCCAAATGCCGAGTGTCCTTCTCCCCTCCAATTTGTATAATTAAAAACTGAAAGATCAATTCAGCCTTGTGGTTCGTCTTTAAATTGATAGGTGAGAACTGCTGGAGAGGGCATAAAAAAGTTTTCCAAGAACAATTCCAGGAAGGTTGTGATTATTGGAGTTATCTGAATGGACCAGGACTCTTTATGATGGAAGAAAATAAAAGATGGATACTAGATTAGTTGTGTTTAACTGTGAATCCCACATCAAGACAGAGAATGTGGGCTAATGCTGCTCCTTTTAATGAAACTTATGGATATATGGAGGAGGGAGCACCCAAGGGAGAAGGAATACTCATATTATTCAGGTAGGCATAAAACATAATCAAGGATTCCACACAGCCAATGTTTTTGAATATTTTAATATGAGATTTCATATCCAAAGTACAGAGAACCTATGGATAGATGTTAAAATTCTCAAAGATACACTACACTTAAAATCACCAATGCCTGAAGAGGACGCACAAAATCAGTGCGGACTCGAAAGGTCAACATGGCCTGTTTCCGCTCCGTAAATGGTTATATGGTTATGGTTATATGATTGATATGTTTTTGTTGTCGGCCCATATTCAAGGGAGAATTAAGAAAACTGAATATAAAGCTAGATTGCTATCTGATCACTCACCCCTGTTGTTAGCAATAGAACTGGAGGACATCCCACCAAGAACATATAGATGGAGGTTAAACTACATGCTACTTAAAAGGCAGGAATTTAGAGAGTTTATTGAACGCCAAATTAAAATGTACTTTGAAATAAATATGGAATCAGTGAAAGACAAATTTATATTATGGGATACAATGAAAGTCTTCATTAGAGGGCAGATAATAAGTTATGTAACTAAAATGAAAAAGGACTACAATCAGGAAATAGAACAGTTGGAAAGGGAGATAGTAAGTACAGAAAAGGAACTAGCAACAAGGGATGATATAACAAAAAGAAGAGAATTGGTGGACAAAAAAATAAAATACGAAACATTACAAACGTATAAGGTGGAGAAGAACATAATGAAAATAAAGCAAAAGTATTACGAACTAGGAGAAAAATCACACAAAATATTAGCATGGCAACTTAAAACAGAACAAGCTAAAAGAACTGTATTGGCATCAAGGAAAAAGGAGAAACAAATTACATATTATAATCCAATGGAGATTAATGAGAACTTTAAGGAATTTTATGAACAATTATACTAAACTGAGAATGAGGGGAAAGATGATAAAATAGAAGAGTTTTTAGCTAAAATTGAACTGCTGAAATTGCAAGAAGAGGAACAAAACAAACTGATAAAACCATTTAAAATAGGGGAAGTACAGGATATATTAAAAAAAGCTGCCGAAAAATAAAACGGCTGGAGAGGATGGATTCCAAATAGAATTCTATAAAACATTTAAAGAGTTATTAATTCCTTCTCTCCTGGAAGTAATGAACCAGATAGAAGAAACACAAAACTTGCCAGATTCATGTAAGACAGCAATAATTATAGTAATACCAAAGACGGGGAAGGATCCATTAACACTAGCATCATATAGACCAATATCTCTACTTAATTCAGATTATAAGATAATAGCAAAATTTTTAGCAAACAAATTGGCCAATTGTGTACCAAAAATAGTAAAACAAGATCAAACTGGATTTATCAAGAAAAGACCAACAGCGGATAATGTCTGTAAATTTATTAAGCTAATTCATGCAGTTCAAGGAAATAAGGAGCCAACAGTGGCTGTTGCTTTAGTTGCAGAAAAAGCCTTTGACAGGGTAGAATGGAATTATTTATTCAAAATATTTCAGAGTTTCAATCTACCAGAAAAAAATATATTAATTGCATTAAAGCATTATATAATGGACCATTGGTGAAGGTGACAGTAAATGGATATGTATCGAACCAATTTAAATTAAGTAGGTCAACTAGACAGGGATGTCAATGATCTCCCTCACTGTTCACTTTAGCAATAGAACCATTGGCAGAACTGATAAGAACATAAAATAAAAGGGATAAAAATAAAGGAGGAGTATAAAATCAGTTTATTTGCGGTTGACATCATAGTATACTTCTCTTTGGCTTGGCTTCGCGGACGAAGATTTATGGAGGGGGTAAAAAGTCCACGTCAGCTGCAGGCTCGTTTGTGGCTGACAAGTCCGATGCGGGACAGGCAGACACGATTGCAGCGGTTGCAGGGGAAAATTGGTTGGTTGGGGTTGGGTGTTGGGTTTTTCCTCCTTTGCCTTTTGTCAGTGAGGTGGGCTCTGCGGTCTTCTTCAAAGGAGGTTGCTGCCCGCCAAACTGTGAGGCGCCAAGATGCACGGTTTGAGGCGTTATCAGCCCACTGGCGGTGGTCAATGTGGCAGGCACCAAGAGATTTCTTTAGGCAGTCCTTGTACCTTTTCTTTGGTGCACCTCTGTCACGGTGGCCAGTGGAGAGCTCGCCATATAACACGATCTTGGGAAGGCGATGGTCCTCCATTCTGGAGACGTGACCCATCCAGCGCAGCTGGATCTTCAGCAGCGTGGACTCGATGCTGTCGACCTCTGCCATCTCGAGTACTTCGACGTTAGGGATGTAAGCGCTCCAATGGATGTTGAGGATGGAGCGGAGACAACGCTGGTGGAAGCGTTCTAGGAGCCGTAGGTGGTGCCGGTAGAGGACCCAGGATTCGGAGCCGAACAGGAGTGTGGGTATGACAACGGCTCTGTATACGCTTATCTTTGTGAGGTTTTTCAGTTGGTTGTTTTTCCAGACTCTTTTGTGTAGTCTTCCAAAGGCGCTATTTGCCTTGGCGAGTCTGTTGTCTATCTCATTGTCGATCCTTGCATCTGATGAAATGGTGCAGCCGAGATAGGTAAACTGGTTGACCGTTTTGAGTTTTGTGTGCCCGATGGAGATGTGGGGGGGCTGGTAGTCATGGTGGGGAGCTGGCTGATGGAGGACCTCAGTTTTCTTCAGGCTGACTTCCAGGCCAAACATTTTGGCAGTTTTCGCAAAGCAGGACGTCAAGCGCTGAAGAGCTGGCTCTGAATGGGCAACTATAGCGGCATCGTCTGCAAAGAGTAGTTCACGGACAAGTTTTTCTTGTGTCTTGGTGTGAGCTTGCAGGCGCCTCAGATTGAAGAGACTGCCATCCGTGCGGTACCGGATGTAAACAGCGTCAACAGAACCAGAAATATCAATAAAAGAACTACTTAAGAAATTGAAGTAATATGGATAAATAGTGGGGTACAAGATCATTGCAAATAAAAGTGAAGTGATGCCAATGAGTAATGCGGATTATACAGAATTTAAAAAAAGAATCACCATTTAAATGGCAAACACAAGCAATCCGATACCTAGGAATTAGGTTAGATAATAATTTAAACCACTTGTACAAATTAAATTATCAGCCACTAATAAAGAAATTGCAGGAAGACTTAGAACATTGGAAAGAATTACCGCTAACATTGATAGGGAGGGTAAATTGCATTAAAATGAATGTCTTCCCAAGGATACAATACTTATTTCAATTGTTACCAATTCCCTTAACAGATAAATTCTTTAATGAACTAAAGAGGAAATTTTATGGAAAGGAGAGGAAACCGAGGATAGCATTAGATAAATTAAAAGAGGTACAACCAAGGTGGTTTGCAGTTACTAAACTTTGAAAAGTATTATAGAGCACCACAATTAATGTATTTATCAGATTTTTATCAGACAACGGAAAAACCAGATTGGATTAAGATAGAGCTAGATAAAATAGGGGAGAAGGTACCGGAACATATACTTTATAAGTGGGATGAAAAGCTGGTACGATATAAAAGCTCACCAGTGTTGCATCATTTACTCAATATATGGAAGAAGATTCACTTAGAAAGGAAAAAAACTAATTACCAAATACCAAATTATTATTGACGTAAAATCAGCTAATCGCTTTTACAATAGATAACCTTTCCTTTAGAGAATGGGGGAAAAAAGGAATTAAAAGAATAGAAAATTGTTTTTTTGGGGAAAGAATTTATTAACATTTGAACAAATGAAGTACAAATATGGAATAACTCACGGTACAATGTTTGCATTCCACCAATTGACAACCTACTTAAAGGGCAAATTGGGAAACAGACTGAGATTACCAGAAGGAAGCAGCTTTGAATATGTGATTACAGACTCAATGATAATTAAAAGATTTATAACGA
Organism: Narcine bancroftii; assembly: GCF_036971445.1. Lineage (NCBI taxonomy): Eukaryota > Metazoa > Chordata > Chondrichthyes > Torpediniformes > Narcinidae > Narcine > Narcine bancroftii. Next base: position 36,754,143 of record NC_091474.1, on the reverse strand, counting down.
ACATGTACATCAAGCTGCAAGAGAAAGAAAATGATGAAATAAGCTATAAACCCAAACAAAAGTGGGAAAAAGATTTAAACATAAAGATAAAGAATGAAACATGGGAAAAGTTATGTTCTGGAACTATGAAGAATATAATAAACACAAGATTACGGATGATACAGTATAATTGGTTACACAGGCTATATATCATGCCCAAAAAGTTAAAAAAATGGGATCCAACATTATCAGATAGATGTTTTCACTGTAAGAAGGAAATGGGAACAACAGTACATGGGAGAAAGTGAAAAAGTTTTGGGAAGATCTAAATCAAGTATTAAATAAAATCACAAAAAAACAACATACCAAAAAATCCAGAGATCTTTCTTCTAAATAATATAAGAAGTAAGGAATTAGGCCTCAAAATGGATGAAGTGCAAAAAAGATTTATTATGATAGTCTTAGCTGTACCAAAAAAATGTATAATGTCAACTTGGAAATCGGAAAAGAGCCTGAGAATACAGCAATGGTACATAGAAATGAATAAATGTATTCCATTGGAAAAAAAATAACATATAATTTAAAAAATAAAGTCACATTATTTGAACAAATTTGGGACATAACAGAGAGGGCTTGCCTCGGACCTTCACCCCCTAAAATGATAAGAAGACAAACTGACTTGATCCAGTGTGTAAAAGTAGATGACAGATTTTTCTTGTTTATTTTTCATTGTGTGATGACATTGTTTAATGGTTTTATTGTATTGTATATGTTGAATGTTTATTGGTTTTGGGGGGGGGGGTGGGAAGGGGGGAAGGGAAGGTAGGGGGGAAAAAAGGGGAGAAAATGCCACTGTGTATATTTAAGAGGCAAACGTTTGTATGTATTTTGGTTGATATGGTTCACAGTGTGAAAAATAAAAAAAATATAAAAAAGTTACAAATGCTTTCTTTGGGGTAGCTGTCGAGAAAATAATTCTGAGTTCAAGTTTAGAAATAAAATGTAAGAAAGTCTTTAATAGAAAATTCATTTTGAACTTTACCCAGATAAAATGATGGAAAATTGCTCCCACATGGAGAATGTTTAGAATCATATGAGGTGACTATAAGTGGAAAAGAGATAAATGTAGAAGGAAAGAAGTGATAATGCTGTATAGGTGGAATGGGAGGAGGTGTCATATGTGCGATATTAACACCAGAATACACTGTTTCATCTCTAAATTCAGCATGATATCCATATAGTAAAATAAACAGAAAACCAGCAGCCTAAGCTTCCATTGGTAGTGGTGCTAAAAGAAAATATTCTCTTTGTGATTAAATAGACATTAAACTTGTACATCTTGAGACAGCAGTGTGAACAGCATCTTTCATGAGGGAAAAAAACAGTAAACTCTTTGTTGGAGTTCTTGTGGTTAAATATTTTTGCTAACTACATATATGGTTTTCATCTTCCAAACTGCCTGCAAAACAAATCAACATTTGAAATCATGTTGAATAATGTTCGCTTGTACTAATGCCTGCTGAAATCCTTAGATATTCATTGAGCTTCTGCATAAAGTAGGCACTGTAAAGCATGGAGATGGAAAGCTGTGGAGGTAAACGGGAAGTTTGTATGTGATTGGTATTAGATGGGTTCATATTATATTAAATGGTGTTCACACCTCAGCCTGACAACGCTGTATATGCATTTCCTGCACTAGTCTTTTTCTTTGGCTTGGCTTCGCGGATGAAGATTTATGGAGGGGGTAAAAAGTCCACGTCAGCTGCAGGCTCGTTTGTGGCTGACAAGTCCGATGCGGGACAGGCAGACACGATTGCAGTGGTTGCAAGGGAAAATTGGTTGGTTGGGGTTGGGTGTTGGGTTTTTCCTCCTTTGCCTTTTGTCAGTGAGGTGGGCTCTGCGGTCTTCTTCAAAGGAGGTTGCTGCCCGCCGAACTGTGAGGCGTCAAGATGCACGGTTTGAGGCGATATCAGCCCACTGGCGGTGGTCAATGTGGCAGGCACCAAGAGATTTCTTTAGGCAGCCCTTGTACCTTTTCTTTGGTGCACCTCTGTCACGGTGGCCAGTGGAGAGCTCGCCATATAACACGATCTTGGGAAGGCGATGGTCCTCCATTCTGGAGACGTGACCCATCCAGCGCAGCTGGATCTTCAGCAGCGTGGACTCGATGCTGTCGACCTCTGCCATCTCGAGTACTTCGACGTTAGGGGTGTAAGCGCTCCAATGGATGTTGAGGATGGAGCGGAGACAACGCTGGTGGAAGCGTTCTAGGAGCCGTAGGTGGTGCCGGTAGAGGACCCATGATTCGGAGCCGAACAGGAGTGTGGGTATGTGCACTAGTAAGTTACTTTTAAACCAGCGTTATGACATTCACTTTGTCCAGTATCTTCCTCCTGCCACCCCCCCCCCCCCACCCCCACCCCATGCATAGTGATTCCAACCCACAGAGAGCCTGGATCAAACAAGGTTCTTGAAGCCCATAATTGTCCTGTTACATTTCATCATTCATTGATATTATTTTAATTTAGAACATCAATTACACCCAATTGAGCTATAACTCACATACACTTTGAAAGGCAAGGAAACAGGAGCACCTGCAATAAACCCACGTAAACGTGTGGAGAACATACAAACTCCTTACAGACCGTGCTGGACTCAACCTGGTTGCTAACACTGTAACAGTGTTGCACTAACCGCTACACTAACCCTTAAAGTTAGATAGACTTCTGTCTGACTATCTGGAACTACCAATGGTTCCAGCATCCAGCTCACTTGGTGACATTTGCTTATGGTCCCATCCACTCACTGAGGCTCTGATACTGCAGACTTCACTTACTTATCAGGGCCCCATTTGTCGTGCCTTCTTTCCCCTCACTTGGACCCTGATTCCTGCATTGTCTTTACATTCACCTCCTGCTATTAACTGTGCTCCCTTGAAGCATTTCTGTTTCTGTTTCTCACGATCAGTTTAAATGACTGGGGCTTCATTTCTTGCATTCTCTTTAAATAATGTTGAAGAATTTATTATTTTGCCACATACCTGCAATATTTAAGGAAAAATTGAATTAAATATGTAAGGGAGTACTAATGAAATAACATTCGATAGTCCAAAAAATCTGCCACTCCAGCACCACCAAAATACCCATCATTGCGTATCAGTGGAGTTTTACTGTAGATCCCACATTAAGACATAGAAAAACCATAGCAAATCTTGTAGAGCTCTCACTAGCAAAGGTTTTACTCAAATCAAGATAATGATGTCAGAAAAACTTACTTTTGAAATGAATAGTGAAGACAATGCAAGTATCTAGCACCAGTTATCCAGTTATTTTCCTATAACTATCCAGTCTTGGGCTTCCTGCCTTGTATAGAGATGTCCAGACATGAACACCAAGCTGCCTGCCTTCCATGTTTGGAGATTCTGAACCAGAATCCTGGAAATTATATTTTGGAGAAGAGTTTGAATGTTGCTATAGGCAGAGTGCTTTATTGAATTATTTGTATAATGTTACAGATTGACCAAATGGAATTTTTCCCACCATACAGTATCTATGCATGGAATAGTCAAATTTTGTGTACCAATTTTTTTAGGGTAAAATTTAGTGGGTTGACTATTGCACACATACTACTTTTGACTGCGGTAAGTACCTGCGTTGTTTGGTTTCAACTTCTTTTTTTCTTTGGCTTTGCTTCACGGACGAAGATTTATGGAGGGGGTAAAATGTCCACGTCAGCTGCAGGCTCGTTGGTGGCTGACAAGTCCGATGCGGGACAGGCAGACACGGTTGCAGCGGTTGCAGGGGAAAATTGGTTGGTTGGGGTTGGGTGTTGGGTTTTTCCTCCTTTGCCTTTTGTTAGTGAGGTGGGCTCTGCAGTCTTCTTCAAAGGAGGTTGCTGCCCGCCAAACTGTGAGGCGCCAAGATGCACGGTTTGAGGCGATATCAGCCCACTGGCAGTGGTCAATGTGGCAGGCACCAAGAGATTTCTTTAGGCAGTCCTTGTACCTTTTCTTTGGTGCACCTCTGTCATGATGGCCAGTGGAGAGCTCGCCATATAACACGATCTTGGGAAGGCGATGGTCCTCCATTCTGGAGACGTGACCCACCCAGCGCAGCTGGATCTTCAGCAGCGTGGACTCGATGTACTTCGACGTTAGGGATGAAAGCGCTCCAATGAATGTTGAGGATGGAGCGGAGACAACGCTGGTGGAAGCGTTCTAGGAGCCGTAGGTGATGCCGGTAGAGGACCCATGATTCGGAGCCGAACAGGAGTGTGGGTATGACAACGGCTCTGTATACGCTTATCTTTGTGAGGTTTTTCAGTTGGTTGTTTTTCCAGACTCTTTTGTGTAGTCTTCCAAAGGCGCTATTTGCCTTGGCGAGTCTGTTGTCTATCTCGTTGTCGATCCTTGCATCTGATGAAATGGTGCAGCCGAGATAGGTAAACTGGTTGACCGTTTTGAGTTTTGTGTGCCCGATGGAGATGTGGGGGGGCTGGTAGTCATGGTGGGGAGCTGGCTGATGGAGGACCTCAGTTTTCTTCAGGCTGACTTCCAGGCCAAACATTTTGGCAGTTTCCGCAAAACAGGACGTCAAGCGCTGAAGAGCTGGCTCTGAATGGGCAACTAAAGCGGCATCGTCTGCAAAGAGTAGTTCACGGACAAGTTTCTCTTGTGTCTTGGTGTGAGCTTGCAGGCGCCTCAGATTGAAGAGACTACCGTCCGTGTGGTACCGGATGTAAACAGCGTCTTCATTGTTGAGGTCTTCCATGGCTTGGTTCAGCATCATGCTGAAGAAGATTGAAAGGAGGGTTGGTGCGAGAACACAGCCTTGCTTCACGCCATTGTTAATGGAGAAGGGTTCAGAGAGCTCATTGCTGTATCTGACCCGACCTCGTTAGTTTTCGTACAGTTGGATAATCATGTTGAGGAACTTTGGGGGGCATCCGATGCGCTCTAGTATTTGCCAAAGCCCTTTCCTGCTCACGGTGTCAAAGGCTTTTGTGAGGTCAACAATTCAACCATTACATGTGTATTTATGCTACTAAAGAGATTAACTTAAAATACACAAACTTTCATGTCAGAATAAAGATAACTTGGAGAAGCCATTCAAATGACTGTCAAAAGACATCTATCTATTTCTCTACTAGGGAAAGGTAGCATGTGTTTGTAGAGTGTGTATCTTTAATGATCTTTAACAATGCAGCATTTAGCTTGAATGAGCATGTCACCTTGGCTGAACTTCTTCAGTTGGTGGATGTGTTGCCTCATTAGACCCTTGAAGTTCTCATCATGGAGGCTTGATGTTAAGTGGAGGATGATGCATCAGGAAACTTTTGCTCTATGGTGACAGTGATCATGAAATCTTTGTAAAGACAATGGTCAATTCAAGAACCTAGTGTCAAATCTTCAGATGAGACAAGACCTTGTCACTGAGTAGAACCTGTTCTCTTATGACTGAGATGAAACAGTGCCTAGTGACAGAAGTAATATCTGAGTGAGAACAAGCAATGAGGCCTCTTGACTCGCTACCAATATAATAATAATAACCATCGAGCTGCAGGCAGGTGTAGCCTTGATCATTTTGTCGGTTGTCCCAGTCCAGCAGCAGGAACTTGGGTGGGGAGAGTGGGGTGGAGAGGACAAGCCACATTTGTAGGACAGTCAGAATATCTGAAAACTGGGACAGACATACCTCCAGATGAAGCTGGGTGTCAATGCAGCCTAGACTTGGAATGTTTCTTGCTAAAACAATCATTTAAAGATTTTAACTGCATAAAATGAAAATTAAATCACTTGCCAATATAAAACATTAAAATAATAAGAAACATTAGAGTAAACTCAATTGTGTTAAAAACCTTTTTCAATCTTTTTATTAGTCATATAGGTAAATAATACATGAGAAGAAGAAAAAATATGACATCACATGATGTAACATGTTGTTACACCACAATTCACAAATATATTTTCCTCTCCTCAAAGTGAAATCTTCAAAAAAAATAAAAAAATATTATATAAAACCCCACCTAATCTAAGGAAGAAAAGTCTGAGTAGCCTATCCTGGGAAGTTATGAATAAACATGGTCTTCACCAACAAGGAGAAAATCAAATCTAGTCCGGAAGGGAAAATAATTATATGAAGTAATTTAGAAATAATTTATAAAAAGCCAACAAGTCTTGCCAAAAACTGTAAACTCAGTTAGTCCAATGCTATTACAACGCCAGTGACCCAGGCTTGAATCCAGTGCTGTCTGCAAGGAGTTGGTATGTTCTTTCTGTGTCTGTGTAGGTTTCCTTTAGGTACTCTGGTTACCTTTCACTGTTCAAAATGTACCAGGGGTTGTAGGTTAATTGGGCAGCATGGGCTCATGGGCCGAAAGGGTGTTACCATGCTGTACTGTATGTTTAAATTTAAAATCTAAATTAAAAAATATATAATTTAAACCCTTCTCTCTTGAAGTCATTCATTTCCATTGAAGTGAATGAGCTCCATCTCATGCATTTAAAACCATGAAAGTTCAGCAGTCAAATTTCTAAGCAATTACAGCAGCTTTGTGCTCCCCTGCCAAACCAGAATGATGCCAATGCATGAAAATGCTTGCACATTGTTGGTGCTGTACTGACAATAACCACACCAGCAGTGCGAGTATAAGACAGCTTTAATAAACTAATATGTACACTAAGAGGTCTTGGCTCTCTGCAAGATGAACCTGGAAGGCTAGACTGTAGCTCTGGACTGCTTTATATACAAGGTCACTGAGGTGACCCCTGGTGGCCTAGTGGTGTAATTACATATCACCACAGGTACAGCAGACATTTTTGTCATGCTCATCTCCTTAAGAGAGTGGAGATCAAAATTCCAAGAGATCGTGTCTGTGAAGTGGCCCCCTTCCCAAATGTTGCTTTCAAACATCTTTGGTATGAAACTTGAAGCCACTCTCCAAGTAATTCCCCCTGAGTCAAAGCTAACCTGTGACTGGGTCTCGCTGCCTGAAGTGCATGATAAAGTTCAATGAAAAATAGTCAAGCTTGAAGACATCAGCAGTAAGTCAATCCACCTTCTCTTTTTTTGAAACTTTATTTATTAATTTTAACATATAAAGAAAGTCAGTAATTCACATACAAAATGAAGTAATACAAATACAAAGTAACATAATTAATACAATACCAATCTCAAAATCTCCCCCTGACAACTAAAAACAAAGACTAAAAGAAAATAAACTATTTTTAATCCCTAAACCCCCCCTCCCCACCCCCACAATAAAGAGTGAAGAATTAATAGTTAGTATAATAAGAGAAATTTTTTTTTAAAAATCTTAAAAAGAAAATCAATATATATATTTAAAAAAATATTAATTAAGTATTAATTATTAGTCCACAAAATTTTTATTATATAAAACTATATATATAAAAAAACAAAAACAAACAAAAAAAACCTTAAAACGAAAAAAAAGGCAACTAATAAAAAAAACTAAAAAAAGGAAAGAAAAAAAACATATATATAGAAAAAAATATATATATAAATGAAAAGTTTTTTTTAAAAAAAAAGAAAAAAAAAGAAAATGAAAAAAAAAATTAATTCAAACTTATTTAAATTGTATCTAATCAATGAATGGGGTCGACTTTAACTCATAAAAAGACATCTTATCTTGTATAGAAAATGATATTTTTTCCATGACCAAACAAAACTTCATCTCTGAATACCACCTATCTAAAGACAATACATTTCTATTCCAAGTAATCGCTATACATTTCTTAGCCACTGCCAACGCTAAATAAATAAAAGAAATCTGGTAATTATCTAATTCTAAACCAATCAACGGTTGCATATTCCCTAATAAAAATATATCAGGGTCTAATACAATATGAAGATTATAGATTATTAAATACAGATTGAATACCTTTCCAAAATTGTTGTAACCGATCACACAACCAAACAGCATGTAAAAAAGTACCAGAAACCTGATCACAACGAAAACAAAGATCTGACTTACTAAAACCAAATTTTTTTAATTTTTCGGGTGTTAAATATAATTGATGTATAAAACTATAATTGATCATCGCCAATCTAGCATTGATCAATTTTCGAACACTGTTACGACAAATTTCAGACCAATCTTCTTCAGTTATTGTTAAGCTTAAATCTTTTTCCCATTTCATTTTATCTTTATCCCAATCTATTTTACTTTCACATTCCAACAAAATACGATACAAGCCTGATATATAACCCTTTTTTGGAAATGAGAGCACGTATTTCTCAAAATCAGTTTCAGACAATAAATTCATTTGGCGACCACATACCTGTTTTACAAAAGATCTTAACTGATAATACACAAATATAGAATGACCACTTATATCAAATCTCTTTTGCAATTCTACAAAAGAACAAAAATGACCTTCTAAAAAACAGTCAGATAAATTATGTATTCCTTTCTCCTCCCGTTGTTTCAAAATAGTATTAGATACCGTGAAAGGAACAAGTTGATTATTAAATAATGGTAATCTTCCCGACCACTTATTTTTCAATCCCATTTAATGTAATTTACTTGTCCATAAATTCATTAAATGTTTCAATATTGGTACATCATAAGTTCGTAACAAATTTTTATTCCATCGAAATAAAAATTCATTCGAAAATTTTTCAGAAATAACTGCCAATTCTATCTGTGCCCAACTAGGCATTTCTTGTGTGGCCATTAATACGCTAAGAAATCTAAATTGAGCTGCTTCATAATAAAATTGAAAATTAGGTAGTCGTAACCCTCCAAATTGAAAATCCCACATCAATTTTTTCAACGCCACCCTAGGGAATTTTTCTTTCCACAAAAAATCCCTAATTACCTTATATAAGTCCTTAAAAAATCTTTTTTGTAAATAACAGGGAATTGATTGGAATAAATATTGTATACGAGGAAAAATATTCATTTTTATAGTATTAATTCTTCCAAATAAACCCAAAGGTAAATCTTTCCATTTAACTAAATCTGCCTTAATCTTCTTCATTAAAGGAAGATAATTAAGTGAATATAAGTTTTGGTAATCAGTATTAACATTAATTCCCAAATATTTAATTTGTTTCATCCACTTCAAATTCGTAATATTTCTAAACATTGAATAATCATCTTTACTAATTGATAAAATTTCACTTTTAGTCCAATTAACCTTATAACCAGATAATTGACCATAAATCTCTAAAGAATCTTGAAGTGCTGGCAGAGAAACATCAGGATCCACCAAATACAGCAAAACGTCATCTGCAAATAAATTTATTTTATAATCTTCATTCAAAACTCTCATATCTTTGATACTTTCATTCTGACATATTAATTGTGCTAAAGGTTCAATAACTAAAGCAAACAAAGCAGGTGATAATGGACATCCTTGTCTAGTAGATCTTGTTAAATTAAAAGATTCTGAAAGCAAACCATTAGTAACAACTCTAGCTTTCGGGCCATTATACAAAGCCCTAATCATACCAATAAATGAAGGACCAAATGAAAACTTCTCAAGTACTTTAAATAAAAACTTCCACTCTACTCTATCAAATGCCTTTTCTGCATCCAATGAAACCACCATTGGATAATTCTTCTGAGATTTAGATCTATTTATTAAAGTAATTAATCATAAAATATTAACCGAAGCATACCTATTTTTAATAAAACCTGTTTGATCACGATGTATTATCTTTGGTAAATACTGAGCTAACCTATTAGCCATAACTTTAGCCACTATTTTATAATCTACATTTAACAATGATATAGGATGGTAAGAAGCTACCTGCAAAGGGTCTTTATCTTTTTTTGGTATAACTGTAATTATAGCATTAGAACAGGACTCAGGTAAATGAAAAGTATCATAAAGTTGTTGTATTACATTCTTAAATAAGGAAGATATATCAACATAAAAAGTCTTATAGAACTCAATAGAAAAACCATCTCCACTGGACGCTTTTCCATTTGGCATATCTTTTATAGTCATTTCAATTTCATTATCCATAAAAGGTTTATCTAACTCCTGTCTATCTTCTTGAGTTAACTGTGGTAAATTAATATTTTTCAAAAAAGAGTCTATTGCATCTTCTTTTATCTCTTTACATTCAGTCAAATAAAGTTTTTTATAACAATTACAAAATTCATCATTAATTTCTTTTTGACTAAAAGTAATACCCGATTTATTTCTAATAACTGATATAATCCTAGATAACAGTTCTTTTTTTAATTGCAAAGCTAATACTTTATGGGCTTTCTCACTCCATTCATAAAATTTATTTTTTGAACGATTCAACAGACATTCAAATTGATATGACTGTAACTTATTATACTTCAACTTTAAATTAGTTAATTGGATCTTTTGAAATTCAGTAGCTTTCTTTTGAAATTCTTTTTCACAGATTGTTATTTTCTTCTCCAAATCCTCAGTTTCTCTAACTCTCTCTTTCTTCAATTTAGATGCATAACTGATAATTTGACCTCGTAAAAAAGCTTTCATTGCATCCCACAAAACAAACTGATCAGAAACAGAATGAACATTATTAGCAATGAAATCCTCAATTTGTTTTTTCAAATAAACAATAAATTCTGGCTTTTGTAGTAACATAGTATTAAATCTCCATCTTAAAGTATGTTGTGTAACTTGAGAACTTTGATATTCCAATAATAACAATGAATGATCCGAGACTAACCTTGCCGTATAATCCACAGATATAACTTTATCCTGTAAATGTGCCGAAATTAAAAAATAATCAAGTCTTGAAAAAGAATTATGTCGAGAAGAATAAAAAGAAAAGTCTTTCTGTGTAGGATTAAATCTACGCCAAATATCAACTAAATTCAAATCTTTCATCATATTAGCCATATGTATCGGCATCTTTGATTTCTTAATTACCTTTGGATACTTATCCAATAACGGTTCTAATACCATATTTAAATCCCAATAATAAAGATATTTCTGTAATAAAAGCAGAGTCTTCAATATTTGGGGCATAAACATCAATCAAAGTCCAAACTTCATTAGAAATCATACAGTTCATCTTAAGTAGTCTTCCTCCATTTTTCTCCTCGTCTTGCAATTGAAACGGTAAATTCTTATGTACCAAAACCGCAACTCCTTTTGCCTATGAATTAAATGAAGAATAGAAGACTTGTCCAACCCAATCCCGCTTAAGTTTCAAATGTTCTTTATCTGTCAAATGAGTTTCCTGTATAAAGGCCACATCTACTTTAAATTTTTTTAAATAAGCAAGTACTTTCTTACGCTTTATAGGATTATTCAAACCCTGAACATTAAGAGAAGCAAACTTAAATTTTGACATATCTTTCAACAATTAGAAAAAAAACCCAACTCTTACCCCTTTACCCTCTCTTAATACAATCAAAAAAAAAGAAAAAAAAGAGGAAAAAAAAGGAAAAAAAAATTTTTTTATTAAACAAAAATAACCCCCTTCACTCTTTAATCTGATAATACAAAAAAAAGAAAAGAAAAACCGGGTAGGAGGTTAAAAATACCTCCTCCCATCTAAACCGCACAATGCGGTAACTCCCCCCCAAAAAAATGGGTGTGAGATAACTCACACGTAGCTGATGACTGCTGGAAAATACTGCCCATCCAGCCCCCTCTCCCAACCCCCATATCATATTAACATAATCATTATCTAAAACCATCTCCAGAATTTTCTTTTAATCAATTTAATCTCTACGGCCACCCTTATCTCCATCTCTTCTTGGGGATCATTTCCCTTCTTCCATCTCCAAATTTTTCTGAACAATTTTATCTCTCTTATCTCCCTTATCTCCATTTCTTCTTGAAAATCGACTCCCTTCTTCTGTCTCCATTCTCTTTGGAGACCGTGGTGGACTACGTCTTTCTTGAAATTGCGTAATTGACAAAGATTGAGCAAAATCCATAGCCTCCTTAGGATTATCAAAAAATTTAGGTTGATAACCATCTTGAAAAATCTTCAATACTGCTGGATATCTAAATGTTGCTTTATATCCTTTTCTCCATAACACTTCTTTCACAGGATTAAATTCACGCCATTGAAACATAACTTCTTGACTCAAATCCGGATAAAAGAAAACACGATTATTTTCGACCATCAAGGGGGATCTTCTTTGTTGTGCATTTCTTATAGCCGTGCGCAAAATTGTTTCTCTATCGCAATAATTTAAACAACGAACCAAAACCGATCTTGGATTTTGTCCTGAAAAAGACTTTCTTCTTAAAGCTCTATGGGCACGTTCCAAAATTAAACCATCTGGGAACTTATCCCGTCCTAACACCTGCGGGATCCATTCAGTAAAAAATTTTCTTGGATCCGGTCCTTCCATACCTTCTGGTAAACCAACAATTTTTATATTATTCCGTCTAGATTGATTTTCTAAATAATCAACCTTTTTCATCAGATTCTTATTCTGAATTTGTAAATCTTCAATTGTTTTATTTACTTCTTGCATTTGTTCCTGTACTATATCCATTTCATGATCAACATCTTCAAATTTTTCTTTCACTTCAAGCTTGAAAGCTCCATAATCAGCCATCTGTTTAGTGATAGTTTCTGTCAAAACCTTAAGCTCAGTATTAGTTTGAACTACAACTCTGGATAATTGCGTCATTGTAAGATATATCTTGGTTTCAAAATTCTGAAAATACATATCCATTTGAGTAGATTCAACTACAATAGGCTCCTGCCGTTTCTGTTTCACTGAAGGATCTTCTATTTTTTCCCTCATTTTAACTTTAGCAGTTTTTCTTATAGTTTGGCTGCGTGTAGAAACCCCTGCCACAGCCTCCTCAGCAGTATCTGGAGGTCTGTGGCTAGGGATATTCTTACCCCATATTTTATCAAATACTTCTTGTAAATCGGGTTTTAGTAAAGTCTCCTTTGTTAATAGTACATCTTGCAGCACTGGTGCTTTATCCAAGGTTAAATCTCCACTCCCTGTCGGATTTTCAGCAGACAGCGTCTCAGCTGGTTGTAGGAGTAAAGGTTCATTCATAATATTTACAGCTAGTGCTGTTTCTCGCACATGCGCCCGGCTAGCCCTTTGTTCTAAGGGCTGCCGGGCGCCATCTTCAAAGAGTCCTACCGACAAAGAACTGGACTCCGCTGCCGAACCTCGGATCTCCTCCCCTGGGTCCATCTCGCACTGTAGTCTGGCTTCCCGTGTGCAGGTGGGCTTGGAATCTTTAAGTCCTGGAAAATGTAGTTTCTTGACAATCTGTTGCCATTTTTTAAAAATTTTCTTCAACAACTGTACCATCAGGGATTAGCCTAACACCTCTAACTATTTTTAAACTTTTAAAAAGTTTTAATGGGCATTTCTAGACAAAACAATAACAAAGAGTCGGGAGAGGACTGGAAGGCACGTCTGATTCTTATGCCATCTTGCCACGCCCCCCGTCAATCCACCTTCTCTGACGGTGAGGTTACATGATGCGCATTGGTTAATACAGGCAGGGAAAGCACATGACAAAGTGGTAAGACATTTAGACTGCAGAACAGAAGATACTTAAACAGGGAGTCAAGATTTTTGACCCAACAGTTAAATAGCCTAGTTGGTCAAATTGATGTTGTTTAGATGAGGGAAGCTGGTATTCATCATGGCAATGGGACCAATACCCTGGTGGATGCTGAAGATTGGGACACTGGAGCTAAGGATCTGGGTGGTGATTAATATTTGGAGTGAGAAGAGATAGGGGGAAAAATGGCAAGTGAAGAAACAGATTTTAGCAGAACAACAAACAGAAGGAAAGTGACACATTTGTAAAACTAACAGGAATTAATTGGTAAATGGATTGGATTAGCTGAGAATATATATCAGATTTATTTTGAACAATTAATTGATGAACTTTCAGTATCGTAATTTAGGTTAGCTGTCTAGTTCATCTTTTGGAAAGTGCTTATCTTTTATTTTCCAGGTTTAGAAGCTGTGGAGATAACTGAAAAGGTCGAGTTTCCACTTTCACAATCACTGGCTTACGATTCATGGAATGCTACCCTTGTGAGCAATGTCAGAAACCAAATGACCTTGTCTATGTGCTCACCGCCCACCAGTAAGATCGGCCACTACTCCCTGAAGATGTTGTGTTCAACACAGGATCTGTCCAGCCTGTTTAATCTGGGAGAATTCATCCTGCTCTTTAACCCCTGGTGCTCAGGTAGAATATCTATGTGAAATTAATTGTCTCAAAGACAAAACAATTTGTGGTAATTGTATTTTAGTCCGCATTATCTACAAACTATGAACAAGAAACAAAATAAATCTATCTAATTTATGTTAAATTACGATGTTTTGAACAGTTTTGGTTCAATAACTTTGAATAATTATGCAATGATTCATAAAATTTTCGTCTATATTTGATTCCTTATATTAACAGTGTTGTTTTTTTATGGGAAATATTAACAGCCTGAGGAACAGAACCTTTCCAACATTTTATGTTGCCATTGACATATATCCGGGAGAAATAGCATCTTCCCCAATAAATTCCATCTACTCTTCTCTACTTGTAAACTTGGAAATGGTCTTCTTGTACACCTGGTTTCTGTTTCTTTGAAAGGCACCTTCCGAATGCTTGTAATTTTATAGTTTAATCAACATTGGGCAAAGGACAGTACCTACTGGTTAAGGATTAAATGTGCAGCTTTTCATGTAATAATGTTGTCAACTGTTTGACAGTAAAATGCAAAATAAATCCTCCTAATGAGTTTTCCCAAAGCCCCATGTACTCAGCAATGTGTTAGAGTCTTAACTGCTACTGTGTTGAAACATAATTAGAATAAACTAGAATGGACTGCCAGACATGGCATTTTTGGTTCCTCTGAGACCCTTGTCTCAAATGATAAACTTCAATCCCCTGAAGGACAGGGGCAGAAAGCTTGGAGGTCCCATTGCACCACCACATTCAGATCATGGAAATGTAATGCTGTCCCTTTATCATCATACCACCTCAATCCTGGAACCCCCTACCCAACATCAGTTTGGGAATATCTTCCCCTCCTCTCCCCCCCAACAACAACAGTTCATTAAGGTAACCCATTCCCCATCATCTCAGGGAAAGACATGGTTCACCAATAAATGTTGAGCTTGTACATGAATGAAAATTATAAGTGGTACACAGATACAAATGAGCAGAACTATGTGTGGATTTGCCTGTTAATGGCTGAAGCTGTGATTTTTTTTCAAATTTCAGGTGATGCTGTCTTCCTAAATTCTGAGGCCCAACGAAACGAATATGTGCTGAATGACCAGGGTCTGACATTTTCGGGTGCAAGTAAAAACATTTTCTCCTCAGCCTGGGATTTTGGGCAGGTAATGATGATTTTATCAGTGTGAATGAAGAATGTATTTAAGGAATGGTTGCAAGCTCATGGATGAACATGCACACATACTGTATATGCATATCAACATGCACATGCATACACACACTTTATGAACATGTACAGAAACAAACATTTATGCAGTAAACACACATGCATAAAGTATATTGCACATGCACACATTCAAACACAAACACACACACACACACACACACACACACACACACACACACACACACACATGTCTCTGTGTTACTTGGGAGGCTTCTTAAATTATTTGAGAGATGCAAGATTCAAATAACAAAAGAGAAAAATTTACTCACTGATACCTTCCACCATCTCAGGAAACTGTTCACACACTGCCATATGCATATGCCCCACAGTGGTGCACTACAGTTACTACAATGAGAAGGGTGTATTCTTAAGCAGTTACAAAATAGTTCACATTATCCTAACTATATAATATCCCTCATTCTCAAGATAAAGAATAATTTAGTGTTCTTTATCACTTCCTTTCCAGTGCAACTTAAGTAACTGAACTTGTACACTAGTTTATTTACACAATTATTTTTAAATAGTTATTTTCATTATCGCTCTGGCGGCAGTATGTTGTTTCGCCATCTTGTGGCTTTGTCTGTGACCATTGGGCTCTGTGTTGCTGGTCCACGTGTAGGTGATGTAGCTTGTTGTGCTTCACCTGACAACTGCTGTGTTGATGTTTCAGTATTAGTTGTTGTGGTCTCTTCACTTGATACCTCGCTTGGTATTGGCTTTGTTGGTATGAACACTTTCTGCTTCACCACATCTTGTGTCGGCCGGATGTGTGAATTCTGTTGCCCTCAGCTGATTTCCAGAGTCTGTCTCGACAACGTATGATCTTGGTGTCTCAGCTTCTCTGATGACCTTTGCTGGGGTCTTGAATATGCACATTCTGCCCTCTGAAGAGTTCTGGCAATGTTTGTGTATGTTTGTTATAATGTTGGTGTCCTTCTTCTTGCGTGTCAGCCAGTCTTCTTCCAGTTTCCTCCTGGTCTGGTGGGTGTACATAGGATTATACATAGGTAGATGGGGGGGTGGGGGGGAGTGCCAGGGGGCAGAACCTGTCATCAGTATAACACACCACCAGTGAATCTCAGTTCACTGCATTCACCCTTTCCTGCAGAATTTAGGATCTGTGCATGAAGACAGAGAACATTGATTCAGAAAACAATATTCAAAATATACAGTAAATTATAAATTTAAGCAGCCTGAGCGTCTGGAGATCCTGGTGGAGGGTCTAAGCATGGGAGGCCCTTGGGCTCCTTGGGTCTCCTGGTTTCCTTGTGAGGGAGAAGTGGCGGGCGGGGTCTCTGGCTCTACGGTGGAGGGGGATACTCTTTCCTTTTGAACTGGATTCCCTGAAGCCTTGACTGGGAATGGTGAGAATGAATGCAATAGACCCTCTATTCTGGAGGGTGCCAGGTCCCTGATGAGACGGTGTCCTCCTTGCCATCCAGGTATTCCACATAGGCGTATGTGGAATTGGCTTGTAGCAGTTTCACCCTTTCCACTAGGGCGTTGGTCAATGACAGAGAGGAAGAAAGTGTTCCCATTGGTGGAGGGGAAAGATCCCTTAAAATCGACACTGAGCTGTTCCAGGGGCCTGGATGACTTAATGAGGTGTGCCTTTGTAGGGCAGTGGAAGTGCAACTTGCACTCCATACAGACCTGACAAGTCCTGGTCATTTCCCTGACATCTTCCATGGAGTAGGGCAGATTGCACGCCTTGACAAAATGAGACATGTGGGTAATCCCTGGATGGCAGAGCTCATTGTGTAGAGACCGTAGTTGGCCAGTGTGTGCAGCGGCACAGTTTCCTCTGGATAAGGCATCTGGAGTATCATTAAGGACTCTTGAGCCATAAGCAATGTTATAATTGTAGTTGGAGAGCTCGATCCTCTACCTAGCAATTTTGTCATTTTTGATTTTGCCCCTCTTGACATTATTAAACATGAATGCAACAGAGCGCTGGTCAGTGAGGAGCGTAAATTTCCTACCAGCCAGGTAGGACCTCCAGTGCCTCATGGCTTCATCAATGGCTTGAGCTTCCTTTTCCACAGAGGGATTCTGGAGCTTGTGGCCTTGCAATGTCCAGGAGGGAGGGAATGCAACTGGCCTGCCCACCTGGTTGAGGGTAGTAGCCAGAGCTACGTCCGAAGCGTCACTTTCCCACTGGGAAGGTACATTCTCATCCACCACGCCCATGTCAGCTTTCGCAATGCGGTTTCAGAGGTAGTTAAAAGCCATTTGACCTTTGACCGGGAGGGAAAAAGAAATGGTTTTTAAGAGAGGGTGAACCTTATCAGCGTATTGAAGGATCCACAGGGCATAATATGAGCAAAATCCTCAGACATTTCCTCAAAGCCTTCAGGATCCTGGGAACGGGGAGTTCTAATAGGGGGAACATCCTATCAGGGTTGGGGCCAATGATGTCATTCTCCACCACGTAGCCAAGGATAGCCAGACGTTTAGTCCTGGACACAAACATGCTAGTTATAAGTGAGGTTCAGGGCTTTCACTGTGTGGAGAAAACTCTGAAGGTTGGCATCATGGTCCTCCAGGGTATAGCCACAGATAGTGATGTTATCGAGGTAGGGGAAGGTAGCCTTCAACCCATACTCATCCATTATTCTGTCCATCTGCCTCTGGAAGATAGAAAATCCATTAGTAATACTGTAAAGGACCCTTCAGAATTGATAGAGACTACTGTTAGCTTTAAATGCTGTATATGGACGGACCTCGGAATGGATTGGCAGCTGATGATAAGCAGCTTTCAGGTTAATGGTCGAATAGACCTGATACTGCACAATATCATTCACCATGTCCACAATTTGAGGGAGGGGGTAAGCATCCAGGAGCATGTACCAATTAATAGATTGGCTATAGTCAATTACTACCCTGCACTTGTTTTCCCCTTTTACCACAACCACTTGCGCTCTCCATGGGTTGGTGCTAAGTTTGATGATACCTTCATTGAGTAGATGTTGTGTCTCAGACTTTATGAAGTCTCAATCTGCTGAACTGTATCTCCTGCTCTTGGCAGCAATAGGTTTGCTGGAAGAGAGGTTGTGGGGGGGGGGGGGGGGGAGACGATATTCAGTGTGGAGAGGTTGCATGTGGGTTCTGATTTTTAGAGGCCCTCCATTCTGAACCATTATGGGGGGAGGGGACCAGAATACTCCAACGTCACGCTTTTAAGGTAACACAGGAAGTCCAGACCCAACAGCATTCAAGCACACAATTCATCATGTACATACAGTGGTATCTTACAAAATTCCCCCCACAAATGAAAAATGTACTATACAATGTTGTTGAATATGTGTAGAATGCGAATGAGATGCAAGGAATGTATGATAATTGGAAGGATACATCTTTGTTGTATTCTTGTACAGTCTGTGAGTCTATGAAGCTTTCTGTAGAGCTTGTGTTGATTAGGCATTTAGTGGAATGTCCATTTACCTTCACAGTCAGTATGGAGTTCCTAAGATGGTGAGGTCTGTCTTGTTCTAGAACCATTGAGGTTAGGACCATTGAGACTCCGTACTTCTCCCTCATGTCCCCCACCATCCTGGGTTGCCAGTGGGTAAGATTTCTTCCTCCTCTGACGATGATGGCGCAGAGTTTGAATTTGAGTCATGGCAAGATGGTTGCCGAGCCTTTTCGCACAGTTTTCTTGCAGGCACCCTCCTTTGCACCTGGTGCATAGTGCAACAATTGGGTTCAGGTGAATTTGGGGCAGATGATTTGCGGCTAGAATCGGATCCAGGAGTTGTGCAGGCCATGGGCTTCCTCTCGCGTGGAGAATCCTTGCCCAATGTCCTTTCTTGCCACAGTTGGAGCAAACAAAGTCTTTATCCGGGCAACGAGATCGAGGTGTTGGCTCTTGGCGCAGAAAAAGCACACCATTGCACGGCAGCGCTCCCTAGCACGGGAAGTGGCTGCCATTAGGGCTGGGGTAGCAGGTAGCAGAAAGGGGTCACCTGGGTGAGTGAACTTGCTGGCTTTGAGGCTATCATTCTGGAGCTTGGCCTGTTCCAGTGACTTGGCCATTTTGACATGGCTAGCCAAGTCCTTCTTACCCGACTCGAGCTGTCGCTCTCTCATGTTCCTCGACTGGATCCCCGCAACTAGAGTGTCCCGAATCTGTTCTTCACAAATGTGGGCCATAGCCATTTCATAGCTGCACTTCTTGGCAAGCATCCCAGATCCAGCAGGTAATCATCGATGGTCTTTCCTGGCCGTTGGCGACATAGAGCGAGTTGGTGCCTCACCATGACCTTGTTTTGCAACTTCAGGTACTGAGCCTTCAAAACCTTGATGGCAGCATCATATGTAGTTCATTCCCTGATAACTGGATTCACTTTCGTTCCTACCCTTGAAATGAGTGCCAACCTCCTGAGTTCAGGAAGACGCCACTGGTCACGTTCAGGTAGGTCTGGAAACAGTCTAGTCAGTACATGAACTCTACAGCCACGTTGGGGACAGGGGGTCTATCAGCAACATACCTGGCTTGAGCAGCTCTTCCATCTTCTAGGGAATAAACTAATAAAATTGTAGCATGAATAAAAGCTCTCACGACTGGAAGGTGAACATACACTTTTATTAACTTATAACTGAGGGTAAGGTCTCACAGTAGTCTTCAGAAGGGCTCAGGTTTTAGGCAGGAAACCAGAGTTATATATAAGTAGATAGGTGTGGAGCCAGCCATCAGTATAACACACCACCAGTGAATCTCAGTTTACTGCAGTGTCCTCATTGTTGTTTCCTTTTATGTGGTGGATCTTCTTCTTGTCATTTTTCTTCACTGGTATTACTGTTTTCTTCATACCAGACTTGCACATCTTCGCCCAGTGGTTTGCTTTACCACAGGCTCTACATTCAGAACCTTACGGGGGGCATTTGTTTCGGTCATCGGAGGAGTGCTGTCTGCCGCACTTCCTGCAGGTCTTGGAGGTTTGCACTTTTCTGATTGTGTTCTTTGTAGCATCAACCTTTCCTTTTCTTTGTTGTGGGTGAGTCTGCGTAGTTAGGGATTTCATATGCATCCTTGTGGCTTTGACGGCTCTGGCTGTGTCTGCAGCTTTGGCGAGCTTCTCTTCCCTATAAGAGACTTTTGCACTCGAGATGGGCACTCCCCTATATTAGTTGATCAACTAATCTTTCCCCTATATCCTTAAATCTGCATTTTGCAGCAACAATTTTTAGTCTAGTGAGAAAGTTATCAACAGTTTCATCAGTCTCTTGCATAAAGCCTTGAAATTCACAGTGTTTAATTCTAGGATTAGACCTGGGTTCAAGGTGAGAAGCAAACTTTGCAAATACCTGCTCTGGATCATTTTCTCCACCTCTATAAGCTCCCAGCTATTAAATAAGTCAAGGCCTCGTTCCGGTGTCCAGAGAAGTAGAGAACTGACCTTCTCTCTGCTGTTGCATTTTTAAAATAGCTTTTGAATGATAAATTGCCCTTCTGTTGAAACTTTTTAAATGATTCAACAATGTCTTCAGCCTCCACGTCCATCACTGGGTGAACTACTGTTACTCCAGCCATTTTATTTCCAGTAATATTTTTCTCTTCTTCCCCTTCATATTTCAGTGACTTACAATCAATTATATAGCTTTATTCTTGTTCTCTTGTAACTGTGCTATGTCTCTGTGTTACTTGGGAGGTTTTTTAAATAACTTAGAGATGCAAGATTCAAATAATAGAAGAGACTTTACTGTGAGGCCTTCTTGATTTTGTTAGAGTTTTGGATCAGGAGCTCAGATGCCAGTGGTTTGGACTGAAGAATGTGTGGCTGCGGGAGTGCAGGAAGTGAATTCATGGAGAGTCAATGACTTTGGGAGACTCTTTTGTGTCTCTTACTGACTGTAAGGGACACTGGGCAATTTCTGATGGCAAATCTTTGCCTCACGGTAGACCAAAGGAAATTTTGTGTGAGATGATTTTTGTTTTATTACATGACAATAAAATAATCTTGAATCGACTGTTTTACATGAGGTGGATTTGGAGAAAAAAGATGTACCAGTTATTTATAACATTCTTTAGTTGCTGGGATATGTCCCACAAATTGGAAGATATCGAACTTAACTCCACTATAAGAAATGATGGAAGAACAAAATGGGACTGTTACTGACCAGCCTGACAGCAATACAGGCTGACTCTGGGTAATGAACGTTACAGATAATCTTTCCAGTAAGTGGGAAAACGCACAAAAGATTTCTCTGAGTTATTGAAATAACTCCCACTGCAAGTGTGATTAGAAAGTGGAATTGTTACTCTGGTTAATTTACCGAGAATCCATGGAAGAAAAAAGCATGGGGTTATAGATTAGAGAGCATCTGGTAGCCCAGTTCCAAAAAAAAAAATTGGTGGTCCAAATGAGATGTATTTCTTCATTTTTTTAAGGGTGATGATACCCACTCTTGGGTATAAATGGGATTGTATAGGATTTTATTTATAAATGGAATTCCAGAATTATAACCAACAGGACAGATTACCCCATTTTAAAACACTTGGTTATAATAAATAAATGGACAAGGATGTGGATGATGAAAAAATATTGAGGTCATTCATTCTGGAAATGATCTCCCTCCCCCCCCCCCCCCCCCCCACACACACACACACACCAGAAGGAATGTGAGACCTCATTCATGGGTACCAACCATTATTTTATTAAATGGGAGATATGTCAGACTTCACAATGTAAAGTGCAGCACACTTTTTGCCAGAATTTGCCACAAATCTTGCCAAAGTTTTAGAGGTGTGGTGGAAAGTGTGGTGATGGCTGCATCACAGTCTGGTATGGGAACCCCAACACCCCTGAGCATAAAGCCCTCCAAAAGGTAGTGAACACAGCCCAGAGCATCAGAGGTAAAGTCCTCCCCACTATTGAGTACATCTACAGGGAGTATTGGTGTCAGAGGGCAGCAGCAATCATCAAGGACCCACACCATCAAGCACATGCTCTGTTCTCGCTGCTGCCATCAGGAAAGAGGTGCCACAAGACTCGTATCACAGGTTTAGGAACAGCTGCTACCCCTCCACCATCAGGCTCGTCAATGACAAACTCAGAGACTCATTTAAATCCTCTTTTGTTTATGCTGTGTACAGTTATTTTGTACTACCAATTAGTGATAATTCTGCCACACCGACAGGAAAAGGGCTCTCAGAGTTGTATATGATACATGACACAAAATCTGAAATCCTTATTATTGTTTCTTACTTTCAGTTTGAAGATGGCATTTTGAATATTTGCCTGAAACTCTTGAACAACAGCAAAAACTTCTTGGAAAATCCAAAGGAAGACTTCTCCAAACGAAATGATCCGGTTTACATCAGCAGGATTGTGTCTGCTTTAGTAAGCACCAAAACTTTATACCTGGCATTACTGTTAGTGACTTAATAAACTTCATATTGGAGGAAACCAATAATTTTTAATGAAAAACATCTACAAATGAATTTTGAAGGAATTATTTGTTGACCCTGCCATATTAATTTGGTAAGACATTTGAAGCTTCCATTGCATTAACAATGGACAACAAAAAATTTTCTTCCTGAACAATTTTGGGTATATTTTATGGATTTTGGGCTGCTGGTCATGAAAATCACCTCAAGGTTTTCCTATTGTGTGCTTTCTTTTTACATATAAACTATTTTTATGATTTCCTGTCATATTTTAAATCTACTAGTATATTGCTCACAAAGCAAACTGTTTTGGTCAGTCCAAGCAGGACTGGACATGCACTTAGTGCAGGTGCTATGCAAATATTGTCTTGGCAGACAGGCTATAAAAGCAGCTCACATATACAGATGCTGTGCATTACATTGATATAGACTAAATGCATGTTGATGCACATGAATGTTAACATGTTTCAAGCTTGCAACATTTCTTATTTGTGTAACACACGTCAACTCCCTTTATTGGGAATTGTTTGTTTTCGCATAAAGGTCCAATATTTACTTTATCCTCCTGTTCTGCATTTAGTGAGATTGAGGGTGTTGCTAATGTTAGGTGCTCCCCAGTGTGACTGTACCTTGAAGAGGTGGAACAAGATGGGGCATCTGACTCAATACCATCTTTATTGGACGCCTTCCTTCTATAATCACTCATGATGGTGTATGAGGCTTGGGAGGGAGGAGGAGAACAAAGAAAGGGAGAGAAGGGATGGGTGTGGGAGGTCTTGAGAAGATAAGTGGGCTGAGGTTATAACTGAGTCTGGTGTAGAGGCACCACAGGGGAAGAAAGCGGAGGAGGGAATAAAGATATTTGGTGGAAATCGGGGAATATCTGGGGTAATGTGGATTAGGGTAATGGGATGAGAGAAGTGTGGGCCTACTCAAGGCATCAGCAGACCAGCAAACAGAGAAAATGTTGGGGGGGTTGGGGGGGGGTTAGTTGTTAGGTGTGATCGCTCCAGATGTAAAGGTTGATGCATCCTCAAAGAATCATCATTGCTGGCTACTCATTAGTAGCCCGATGAGGAAGAAGGAATGGCCTGTTAAGGTCCATGCTGTTCATCCGTGGAATGCACGCAAGGAGTATTGTGCATTGCCCCACACCATCCACATGTTGCCGCATCACACATGGCATGGAATCTTCCCCTTGTATTCAGTCAGGTCGAAGAAAATCACAATGACATAATATGCTGTCCTGTCACTTTAATATTTTCAAGTAAAAATAGTATTCTGTCTTTAAAAATTCCCATACTTTGTGATTTTATTGCAGTTTGAATTCTCTCTAAGACCTGGTGAAAGTGGCATTAATGCATGCAACAAATTCCTGATGTAGGTTCACTCAACCACACAGGAGATTTGATAACCAAAGTCTTGCATCTCTGCTCTGCTCAATTAAGCTTAAGAACAGGCATTACGTCCCAGACAGCTGGTAGTTAATCCTTACTGCACTGATTGTGGTCAATTGATGGCAGTAAGTTTCATTTACCATTTCAACCCCTTTCCCTCTCCATTCAAAAAACGTTCCCCGTTCCCCTGTTTGCTGGCATGTCCTCCCTCCCGTATCCACTTATTACCTCCTGCCTGTGAGATTGTGCTCCTCCCCTGTCCGTCCCCCATCATTTTGTTGGGGCACTTGCCTCCATTTTGTCATACTTTTACAAAGGGCTCCAGCCCAGAAACATTGGCTTTTTGTCTTTATCGCTGGACTGTTTGAGCAGCTGAGTTTCTCCAGCATTTTGTTTTCACAAACCAAGTTTATGTATTGCATTCAAACCACTAGTTCTAAAACACTTAGTTGAAGTCTACCATTTCCAGTATTTCCTGTTCATTCTATATGTTAACCAGAACTGTAATCTTCAAAAGAAATTTTACTGCCATCTAAACTGGGAAAGGAGATATTGGTCCATGTATTTGGTTAATGTTCCAATTGATGAGTGTGAAATACACATCTCAAAGGCCAAACCTCCAGTCTTCCACAGACATTTTGCATCTTATTTAATCTTGAGAGATGTATCCCTCATCCTTACTTCACTGTTTAGTTTTTGAGTTTGAATGACTGTGCAATAACATAGACTTGTTCTCTTTTCTTTACAGGTGAATTGCAATGACGATGATGGGATCCTGGAGGGGAGGTGGGACAATGATTATTCAAATGGAGTACCTCCATTAGCATGGAATGGAAGCGTTTCTATTCTTCGTCAATGGAATAATTCAGGGTGTCACCGTGTCCGCTATGGCCAGTGTTGGGTGTTTGCTGCAGTCGCTTGTACAGGTATGTAACCCTTCAGGCAATGATTTGATAAGATATAAGATTTAACATCAGGAATTAGCATACCCTTTAATTGCTCAGTTTGGATTAACTGATAATGTTTTATTGACTAGATCTCAAAGCCAAATTTGATCTTTTACTTAATTAATAGCCAGGCATGCAATATTGATCAGTGGAAGGGCCACCCTCCACCTACACATACACAATGGTTAAGTGATATGATGTCCTGATTAAGTTGAGAAAAAAGTTATATATACCATTAAAGATTCAAATACTAATTTCTTAAACACATGGTGTCCTTTCATGGACCATGAACACAATCTAAAGTTTTAAGACTGATCAAAACTTTGATGCTGTGTTGGCAGGTTTCAAGTTATCATCACTTGATATCTGCATGTTAGCATTTTTTTCTAACCTTGCTAGATGGAAGGGGTTTTGCCAAAAGGGGTTTTTCCTCCTTCTGTACAGTTTAATTTTTATAATTTTAAATTCCAATTAAAAATATTTTGAAAAGAAAGGAATTAGCATGAAAGTGAAAAGCTTTGGATTAAGAAACAGTTGTGATTCCAAAGCAATGAAGTGTTCAAACCTTATTATTTCTGTTTTGATTTCACACATTTTCACGAATTCAAAGATCAAATTTTATTGTCAGTGTACCATCACACACACTGAGATCCCTTCTTCCTGCTGGTCAGGCAGAATTTCTAATTACTGGTTGTGATAGTACAGATTCTATCACCAATGTGTATAGGTACAGATTGTAGTGTAGGATGACTGTGATTGGCTGAGAGTGTAGCCACGCCTACTGGCAGGTCTTAAAAAGGTTGCTCCTAGCCAGACCAGGTCATTCTGGACTGGTCGACCTACATGTGATACGCTCCAGTCTTCTAGTTAATAAAAACCTTGGTTTGGATCAACAAGCCTTTGATTCTTTTGACGTGCTTTACACTGGTAACTATAAACTTTACTTAAGAAGAAAGAAATGTAAATAAACTGACTGCAAATATAGAAACATAATATTCAGTAAATAAACTGACTGCAAATATAGAAACATAATATTCAGTAAATAAACTGACTGCAAATATCGAAGCATAATATTCAGGAAAAAATGAGCAATGTGATGATTTAA